>NC_073248.2:15707500-16332500 GCF_029281585.2 Gorilla gorilla gorilla | reverse complement strand
AACTTTATATAATTAGTTTCAGATTAGAATTTTTAAAGCTTTGAGACTAGGAACTAAGCCAGGAACTTGCCACCAGGCTTCCCTTTCAGAACCTATACACTTGGTTGAATACCTTTCCTCTCAAAGTCCCCAAGTATCGTGAGGTTCCAGAGCTTGCCCAGAAGTGACCTGTCTTTCTCACCTCTTAAGTTAGGAGCTCTAACCAATTACCAAGCTGATGTTCCAAGAGGGCTGTCTAAGTATTTTCTCCACAGTCAACTTTAGTTCTTAAAGTTGCCTGGTTATCTCTGATTTTCTGCAAATCATTCTTAAATGTATTTGATATTTCAGACAAGGCTTTGTAATAAAACCAGGTTCCAATTAGGTTCTGTTGAAAGGAGAATACATTTTTACTACCTCAGAAATGACTCTATTGCCATACAGATATTTATAAAATCTTAAATGTCCAGTGAACGTAACACAGCTTAACTAGTAAATTAGTAAATCCAAGAGAAGGATACAAATGACAAACGTATTCTTTTTTTTTTTTTTTTTTTTTGAGACTGAATCTCGCTCCGCCGCCCAGGCTGGACTGCAGTGGCATGATCTCAGCTCACTGCAACCCTTGCCTCCCTGGTTCAAGCAGTTCTCCTGACTTGGCCTCCTGAGTAGCTGGGATTACAGTTGTGTATCACCATTCCTGGCTAATTTTTGTATTTCTAGTAGAGATGGGGTTTCATAATTTTGACCAGGCTGGGAAACTCCTGACCCCAGATGATCCACCTGCCTCGGCCTCCCAAAGTGCTGGGATTAAAGGTATGAGCCATCATGCCTGGCCCACAAATGTCTTTTTATACTTAATAACAACAACAATTCATAATACATAGTTGTCTGTATTAAACAATTTTAAAGTAATCTTAGTTAAATATTTGCATGAGTCATGTGAACTTGAATACATATTTCTAGGATTATTAGGAGTATGTAATTCACAATAGTGCTCATTTATCTCTAAGCCAATTTGAATAGCATCTTTTTAAATGATATTAAAAATTAACTTGGTAATAACATCCAGAGTTAGAAATATATCACACACATAGCATATTTGCATAAAAATATAGAGGCAAACATATTTTATAGCTCTCCTAAAATTTAGTTATGAATGAGACAATAGAGTAATATAAAACTCACTGGTTATATCCATTTTATGTTGTATCTAAATTGTTCTTCTGGGAAATGAGACAAGGTTGTATAATCAGTAGGAGATCTAATACCTTTTGTTTGTATTGGTGAAGAAGACTTTTATGATATTATTTTGTCCTAATATTTAATCTGTTGAGCCAGAGGACTACATTTTAGGCATAGAATACATCTAGTTGCAGTCTGGATGTCTCCAAAGGCTGGGTAGATAAAATACTCAATCTCTTCTAATTCATTAGCCATTTTTCATTTCAACTTCAGGCCAATAACTTTTTGGAGGCTGGGGAAGATACTCAAGTCCCTCAAGAGCCTCTGATTTAGTAGGCCTAAATTTCTGTTGGCTGTACAGAGTTGAAAGGCTGAAATAGGAAGGGAAAGGTTTGCTTAAGGGTAGGTAGAAGAATGGATTATGAGAGGTTGGAAGGAGGATGTGTCAAAGGATTCAAGGAAGGTAAAGGGAAGATTGAAGGTGATGAGAGGAGAAACAAGAAACATGAGTAATAAGAAGGAAGATGTCAAAGAGGCACCAGCATAGGAAGATGTTAAGTTTCTGAAAGATCATTAAGTTCCAAATTATCCTTGAAAAATGCATGCCAACAACAAGGATGTAGAGTTAGCAAAGCCTAAAGTCCACAAAGGTTCAAGAAGATGGGTTTTAGTTGGCTATGAGACTTCCACGGGAGAGGCAAGAATCCAAATAAAGAATAGAGAGGTGTCAAAGAGATTCAATGGAGTTTAGAGATAGAGACAGCAAGATAGAAAGATAGATAGAGAGAGAGAGAGAGAGAGAGAGATAGGCAAAGATAGAGATAAACTTCCTGACAGTCTGGAAAGATGGGAAAATTCCCATTAAGCAAAAAGGTCTCCAACATGGGGAATCAGGAAATAATCTCTATTCAGGAAAGAGACTAGAAAAGAGGGAACCCAGCCAATGGGATCGAGGAAAACCCCACTCAGAAAGTAGCAAGGAAAAAACATCTTTAGCATAGAGAATCAGGGAAAAAATCTTACTTGAGAATAGACACCCAAGAGGACAATTCAAGCCAACAATGTCAGAGAATGAGCCCCTCTTGGGAAGAAGGGTATACAGCATAGAACCTAAAGGAATAATCTCAAACATGAAGCAAAACTGACAAAAAAAGAGTTCCAGACTTAGAAATCAGGAAACAATTTCCAGTCAGATTAGAGAGAAAGGCAAGAGAGACTTGTAACCCCAGGGAGTCAGGGAATAATCGTAAGAAAAATGGTAACCTGGGAAAAGAAAATGTCACCCTAGGAGACAGGGAATAATACGCAATAAAGAAAAAGAGTCAGAAATATGAAATTTCCAACTAATTTATCAGGACATAATCCCCAGAAAATTGGAATAATCTGTAATAAGGGAAAAAAAGTTAAGAAAAACAAAACATAAGAAAATGTCCATCTCCTGGAGTCAGACAGTAATCCCTAGTAAGGGAAACACTAGGAGGAAAGTCCTTTCTGTACATTCAGAATAAATGCCACTTGGGAAAGAGAGAGCCCATAAGAAGGAACTTTTACCTAGGAAAGTTAGAATAATCATTATTTTTTTTAAAGAGCAAGTAGGAAGGATTTTAAATGAAGTCAGAGTATAATCCCCATCAGGAAACAGAGTCAGAAAGAAGAAATTTGAGCCCAAACATCAGATAAAAATTTCACATCAGGAAAAAGAGTGAGGGATGACAAACTTCTATCCCAGGGAGCCAGGAAATTATCCTCAATCATGAAAAGACGTAGAAAAACAGTCTTTTATCACAGAGCTCATTTAGTATTTACCTCAGAGAAAAGAACAAAGCAAAAAAAAGAAGTTCAGTCCAAAGATTCAGAGAATAATATTAATTTAGGACAGAGAACCAAGAAGTGACTTTGAGCTCAGAATCACATGAGAATTATTCTCACTTAGGAGAGAGAGACAATCAAGTAGTCAGAAAATTTTACCCATTAGCAAAGAGACCAGAAAGAAGAGATATCTAGCCAGAGAGTCAGAAAAGAGAGCTAATATGTGCCAGCTCAGGTGCCAGGGAATAAATTCCATTTGGTAAGAGAGCCAGAAGGAATGTCTTTCAAAGCAAGAAGTGAGATAACAAATTTTACTCAAGGAATAGGTCTGGAAAGACATGACGTCCAATCAGGAAAATAATTTCTCTTATGAAACAGAGCCAGGAAAAACAGGTTTTTACTCCAGGAGTCAAGAAATTTCTACACAGGAAACAGAGGCAGGATTTTTTTTTTTTTTTCCTGCTAAGGAAAGAAGGCCAGAAATTTCCAAACCAGGAGTCCAGGGAAAAGTCTTCAATCAGAAAAACAAGATTAAGAAGAAGATAAGAAGAATTTTCTACCCCAGAAGGTACAGAATACATCCCATTGAAGTAAAATAGCCAGAAAAAAGAGTCCTAGCCCAGAAATCAGGGAATAATTTCTATTCAGATAAGATATAAACTAAAAAGATACTCCTATTCCATAAAGCCTGGGATTAATCACTAATAAAACAACAATGAAGAGATATGACATTTAGCACAGAGTCAGAGAATAGCCCCTACTAGGTAAGGGCAGAAAAGGTAGAAGAGACTTTCACTCCAGGAGTCAGGGAACAATTCCTACCAAGATGTGATAGTGAAAAAAGACACTTTAAGCTCACAGAGTTAGGGAATAATCCCTACTGGGAAAACAAAGCAAAACAAAAAACATTTTATCCTATGAAGTAAGAAAATAATTCCCTACTAAGGGATATCAGGAAGTCAGGATTTCCTGACTTAAGCCCAGTGAGGCAGAAAATAATTTCTACTAGCAGGAGAGTCAGGAAGAATAGATATCCAATCTACATGCAACGAAACGTGTTTCCTGTAAAGAAAGACAGCCATGAAGAAGAGAGTTTCAGATCACTATCAGGGCCTTGCCTCTTCACATGACCTTTCACTCCACATAGAAAACAATTTTGGTTTCTCTCCCTTTTCACTTTAGGAGGCGTTAATGCCATAGCTAATATTCTGGCCTTGTTTGTCTCAGTTCCTACCAGGTGACACACTTACATCAGCTCCCTGAAGGTGCTTGCCTTTCCTTTGATTGCCTGCATTGCCTGCTGGCAATCCACATTAGCATTTTCAAAAGGCAGTTGCAACAATAAGACAGGGGTGGGCTGGGTGTGACTAATTTGCCTCTTAATTGCCAGAGTTAACCAATCCATAAACTCAACAAATGGCTCCTGAGGCCCTTGTCAAACATTTACAAAAGGTCCCTGCTGAACTCTGCTCTTGGGAATTCAGTCCCAAGCTCTGAAAGCACACAAGGACACTTGAGGATAGGCCTGGGGATCAAAATTTAGTTGTTGTACATCAGCATGAGGACACCTCCACTGCAGCTTATCCACTCTTATATTTTTCCAGGCCACCTGATTCTGGTTGGCTTGTTGTTTGCACAGCTCATCATATTCTGCCTTCCAGAGGAGGTATGGGTTAGGCTCCAGAGTTGCTTTAGCCAGCATTGACCAGTCCCATTGGGCCATACAGAAGTGGTCGGCTAAGGCCTCAATCATTCCTTTTGTAAATGGTCTAGCGGCTCTGTTTTATTTAATGCTTTTTCTTAGTTCTTTGTAAGTGTGAAAGCAAATGGGTTCATGCACTTGATGACCATGTCGGTCTGCATTACTGGACAGGCTAAGAGCTCTCCTTCTAATGCTGCTTGTTTAAGACAAGGTCCCATAGCTGAATTATATTTCGTGCCTTTTTTTCTACTTATAGTAAGAGGGGGCTCAGGCAAACCCTCCGTTTCCTCTTTGCTATTTTGGCCCAGTGATAGTGGGACTGAGGGAAAGGTGGTGACAAGGCAGGTGATGTTTCTCCCTCCTTCTCCTTTTTAGGCTCTTCTGTGTATAATGGGACTAAAGCCGTTCTTAGTAAAATCCACCGTGTTAAAGCTGATGCTGGGACCTGATGTCCCTGTGCATAATATTGTTTAAGATTTCTCCCTACTTGTTCCCAGAGTTCTACGTCTAGTGTTCCTTCTTCTGGGACCATGGATTACATGAGACCACAGTTTACATTAATTTCCTTAACTGAACTTGGGAAACGGAATCTCTGCTAGCCTTAAGTAACTGTTTTAATATTTTATATACTGTTTCTCAGGTGCTGATAACTGTTGTTCCATAATGAAAACTCAGCTTGAACCAACTTCCCCCAGAGCTTGGTGACCTTGAGTGCAAATCAATGACTTAATGAATACTCACTGAGTTTACCGCGCGGTTCCTTTCTTCACCTTCTTTTTCGGGAGTCCAAGTCTTTGCTACTGTGAATAGTGCCACAATAAACATACGTGTGCATGTGTCTTTATTGTAGAATGATTTATAATCCTTTGGTAGATGCCCAGTAATGAGGTTGCTGGGTCAAATGGTATTTCCAGTTCTAGATCTTTGAGGAATCACCACACTGTCTTCCACAATGGTTGAACTAATTTACACTCCCACCGACAGCGTAAAAGCATTCCTATTTTTCCACAGGCTCTCCAGGATCTGTTGTTTCCTGACGTTTTAATGATTGTCATTAAAACTGGAGTGAGATGGTATCTCATTTTGGTTTTGATTTGCATTTCTCTAATGACCAGTGATGATGAGCATTTTTTCATATGTCTGTTGGCTGCATAAATTTCTTCGAGTAGTGACTGTCAAATCCTTTGCCCATTTTTTGATGGGGTTGTTTGTTTTATTCTTGTAAATTGGTTTAAGTTCTTTGTAGATTCTAGATATTAGCCCTTTGTCAGATGGATAGAGTGCAAAAATTTTCTGCCATTCTGTAGGTCGGCTCTTCACTCTGAAGATAGTTGCTTTTGCTTTGCAGTAGCTCTCTAGTTTAATTAGGTTCCATTTGTCAATTTTGTCTTTTGCTGCCATTGCTTTTGGTGTTTTGGACATGAATTCTTTGCCCATGCCTATGTCCTGAATAGTATTGCCCAGGTTTTCTTCTAGGATTTTAATGGTCCTAAGTCTTACATTTAAGTCTTTGATCCATCTTGAGTTGATTTTTGTAAATGGTGTAAGGAAGGTGTCCAGTTTCAGTTTTCTGCATATGGCTACGCAGTTTTCCCAACATCATTTTTGTACTTCTTAAGAGTATATTTAAAAATTCTTTGTCATGATTAAAATTTATTTCTTTTAGAAGGAGAAGCAAGCTAGTAGCATTTTAGATATAATACACACTGAGCTGTTTTCTTTTTTCACAGGAATTGTCTTTATTCAAAATTTCCACTAGTTTTAATATTGATCAAAGTAAACAAATTATAATTAAAAAAAAAAGTTTTCCTACCATTCCAGAGTAGTATTTGCTAAATAAATTCTCCCTTAAAACAATTTGCGTTGGCTAAACTTAATTTTGTCTCAACTAAAGGCTATAAAAACCCTGTAAGAAAATATTTAGTACCATGTAATTAAGGGAATTAGCATCACACATTCAGGTACTCAACAATTATTATGTTTTTACAAACATGAAAGAAAAAGATAACAACTATGACTCTTATCATATCACTACAGTCTGTGATTTTTCTTCCTTTTTTTCATTTATTTATATTTGTCATGGGTTTAGTTGTAGGTGTCTGCATTTCTCTGTATGGCTCTGAAAGATTAATGTATGGTTCTGTAATTATATATTCATTTTACCTTTGAAAAGGTGAACAGCATATCATGATATATTTCCTATTAATATACCTACCTCAGAATACACATAACTTTTGAACCTGTAAAACTTTTGTATTTGGTTAAAAACTAGATAATATTAAACAGTATTTATTTACAAAACATGTCTAATTTATAATGGGAGTAGGATAAGAAAAGATATTTTACTTTGGGTTTGACAACATTATGGCCCTGATGGTTACTCATAGATGACAGATTTTATCTTAGAAGTGGGTGTTTGCTAACTAGAGTTGAAAGCATTATGGTGTTGGCATGCTCCCAGATTACCACTTGAGATGCATTGCTGGCTGACCTACAGAGCAGCTTGGATTGCGGTTTTGCCCAGTCAGACTCCTGCTATCTTGGCTGCAAGGTTTGTTTTCTTTTGTCTGTAGTCAGAGGGGAAGTGATGCTTGATTTTCTACTTGCCTCTGAACTTTAAAGCTTAATTTTGCCCCAGGAAATTAAGAGGAGAATGTGTTAAACATGAAGTATTTCACTTAGCTTTATGTAAGTGGGAAAAAATAAAATGAAATAAAATAAAACAATCCTTGCTAGATTCTTGTTCATATTCCATCTCTTAACTGCTGGATGAAAAGTCATTTTAAAATTTTTTGATGACCTCTGAATCAAAGTAACAATGTAAGCAATGTTTCCAAACCTGGAAACTAAGGAAGGACTTGCACAGAAGAAAGTGAGACAGAAAGAGAAAATATGAACGTTCTGAGGTTACCATGAAATCGGTTCTAAGTTCCTTTGCCTGAAAGTCAAGTCCCTTCTGCAATTGGTTGGAGTTTTATTCTCCTTTCAGGGCTCAGCTCATGTCACACTTTCTCTCTAATCTTCTGCACTTTTTCCTTACATTATTTTCTCTGGTATGAAGAAAATAATGCAGAGGAAAATAAAATATTGAGTAGATTTTGCAATGAAATATTTTAATTGCAGAATAGTACAGAAAACAATGAATGCTAGGATAAAAATTTTGTGTGTAAGCTTATCGAGAAATTTGAATGAATGTCAGTTTAAGGAGAGTTTAGACTTTAAAGTGTCATTAAAAGTATGCTTTCATATCATGCTTGTGTTTGACATAAAAATACATATTTTTTATATCAGATAAGGTAGTTTTCATATATTGTGCATCAACCTATCGATCTCCAATTTCCAAATGTGCAGTACATGCTCAACAAACTGTGGAACAGAATGAGGAACGAGGAACATGAACTGAACTATTTAGAAAATTGGCATACTAAAGTTCATACTAAAACATGAATGCATTCTATTTATTTAAGTAATAATTTCAGATAATCCCATTCATCTTAGATACAACACTTAATTAGTTCAGTAATAAAATTTTTGGTGATAGCATATTATTTTACTAAATATATGCTTTAGAATGTACAAATAGTTTCTGTCCAAGTTTGTCCTTATGAAAACCATAGTAGTAAAAGCATTCTTATGTGCAGTTTTCTTTTTATGATGTTCCAAAAAGAGGACATATTAATAGTACACATTATAAACATTAGCTGACTGAATTTTTAAAAGATTAAATAAAGAAGCACTAAGACAAGTATTAAAATTTTATAAACAATTATTACTTATCCTTCATTAGTTAGCAACAACATTGATAAGTTAAAAGGCAGCATTTTTACCAGGTCAGAGGGTGCTTGAGTACTCACTGGATTTATTAATGTGAAACAATGCCGAAGTAAACCTTAAGAACATGTACACATTTTATGTACACAAAAGATAGTGGTAACCTACTTAGAAATTATTTGACATTTCTACTTGGATGGGCCCTTTCATCCCTGTAAGAATGTAGGGCAGGTGAAGTTCTCCTGGGATGTTGTGAGAATAGTCTTTTGTGCAGATTGGTTCATGTTTTTAGATTTTTTAGTTTCTCAGGTCGCTCATATGTCTCAGTCGTTATGTTTTATCTGTAGTGGTTGGTCTGGGGTGGACATTCCCAACCTTTCTGGCACCAGGGACTGGTTTCATGGAAGACAATTTTTCCACAGATAATGGGTGGGGAGGTGATGGTTTCAGGATGATTCAAGCACATTACATTTATTGTGTACTGTTATTTCTATTATTACAACATTGTAATATATAATTAAATAATTATATAACTCACCATAATGTAGAATCCGTGGAGGCCTGAACTTGTTTTCCATCCCGGGGTGATGGCAGACAGTGACAGATCATCATCCATAAGGATTATCTGTCATCCTTATGACAGATAATCATAAGGAGTGCACAATCTAGATCCCTCACATAGGCAGTTCACCATGGGGTACGATAATCTAATGCCACTTCTGATCTGACAGGAGGTGGAGCCAAGGCAGTAATGCAAGCTATGAGGAGTGGCTGTAAATATGGATGAAGCTTTGCTGGCCTGCCAGCCACTCACCTCTTGCTGTGCAGCCAGTTCCTAACAGATCATGCACTGGTACCTGAATGAGTGTTTAGAATCATCAACGTCTTTAAAGTGGTTAGCATATCCAGAACAAACAGTGTGTCCAGGTAAGAAGGGGCTACCTATGGGGAGTGATTAGTCACTCCTGTAGGTCAGTCTATTAAGGCTGTTTGACGTATCTTACAGTATTTATCGAGACAGTGCTTAGTGAATAAATATGCAATAAATGATAACCATATATTCAAAATTAGTGTTTCCCACATGTTTCAGCTGGGTTTGTTTTCATGTGATCACATCGTTTCTTCATGGAGTAGTCATAAGAATACTCAGTTGAATGCTCAGTTGAACCTTGGAGGAAACATGCATCACTATTTATATAGCAAAAATAACTGAAGTAAATTGTTTGTTTAGTGTCTCCTGGCTCTGCTAAAGTCACCAGAATAATTGCAGCTTAAAAGTTTATCATAGAGAGTATATATTTGAATCTAAGCATATTTATGAACAATGAAAATGTCTGCATAATTAATAACAACAGCAATATAAAAGTTTGTGGGCATTTGCTGGAAATCAAATGTCAAAGGTAGACTCGGAGACTAAGTCATTTAGAAAAGACAATAAATTCATTTGCAGAAAATTATTAATTGGAGTTCAGATTTTAACAGAACTTGCTCTAAAATTAAAAAAATGACTAGATATTTAATTTATCAAATTTGTAATGTTCATGATAGACAATAACTTATTTGAATTGCCAAATTAGATGATATTCTCCCATTTCTATATATCAACATTTCAAAGGCCAAGATAAAGTTATGTTTGTTAGGGAGTCAGTAATTTACAGAAAAGCTCAGGGTTTTATTTAATTTTTGGACTAGAACTAGACAGAATGAGTCTGTTTTGGTTGTTATTGTTGTTGTCATTGTGGTTTACCTTAAGGAAAATGAAGCATTTAAAAATTTTTTCCTTGTGTGGAATATGATGTAAACCCTTATTGCTTTAAATGGAGCAGGGTAAGGTGACACAGTATTTCCCTATGAGAGGTGACAGCGTGCTGGCAGCCCTCGCAGCCCTCGCTCTTGGTGCTTCCTTGGCCTTCACGCCCACTCTGGCTGCACTTGAAGAGCCCTTCAGCCGGCCGCTGCACTGTGGGAGCCCCTCTCTGGGCTGGCCAAGGCCGGAGCTGGCTCCCTCAGCTTGCAGGTAGGTGTGGCGGGAGAGGCGCCTGTGGGAACTGGGGCTGTGCGCCGCCCTTGCAGGCCAGCGGGAGTTCTGGGTCGGCGTGGGCTTGGCAGACCCTGCAGTCAGAGTGGCTGGGCGGTGCTGCTGGCCCCGGGCCAGCAGCTGGGTTTAGCACCTGGGCCAGCAGCTGCAGAGGGTTCACCAGGTCCCCCAGCAGTGCCAGCCAACCGGCTCTGCGCTGGAATTCTCGCTGGGCCTCAGCTGCCTCCCTGCAAGGCAGGGCTCCGGACCTGCAGCCCGCTATGTCTGAGCCTCCCCTGGCCCCGCTGTGGGCTCCTGCGCTGCCCAAGCCTCCCCAACGAGCACCACAAGTGCAGCTCCCTGCGCCATGGCAGCTGGTCCCATCTACCGCCCAAGGGCTGAGGAGTGCAGGCACACAGGGGACTGGCAGGCAGCTCCACTTGCGGCCAGGTGTGGGATCCACTAGGTGAAGCCAGCTGGGTACCTGAGTCTAGTGTAGACTTGGAGAACTTTTATGTCTAGCTGGAGAATTGTCTATGCACCAATCAGCACCCTGTGTCTAGCTCAAGGTTTGTAAGTGCACCAATCAGCACTCTGTATCTAGGTAATATGGTGAGGACTTGGAGAATCTTTATGTCTAGCTAAGGGATTGTAGATATCCCCATCAGCACTCTGTGTTTACCTCAAGGTTTGTAAATTCACCAGTCAGGACTCTATATTTAGCTAATCTGGTGGGGACTTGGAGAACATTTATGTCTACCTAAGGGATTGTAAATACATCAGTCAGCACTCTGTGTCTAGCTCAAGGTTTGTAAACACACCAATCAGCACCCTGTGTCTAGCTCAAGGTTTGTAAATGCACCCATCAGTGCTCTTGTGTCTAGCTAATCTAGTGGGGACTTGGAGAAATTTTATGTCTAGCTAAGGGATTGTAAGTACACCAATCAGCACTCTGTGTCTAGCTGAAGGTTTGCAAATACACCAATCAGCACCCTGTGTCTAGCTCAAGGTTTGTACATGCACCAGTCAGTGCTCTGTGTCTAGCTAACCTACTGGGGACTTGGAGAACTTTTGTGTCTAGCTCAGGGATTGTAAACGCACCAATCAGCACCCTGTCAAAATGGACCAATCAGCTCTCTGCAAAATGGACCAATCAGCAGGATGTGGGTGGGGCCAGATAATGGAATAAAAGCAGGCTGTGGGAGCCAACAGTAGCAACTTCTCAGGTCACTTTACGCAGGGAGGGAAGTGTGTTTTTTTTCTCTTTGCAATGAATCCTGCTGCTGCCAACTCTTTGGGTCCACACTGCCTTTATGAGTTGTAACACTCACTGCAGCTTCTCTCCTAAGGGCATGGAGAACACGAAACCACCAGGAGGAACGAACAGCTCCAGATGCACTGCCTTAAGAGCTGTAACATTCAGGGTGAAGGTTTGTAGCTTTACTCCTGAAGCCAGCTAGACCACAAACCCACCAGAAAGAAGAAACTCCAAACACATCTGAACATTAGAAGGAACAAACTCCGGACACGCTGCCTTTAACAACTGTAACACTCACCACGAGGGTCTGCGACTTCATTCTCGAAGTCAGTGAGACGAAGAACCCACCAATTCCTGACACACTTACAGACATTGTGCTAGGCACTTTATTCACTTATCTGTAATAAGACCATGATGATCACAGGGCACTATTTACTCATTGAATTTTAGAATTACACTAGAGGTGGAGTTTAACTTGCGTTAGTAATACATTAGGCTTAGTAAATAATTTAGCCCCTTGAGAATGATCTAAGATGTGAGCACCTAATTGTACCAGATGTATGGTCAATATTATTTCCTGTTAGAGACTCACGATGAGATTACAGAGAAATTAGAAACTAATTAAACATACAGAACCAAAGTTTTCATTCCCTAGTTTAAACTCACTTATAAATTTTACTTTCTTTAAGATGCAGAAATAATTTCTTGCTTTGAAGAATCTCTGTGTTTCTGTCTTTCCTTCTCTTTCAGTTTCTCTGTTTCCCTCTCTGTTTCTCTATTTGCCTCTCTCTCTCCCCGCCGCTCCCTCTCTTTATGTTACATGCTAGCAAAAGGATGACACAAAGATCGATGTTCTCTAAGACAGATATTGCCTGTTTGAAGAGCTAAGAACAGCCCAATCAAAAAATAAACTAACACTGATTTTTCAAAAAGCCATACATAGCATCAGTGATGAGGACATCTTTTTTTAATTTGTTTTGTGTTTGAGACAGAGTCTCCCTGTGTCTCCCAGGCTAGAGTGGAGTGGTGCGGTCTTGGCTAACTGTAAGCTCTGCCTCCTGGATTTGCGCCATTCTCCTGCCTCAGCCTCCCGTGTAGCTGGGACTACAGGAGCCTGCCACCACACCCGGCTAATTTTTTGTATTTTTAGTAGAGATGGGGTTTCACCGTGTTAGCCAGGATGGTCTCGATCTCCTGACATCGTGATCTGCCTGCCTCGGCCTCCCAAAGTGCTGGGATTACAGGCGTGAGCCACTGCACCTGGCCGAAGACATCTTGTTTTTGTTATTACGGCTGTTTCATTCAAGAAACTGTAAGTTAGGACAAGATTTATTCCCACGTATATAGGTAAGAGCTGCTCAACACAATCAATGGATGTCTACACTGATTTGAGTGAAAAATGCAGGACCCCATTTAAATGGAAATATGGTAGTTTAAAATAAAAAAAAGCTGAAGTTTTAAGCATTCCAATTCACAATGTGAATTGAGTCTTTTTTATATAAAATGAGATAATGTAAGCAAGACACTTCTGTTTTAATTGTTATTGCTACTGAGGTTATCATCCCTGTTCTTGTTAATGTTACTTACTTTTAATTTTCTGTTTTAATTGTTATTGCTACTGAGGTTGTCATCACTGTTCTTGTTAATATTACCTACTTTTAATTTTCCTGTATAGGCTTTAGTCTTAACACTTTTGTACCAAATGCTTGCTTGGCAAAACTATTTTTTTTTTTTAGGTAAAGAGTATAAAAGTTAGTGTATCAATAATGCTGCATAATTACCCTTACCAAAACTTGGTGGCATTTTATAGTAAGCATGTATTTTTTGCCTTTGTAATTGCAGATAAAGAGGGATTTTTTTTACTCTTCTAAGCTTAGTTGGACTTGGTTTTGTCTCAGTAGAGTCTAATGTGTTCTCTTTAAACCTGCAGCTAAGTTATTTTCTACTTGTAAAGAAGAGCAGGAAGGCCAAAGGATAAGTTCAATTGCCAAACACATTTCAAGACCTTCCTTGTTTCGCATGTCTGAGCATTCCACTGGCCCCTAACGGGAAGCAAGCAACAGGAAAGCAGAAATCTGCCATGGAAAGTATGAATATGTGCTAAGCAATAGGACTATTAATTTTAAATGATAAGCTGTTAGGTGGTTTTTATTCTGTGAACAATTAGATTGCAAGTGACTTGCACATGTTACCTTTATACTAGAAATCCATACCCAGAAAGCTTTCTCACTTGCTCCTGATTTTAGAGGTGTTCAGTTGTCACATCTTTTTCTCACTTCCACTGGCTGTATTCCTCCCCTCTTCTAACCACCCTCCTACTTATTTTGGAATCAAAGTGAATTATGTCTTGCCTGTCAGAATTTATTAATCTTGGATCCTGCAATTATCAAGATTGTTACATATCTTTCTAGTTCTTTTGGCATTATCATTATGGGAAAATGTATACCTTTTTGAAAATTACTAAAGTGAAATAATTTTATAACATAATCCATTTTACAATAAGAAACTCCCTCTCTCAAACACACGCACACTGAAATATTTTGTGTGGCAAATTTATTATAATTCAAATTAACATGAAATATTAAATTTAATTTACATGGTTAGTAGGGATTATGTTTTGTTAAATACAAGGTAAGCAGATATGTTAACTTTTTTTTCTTTTTGTCACAAAATTGCGAAATGTGCCAAAGTATTAATACACATTATCATACATCTGAGATTCCGTATGACAAATTTTGACATTAGTTCATCTTTTGATCCAGAAATTTCTTCCTATTTTAATAAGATACACACTGGGACTTTATCTGTTCTGCACCTTTTTAAGACTCCTTTTAATAACGAACTAAAAATTAAAATTTATAATTAACATTACTGCTGGTATAGTCTCAATTTTATAAATAGGTGTTCTGTTCTTTAAACAATGATGTATGATATACAGGGAACAGGATATCCTGGAGCTTTTATATTTTATTTTATATATAGATATATATATCTATATATAACACATTTTTGAGACAGAGTCTTAACTGGGTCACCCAGGCAGGAGTGCAGTGGCACAATCGTGGCTCACTGCAATCTCCAACTTTGGGTTCAAGTGATTATTCTGTCTCAGCCTCCTGAATAACTGGACCAAAGGCGTTCACCACCATGCCCGGCTAATTTTTGTATTTGAAGTAGAGATGGGTTTTAGCCGTATTACCGAGGCTGGTCTTGAACTCCTGATCTCAAGTGATCCACCCGACTCAGTCTCACACAGTGCTTGGATTACAGACGTGAGCCATCGCACCTTTCATTTTGCTAATTTTCTTTCGATCTTATGTATAGTTGCTTGTAGCGAAAGAGCCAGGAAGTAGTCAACACATCATAGATATACACAACTAAATTTCTGAGAGGAATATATTTCCAGTATCAAGTAATTTACTATAGAAAATTATTAACAAAGTCCCCATTCAAGAGGATTGCAGAAACTGAACTATGCTCAGCGAGATTAGTATCATAATGTGGTACAAAGACACTGAATAAGTTTATATGTTAACATTTTGTTGCGGTTGCAGGTCGACTTTCATTGCTTAAACCACCTACAGTGCCGCACTTAAACTTGAATGGCAGTGAGGCAGTCAGAATTTGGAGGAAGGCCCAGCAAGAACAATCAGGGCACAAGGACAGAATCCTGGATTTGCCTATGGTGCCTTATGATCTTTCACAAGGTAACTGTGAAATGATCAGTGTAGACAGCATATCTTCTGTCATAAATTAGATATTTCAACCAAATTTATTCTCTTAGATTTATCTGTCCTTACTCTAAGTAGTTAAATCCACTGTATTCAAGATTTAAAATTGAACCCAAGGGCTCTTTAATGTTACAAAGAAATGTGAAGTTACCTTAAGTTAAAGTTGTTCAGTGGATATTGAAATAACTATGGTCTGGCACAGTGGCTCATGCCTGTAATCCCAGCACTCTGGGAGGCTGAGGCGGGTGGATCATGAGGTCAGGAGATCAAGACCATCCTGGCTAACACGGTGAAACCCCGTCTCTACTAAATACAAAAAATTAGCCGGGCGGGCGTGGTGGCAGGCGCCTGTAGTCCCGGCAAGCTGGGAGGCTGAGGCAGGAGAATGGTGTGAAGCCGGGAGGCAGAGCTTACAGTGAGCCCAAGGTCGCGCCACTGCTCTCCAGCCTGGGCGACAGAGCGTGAGACTCCATCTCAAAAAAAAAAAAAAAAGAAAGAAAGAACTACCAACAGAAATAACTACAAACATCTCCCAAAATTATTCTTAATGTTGACATAAATGATGTTATCTCAGGAGTCTATTTTAATTTGTGTTTCAATGATCTCTCCATTAGAAGCCTCTAGGTGAGAAGGACTCATTGAGTTTCAATCACACAAATATTTCCAGAGAAAGACTTACATTTTCCTTAAAAGCTGTGCTCTTTTACAGTTTTCATTGGTGGTAATGAATATCTGACAGTAGAGAACAAATTTTGTAATTCCTAAATACCTGACTAGTAGTATCATTTTTATATATAAAATATTTAGTTTCATTCATCAGGAATTAATCATGCACCTACCTTAATACCAACCCAGCAAATTTAGAATCACACTGTACCTATAAATATAAACACTGTCCTACTGAAGGTGAACATGCAATCATGCTGATATTGGGTTGCCATCTTTTCCTCTGAAACAACAAAGAGGTTCTGCATGTTATTGCCTTCAACATATGCACTTGCTAGTTTCTGTTGCCATTGTTAAAAATGACTCATTTGACAATTTTTTAATACTTTCTAGCCTAGAAAGCTTATTAGTGTTACTTGATACAACCATTCAGCACATATTGCTGCTAAATAGATGATTTGCCACCAAATAATGGAATCTGTAATTTGTAGGAAGAGCAGAAAGCTAGGTTCCAGGAATCCCAAAGCAGAAATCCTACTAGCCGTTATAGTAATTTGGAATTCTGCCTTAGTTTATTAGTGATGAAGAGATTCATAAAGCTTTGTTGGAGATACTGCATCCATGACATTGCATCCAGCAATGTTCTCTACTGTCATAAGGGATACTCAAGATACATACTAGTTTCACTTATTTCACATTTGTACCCATGAATCAGTGACACAACTCTTCAAAATGTGGATTATCTACACACAAGACAGGAAGACTAAGATATGACTGTATACTGTGTTTCAGAAATTATGGATATAATCCTCAAACACATCCAAATGAATATAGTTGGAATAATGGCTACCCACCTCTGGGTAAAATAAAATGCATTGTAAATCTTAGCTTTTTAGTTAAAATGTAACTATAGTATTAACCATTTTTGTTCATGCTATCTTTTAGCCTCATTGCAGTGAAGAGAATAGTGGATGGTATACAGACCATCACTCTCCTGCATTTGAGTAAAATTATAAAAGATGATTTATTGCACATTCTTGGAGAAGCAAATTAATTTTCACAACTTTTCTAGGTTTCTCATTGCCAACTGATCACTTCTTATAAAGAAATAGAAGACAGTTCTGCTGAATTAAGAAAGGAGATATCAATTGGTCTCAATTTTTGTCTTCTGGTTTAACTGAGGCCTTATTCGAGGATAGTCAAGATATGCATTGTCTGTTTTTGTTTTATTTTGTTTTAAGTTGGCACTGTGGAGCCCGAAAAAGGTGCCTTGCTGCTCAGTTCAAGTTAACAGAGGCTATACTGGTCTTACAGAAGATCCAGAGGGCAGATTGGCCAGGAAAGCAGTGCTATGGTCATGAGCCATTAAAGTGTTCCCCTCAGGGTGTGTTAATAACAGCTGAGGCATTAGAGGGATTCCCTCTAGAGTCATTGGCATTGATTTTTTAAGGCTCTTTTCCCCCTGTTGACATACAGAGAGACACAAAGCTAGGGAAGCAATAATTTTACTCTGGTTACTGTAGGTTCCGGTGTAAAATCACCAGTATCGAAAGTCACATGTAAATACGGGACCCATCTGACTAAAGAGTGTTCCTCTTGGGAAATATGCTGTATTATCAAAAGGAGGAGTTTTGTGAACCATTACTATAGTTTAAACTCAGTGTACCGGTTCTTCTGAAGTTCTTATAGTAATAGATTGTAGTGACGATGGTTTCTTTTATTTCAACTCACTGAAGTTCCAGTTATTCCCTTCTACCAACCCCAAAAATGTATTCTAAAAACTGAAACAAAGTGATGGTACTCTTTTGGAAAAGTCCATCTCCACATCTCTGACCATACCCATACCAAGATTTATTTTGACAAAAATAGTTTTGGTGGTACCTCACTGATGGCAATCAATGTATTGAGTTGTAATTTTGTAAAGATTTAGGAAGTTCCGATTAGCTCCATCACTGCAGTTAGAAAAGCAGTCTTATCTACATTGTTGAAAAAGAAAGTTATTCGTAGAAAGGGGAGGTGGCTGGCAAGCTCCAACTGGAAAAGCATTCAGAAGGCGAGAAGATGAATTAGTGAAGTGGAAAGAGATGTTGAATGAAAATGTATGCAAATTTTTGATGACAAACCATGTAAATCATAGGTTATGTAGAATCCTAAAGACAGAAGATTGATGGCCCTACATCAACCTTCTTGCCAGAGAAAAACAAAAGGACACACATGCCACTGTGGTCTTTCCTAAAATACAAAGTTCCAAAAAAATAAAAATAAACATAGATATAATAAACTGAGAGGATGAAAGTGAATAAGAGACTGATGGTCAATAAGACTATCTGGAAGTCACTGAAGAAATAAAGCCATAAACAGAAAAAATGAACCATGTTTTAAAAAGCTGCAGGAAGATGATCGGGTCATGCCATATGGTGCAAGTTGGGTTTGACTGGTTCAGTTGAAGCCAGAACCTACAAATAATATATGAATAATAGAGATCCATTTCCATTTACACTTCCTGCATAGCACAAATTTTGGCTTTCTTATTTAGTGAAATAATGCAGTAACAGAGTTCATGCTGATGACAACCTTTAAGTTATGTTTAGCTTTTTGTGACCCCTTATTTCCTCCCTTCCTTCCTTCCTCCCTTCTTTCCTTCCTTCCTTCCCTCCTCCTTTGCTCGTTTTAAATTAGAAGTCCAGTTGAACCATACCTTGTGCTTTCTTTGACCTAACCTACAGTCTTTAAAATGTTACTGATTGGACCATAATGTCAGGTGGCTAAGGAAAGGCAGTGGATAATTCAATTTGATTTAGTTTGTCTTTGGTTTGAAACTTAAGGCCGTGAAATGCTATCATCTCCAGCAGCCTAAGTAGGAGTAGTTCCACCACAGAAATAGGTGATAATTTATTTAACCATTCACTTTGAAGTCTTCAAGAACTTAGTTGAAATAAAGATGGTATAGTCTACCAATAAAATGAGCTAAGACTTTAAGATCAATCAGAGGTAAGGCAAAGCTGATGTGTTACTAATTTTCTCTGAGAAAATGACATGGAGCAAGATTTGAGACCATCAGAAAACAAACAAAAAATGGTACTTAATTGAATTTAAAAGAAGTTAGATGACTTTAAATTTATTTAAAGATATTTAAAAATCTATGTCTGATATCACAAAATTGAATGTTTTATAATGAAATAAACTTGTTTTGAGTTTTAAAGTTACACAACCATACCCACAAATTATTTTTGTTAGTTAATGGAAAAGAACACAAATTCTACCTATTGACATACTGGCAAAATAATAAAAAGGAACACACAACTTAAATATTTCTACACACACACACACACACACACACACCACACATGCATTCTAAGCGATATAGAGAGTTACTTCTATTTAGATTGCTTAAAAATGTTTCAAACTTGTGTCTTGTTCTTCTCTTTAAAAATAAAGAAAAAAACACAGGCAATATAAAAACTAACCAAAATGAAATAAATAAAATTTTTAACAGAAGTGGAGAATAAGTCTGGACGATGTCACTGGGAAATCCATGAGGGCTAAACTTGGATATACATAAGATGCTTAGAGAAATGTCTTAAAGCAGTATTTGCAAAGTAAGCACACTGTTTTCACTTACTTTATATGTGATACATTGGGCCAGGAGTGGGGGGAGAGCCACTGTTTGTCCCTGCGCTGATCCTCAGTCACAGGCTATGACAGTGGTAGTGAAAATTAGATAATAGGTCTGATATAGAACATTCAAATCGAGTGCAAGATAATACACATTTGCAGACATCAGGCGCAGTGCAAAGGTTCCACAATTGCAGTGACTACTATTTTCCTAAAAAAAACGTTTATAAATGCTGGGAGAAGTAAGCTATACCATTACAGATCTGAGACATCTGGAGAGGGAAACTCATTATCTGCCACAAGTCTTGACAGCTGGAACTTCACTGATAGCTCATGCAAACATTCCCCTATGGTGACTATGGTTACCAATACTATACTGTAACTTAAAAAACTTGCTCATAGAGTAGATCTTTATTGTTCTCCCCCAAAACAAAGAAACAAAAAACACACTAAACAGATACCAAACACAATGAAATTATCTTAAAGCGTACTAGAAATAATGATGAATTTCCTATACATGAATGGCATAGCAAGAAGTTTCTAAAAAGCAACAATTAAAAATAAAGAAGTAGGGTTATTTCAAGCCATGATCTAAAATAATATATTTTTTAAAAAAAGCTATCATTAAAGTGTGAGTGTGAAATAAAGATACTTTATATATACAAAACTTGAAAGGATGTAGTATAGACAGTTTGTTTGCTGAAATAATTTCTTAAGGTAAAGTTTCGGGAAAGAGGAAATTTCACACAAAAGGGAAAATTCAAGAAGTAAGGTGGGTAAAGAAATTAATAAAGATCATATCCCTAAGGTAGCATTAGCAATGTAAACAATAACACTAACAATGAGTAATTAAGCATATAGGTAAGGTGCACCTAAAATTCTAAACAATGATTAGAATTTATTTACAATTTAATTGATAGAGTTTATGAGATCAAACAAAATTATGAGCCATATAAAATGAATCTAGTAAAAAAACCTGAAAATTTTCAAGGAAAAGTATTAAATTTTATTGAAGTGCATAATAAGTGAAAGCCAAAATACACATAAAAATGTGTGCCAGGCAATTGTTAAAAAAACTTCACATGGTAAGACATCTTTTTCCATATTAATGTATAAATTCGGGCAATAATAATAAAAGTTACAGCAAGATGCTTCGTGCTCATTGACAACGTGATTCTAAATATGGAATTGAAAAGGGGTGGGACTCATCTAGGCAAATTTGTAGTAAGTGCGGGAGAACAATGGAATGGAAGAGGAAGATGGAAAAGAGGACTCTTTTATTTATTTATTTAATTTTTTTTTTTTTTTTGAGAAGGAGTTTTGCTCTTGTTGCCCAGGCTGCAGTGTAGTAAGGCTATCTCGGCTCACTGGAACCTCCGCCTTCCAGTTTCATGTGGCTTTCCTGCCTTAGCTTCCAGAGTAGCTGGGTGATGGCTGCCACCACGCCAGGCTAGTTTTTGTATTTTTAGTATAGATGTGGTTTCACCATATTGGCCAGGCCGTTCTTGAACTCCTGACCTTGTGATCTGCCCCACTCAGCCTCCCCAAGTGGTGGGTTTACAGGCATGAGCCACTGCGTCCGGCCGAGGACTCCGTTTAATAGTGCACACTTTTATACAGCTATTTCTGAATATTATAGTATGGAAAAACCTATTGCAAATAGAATTAACCCGGAAGTAAGTACAGTATTATGACAGAAGTTACAGTCTAAGCAATGCTGAAGTAATGCAGTAATATCCTAATATCTTAATGCAATAATATCCTAAGAAAAAAATTGAAGGCAAATGGGGTAAATGTATTTGTTAATGACATACAAAAATAAATCTTTATGTCATAGTTTACACAATAGTAAATAGATGAGGATTTTAAAAATACTTGTAAAAACCAAAGCTGCCAAATTGCTAGAAGAAAATATTAGAGAATAATTTATACTATCAGAAAAATACTGTTAATAACATTTAAAAGAATTTGATAAAAAATAAAAATTTTAGCCATTGTGGTGCCTCACGCCTGTAATCCCAGGACTTTGGGAGGCCAAGGTGGGCGGATTACGAGGTCAAGAGATGGAGACCATCCTGGCCAACCTGGTGAAACCCGTCTCTTCCCAAAATACAAAAGTTAGCCAGACATGATGTTGTGTGCCTTTCCTCCAAGCTACTCAGGAGGCTGAGGCAGGAGAATTGCGTGAAGATGGGAGGTGGAGGTTGTAGTAAGCAGAGATCGTGCAACTGCACCCCAGCCTGGTGACAGAGCAAGCCTCCATCTCAAAAAAATAAATAAAGTAACAGTAGTAGTAGTAAAAATAAAAATTTTTAAAAGTACACATACTGAAATAAAAATCTTTTTTCACATAAGACATCATGAAAAAATAAGCTAATCTTATGACTAACTGATTAGAGCTGTAGCACAAAGCATTAGCATAAAATGGAAATCTGTCAGATAAAGGGCAAAATGTAGAACAAGAGTGAAGCATATGAGTAGGCACCTCACAGAGGGAAAAAACGCTGAACGTTTAACAAATACATGAAAAAATTTAGACCACAATAAAGGGCCATTTTTTAAATCCATGATATGGACTAAAATTGAAAAGTCAAACATCATCAAGTGTTGACAAGGGTATGGGGAAGCAGGAACCTTAGTATTTAATACACTGTTGCTATGAATTGACATGGTAACTTCAGAGAGTTCTGTAGCCAGGCTTGATAAATTTGGAGACAGGCACACCAAATTATCAGGAACTTTTATTTCTTGATATACACTACAAAAACACTTTCATATGTTTATTAAAAAGAAAACAGGACAAAATGTTTTGGAGTTAAGAAGAAATCATGGAAAAATATTAACTGTCAATGGAGAGTATGTGTAAAAAATCGCTTTTCTTTCACATAGTGGAATGTAATACAGTGGTTGAAATGAATGAAGTAGAACTGTCAGTATAAACATATGCAATTTCAAAACTATAATAACAAGTTTGAAAACTACATTGGAAAGGGATATATTTGGTGTGAATACTTATATACTCTTTAAATGCCTCCAAAGCAAAAGTATATATACACACACACACACACACACACACATATATTTGTATACATTTATACATTTGAATACATTTGTATACATTTATACATATGTAAATATATGTAAAAATATATACATTTATGGATACATATTTACTGTATAAAACATATATGTGGGAGCATTATACACAAAATTCAGGATAATGATTGCTTATGGAGAGAAAGAAGGAAGAAAGGATGGAGGTGTTATACAGCCTTCAATACTCATAATATTTATTTATTTTTTATCTCCTTAGAGAGATTAACTGATATGGAAAAATGTTAACATTTAATTCCTGCATTATATTTAATAAACTCATATCTTAGTATGGAGCAGTCACTGTTATACATGCTTTACAAATATTACTTGATTTAATTTTAATGGTAAAGCCTAAGAGGTAGTATTACTATAATGCTCATTTCCTAGATCACAAGACTAAGGCAAAGAAAGTTTCAACGGCTTGCACAAATTCACACAGAGCTAGATTTGAAGCCAGGTATGTCTATTGTCTATTCATATGATGCCCTTTCTTGCGTGGCTCATTTCTTCAACATCTGTAGTACATGTAGATGGATATTTACAATATGTTTTTTCATAGTTCGGGATTTTCTAAAAAGTATCATACATTTTAGAATCAAACATTTAAAATTTTGTTCAAAAGTTTTGTTTAAAAAATCAAACATTTAAAATTTAAAATCAAGGAAAGTCTGCTTGCCGCTATTAGGTGACAAAAGGACCATATATATGTAGAAAGCCAGCTGTTAGAAATAAGTCCCAACATAATTATTGATACAGCAGGAGCATTGGCATCTTGGACAAACACCACCACTTTAAATTCCATCTCCTTTTTTGGTCTCATGCAGTTCAAGGAAATCACTTCTCTTCTGACTACAAGCAGCTAAAAAGAGCAGATAGTAAAACACAAATAAGACACCTCAGCACAGAGGTAGGTGAAGGGAAAGTCCCCTGAGTAACTGCCAAAATTCCCCTCATCCAGTGGGCCCCAGTAAAACACTGGGCTTTATTGGGCACATTCCTTTCCCTTCAGGTGCACTAAGATAGGGAAGCTAAAAGCAGACTGGGGGGATAAGCCTGCAGCTGCAAAAAGATGTATGGGAAGACACAAACTCTCCCTCCCAGACAAGCACAGCAAAGAGACACAGAAGCACTCCAAGCCTCTGATAAACTCTCCCACCCTGAATCTTCAAAAACTCTTAGTCCCTAAGAAAGTGTGCCTCTGACCTAACTCAGCCAGAAGGCACTGTCTCAGGTTTGTTTTCTCTAAAATAAATGTGTCCTTACTGTTGAGCCACCCTTTTTGTGTTTCCTTCCTCTCTCTTTATTTCTTACAATCATAATAAACGTAAATGATCTAAACTCTCTCATTAAATATCAGCTAAATAATACTTAACAAGAGAGAAGCCTAATGCATCAAGCAAATGGGGACTGAAAATAAAAGGATAGATAGAAATAAACTAGGTAAATACTAACCAATAGAAAGATGATATGTTTATATTAACTTTATAAAAAGTGAACTTTAATATAAGAAAATACATATTTTTAAGGATAGAGAAGGCCACTTTCTCATGGAAGTCTTTCTTCAACAGGAAGTTAGTTACCTAAAATGCGTGTGCACCTAACAAAATAAGGACACATATATACTCAAGAAGGATAAAATTTCAGGGACACCCACACACATTACATATATATATATAAATCCACCCATATTGTAATTTTATGTGTCAGTTTGACTGGGCCACAGTGCACCCAGATGTGTTGTCAAGCATTGTTCTATTGTGTCTGTGAGGGTGTTTCTGGATGAGATTAACGTTTTAGTTAATGAGTAAAGAATGATAAAAGACTTGGGTAGAACAAAAAGGATGAAATAAAGGGGAATTCTCCCAGCTTGTATTTGAGCTACGGCTTGGAATTTTTCTGCCTTTAGATTCAAACTAAAACCTTGGCTCTTCCCAGACCTAAAGGTTGTAAGCCTTCAAACTGGAAACACACCATTGACCATCCTGGGTCTCTGGACTTTGGACTCAGACTACAACTATACTATCAATCCTCCTGGGTCTCCAAAATGCCAACTGTATTTTTTAGAACTTGTCCACCTTCATAATTGCAGGAACCAACTTTTATAATCGATTTCCTTCTCCACATATTTTTTGTGTGTATATATATATGTGTGTGTGTGTGTGTGTGTGTGTGTGTGTACACACACACATATATTTGTGAGCCTCTGTGTGCACACACACATAGATATATGCATCATATTTATTTCTGCTACTGCAGAGAATCCAGAATAATACAACCCCCAAAATGGGTGATTTCAATAAAAATTTATTGGCGATAGGTCACATTTTCAAGAAACATTAACAACAAGTTTTAAAAAATTAAACGTTCTAATAGATACATGTCAACTTCTAAGTACTATAATTAGATAAAAACTATATTCTCAAACACAAATGAAACTTCACTATTATCATTTTACATTTGGTAACAAGATGGTATGTAAGCAAGTCTTAACAAATGTCGAATAATCAGCATCATAAACACAAGTTCTTTGACCTCATGCAATTAGGTTGAAGTCAATTTCAAATGATTTGTTCAGTCACTGCTTATTGGAAAAATGAAAAAAAAAAACACAAGAAAGCAGTTCTCACGAATCTTTTGGATATATACATCAAACAAAAATAAAAATAAAATATTCAAATATACTAGCATATGTATAGAAAGACATCTGTGTAAAATCTTACTGTGTTATTTTTTGTTATAGCAAAAGCCTTGAGATGACATAATTGTTCATTATGAAATAAGGCATTTCTTTAGTATGATATTTTGCCTCCAAAAGATGGTATGCGATAGCCATTGGTGTTATTAAAGAGAACAAAGTTGCTCTTTGTTGATAAAATAGTATTAGGATAAATAAGGTAGGTATAGAATAGCACATAGAATATACACTGATTTTAACTTAAAAAAATATATGTTTTAATATATTTCCAAGAAATTCAACAAACTTCTATTAGGGACAACTTCAGAATGGAGAATTATACATCTGGGCTCACCTACTCTGTGGTATTGTCCAAGTTTTTTTCCTTTCATATCCTCTATGCATTTACAACTCAAAAATACTACTAAAATGCAGAATGAATCAAAGAACCCTAGCCTAAAAATATGTCTTCTTAAATGTTGCCAAACGGCTTTCAGATCCTTCCGCGAGTGATTTTTTTCCTTTGATTTTAGCACTGGCATGTGCATTGGCATACGCTTCAACAGAATCCATCCTCATGAAAGTGTACCATATGATGTCATCAGTAAATTAATGTGAAAAGGAGAATTGGATTTTCAAACCATAATTCTCTGGACTAAAGACACTGGGTGCCAGCGAAAGGAAAGGAGACACCTGGAAAGAAGAAGGTAAGCTAAAGATACTGATAACTTCCTAGGTCTGACAACAAAATTTCACCTTGAGACTTCATTGAATGATCTTAAAACTTTGAAAGATTTCCTACAGTCCCTATTTCTTCAGATAAGAGTGTCAAGTTCTGCAACATTCTTCATTGTAATACCTTGTCTGAAGGGAAAAATGATTGAGATTCTGGGGAAAGTGAATAGAGAACTCTGATGAAAGCCATGGTTAACACAGGCCTCAAACTTAAAAGCATCAAGTTTACATAAATATAATTTTCTTAAAAGCCAGCATAATTTTAATTTTATTGTAGTCATCATGGTCAGACATTGCTTATTTTGGAGAAGTGATTACAGAAATCTGAAAAATCAAGGCCTGATGAGAATACTTAAATTAAGCATACTCCAGAAGCCCAAATCTGAAAAGCAAAGGTGTTTCTGATGTAACAGCCCAAAGTCTGCATTTCGTCTCTATTGGGCAGTGTAATATAGCCCATATGAAAAATAAATGGAGTGTTAAATAAAAAGTAATGGGATTAAGAGGAGTCATTGCTTAGTGCGTTAAAGCAACACACAAATAAATTGAGAAGAAAAGGAAGGCAGTGATAGAAAGTATACTATTGATTTAATTCAGAATAATTTTCAATTTTGCCTATTACCATTAAATAGTACCATTACAATAATATAATTGTGTATCTTGACTTCCAACATGTGAGTGCTTTTTATTTTGTATATTTGGAAACCTGATCAAGGTTCTCTAGACATTTCATTTTTTCCCAAATTCCCTAGCTAATAGCTAGCTAAACTCTGGTTGCCTGAATACCTCTCACTAAGTAGTTTGTCTTTTCCTATTACTTTTAATATGAACTTGGTCTGTATTTTGTTGGCATCTTTACTAAATCTACAGGTGTTGAAGTTGTTCAGATTTCAGTCATGGATCCTCTTGGGTTTTCTCAAGGCTAAAACACCCTTTCTATGCTGACCATTAAGAAATTCCCAACTTCAGGCCAGATCTTTGTTCTACCTTCAGACTTGGCATATCCAACTTCATGCCTTACATCTCCACATACCAAAACCAGACCTTCATTTCATGGTCAAAACATGTTTCCTCCTACAGTATTCCACTATTTCAGAAATTCACAGCACAAAATACCCTGTATTTCAAGCTAGAAACGTAGAGGATGATCTTTGAGGCAGCCTTTCCTCAATGACTCTTCATCCGTCACATCCAACACCTCACAGGTTGTGTGTCCTCTCCAGGAATTATATACAGGGTCTTAGTAAATAAAGACTGGCCGTTAAACAACCTTCAATCATCCATTTTTTTTTTCAGTTCACGTCGGTTTCTTTACAGAACAACTGGAGTTCTGCAAAGTCAATGTTGGAGTAAGTACCATTCTCTGCCAGTATTACTATTTTCTTTATCATGAGATATATGTTCCTTAAAAATGCCCACATGAAGCTATGCTAAGTAACAAAGTTAAATGATGTCTTTGTTTTATAGAATAATACAAGACAAATAGAATCAATTGTTATTATATGATCTTTGTAAGTACATACACAGGTACTAGATATTTTAGACCCCACTTCATACATCTGAAATTTGGGTCTCAAAATAGTTAGCTTTAATCTTAAAGTCTAATGTCAGATTACAGAACTGCCTCTTTCCACAATATTGTGCTATCTCCCTTTAAGAACCAGCTGGTGAATCGTTAAGAACAAAAAATGTCCTTTTCCTGAACATCTCCACGGTGAGCCAAAAATCTAAATTTTCTGTGGAGATGTTGTCATGTGCAATTTCACCAAAACTTTTACAAATTTAACCACAGTTATGCTTCAGTGGCATAACTGTTCATCCAATACCTGCACACCTGCTTTAATATGGAAAAATTTGGAAGTTAATACAAATATTAACTCCTATCGTTATAGACACTGACATCTGAAGACACTTTCCAATATTCCATGAATATGTGTAATTCAAATCTCAGTACAGTCTCCCACATGTCAATGTAATCTTAGTAGCAGTGGATCATTTACAGAAGGCAATTTTGCCACAGTGGTCAAATATTTTTGTTAAATACTGCTATTTTAGAGTTATCGATAGCATTAACTGACACACAGTGTAAGCTAGAACCATGTTTCTAAAGAAAATGTTCAGAAATAGGTTTCTTACTTTTTGCTAAATTGCTAACTAACAGGTTAATTACTCCTGTGAAGTGCTAGATAGTTGGAGTAGCATTTACCAAAAAAGAGAAAGAAGACGGGGCATATGACTTGAGAAGGTAGGAGTGAGGAAAAATAAGGTATTTATTTCAGACTCCTTATTTGGTGTTCTTTGTTTGATTCTTTTCTTTTTGTTGCTGTTGTTATTGTCTTACTTTATCTTATGTGTCAGACCAGAGTTTCACAAACATCCCCAAATAATTACATGGGTCATAAAAATATATCCAGATACTTCTCATTATTTTCCATCAAAATCCTGGTTCAATAATTTGAAATAAGACCTGGAGAACCAACAATTCTAACAAGTATGCTAAGTGATTGTTACCAAAATGACGATTGTGAAATATTTAGAAAACCAGGGAGGAGGTAGGTAATCAACATTTAATAATTGGTTCTTGCTGTAAGGGTAAAGGATTTTATTGAAATGACTATTTAAATTCAAGTTTTATGAAAAAAATAGAATGGAGCACTTTAGTGCTTTCTAATTAGCATCTTTAAAGTATGTTTTGCTAAAGTGGCAAAATTATTTTTTCATTAGAAGTTAGCATTATGGCCACAAATGACTTCTGAGTTAGCTTTTTGAAAATAATCAGATCATAAATTCTAAAAATTATCTTGGGGGTTTATAAAATTCCAGAAAATCACTAAGAAAAATATACATAAAAACACCAGTATCCAAAATAATCAAAATAACACTTACAAATAGACAAGAAAATATAAAGACAATCTAGCCGAGTAAAAGAAAGCAGGACAGGTAAATGGATACATTTTAGAAAAGAGAAATGTCAAATGACCAGTGAAAAATGGCTAGATGCTTGAGCTCATTAGTAATCCAGGGATATAAATCAAAACCACATTACGTTCCAACTTTTGTTCATTAGCTTGGCAACTATTAAATTAATAATACCGAGTGTAGTCAAAGGTGTAAGGAATGGTAATTTGGTTCCATCAATCACAGGACTATCTAATGATATTTAGTAAAATTAGGGTGACTAAAACTTTTGTTGTTCCAATGGAAACTTTTTTTAGAATAAAGAGTAGTAACATATACAAAATTATTTACTATTTATTATATTATTTCCTTACAGTCAATTTTTTTATTGTATTGATGGATCTATGAAATAGTTATCTTCCAACTGTTTTTGAAAATGAAATCCCTTCAAAAATTGAAAACCACAAATACATATCTTGAAGCAAAATAGAAAAATAACTTATTTACATTTAGTATTTAAATATTAAAAACAGTAGGCAGAATAATTATTCTAGAACATATTTATATGAATTAATCTTTTTCTTAAAATAATTTTCTGTAGTTCTTTTCTGGAAAATGCATTTGTTTTAATATTATGTTGATTTTTAAATAAAGTTACTTGTCATCTTTTCCAAAGTTGCTTCTTCTTGTCATCAACAAAAGTTATCAACAATGTTTAGCTTTTTAAGTGAACTTTAAAAAAAATTTATCATACTGTTCAATTTTTCTTCTGGCACAACAATATTTCCACAGCTTTATTTTGGTCCCAATGATTGATTAAAAATTCAAACCGCTTTTTAATCCAATTTTCTGTTTGAAACATCTAAATGGCATTGTTCAACTCTTGGAATTTCTTCTGTAGCTTATGGAGCTTACATACTAACAATTACTGATGCATATTTCTTAAGTACAGAAAAATTAGAATTTAAAATGTCCACAATTGATTTTAAAAAATAGTAATTTGATGTAAATAAAAAGCCAGGCATCTCAGAATTGTATGCTTAATTTTTCCAAATTCACATATTAATGTCATCTTCAGGCATAGTTTTCTTAATGTAACTAAGTATTACCTTCTGAAATAGCAGCTGATTTTTCCCCTCAGCCCTCTGTATTCTGGATTTCAGGATATCACTTTTAGCCTTATGGTGCCAACATGGACTACAAGGCTCTATGATGACACCATGTATTTATTGCCACTTTTAAACCCATACTTTGATTGAAAGGGAAATTGAGGAGTTTTTGATTAAATATCTACTTGCATTTTTAGGTCATAGCTGCTGAAACAGATTTTTTTAAAAATAGTCATTAGCAAGCAACCCATAAATAAATAGTTGTAGGTATGTGAAAGATGACAAAACCACTGTGGCCAGACAAATTAACTACGCTTTGTATGCTAAGCTTCTATTTCCAACACATAATTTACATATATGTAGCCTATTATTTCTTTCATTTTCCCCAAACCCACCATATGATGATCTGGCAGTGTCATGTGAGTGAGCCACATAGAAAAAAATATATGTCAAATACTTCTTCCATCACCAGGCAAGACTGGAAGAAGCTAGCCATTCCTAACCAATACTGACTCAATGCATACTGATTTATTATCAAGCACTCTGCTGCATGCTGTCCTTGAAAATGAAGCATTATCTATATTTTGTATAAACTGTGTTAGGAAAATAAAGTTGATTTTCAGACTTGTCCCCCTCCTCAAGTCATCAATCTGTTAATATTTTATTTTCCTCACATACTGATAGAGCCTTGAGAACAGCTGTAATTGTTAAACAAAATGAATATTTAACAAACACATGCTGGTTCTAATCAATGTAACTTATAATAATACTTCATTAAAAATGAAAAATCTAAGACATATGCTAAGCCGATTAGCATGGATGAACAACAGTAATTAAGCGGTAGCCCTGGGACTAATGAGAATATTTTATCCCCTCAGAGTTAAAACTGTATGCACAATGCAGTTCAGCCATTCTTCTAGTATTTTCATTATAAACTCTCACACATGTGTACCCAGAGGCATAGGGGAGGTTTTTCATTGTAGCATTTCAATAAACACATCATGGAACATGATGGAATTCAGTAGACTGAGAACTATGCCATCAATAATGGCAGCCCTCAACAAGAATATTAACAAGAAAATGTGAAACACAGCTTATAATATTCACATGAACATTAGAAGTTCAAAAAACACCAGTATTGTTTAGAAATAAAGATTTTAATAAATTTATAAAAAAATGCAAAGGTAATACCAGGTTCATGACTCTGGTGCCCCTGGTAATGGAGTAAAGCAAATGAACCTGACGGGGTGTATTCCAATTACAACTAGTGGTAATGTAAATAGAACAAGGAATGCATTAATAGCTGTTATTTTTAAGTGGAGTTAAAATGGTATTTATTATGTTATTTTGTATTTGTATATATTTTTTAATTTTACTGGAAAACAAAATAATTTTATAATGAACAATATTCCATACAACTTGGAATCACCTTATGAAGTAATTGCTTTAAAATTTCCCTGTGCCCATTGCCACTTTCAAGGACTTAAAAAATTAAAAATTGGAGAATGTGGTATCTTTAAAAAATATATATTTTACATTTATAAGTATGAAATAAAATGTATTACCAGGACATCACATTTGTTGACTTGTTATCCATGTAAAATCATGTAGCAGAAGAAGAAAGAACGACATAGGCAGAATTTGACCTATGTGTAGAGGAAATAATTGTATGTTTATTTAAAATATCTTCTTGAGACATAAAAGTGTCCAAGAAACATAACAAAAGTGCTCAACATCACTGATCATCAGAGAAATGCAAATCAAAATCAAAACAAGATATCATCTCATATCAGTCAGAATGACTGTTATTATTAAAACACCAAAATAAAAAAATAACCAAGGTAGGCAAGGCTGTAGAGGAAAAAAAAATACTTACACACTGGTGGAGAGAATGTTCAGCCACTGTGGAAAGCAGTTTGGGGATTTCTAAAAGAACTAACAATTGAACTACCATTCCACCCAGCAATCCTCTTACTGTGTATATGCTCAAACGAAAATAAATCATGAAAGCTACCAAAAAGACACAAGAATTCTCATATTCATCACCATAGCAAAGACATGGAATCAACCTAGGAGCACATCCATGGAGGATGGGACAAAGAAATTGTGGTACGGGGGGAGGAGCCAAGATGGCCGAACAGGAACAGCTCCAGTCTCCAGCTCCCAGCGTGCGCGACGCAGAAGATGGGTGATTTCTGCATTTCCATCTGAGGTACCGGGTTCATCTCACTAGGGAGTGCCAGACAGTGGGCGCAGGTCAGTGGGTGCACGCACCATGCGCGAGCCGAAGCAGGGCGAGGCATTGCCTCACTTGGGAAGTGCAAGGGGTCAGGGAGTTCCCTTTCTGAGTCAAAGAAAGGGGTGACGGACGGCACCTGGAAAATCGGGTCACTCCCACCCGAATACTGCGCTTTTCTGATGGGCTTAAAAAACAGCGCACCATGAGATTATATCCCGCACCTGGCTCAGAGGGCCCTCCGCCCATGGAGTCTCGCTGGTTGCTAGCACAGCAGTCTGAGATCAAACTACAAGGTGGCAGCGAGGCTGCGGGAGGGGCACCCGCCATTGCCCAGGCTTGCTTAGGTAAACAAAGCAGCCTGGAAGCTCCAACTGGGTGGAGCCCACCACAGCTCAAGTAGGCCTGCCTGCCTCTGTAGGCTCCACCTCTAGGGGCAGGGCACAGACAAACTAAAAGACAGCAGTAACCGCTGCAGACTTAAATGTCCCTGTCTGACAGCTTTGAAGAGAGCAGTGGTTCTCCCAGCATGCAGCTGGAGATCTGAGAATGGGCAGACTGCCTCCTCAAGTGGGTCCCTGACCCCTGACCCCTGAGCAGCCTAACTGGAAGTCACCCCCCAGCAGGGGCACACTGACACCTCACAGGCAGGGTACTCCAACAGACCTGCAGCTGAGGGTCCTCTCTGTTAGAAGGAAAACTAACAAACAGAAAGGACATCCACACCAAAAACCCATCTGTACATCACCATCATCAAAGACCAAAAGTAGATAAAATCACAAAGATGGGGAAAAAACAGAACAGAAAAACTGGAAACTCTAAAAAGCAGAGCGCCTCTCCTCCTCCAAAGGAACGCAGTTCCTCACCAGCAATGGAACAAAGCTGGATGGAGAATGACTTTGACGAGCTGAGAGAAGTAGGCTTCAGACGATCAAATTACTCTGAGCTACGGGAGGACATTCAAACCAAAGGCAAAGAAGTTGAAAACTTTGAAAAAAATTTAGAAGAATGTATAACTAGAATAACCAATACAGAGAAGTGCTTAAAGGAGCTGATGGAGCTGAAAAGCAACGCTCGAGAACTACGTGAAGAATGCAGAAGCCTCAGGAGCTGATGCGATCAACTGGAAGAAATGGTATCAGCGATGGAAGATGAAATGAATGAAATGAAGCGAGAAGGGAAGTTTAGAGAAAAAAAGAATAAAAAGAAATGAGCAAAGCCTTCAAAAAATATGGGACTATGTGAAAAGACCAAATCTACGTCTGATTGGTGTACCTGAAAGTGATGGGGAGAATGGAACCAAGTTGGAAAACACTCTGCAGGATATTATCCAGGATAACTTCCCCAATCTAGCAAGGCAGGCCAACGTCCAGATTCAGGAAATACAGAGAACACCACAAAGATACTCCTCGAGAAGAGCAACTCCAAGACACATAATTGTCAGATTCACCAAAGTTGAAATGAAGGAAAAAATGTTAAGGGCAGCCAGAGAGAAAGGTCGGGTTACCCTCAAAGGGAAGCCCATCAGACTAACACCAGATCTCTCAGCAGAAACTATACAAGCCAGAAGAGAGTGGGGGCCAATATTCAACATTCTTAAAGAAAAGAATTTTCAACCCAGAATTTCATATCCAGCCAAACTAAGCTTCATAAGTGAAGGAGAAATGAAATACTTTACAGACAAGCAAATGCTGAGAGATTTTTGTCACCACCAGGCCTGCCTTACAAGAGCTCCTGAAGGAAGCACTAAACATGGAAAGGAACAACCGGTATCAGCCGCTGCAAAATCATGCCAAAATGTAAAGACCATCGAGACTAGGAAGAAACTGCATCAACTAACGAGCAAAATAACCAGCTAACATCATAATGACAGGATCAAATTCACACATAACAATATTAACTTTAAATGTAAATGGACTAAATGCTCCAATTAAAAGACACAGACTGGCAAATTGGATAAAGAGTCAAGACCCATCAGTGTGCTGTATTCAGGAAACCCATCCCACGTGCAGAGACACACATAGGCTCAAAATAAAAGGATGGAGGAAGATCTACCAAGCCAATGGAAAACAAAAAAAAGGCAGGGGTTGCAATCCTAGTCTCTGATGAAACAGACTTTAAAACCAACAAAGATCAAAAGAGACAAGGCCATTACATAATGGTAAAGGGATCAATTCAACAAGAAGAGCTAACTATCCTAAATATATATGCACCCAATACAGGAGCACCAAGATTCATAAAGCAAGTCCTGAGTGACCTACAAAGAGACTTAGACTCCCACACATTAATAATGGGAGACTTTAACACCCCACTGTCAACATTAGACAGATCAACGAGACAGAAAGTCAACAAGGATACCCAGGAATTGAACTCAGCTCTGCACCAAGCGGACCTAATAGACATCTACAGAACTCTCCACCCCAAATCAACAGAATGTACATTTTTTTCAGCACCACACCACACCTATTCCAAAATTGACCACATACTGGGAAGTAAAGCTCTCCTCAGCAAATGTAAAAGAACAGAAATTATAACAAACTATCTCTCAGACCACAGTGCAATCAAACTAGAACTCAGGATTAAGAATCTCACTCAAAACCGCTCAACTTCATGGAAACTGAACAACTTGCTCCTGAATGACTACTGGGTACATAACGAAATGAAGGCAGAAATAAAGATGTTCTTTGAAAGCAACGAGAACAAAGACACAACATACCAGAATCTCTGGGATGCATTCAAAGCAGTGTGTAGAGGGAAATTTATAGCACTAAATGCCCACAAGAGAAAGCAGGAAAGATCCAAAATTGACACCCTAACATCACAATTAAAAGAACTAGAAAAGCAAGAGCAAACACATTCAAAAGCTAGCAGAAGGCAAGAAATAACTAAAATCAGAGCAGAACTGAAGGAAATAGAGACACAAAAAACCCTTCAAAAAATTAATGAATCCTGGAGCTGGTTTTTTGAAAGGATCAACAAAATTGATAGACCGCTAGCAAGATTAATAAAGAAAAAAAGAGAGAAGAATCAAATAGACGCAATAAAAAATGATAAAGGGGATATCACCACCGATCCCACAGAAATACAAACTACCATCAGAGAATACTACAAACACATCTACGCAAATAAACTAGAAAATCTAGAAGAAATGGATAAATTCCTCGACCCATACACCCTCCCCATCAAGCTACCAATGACTTTCTTCACAGAATTGGAAAAAACTACTTTAAAGTTCATATGGAACCAAAAAAGAGCTCGCATCACCAAGTCAATCCTAAGCCAAAAGAACAAAGCTGGAGGCATCACACAACCTGACTTCAAACTATACTACAAGGCTACAGTAACCAAAACAGCATGGTACTGGTACCAACACAGAGATATAGATCAATGGAACAGAACAGAGCCCTCAGAAATAACACCACATATCTACAACTATCTGATCTTTGACAAACCTGAGAAAAACAAGCAATGGGGAAAGGATTCCCTATTTAATAAATGGTGCTGGGAAAACTGGCTAGCCATATGTAGAAAGCTGAAACTGGATCCCTTCCTTACACCTTATACAAAAATCAATTCAAGATGGATTAAAGACTTAAACGTTAGACCTAAAACCATAAAAACCCTAGAAGAAAACCTAGGCATTACCATTCAGGACATAGGCATGGGCAAGGACTTCATGTCTAAAACACCAAAAGCAATGGCAACAAAAGCCAAAATTGACAAATGGGATCTAATTAAACTCAAGAGCTTCTGCACAGCAAAAGAAACCACCATCAGAGTGAACAGGCAACCTACAAAATGGGAGAAAATTTTCACAACTTACTCATCTGACAAAGGGCTAATATCCAGCATCTACAATGAACTCAAACAAATGTACAAGAAAAAAACAAACAACCCCATGAAAAAGTGGGCGAAGGACATGAACAGACGCTTCTCAAAAGAAGACATTTATGCAGCCAAAAAACACATGAAAAAATGCTCATCATCACTGGCCATCAGAGAAATGCAAATCAAAACCACAACGAGATACCATCTCACACCAGTTAGAATGGCAATCATTAAAAAGTCAGGAAACAACAGGTGCTGGAGAGGATGTGGAGCAATAGGAACACTTTTACACTGTTGGTGGGACTGTAAACTAGTTCAAGCACTGTGGAAGTCAGTGTGGCGATTCCTCAGGGATCTAGAACTGGAAATACCATTTGACCCAGCCATCCCATTACTGGGTATATACCCAAAGGACTATAAATCATGCTGCTATAAAGACACATGCACACGTATGTTTATTGCGACATTATTCACAATAGCAAAGACTTGGAACCAACCCAAATGTCCAACAATGATAGACTAGATTAAGAAAATGTGGCACATACACACCATGGAATACTATGCAGCCATAAAAAATGATGAGTTCATGTCCTTTGTAGGGACATGGATGAAATTGGAAGTCATCATTCTCAGTAAACTATCCCAAGAACAAAAAACCAAACACCGCATGTTCTCACTCATAGGTGGGAATTGAACAATGAGATCACATGGACACAGGAAGGGGAATATCACACTCTGGGTACTGTTGTGGGGTGGGGAGAGGGGGGTGGGATACCGTCGGGAGATATACCTAATGCTAGATGATGAGTTAGTGGGTGCAGCGCACCAGCATGGCACATGTAGACATATGTAACTAACCTGCACAATGTGCACATGTACCCTAAAACTTAAAGTATAACAAAAAAAAGACAAAAATAAAATAAAATAAAATAAAATAAAATAAAATAAAATAAAATAAAATTACTAAAAAAAAAAAAAAGAAATTGTGGTACATATGAATCTGGAATACAGTACAGCCAAAAAAAAGAACAAAATCATGTCCTTTGCAGCAATGTGGATGCAGCTGGAGGTCATTAACCTGAACATATGAATGCGGAAACAGAAAATAAAATATTGAATATTCTCATAAATAGGAACTAAAACTTGGGTGCACATAGAAATAAAGATGAGAACAATAGACACTGGAGTCTTCAATGGAGGGACAGAAGCAGAGGGGCAGGGGCTGAAAACCTTCCTATTGGGTACTAGGTTCACTATCTGGATGATGGAATCAATAGAAGACTAAACGTCAGCATCATGCAATAGACCTTTGTAACAAGCCTGCACATGTACTCTCTGAATCTATAATAAAAATGGAAATAAAAAATTAAATTAAAATATTATTAAAGGAAATGATAAATTACATTTTAGAATTGACATTATTACAGTCATACATGATTGAAACATGCTGATAAAGTCTATATAAGCTTTATGGGAACAGTGAATAATCTCCTGACTGTCTTTAAAAGTATAAAAGATGGGATAGCTACCTTTATGCAAATTAACTAGACTTCAGTTGCACTAATTAAGAGAACAGCTGAGTCAATCAAACGATGATAGCGAAGTTGTAAGTGATGTCGAAATTCTACCTTATTATATATTGACTTAGGAAATCATATCCCAAGTTTTCTTCTATTTTGAGAAACATCACTTTACTAATTATAGAACAAAGATTGATTTTGCAGATTTGCATGGTTTCAGTAGAGCATATTTCATCTTCAAATATGATAAGCACTTCCCAATCCATAAAACACTGGTAGAAAAAAACTCTCAATCAGGCTGGACACACATTTCAAAGAGCCTGTGAGTTTGCAAATCATGTATGCCTCACTCCCATCTTACCATGATAATGCATAGAAATTACATAGTGTTTCTTAGCTTGAAAGAGCCTAGGAACTTTAACTAATTAATCCTTAGACTACCCAGTGAGAGAGTGATGAGAAGTCCCTTGAAGAGATCATTTAACTATATAATTCACACTTCCTTAAATGTAATTCAGCTTATGTGTCATGTTGTGTTTTCCTAGCTTTCTATTTCAATCTTCAGAGAAATAATATTTATCTGTGAATATATGATGCATAGGCATCTATTATGAATAAAATTATGTAGACTGCACTCTGTCTGCCACTAAAAGGTAACAGATACATGTACAGCCAACACATAAAAAACATCTTGTACATTCTGCTGTATTTTCTTTTCTTATTCATTTCATATCTTACTTTCAGTTATTTCAGAGTGGACTTGTTAGATTTGAATAGGCTAAAACTTATTAAAGAGGAATATACAATTCTCTTGTTAATATTTATAATTACTTTAGTTTTTTGGAAAGTGTATTAAAATTAAATTTCTATAATTATGCTGCATGTAAAAGAATATCACATGTAAATGCTTCACCCAAATGAAAGAATATTTAATATTCAATTTAGAATTTTCTGTAGTAGGATTTCCTTCTCTTCAGGTAGCTGGCTACTGGGGCCTACCAAAACCAATCTATTTCTGCAGTAAAGGCAAACACTGGGTTACTCAGGAAAGAACTCTTTCAGTCTGCAAAGTATACTACATCTTTTCCCTGAGCAGAATAAATTCTTATCCAGTTTTACTGTTCAACTAAAAATTCAATTGAAGTTCATTATTTTCTTTTTTATTACAAAGAAAATCTGGTTAATTTCTAATTATTTGTACTAAATCTATTCTCTATAACTACGTAAAATTACATAGACATACACACATGCATACAAAAGAAACAGTACAACTGGAAGACCAAATAATGTGTACACGTGATCTGTTTAAAAAAAAAAACTTTCCACTCTACTATTTTCATTATAGGTTATAGTTGTAATTCAATCAATGGCCTATTTTAAATGAGTGTCTAAGACATCGCTGGAGAAAGTATGTACAATGCAAGCAACATTTCCCTATGTATACACTTTATTTGTAAATATATTTATACTGCAGAGTTAAAATAGTTAACTTTGTTGTCAAAGACTGATAATGGCTAAAGTTTTGTTTCCTAATATATGTATTCGATTTGTTGTTTGGTATCCTATAAACCTTTTATGCTATATCTAAGACTTAAAATGTTTTAAACATTGGATGTTGGTCTTTATTGGAAGTCAGGTGGGGGGAACTCATGCAGTTGCTGCCTGGAGGATCTTATCTAACAAAAGTCAGCTGAGTGGGCAGTGGTCCAGTGCCAGGTTTTTAGCTGAGACATGAATAAGTTTCTCAGGAATTCTCAGAAGTATTTAAGGGATATGAAACTGGTTTACCAATGATCTTTAAAAAAAATCAGCTAAAGAATATCCTATAGTGTCCTGAGGAGAAAAATGAGCAAGGCAAATAATTTGAGATGGGAAACATACTAGTTGATTACAGGAGAACAGAAAATCTCAAGCAGCAGTTTCACATGACTAGCAAAAACACACCGTTAACGTAGCTGCATAAACTAGAAGTTGATAAGACTCCGAAAAACCAGAGTGTAGGCAAAGCTGGTTAGCAACAAGTGGACCCAACATGGTGTTGGCTTTGAGCTACGTTTCACCTTGGAGAAAATGGCAAAAAAATATACTGCTACTACCAAGCAGCTCTGCTACTACCACGCAGCAGAGCAACTGATCAAAGGCAGCAATTGTCTAACTATGGCTGGTTCACATGTGAAAACTAGAAATCCCTGTTTGTTTAATTCATATTTACTCTTTCGGTTATATGAAGTAAAAAAATTCCTTACTGACACAGTGTTTCATTTTTCTTCCTTATTCTCCACCATTTATTTTCTTCTCACATTAGTTATAGTTGGTAACTTATTTTGTCAAATATATGCTTTGCGGTAACATTGCAGTATTGCAGAAAACACACTGCATTGGAAACAGACTCATATTGAAACGGGAAAACGTCCCTTGTCCCCTGCTGCCAAGAGAGCAATGAGGACAGGTTGTGGGGCTCAGATCCCACGCAACATCTAAGGGTGAATGTTTTCAGCTCCTGACTCCCCAGTGGGCATGTGTTACAAGGTGATAATTTAGTTTATCAATCTGTAGGCGGCTTGTGTTAGCTCAATTAGGCACCCTGCCTTACTGCAAAGACAGTGGGCTTTCTGGATCTCAGGGTTTCCTGCCTTGGTGTACCTGAAAAATTGGCTCTCACATGGGCTTGGAGAATAAATGCAAGGTTTCATTGAGTGGAAGTTCTCAGCAGATGAATGGGGAGCCAGAAGGGAGATGGAGCGGGCAGGTGGTTTTCCCTTGGAGTGGGGCACGGTCAGCGCTGTCCTCCCACAACCCCAAGGAACTCCATGTTCTGCAGTGGATGGCCTGCCACCTCCATCCTTGTACTCTCCTTCCTCTGGTGTCTTCTCAAGGTACAGTTGCTGTGTCTTCTTCTGCTGATAGTTCCTCTCAACGTCCAGCTGCTGTGTCTCTGCCTGCTAGGGGCTCGGGGTTTCTTATAGCACAGGATGGGGGTATGGCAGGCCAGGGTGGTCTTGGAAAATGCAACACTTGGGCAAAAAAACCAGAAGTGCATGTCCTCACCTAGGTCAGTGAGCACAGGCCTCTGGGTGGAACCCTAGCCAAGAACCACACCCTCCTCTACCAGGCATTTACCTGCTCCCCTTCCATATCAATATTTTTTTAAATTTAAAACTCCAAAAATGGTACCCAAATCCTTTAGAGAAGACAATTGGAGAAAATGGCATTAGGAGAGTCGGTCTAGGATTAGGGTCACTACATGGAAAATGGAAACACAGAAAGCATATCCTTCAGGCCGTGGAATCACTGCGGAAACATATCCCTTGCTGAGGACAGGGAAACAAACTGGCTTCTCTCATCTTCTTGTTCTCTAATCTCTGTAGTGTCACCCCTTGACTAAGCTGAAACAGGAAGTAATTTTTTATGAGAGCCTAGGAAACATGCCTCCCAGGGCCCAGGCCACTCTATTAGATAACAGTGCCAGGGAGAGGTGATTGATGTATCTGTGGGCATACAAACCCAGTACCTCACACAAAGGTGTATCAGAGACAAATATAGTATCAAGGTATCAAGAGAAATTGTCTCAGGAACAATTCATGCATGTATTTGTGAAAAGACCGAAAAGTAAAACAGAGCTTATGAGATAGTTATCATGACAAGAAGATAAAGAAAAGCAGGCAAAATTGTAACGTCAAGGGTATTTACATTTCCTTTATAGGATTTTGAAAATCCCTTACAGAATCCTTTTCCCAATATCTTCCACTCCTGGATTCATAAAAGAAATATTTACTGAGCTAGTATGGTCTAAGAATTGGGCAAATGGCATCATATGCACTGTTAGTACTTCTATCATTGATAGAAAGAATGTTTCTTTTTTTCTACAGTGTTTTTCTCCCAAATATTCTTCAGGAAAATTCATAACTTTACAGATGTGATCAATTGTTCCTGCCCTAAGAAGGTTCCCCAAACCCCTGTAAACACAGTTAAGAACTTCCTTCCTCTCCAATTAAGTTACTAAATTGTATATATTGTAACACTTGTCACAGTACATTGCAATTATTGCTCTTCCCTTCATCCTCCAATTAAACTATGAATATTTTAAAGGAAAAGTCTATAAACACAATGGCTTGATATTTGTCAATATTTATTGTTCAGAAGGTTATTAGATATTTATATATAATAATCTAACATATTTATCCTAATTTCTGGAAAACAATATAAACAATGTTAATTGCCCATTCCCCATGAACTGCTCAACTTTAAAAAATGTCTGTGCTTTTGGAGCAGTTATACAAACTTCCAAAAGACACCTGAAAGAGTTTTTATTTTAATTTTTTTTATTGTTATATTGAATTATTTTGTAGAGACAAAGTCTTGCCCCATGGCCCAGGCTGAAGCACAGTGTGTGATCACAGCTCACTACAACCTTGAACTCCTGAGTAAACAGAACAACAGATGTGTGCCATCATGCCCAAATTATTTAATTAATTAATTAGTTACATTTGTGGAGATAAGTCTTTCTATGTTGCATGTGCTGGTCTTGAACTCTTGGCTTCAAGCAATCCTCCCTTCACAGCCTCCCAAAGAGCTGCAATTCCAGGCATGAACCACCAGACCTCAATGAAAAAATTTTAGATTTTAGAATATTGCAATATGTCAGGTTTAATTTCTTCTTTCAATTTTGCATTTGCAGTGGCACTTGAGAATATTTCTTAGAGTGTGATTTCTCATATTTGGTCACCAAATTTTGAAATCTTTATTCTGTTACTTAAACCCTCATAACTGGTAGTCAAGTCAGCTGACAGTCGAGTACATGGGTGTTTTGTGTTGAGGTTATGAAGACAAATGTAGAGAGATATTAAGAACCAAAGACATTTATTTTTTATATATGCTAAAGCTTTATCCTCACAGGTGAGGCATCATTCATGGCATGGATAGTTTTTCATTTTTTTTTGAGATGGAGTCTCGCTCTGTCACCCAGGCTGGGGTGCAGTGGCGTAATCTTGGCTCACCGCAAGCTCCGCCTCCCAGGTTCAGGCCATTCTCCTGCCTCAGCCTCCCAAGTAGCTGGGACTACAGGCGCCCGCCACCACACCTGGCTAATTTTTTGTATTTTGTTTAGTAGAGATGGGGTTTCATCGTGTTAGCCAGGATGGTCTCGATCTCCTGACCTCGTGATCCACCCGTCTTGAACTCCCAAAGTGCTGGGATTACAGGCGTGAGCCACCACGCCCAGCTCATGGCATGGGTAGTTTTATAAAATACCCTGAAATACATACTTTAGTAACCAGTTCAGCACTTGCAATTTCCCAACTTTGTTTTCATCAGGAGTTAATGATGTATGGCACTTCTAGTAAGTAAGTGTTTGAATTGCTGTGAGTTATTTTAGTCATTTCTCAGCTAACCACTTAAGTTATCAAAGATCTTTACTTGTGCAATATCATAAATGCTGAACATTAAAAATTAGTCAACAGGATTAGCTGCCATCTAATGTGATACTTTTCAGTAAGATAGCAGCAGTAATTATGCAAAAAATAATCATTCCCATAGTTTGAGCCATTATAGCAATTTCCTCCCTAGGATTTCACAGTCAGAGTCCAGATCTGGGCAACAGTGGTTAACATAGTGGTTATTAATGAGAATAGATTTTGATACATCTAGCTATATTAGATGTCAGTGCATTGAAGGGACAGGTTTGGCATATTAATTAGAAAGAGTGCATTGGACTGGATACTAAGAAATACATTGCATTATTTTTCTTGTCCTCTATAACAGGAAAGGTCAATTAGAGATATAGAAACAATGGAACATTTCACAGCATGGCTTGACATTTCACTGCAGTTTTATTTTTTTTACCATGTACAAAGTTCATTAAATATGCAAAGGTAGGACTGTTACAGGATGAAAGTGGTGGAGTCAGAGGTCGTAATCCACAGCAACGTGATAGGCTCTTGCAGACGGTACCCTGAGTGCTGAATTAGAGTGAGAATCAGCTTTCAGGCTGCCAGCAGGGGACAAGGAGAATGAAGCTATCAGCAGTTAACAATATTGGATTAATTGAAATGAATCTTGACAGAGATTTTATTGGCTTTACATCAAATTGACTATAGTACTTCAAATTGATTATTTGATAAGGGTAAACTCTTATCAAACTTCCCACATGTAAAATTGAGGATTAATTAAAAGATTACACAACCCATACATACTGTATCTCATTTAAATTTCTATACACATGTGCAAACTTGCAGTATGCAAATATTTGTCTACATCTAAATATATCCAAATCCATTGATGAACAGCTAGAAATTTAGAAATTATTCTCCCATTTTACCATTCCCTTTCTGAGGATTTTGTCACAAATATTATTTTTCCATCTGTTTGAATCCTACTCTCTGGAGGCATGTAATGTATGGATACAGTAAAGCCATGAGATATTATGGGGTTTGTATCAGAGAAAACAATAGCACCGGTGTTATAAAAGATCCATTGTGATTATTATAAAAAGTCTCCTTCCTCCTTACTTGTATCAAAGTATTTTTCATGATGGGGGAAATAATGCAACATACTTTGGTAAGTTAAAAAAGTATAACAGTAAAAATAAATCCCACTGCAAATGGCAGGGGACCTTCTGTGTGTGTCTAGCGAGAGAATGTGGCTGAGCATTAAGGCCTACCTGAGTATTGGTGTAGACACCCAGTTTCCCTCCTACAAGAGTGAGTGTGGGCACGTTCCAGCCTGCGTGTTTGAGCTGGTGCATGCGTGTGCACACCTGTGCCTGTGTACCTTTGTGTACCTTGGTTTGGGGAGGGGACCCACATTCCCACCCACAGGTATGACTCAAACTCAGCTCTTGAGCTGCCAAGCAGGGGTCAGCCGGGTTTGGCAATCCAACTTCAGGACCCATGAAGCCTGAGCCCTAGGGAGACGTGAAGATTCCTCATTGCTCTCACACATGGCAGAGGTAGGAGGAAAAGGGTGGCTGGTGCGAGCTACCTAGAGAAGATGTCATGGACCTCAAATGACATCTGGAGGGAAATGAAACCTAGCAGTTGTCTCTGTCTTGCTGTGTGTTCAGTCGGGACATTCAGGGAAGAAGCAATGGAACCTGAGGGGCTTTGGGATGCACTGTCTGGGAATCCCTGTGCACCAGAGAGTGTCCAGCCCATGAGACAGGAGGACAGCATGTGGGCCCAGCAGGGCCTGAGTCTCCAGGGAAGTTGGCATTCTCCCCAAGAGGGCACGGGTTGGTAGGTGGAGGAGAAACCCAGGCCGCGGGGTCAGGTAGATGGGACACTTATCACTTAGCCAGGTGGGAGCTCAGGAGAATGCCTGGTAAGCAGCGGCCTAATAGGCCAGTGACACCCAGTTCCAGTACTGCATGTGTGGACCCAAAAGCTTTGCCCTGTGCATCCTCTCCAGGATGCCTCACCTGGGTGGACAGGAAGCAAGGCACACAGCATCCTAAGCTTATGGTCATGAGTGGACACAGAGGGGGTCTCCAGTATCACTGGTCCCAGGAGAGGCAGGCATGCATGATCTCTTCAGCACAGGGTTAAAATGCATAAGCCCAGCTTTCCACCCAGTGGGTGTCTTGCCCTGATGATATCAGCCATGGCAGATACAGCTCTTCCACGTAGATTGCAGATCCACAGGCTTACGACTCCCCCCTGGCATTCTCCGGGAATGGCCCCTGGACACTGGACCAGCCAGTGCCCCACGGGTGTCCTTCCCAGCCTCCAAGCTCATGGGAGGCTCATTGATGACTCTCCTCCTAGTACATGGCCACCCACAGGCACTATCAACAACCCAGGGTCCTTCTACATTCCAGGGTCCTGCCACCTTCGCCAGCAGTGGGATAATGGAAAGGGAAAGAGCTGGAACAGACAGAGCAGAAGCCAAAAGCCTCACCCTCCCACATGGCAAGGGAATGAGGGGATCCTTCCCAGCCCAGGGAGCTGCTTCCCGAACACACCTGGAAGCCCAGCACCAGCTGAGGGATTCACTCCACCACACCTGGGCATGGGGGATTTCAATGTGTGCCAGAGACCTTGATCCTGGTCGCCCTACCAGGTGTACTTCTCCTCCAGGTCACATTATGTTCACACCCTCCTTAAGCCAGATGGACTCCTTGTCCTCACCACTTAGTGTTGGCTGGAAGTGTTACTCCTGGTGCCCCAGCCACTGTTTCAAGGTGCAGAGACTGACAAGCAGACCCCTGAGTCCTTGTCCTGTCCAAGTAATATCCACAGAAATAGTAGAAGAGTGGCACATTAGACCTCACGACATTTTTAAGGCTGACCTCTTTATAAGCATCTCATCCAGGTATTTATGAGTTTTTCTCATTTATTGTATTTATTTATATCTCTCATTTAAAAATCAATTTATGCTTAGAGGTATTTCAACATATAACCAAATGTTCAGAGCTATGACATACAGGTTTCAAGCTTGAAAGTCTGTGTCTGCTATTACGGTGGGTAAAACACATCCAGCACTTACAAAAATACGTAATTATTAGGCATGACCACTGTAGTGGTCTCAAACACTCAAATTCTCCGCAAACCCATTTGAAAATATTCCTGGTGGCACTGAACACAGTACTTGCTGCTAATGAATAAAAAACAGTGCAAGCATTTTCTGGATACTGGGACACCTCTGGCCTAGCTAGGTTAGATAAGGTGACACAGCTCTGCCTAAGTGTCCTGCTCTCATGGGGACAAACCCCTCAGGAGCCCTGCACCAGTACATCACGAAGTCTAACACCCTGATAACACTACGCAGAAGGAACATCCCATGGAGAGACTCGTACAAATAGAAGAAGATGTCTGAGGATCTCAGCAGTCCAGCCCCCACTATTTGAGTCATGCTAGCCATGGCACCAGGGTGATGAGAAGACACCCGCCAATGTCCCCATCCTGAGCCATCACTAGACTGCATCCTCCTGAGTACCCCTGAACCACAATCATTTGGCTTACAGACTGTGAAAGACTGCAGAGACTGAAGTTAGTAAATTATAATTATTGTTTTAAGCAACTAAGTTTTAGGTAATTTTGAAAAGCACTTTAGACTCCTAGAAAAACTGAGTTGTCTACTGATTTGAGTAATTGTGGAGAGCTTTAAAGGCCAATGTCATGAATGCTAATACCCTGGAAAAGTCAAACCATCAAGACTCTTCAAAACACAATAGATATTTAATGTCCCTTTGCTATGGCTGGAGAATAATATAACGTATCTGACAGAGTTTTTTGAAAGCCTCTATTCACATCTCTTGGCTGGGTATGGGTCAATTCTGGTCTGGTTTAATTCTACTCAATTGCAGCAACTCATCTTTTGTTTTAGGTCCTGGCCTACACTGATTTTTTGATCACTGACCATGTCTGTGTCTGTGCGTGTATGTTTTGTGTGTTACCATACTTTATCTGAAGGGGCTAAATAATAGTGCTACAGTTGTTTTGTAAACATAAAGCATTCCACAAAGACGATATTGCTTATCTGCTGAGCTTTAAAACAGATATGAGGCAGGGCATGGAGGCTCACACCTGCACTCCCAGCAGTTTGGCAGGCCAAGGTGGGCAGATCTCTCGATGTCGGGAGTTTGAGACAAGCCTGGCCAAGATGGCAAGATCCCATGTCTAGTATCATATGAAAGTTAGCCAGGCTTGGTGGCCCATGGATGTTATCCCAGCTACTCAGGAGGCTGAGGCAGGAGAATCCATTGATCCCTGGGGAAGGAGTTTGCACGGTACTGAGATAACACCACTGTGCTCCAGCCTGGGCACCAGAGTGAGACTCTGTCTCAAAAATAAAAAAAATAAGAAAATAATAAAACAGGAGAGATCACTGAAGAAAGAAATGTGTAAAACTGAGTGGGCATTGTGGCTCATGCCTGGGATCCCAGCATTTTGAGAGTCTGAGGTGGGTGGATCACTTGAGGACAGGAGTTCGAGACCAGCCTGAGCAAATATTGTGAAACCTCTTCTCTACTAAACAAACAAACAAACAAAAATAGTTAGGATTAGTGTCATATACCTGCAGTCGCAGCTGCTCAGGAGGGTGTGACTGGACAATTGCCTGAAACCAGGATGGGGAGGTTGTAGTGAGCTTAGATCATGCCACTGCACTTCAGCCTAGGTGACAGAGCAGAATTCCATCTTAAAACAACTCAAACAGAGAAAAAGATAGGAAGGAAGGAAGGTAGGAAGGAAGGAAGGAAGGAAAGAAGGAAGGAAGGACGGACGGAGGGAGGGAGGAAGGGAAGAAGGGAGAAAGGAGACAATTAAAGGCATAAAACCAACAGGAAATGAATAAAAATAAAAAGATGCCATTTTGCCCATTATACACATGAATTTTTGAACTATGTTTAAAATAATATTTAGGTCTCTAGTAGACTAACTGAAAGTTTAAAATAAGCTGGCGTCAAAATTACTCATGTAACTATGGGTGTTAACTACGATTCTTGTAGTTTTCAACAACCAAATTCTAATTGACATTTGTCATCAAATCACATATTACTAGGGGCAGGGTAGTCTGTGTTATGCTGCCTAATCTACACTAAATTAAAAAAGAAATCAAATCTGCAAAAGGCTTTACAGTTACTATTATCAGTAAAGACTGTTCTGTTTCCCAACTTGTGGAGGGTTTTATTTCCACAGTGTTGATGGCTCTGGCAGAAAGCCTTCTTTGTCCAAACTCACCCCTTATCATCACAGTATTTACATGTTCAGGCATTAAGGGGAAAGAGCATCCAATCCCACTGCTTTCCTGCATTGATTCCCATGCACAAGCAAAAGTGCTGTGTTAGCGGCTATCAAATATTCATATATTTGATGAAGGAAATTTGTGTTTCCAAACTGTAAAACAAAAATATTACCATCAGTTGTATTTGTATTATTTATTTACTTAGAGGCAGGGTCTTGCTCTGTCATCAGGCTGAATCATACATCACTGCAGTCTCAGACTTTTGGGCTCAGAGGATACTCCAATCTCAGCCTCCCAACGTATTGAAATTACAGACTTAAGCCATTGTACCCAGGCTCAAGTTTAGAGATAAATGCTAATGAATATATTATAAACCATATAAATAAACATAATTGCAGGCTTTCCAGAACTGTAAGAAACCACTGAAAAACTACCATTGTGGACAAGGCTGCTGGCAACAATGTAATGCAAGCAAAGGAGTGGGTCCTTCCCCACTGAGTCTTCAGATGATACCAAAGGCCAGCTTGGCATTTCCACTGCAGCTTTTTGAGAGAACATGCTACATAGGTGTGTGCGTTTGTGTGTGTGTGTGTGTGTGTGTTTGTGTGTGTGTAAGCATACATACAAAACCTGTTGAACAAACTAGGATCACCTACACAATGGAATATGATGCAGCTTTTCGTAGATCTGTTAGAATTCATCCTGAATCGATCAGTTCCTGGGTTTTATTTATTTATTTTTTTGGCTGGTTGGTTACTTATTACTAATGATTCCATTTTGGAAATTGAAATTGGACAGGTTGGAGCTGAGACTGGGTCCACTTAGGTTCTGCTGTGGAATGGAGAATGGCAAGCCTGTAATTTTGGCTGTGATGGTTACTGGAAGGTCTCTGCAAGGATGGACTAGCTTTCTGCCCGCAGCAAGAAGTCCTGGGACTGACTATCAGCTCCCTTGACATCTGCTGTCACAGTGGGAGGGGCTGGAGCTGAGACTGTGATTCTCTGTTTCTGAATAAAGTCATGTGCTCTAGAGATTCTAATGCCCAGAGATTTCCATTAGATATATCAGAAGTGATCTTCCTTCCAGGGGTACTAAGGCTTATTATATAAACTACTTGCCCACTGGGTCCACGTAGGGCCAGAAACTTCATCCTTCACTACTAAATTGCCTCTGCTTTTCAGCCTGGGGATGGGTGGAGTACACAGGGCTAGGACGGTCAAAAGTATGGCAGCTGGGATTGGGTGGGGTCACATGCCCCTTCTGTGGATAGTCATCAAGCTGCCGCTTTGTCACAGCCTTGGAAGTTTTGCAGAGAAAATCAGGGTTGGATTTGGCAGTCGGCCAGTGATTTGAGCCTGGAAGACTCCTCAACCATGGTTGGTTGCTGCGGAATGATGCTGTTGCCTAGTTTTTCTAGTGGTGCACCTCTGCTGATTGGAATGCAAAGCCACCAGTAAGGTCACTGTTATGGGCACTGTGAGCCCCCTCCATGTACTTTGTTTCTAACTGACCCCAGTTGTCTGATACCCCTAGTGTTTCCCACAGGGTAAGACTAGAGAGAACATCATGTAAAGAATTGCAAAATGGAAAAGAAAAGGCTGAATGTACACCTTCAACTCTCTCCGCCCTGAAGAAACTGTGAGTCCAGGGAAATTTTTTGTATGCAACACTGTGCTGGCTTGGGGAGGAGAAAAGTATCAGATTAAAACTGTTCTTTTGGCCGGGCACAGTGGCTCATGCCTGTCATCCCAGCATTTTGGGAGGCCGAGGCAGGCAGATCACGAGGTCAGGAGATCGAGACCATCCTGGCTAACACAGTGAAACCCCATCTCTACTAAAAATACAAAAAATTAGCTGGGTGTGGTGGCAGGCGCCTGTAGTCCCAGCTACTCATGAGACTAAGGCAGGAGAATGGCGTGAACCCGGGAGGCGGAGCTTGCAGTGAGCCGAGGTCACACCATGGCACTCCAGCCTGGGCAACAGAGGGAGATTCCACCTCAAAAAAAAACAAACAAGCAAACAAAAAAAACCTGTTCTTTTATTCTATGTGTGTGGCTATTCTCAGTTCTACAGCTGAAGAAGGTGTCATAGATTCAATCCCAAGTTATAGAATCATTCACTAAGGTGTCCTTATCTAAGGATAGCTGTGAGTTGAGGTTTTGGTTTTGCAGAGAGGGAGGGCGTTAGGAGAATCACAGAATGCCTATTCTGTCACATCAGACCCTAGAAACAGGCAAGTTGAAAGACTGGTTCAGGCTGAGCACAGTGGCTCATGCAAGTAACCCCAGCACTTTCAGAGGCCAAGGTGGGCATATCATGAGGTCAGGAGGTCAAGACCATACTGGCTAACAGGGTGAAATCCCCTGTTTACTAAACATACCAAAAAATAAAAAATAAAAAATTAGCCAGGCCTGGGGGCACGTGCCTGTAGTTCCAGCTACTTGGAATGTTGAGGCAGGAGTATCTCTTGAACCCAGGAGATAGAGGTCAAAGTGAGCTGACATCATGCCACTGCACTCCAACCTGGGTAACAAAGTGAGACTCAATCTCAAAAAAAAAAAATAGTGGTCCTAAGGGAGGAGGAGTTTAAAATGTTGGGGTGCTTCCATGGAAAAGCTGAAAGCTAGAGCAAGCCAAGGGTTGGATTTAAAGAAGAGCTCACGGGACCACTGAAAACCACCTCTTTGTCCTCTATGGAATGAAGGAAATAGTGAATTCTGAGCTCCACTACTTACTGATATAGGCAAGTTATCAGCCAGAGATACATGTCTTAATCTGTTTGTGTTCCTATAAAAGACTATGAGACTGGGAAATTTATAAAGAAAAGAGCTTTCAATGGATCCTGGTTCTGCAGGCTGTAAAAGATGTGTGGTGCCAGCATCTGCATCTGGTGAAAGCCTCGCCAGGTTTCCACTCAGGACAGAAGGTAAAAGGAAAACAGACATGTCAGGTGTGGAGAGAGCAAGAGAGAGAAGAAGAGAAGGTATCAGGCTCTTTTCAACAACCTCTTTGGATGTAATCTCCACCGTGGGAACTAATAAAGTGGAAAACTCACTTAATAACCATGGTGAGGGCACCAAGCCATTTATGATGGATCCATCCCCATGACACAAACAAACACCTCCCACTAGGTGCCATTAACAATGTGGAGGACCACATGTCAACCTGAGGCTTGGAGGGACAAATGTCCAAACTATATCAAAAGGCAAGTTTAAAAATCATGCCGAGTTACAGTAAAACAATCCTTTTTCCTCTTTAGAATCCTGGAACTACAAAAAGCTGGGATTCATTAGCTTCCTGAGATTGGCAAGTTAGTATTCAGACTCTTAGGCAGCAACCTGAGAAGTCAGGGCCATAGTCGGGTAATTTGACTTCTTGGAAGGAAAATTTGGAAGCTCTATATATTGTGAGAGTGAGGGATGATGAAGACTGATGAGAAATGCCTATGTGCCTGCTCTCAGAGGATCTTGACAGATCCAAAAGTCAGGAGAACTGGCAGAAGCTATTAAAGTCAAGATATGGCTGGGTGCAGGCTCACACCTGTAATCCTAGCACTTTGGGAGGCCAAGGCAGGTGGATCAGCTGAAGTCAGGAGTTTGAGACCAGCCTGACCAACATGGTGAAAACTTGTCTCTACTAAGAAACACAAAAGTTAGCATAGCATGGTGGCAGGTGCCTGTAATCCCAGCTACTTGGGAGGCTGAGACAGGGGAATCACTTGAGCCCAGGAGGCAGAGTTTGCAGCGAGCCGAGATCATGCCATTGCACTTCAGCCTGTGCAACAGAGCAAGACTCTGTCTCAAAAGAAAAAACAAAAAAAAATGTCAAGACGTTAGATGTACAATCTAAGATCTTCAAGGTACAAAGTGGGAGCTGAGTTTTCTTGACTACTTGAGATTCAGTAAGCTAGGAGGAAACAGTTTCAGAAGTGCTTGAATGTCTATTTAAATCCCTCTTTATCTTGGAGGTCCTAGGAGAGTTATGAATACCAATCTGTGCCAGAATCCAGAGATAGGTAATAATTTCCTTGAGAAGCAGCTGTAACAGTTGGGGCATTACATATGTGGTTTAATACTTCAGTCCTCTGAGAGAAGCTGTGAAATAACAGTTCCCTATTGACTCTAGGGCACTGTGTCAGACACAAACTCTAGAACAAGATCATGATTCAGTTTTTCTTACCTCTTTTTAAGTGAGGATTTTCACAATCCTATGTGCAAGAGTATCTCAACTAGTTTCTGAGTTTATCTCATAGGGAATTGATGTGGGTGTGGCTTTTATTTGTTGCATTTGTGGATGGAGGAACAAATTAGAGCCTCCTATTTTATCAACTTGTTGGAGATACCCTTTTTATTATTTTTTTACTTATTTTAAAAAATTTGTACATAACAGTCATAGATACTTTTGGCATACCTGCCATATTTTGATACAAGCAATGTGTACTGGTAAGGACGGGATCAAAGAGCTGATGAGGGTGGGTTAAATTATAGCTGCTTAGAAGGAATAAGATCTAGTGTTCAGTAGCACAGAATGAGTACATTTAATTATGATTTATTGTATATCTCAAAAGAATTAATAGAGTGAAGGAGGAATGTCGCCCAGGTTAGAATGCATGGCATAATATCGGCTCACTGCAGGCTCAGCCGCCCAGGTTCAAATGATTCTACTGCCTGAGCCTCCCAATTAACTGTAACATAGTACAGGCATGTGCCACCACACATGGCTAATTTTTATATTTTTGCTAGAGATGGGATTTCATGATGTTGGCCAGCCTGGTCTTGAACTCCTGACCTAAAGTGATCTGCAAGGCTTGGCCTCCCCAAGTGTTGGAATTAAAGACCTGAGCCATCACAACTGGACAGTAAGATACACAAGACTAGGGAGTTTTATCTTTTCACTTCATCCTCACAATCCTACAGGTGAATGAAAACACAACTTCACAACATGAATAACTCACTTGAAAATCAAAGTTGGTAACTTCTCCCTTTAAAATTATTTGCACCCTTACCCTATAAAAAGTGATGATCTTGTCAAAATTTTCTCAGGAAAATACTCCTTCCTTGCAGATTAGTCTGTTAATTGTTAAGAATTATGGACTGCAAAACTTCTGGAACTTCATGTATTTCATTTTTCTAGGTTGCATAATCAGGAAAATAAATCGACTTAGTTATTTAGGTCCAAATCTTTTTATTTTTATCATTCGATGATTGCTTAAACCTTTAAGCAATCCATCTGAAACTTTATGCTGTTGTTTATGTTTTATACACTTCGTTTTCCCAAAAGTATGAGGTTTAAATCATTTCCATTCATATCGTCAATTAAATTTGATAGGCTGAGTGCAGGGGTTCATGCCTGTAATCTTAGCACTTTGGGAGTCCAAGGAGGGTGGATCAGGATTTTTAAGAACGGCCTGGCAAACACGGTGAAACGCTGTCTGTACTAACAATACAAAAAATTAGCGAGCTGTGGTGCACACATCTCTAACAACAGTTACTCAGGATGCTGAGGCAAAAGAATAGCTTGGACCCAGAAGGCAGAGGTTGCAGTAAGGCAAGATGGAGCCGCTGCAGTCCAACTTGGGCGACAAAGCTACACTCCATCTCAAAAAAAAAAAAAAAAACTGATAAAATCCCAACCATTCTAGATTATTTCTATTTGTAAGAACTTATTACCAAATCATTACTTACAATAACCATTGTCAAAACTTTCAAGAAAAAACTAACATGAGTACCTCCCAAGATAAAACACCTACTTTCCACTATTTAAACTAGGAACATTTAATTTCATTATGTTATTCACTTGAGAAACTTAGCTGGTTCGGTTTTGATTTAGGTAAAAAAAAAAAAAGGTTTCATTACCATTATACCCCTTCAGTCACAGAATGCTTCAAGTAGAATGTTCCAGATGTTTTAAACTTTAGTATCAACCACATCTAATTATTTCTGTTCACCTGTACTATTCCTCTAAAAAATAAACGTTTTATGATGAGGCAGACAGTTTTGTAGTCTTTCTGAAGGAGTCTCAAACATTTCAAGCTTGTAAGTTTTTAAACAGAAAAGGCCTAATCAGAACACTTGTGCAGCTTGAAAGGGAGATGTAACATATGCCTAATTTTGTAACTATTTATGTTCAGAGAAACAAAGGAAAATGTTCAACAAAAACACAATTTACTTTTCTATTGTATTTGCTTTTAAGCATGTGCAGCTAACCAATAACATCAGCTATTTTGCATTACATGTAAAATTTTTTCTGAAATTTTTAATGTAGATATTACATCTAAACAGACAGTTTTCAAATAGCATTAACAAGTATGAAATTACTCCGAAAAAAATTGTTTTCCTTGGAATACCTCAACAGATTGATGGAGGAAGTTAGCATCTACGTCTCTCCCCAATACTGACATGTTTCTTTCAGTAATATGCAGGTAACAATGCAGAAATAACACGTCCATTTTCAATTTGCGAACAAGCTTTGGTATGCAATAGCTATTATTTGGAATACTTGCTTTAATATCTGCTTCAGTCTCCTTTTTCAGATCGACTTTCCCGACCATCTATTGTAGATGCCACATAACTTGAGCTACCATATGCTTCACGACGAGCAGGGTGCACCCTATCCAGAGAAAGTGGATTCCTTTGGTCTTTTCTGCCAACGTGCTCATGACCACAAAAATAAAAATCACCGCAGCTTCTTGAGTAACTCTCCCGACTTCTGCCATATCTATCTAGTGTATTGTTATAATCAGGGCGGCTGCTTCCACCATAAGACATCCGAGGCCCTCGTGCAGGTGGTGCACCATGAGAGGTCCCTGCAGGTTGATAAAATAATATGTTGGACTACAATTAAACATTTTTTACTGCCATCACTAAAGGATGAATTAGTTAAAGTACTATTTGGAAATATCTGCTTTCCTCTGCCCTTGTTGACAGGATAGATATTAATTAAGCCTGCATTGGTCAGAAAGTTTTATTTAAAAGTAGTGTAAGAGTAGTATTTTGAAGCTTAAGAAATTTAATCCTAAAGTAAACGTTGAGTCATATTTTCTGCACGTGAACTGAAGTTCTCTCCTTCATATCATTCCCTATGCTTTATACTGTTAAGAATACTCAATATTTAAACATGTTATATTGTCCTTTATAATTTTCCCTAGAATTTCATTAAAATAATGATCTGGTCTATTACCTAAAATTCTATAATTTAAAAATCCATCCTAGACTCTTACCATATCCCTGAAATGCATCTCTGTAAGAACTTCCACTTGTATGTTCAGAGTGATCTCTACCACTGGTCTCACCATAGCCAACAGGATCACTAAATTGAAAAAAGTTTTTAAATGTCAGAATAAACAATTTAAGAAATCTGTTTGATGAATCCAGATAACATTATAGTACCTATATCCTACAGAGGAATGTTCATCCCAACTAGAACGACCATAATCACAGTATGCATAGTCTCTAGGTGGTGGAGCATAATCTCTGGTTTCTCAGGAGCGTGGATGATTTCTGTGTGTGTAAGTTTAAGCAACAAATTTTAAATTTTCACCTTCTAATATCCAAAATATAACTAAATTACAACTTAAACATAATTAAATTGCCTAACATCTAAACAGATATTTCTCCAAATAAAATAGGCAAACGCCCAAAAAGCGCATGGAACAGATACTCATAATCAGTGGTTCAGAAAATGCATTTCAAATCCAAAATGAGAGTCCAGACTTCATACACACACTGGAATGGCAATAAATTTTAAAAAGCAGGAAAGAGCAAGTGTTTGCGAGTATGTAGATAAACTGGAACCCTGATACAACATTAGTTAGAATGAATAATTTAAGAAATCTTTTTGACAAATCCAGAAAAAGTTGTAGTACCTATATCCTCTAGAAGAATGTTCATGCCAACTAGAATGACCATAATCATGGTATGCATAGTCTCTAGGTGGTGTCCTAGTTTCTCAGGAGCTTGGATGATTTCTGTGTTCATAAGTTTAAGGAATCAGTGCGGCGATTCCTCAGGGATCTAGAACTAGAAATACCATTTGACACAGCCATCCTATTACTGGGTATATACCCAAAGGTTTGTAAATCACGCTGCTACAAAGACACATGCACATGTATGTTTACTGAGGGCCTATTCACAATAGCAAAGACTTGGAACCAACCCAAATGTCCAACAATGATAGACTAGATCAAGAAAATGTGGCACATATACACCATGGAATACTATGCAGCCATGAAAAATGACGAGTTCATGTCCTTTATAGGGACATGGATGAAGCTAGAAACCATCATTCTCAGCAAACTATCGCAACGACAAAAAAACCAAACACTGCATGTTCTCACTCATAGGTAGGAATTGAACAATGAGAACACATGGACACAGGAAGGGGAACATCACACACTGGGGCCTGTTGTGGGGTGGGGGGAGGGGGGGAAGGATAGCATCAGGAGATATACCTAATGTTAAATGAAGACCTAATGGGTGCAGCACACCAACATGGCACATGTATACATATGTAACAAGCCTGCACGTTGTGCACATGGACCCTAAAACTTCAAAGTATAATAAAAAATTAAATTAAATTTAAAAAATTGAAATTTTCAATTCTAGTATCCAAAGCATAAGTAAGTTACAACTTAAACAAAATTAAAAGGCCAAACATCTAAATAGATATTTCTCCAAATAAAATAGGCAAATGCCCAAAAAGCACATGGAACAGATACTCACAATCAGTGATTCAGAAAATGCATTTCAAATCCAAAATGAGATACCATACTTCACACATACACTGGAATGGCAATACATTTTAAAAAGCAGGAAATAACAAGTGTTTGAGAGGATGTAGATAAATTGGAATGCTGATACAATGCTAGTTGGAATGCAAAAGGACGGAGCTACCATGGAGAAGTGTGGTGGTTCCTCAAGAAAATACATAATTATCATAGTACCAAAAAATTCCACTCATATACACACAGAATTGAATACGTGTATTCAAACAAACATTGGTGCATAGAAATACTGGGGTGGAAACAACCCAAATAAAATAATGGGTTAATAGCTTGTAGAAGGAGTGAAGTGCTATGATGTAAATCAGCCTTCAGGACATCATGCAAAAGGAAAGGAGACAGATACAAAAAGTCATGTAGTGTTTGAGCCCATTAACATTAAATGCCAACAACAGTAAGTTCAGAGGCAGAACACTGATTAGTGTTTGCTAGCAGCTGAGGAAAGGGAGAAAATGGAAGGGACCGCTTAACTGGTAGTTGGAGTTTTAGTTTGGAGTGAGGAAAATGTTTTGGAACTCGATGGAGGTAGTTGTTGCATGACACAGAATGTATTAAATGCCACTTAACTGTTTACCTTATAATATTTAATTTTGTTATGTAAATTTCATCACCACAACAAAAAAAAAATCAATTTTTAAAAAATTTTTCCTTTACCTCTCCTTAGTTGCATAACCATCGTCTCTTAGAGACACGTGGTCATTTCTCCAGGAAGAGACTGGCTGTCTACGTGTAGGACCTCCATAATTCTCTCTTCCACATGATATGGGACCTTTAATATTAAAATGATGGAACTTTATGTAAAGAACATCAAATCTGAAACACTATTTTCTCTTATCTCAAACAACTTTTAAAATTGTTTCTTCTATGACTCCGTTCTTTGTTCCATAAATTACTAGCCAGTCATGACACTGTGAATATTTCTTATGGTTTTGGATAATCCCATGGCTCCCACAAGGCCAGTTCTTCTAATGAAGCTGAAGCCAAATGCTAATTCTTAGGTAAAAGTTCATTTATAGTGGTTAATAACTGCTTAGTTATATTTTCCTTTTCATATGAATTACTGATGATTACTAATGACACAGGGAAAACTGTAAAACCATCAAACTCTTCACTGAATATAAAGTTTACATATGTTGTCCTTTCTCAGCTGAAGAAGGTAAATTTTCCCATGTAGTTCAATCCACCTCACACACACAAATACTGCTACCTTTGACTGACTGCATGCCAAATTTTTACATAACAGTTCTCCTTTATCTCTAAGTAGTTGGCTCTATCTTAAATGTTGACAGATTAAAATGTGCTAGTGAAAACTTTCTAATGATGGCCAAGAATTACTTTTAGTGCAATAAGCAACACTATTACAGGGGTCATTACAACACTGTTGCTATTTCAAAATAGAAAAGTTTCTCCTTTAATATACTCTTCACAGTGCTTTTCCTTAGAGGTCAGTCTTTCACCTGTGATATGTTCACTGGCTTATTTTTCAATGGAAATGTGTTGGCTTCTGTATCCTGAAGTCACTAAATACCTGACTTCACCTACACTCTATCCTGAAGTACCTGACTTCACCGATACTCTACATATGAAATGTAAAATTGAAAATGTCAGGTTTTAATTTCCTCCATATTAGGATGGAGGACTAAGTAAGAATTTTAATTTGTTCTGCTTAACTTCTTTGCTAAAAACTTTTATTTATTGTCTCGCTTTCTTCTGTTCAGTCTGCAATCTTACAATTCTCCGTCTCAAAAATATTTCTTCTATTCAATCCTACTGCTCACCTCATGTGCTTAGATCTAAATTCTCTCCTCAAATAATTTCCAACCTCACACTAAGGATCTTGTGTTAATGTTTAAGCATCCTGGAACAATCTTAATTATTGATTTACATCCCCTTGTATTTCCCAACTCTGCACTTCTGTAAAATCCACTTCAGTTAAGAATATTGGACTCCTTCATGTCTACCTTTCAAGCCTTAAATTTATTTTTAAATAATATTTAAGCCCAGTGACTCCTTTTCTGCTAAATGTTCTTGCAGTTCTTTTGAATCTTTGTATAAGCAGTAACAATGTCTTGCATATAAGCATTATCGAGGTCTCAGAAGCTGGATGGCCAGGCTCAGTGGCTCACACTGTGAACCAGTGTGGAAGGCTGAGGCAGCTGGACTGCTTGAGCCACGGGCTTTGACAATGTAGTGACAGGTTTGACAATGCAGTGACATCCTCTCTCTACAAAAATATAAGGAAAAAAATTTAGCTAGCTGTGGTGGTGTATGCCTGTAGTTGCAGAAACTCAGGTGGCTGAAACAGGAGAATTGCTTGGGCCCAGGAATTTGAGACCGTTGTAAGCCATCATCTCACCAGTGCACTCTGACCTGGTAAGAGCAAGACTCCAATACAACAAAGAAACTGAACAAGCAATTTTTAGATTGGGACACCAGGGGAACACTACCTAGGAAATGGAAGAATTCATTAGATGAAGAAGCCTACCATCAAAGAATATTGCTAGGAACTTTTAGAAAATTAAGGGGAATTTTCTAGCAAACACAGGATTAAAAGGAATGTTGTCCTCACTCTAATCACTTCTTTGATCTGCAATGAGAAGCTCAAGTATTTCTTCACAACAAATCTGAAATGTACCCAGTAAGATAGAAACTATAATAAAAGCTGTCGATCAGTAATTATGCCCATGTATGTGTCACTTCTCTTTTGTTCAGTGAACTTAAAGTTAAGCATCCAGGTAAAATAGCTCATTTTTAGTCATACAAAAACTACAGTCTTTCTATCAGGTAGCATTTACCTTGGCCTCTCATCCAATTGTTGCTTCTTGCCACAGCAGAAGGAGCAGACTTTTTAGGAGGAGGACCTCCACTTTTTGAAGAGGGACCTCTTTTAACTAGAATGGGTTGCCTAGAAGAACTCGTGCTGAGATCAAGGGTGTATCCACCATCATCTGTATTTCAAACAAAATCTTTTCAGCTAACTAACATCACTGTTTCTTAAGTGGCTAAGTTTTAGTTGTTTATAAAGATTATCTACATATTATCATCTTATAAATTCATATTTGTCTAAGCTAATAAAATTAACATTTCTATATGAAATAAGTACAGTTCAAGCAATAAAAGTCTGTTGAGAAAATCTAGAAAGAAACTCAAGAATCATAATATATTGGTGTGAGAGAGAGATGAAGGCAAATTGGGGAGTGAACAGGGAGCAGAAATCTATCACTAAAATATCTAAGTATAATAGACATAAAAATATTAAAAGAAAAATGATAAATGACTGTTTATATCATTGTGTTCTGAGGAAAAATTTTCAAAGCATGTCATAAAGATAAACTAAATTCCATTCAAAGAAATTCAAATATTTATGATATCAAAAAGTGACACATCAGGAAAATACATTATCTCTAAAATTTGTTAACATAATATAGAATTCTTACAATTCCCTTATGAAACACTAATTTTCAGATTACACTATGCTAAATTTTAATAGTCATTAAGAATTGCATATTAAATAATATATAAAGATTTTTATATAGCTACAAAAAATGTAGATATGCGGCAATATATCTACATACATAACATAGGTGGTGTTACAGGTTAGAATACACACATTCTCAGACATGGTGGAGTGTTGTTGAACTTCACCCTCAAGAGCAATGGAGACAAAATAACCATGTAGCTATGCATCTTAAAATGGAGCAAACACTGCAATTTCCACTTAAAAAAATCTCCAATTAATTACACATCTGGTTATTAAAACTCCAAGTTAAATGTTAGATTATTGAAGGTTAGTTAATAGATAATACAAGTTAACCGATAGGTATTGATTGATTGATTGATTGAAATGGACTCTTGCCCTATTGCCCAGGCTGGAGTGCAATGGCCTGATCTCGGCTCACTGCAGCTTCCACCGCCCAGGTTCCAGCGATTTTCCTGGCTCAGCTGAGTAGTTGGGATTACAGGTGCATGCTACCACGCCAGGCTAATTTTCTGTATTTTTAGGAGAGACAGGGTTTCACCATGTTGACCAGGCTGGTCTGGAAGCCCTGACCTCATGGTCCACCTGCTCCGTACTCCCAAAGTGCTGAGATGTCAGGCATGAGTCACTAAACCCAGCTCATCCAATAGTTTTTTCTTTTTTAAAAAATACATGGTTTTTCTTTTTTATGTAAAAATTGACCCCTCATTTCTATTGTGTAAATCACTATAAATGTCATTTTCAGTGTCTTATCCTCCAGCAAAGAAAGATACATACGTATCTGTGAAGCAGTGGTTTTTAGACCTTTTCAGAGTCACAGACTCTTTGCAGAAGTTAAAGTTCTACATTTCTTAAATTGAAAATGCTTTATGGCAGGCCAATGTACAAACTCTCTGTATCAAAATTACAAAGCAATACATTTGCATAGATGTTTGCACATGTATATACAAGAAAACAAATATTGCAAAATCAATCTTAAGTACTGAGTTACTTTTTCCTGTTGGAAAGTTTTAAATATTGCTTACTTTGATAATACAACTGATATAAAGTTCTGGGCCCCAAAGTAGAAAACTCTAAAGTATGATGAATATAAATGAGTTCAGCAGAAAACCTGTTGAGTAGCAGCAATTGGCATTCATAAAATCAAATCAGTTTGAAATTTGTGTTATTTCAATCCAAGGTTATTACAATTTTACAACAAATTTTAGATATTACTTCAATCATTCTTGTAATACACCTTTAGTACTTAGAAATAAGTTTGCTTATTGTAAGTCTATTTTCTGTTCATAAAGCAAATAAATAAAATTGAGAAATTTCGATATCTTCAAACTTATTTCCTTTCAGTCCTATGGTTCCATATTTACATTTTAAAACATTACGCAAGCGTCCCTCATGTGAGGGATGCCATCCTCTTGTTCCTCCACTACTTCCTCTTGCAGATCTCAGACTTCCTGAAGGGCTTCTGTTTCTCGAGGAAGCTGGTGGTCTCCGCCTACCACCACTTTGAAAAGATGGTTTCTTGGCTTGTTCTACTTTTATTGCTTTTCCATCCAAAGGCTAAAGTATTAAGAGTATTATCAATAACACTGGCACATTTAACCTAAGCACATTTTACAAGCATTTTTACATCAACTCTAGTTCAATTCTAGATATTTTCTCCCAAAGCAAACTTTTGTTTTTTTCTCCTAAAATGAACACATCTTTCATAATGCCAAATTTGAGACATTTACTGAGCACACACCTTCCATTAAGGGATCAAACACAAATTCTATTATTCAAATTCCTTGAAAACTTCTCCATTATTTAAAAAAAAAAAATCCTCAAACAAACTAACAAACAGAGATTAACCCATCACATATTCTATGGAGGAATGTGGCACATCTGTTTTTTTCCCCAATATATAATCCACTTCATCTTTGTATTCACGTCACTAATTTAAAAGTTTCAGTGTCCCAATGAAACTTGTGTCATTTAAAAAAATGAGGTTACTTTTTCAGAGTGATTAGTCACATTACTCATTATGAGGTGTTTCTTGTTGGATTTGCTAACACTTACATAAAATGTCCCCATATGATTTACAATTCTATATTGACTCTAAAAATGTTTCTGTATACGTGATCCTTGTTTGATCTCATTAAGTTTTCTTGCCCTACTCATTTCTTACATTGCCTTAGACGTGCCCCTAAAACACGAATCTTAATATAGTACTTCAGGTAATTTCTCAGAAATGCTTAAATATCCTAATTAATTTCATAATAACATTTTTCACTGTAATCTTTTCTACAGGCCACAGCAATTGTTGAAAACAGTACAGCTAATAATGCGATTTAAAAATTACATGGCTTTTGTTATTTGGAGGAAGGACTTAAATCCCTGAACAAGACCCCTTGCAGCCACATCGCCAGTTGTTCCTACCTTGAAACTTTTGTTATTTCTGGGCTCAAAATATTTTCCCCAGGTTTGCCCACGGCTGCTTCCTTCCCAGTGTTCTGAAGTCAGCCAAAATTCCATAACTGTTAATTCCCCCTGAAAACTCGAAGAACCTCCTTTATTGGCCATCTTAACATTAATGTGCATACAACATTCATAGTTATTTTAACACAATAAAATATGTGAGATGAAGTAATTTAGAAATAACATTGGCCATGGTGGCTCACGCCTGTAATCCCAACACTTTGAGAGGCCGAGGTGGGCAGATCACAAAGTGAAGAGATAGAGCTCATCCTGGCCAACAGGGTGAAACCCCGACTCTACTCAAAGTACAAAAATTAGCTGGGCGTGGTGGCGCATGCCTGTAGTCCCTGCTACTTGGAGGCTGAGGCAGGAGAATCACTTGAACCAAGGAGGCAGAGGTTGCAGTGAGCCAAGATCGCCCCACTGCAATCCAGCCTTGTGACACAGTGAGTCTCCATCTTAACAAACAAACAAGCAAACAAACAAAACTCCACAAAAATTACCTGCTCTTTTGCTTGAAAATTGCGGAGGGGGGAGAAATTATCATAGATTACTATACGTAAGTCAAAATTATCTCCATACTTACCACAAAGCCATGAACCGAAAGCTACTCTCGGTTTCTACCACAGCTTAAAATATTAATTTATAAGAATGAATAAAAATGTACTTTCTGCGATGTGCCAGGAAGTATGATAGATGTAAGAGAAAAGCAACCAGGAACACTGAAATATGCACTATATACAATTTCACTATCAATAGGTTAATATATGGTACTGTGAGTACAAAATACCTACAATATGCAATGAGGAAGAAAATATGAAATCTAAGTTGTTTTGAAGCATCAATTATTATTTGTGAGACACACACAGGGAAGGAAAATTCTCAGGAAGTCTAAAAAGGCATTTTCGGGATAGCGTAATGACTAACAGGAGCTAAAAACAGATTGGGATAATGTTATTTTTCTTTTCTTTTCTTTTTTTTTTTTTTTTTTTTTTTGAGAAAGAGTCTTGCTCTTTCACCAGCCTGGAGTGCAGTGGCCTGATTTTGGCTCACTGCAACCTCTGCCTCCGGGATCAGCTGATTCCCATGCCTCAGCCTACCAAGTAGCTGGAACTACAGGCACACACAACCACACGTGGCTAATCTTTTGTGTTTTAGTAGAGACGGGGTTTCAGCATGTTGGCCATGATGGTTTCGTTCTCCTGACCTCATGATCTGCCCACCTCAGCCTCACAAAGTGCTGGGATTAGAGGCGTGAGCCACCACGCCCAGCCTGATTGGGGTAATGTTACAAAGCAAAAAAGCTCTAAAGGGCCCAGAATGGAATGATCTTGACTACAATGTAAAGGAATTCAATAGTTAATAGAATTACATAAAAGTTTAAAGCTTTTGTAAACACACAATCCCTAGATTTAAGACTCAATAGGACAAGAGACCATTCGTTGGATCAAAACAAGTCCTCAAACACACTGGGACAATGAGTAATTAGGTATTCATGTTACATAAATCACTCTGGTGACAGGAGAAAAACGTCCTTAGCAGAAAAGAGCAAGGATGGGCCAAAAATGCCAGTTACTTCTTCTGTTCTCCAACTTCAATGTTATCATATGTTTTTCTATTTTCAAGTACTTACCACTTCCTTAAATGTAAGTCTTATTTTAATATAGTTTCTCAAGAATATGTTTTTCAGAAAATGAGAGAGAATCTTTCCTTCTTGTGAGTCTGTCTAGATGTCTATCCACAGTTTTTCTATGCTGTAGAAGTAGTTCCATGAATTGGAAGTAATTCCCTTAATAGCATTTAATAAATGTTGACTTATTCCTTTCATTTACATGAGGGCTCCTTATAAGTTTTAAAGCTCTTCAAAACCTTTGAAAATCTATTAACATTCATATTGAAATACAAACTTAGAAAAAGGTTACCATATATTAATCTATATAATGTTAATTCCAATACCCTTCCAACTACAATTGCAAGTATATGGCACAAAGAAGAGCATGGCTTCATATCGCATTCTACTAACTTCAAAAGTTACATAATACTAAAAAGACCTAGAAATACTCTTAATTGAAGAACAGTTAGAATACTATTAATAAGGGACTCTTACCTTTCCATTCATATCTTTGGCAGCATTCTTAGCATCTGCAGGGTTCTCAAAAGTAGTAAATGCAAAGCCTCTGGATTTGCTGGTTCGATCCTTTATCAAAAGAACTAAAATACATGAAAACATTTCCATGTATATAATGGACTCACCAAGGTACTAACCATCTGAAAGTTACATCACATCAAAAAATAATTGCATTTTACTTCACTACTATGATTCTTAATACTAAGTCACCCCTATAGTCAGCCTATTTTATTCCAGTTTGTTCCCTAACTCCACAACACATTTACTTTTCCTCATTTTCCTTTCTAAGTAGTAGGTGATCCTTACACAGACCCTTAACCTGCTACTATGAGAATTTTCCAAATATCAAATAGATACTTCAAAATAAGAGTTTAAAAATGATAAGGCATTTTAATGTAGGTATACAATGAACTTCGAAAACCATACATTTTTTCAAAGCACATACATAACATACATATTTTAAATAAACACGTTGAAATATACACACACCCATGGTTTTAAGGGTTACCTTCTGATATGGGACCATGTTTTGCAAATACTGCTTTAAACATCTTTTCATTGCTTTCCCTATTTAGGCCACCAATGAAAAGCCTGCCAGGACGATCTGCTTCTACCATTGTGCTGCAAGTGGTCAAAGAAAAATCTATATTTAGATAAAAATAAATACACTAAAAAGATAAAATTTTATTACATACTGTGTTGAAAACTCAAGTAAAATTCCCTTCCAGAGGCTGACATCGTTTTAGTATTTCTTACTTTAAATACGTAAAATTTGTAACATACAGAGCAAAGGGGGCACTGATTTCATGGACAAATGCTGCATTATAATACGTACCTGACAAAATCTCATTTCTAAAAATTAGATAAGAAAAGCTATTGTAATTTTCCTAAGTTGTAATCTGAAGGTTGCCCCCATTTAAATAATTTTATTTGAAAACTATACATTTATGAGGTACACTGTGATGTTTTGTGTATTTTCTTTCTTGAGATGTGTATCGCCTGTTGCCGAAGTCCGCTGCTCACTGCAGCCTCCTCCACCCAGCCTCCACTGATCTTCCCACATCTCAGCTTCCCAAGTAGCTGGTACTACAAGGGCTTTTTACCAGAGCTGTGCAATTTTGTGTGCGTGTGTGTGTGTGTGTGTGTGTGTGTGTGTGTGTTAATAGACACGGGTTTCCCCACATTGCCGAAGCCGGTCTCCAAATCCTGGGCTCAAGTGATCTGCCGGCTTAAGACTACTAAAGTGATGGGATTTCAAGGGTGAACCACCACGGCCAGCGACATACGTGGATAAAAGATTAAATCAAGCAAATTAAAATGTTCTTGGGGTGAACATTTTAAATACTTTACCATGTTTAAGTGATTTGAAATATACAATAGGTCAAGGATCCCTGAATCCTGGCCTTCAGCCCGTACCTATCTGTGGCCTGAATGTGATGCCTGAGGATGACCTCTAATACCTGTCTGTGGAGAATGTAAAGCTTGAGGATGACCTGAGGTGGTACAGTTTTATCTGGAAACCATCCTGCCTTTTTCCCCCCTGCCCCACCCTGTTCCCGTGACAGCCTCACCGCCCCACCTGGCCTCTGTCACACTGCTCCCACCAGAAGACCCGCCCCACCACGTGCCCCTCGGAGACCTGCCGCCAGCCCCCACTCCCAAACGTGTCCATTTTGCCGCCTTCTTCCCCTGCGCAACCCTTGTCTGAGGAAAAAGTGTCTTCCACTAAACCGGCCCTGGCGCGAAAATGGCAACAGATAAAAGGAGCCCATTATGTTACCCAGACTGGTCTCCAACTCCTGACTTCAAGCCATCCTCCTACCTCCACTTCCCAAAATGCTAGGATTACAAGAGTAAGTCCGTGTGTTGGGTTAATGGAATAACTTAAGCGCATCTATTTTGTTCCCATTTTAGGCTATCCAACTCCATTTATCTGGATTACACCCACTTATTCGGTTTAAATTATTTACAGTGCCAAACATACATGAAACATGTTTCAAATACTGTCATACAAGGAAGGAGACCGTTATAGTCTTTACAGAGGCAAAGTTAAACTGAGATTATTTATGGCCCCAGACTTCTACATTAACTAAGGTAACACAATTTATGTCAAAAGTTGATAATTCCCGTCAAGCAAATCAGAGATGTGACATGCGTTGACTAAAAGTATACGTTTTTAATCGCGTTGGTTAAGTATATTGCCTGCATTTTGAATGATGACCACATTCACAGAGAAAACCCGCTTTAATAAAAAGTGCACATGAAAACAGTGGCGCCTTAGCACAATCTCCCACAACTAGTCGGACATATTAGGCAGTTAAAGGTAGAATCCTCAAGAAAAATCAATGAGTTTAACAAAAATGAGTTTCTTAATAGCACTAAGGAGTTCTCTCCCCACTGTCTCCTCCCATAATTCAACACCCACACATAGAAAACCCATCCCCTTTTATAGACAAAATCCCAAAATTTTGCTTTCTTTTCTTACTGAGAAACCAAGCTGTCCAGAGAAACAGAAAATACAGGTGCTTTTCAGTAGAACAAACAGCCTCAGTGTCGCCCGGCTCTTACGTCGTATGCGTCCAGCTTTGGGACACCACGGGGCCAACGGCAGGAAGGACACCTGCAGCTACCCTGAGAAGGAAGGACGCCAGAAGCCGTGCCCGGAAATCCCGCCTATCTCCAGCGGCCAATCATTGCGAAGGCGGGGTGTGTCGACCAATTACTGCGAGGGCTGTGGGCGTCTCTCAAGGCACTCCCCCCACCCGACCCAGGCTGGCCTGCGGCTCCAACCTCCCGCGGTAAGGCTCCTCTGAGAAGCTGCTTGTGTCTGGCGGCGGTGGATTCAGACACACGCGGACTGTGAGCCCTTTGGAATTGTGGGCATGGAAGACCTACACCCTAACTGGCATCCTGAATGTGGCAAGACATTAATTAACCCACAAAGAACAGATGAAACATCTCACTTCATTAGGCAGGCTAGGCTGATGATACTAAATACTGCAGACCCAGAGGGGAGAGAGAGGGACCAGCGCTGCCTGCTGGGGTGAGGGCGGCGGCGGTGGCTTGAGGGGAGTGGGGCAGGGCGGTTGCCTGAGAGGAAAGTCGACTGGTACGTTGCTGGGGTGGAATTTGTCTGCAATAGAAGCTGAAACCCCACAAGGACTCTCTCAGGTCTAGCCAAATACAGACTCTGAGTTCCATGCTTCCTCCCTGAGGATGCTGTACTCATAGGGGCATTCCAAAGAACTTCTCATCCTGTGCCGTGGGCACATGGGAGGCCAGCCACCATGGTCGCCAATCCGATGACCCGTGTGCCCTGCCTTGCTGGCAGAGAGGCTCCCGCAAGCGCAGCAGTGGCCGTCCTGCCTGCTAGCGGGGCTCTGGAAGCCCAGGGCCTCGGCCTCCAACTCCAGGGCTACTGTGTGCAGCTAACCCTGCTGGGTGTCTGGGCCCCATGGCGAGTGGGGCGAGCTGTGGGCCCTGAGGGGCTCCCCAGGAACCCTGCATCCACGTAGGTGTGGGACATGGTTCTCAGCAGGGCAAGGCCCGGGGGCCCCTCCGGGAGATTCCCCTAGGGTCTAGGGGTGCCAGGGACGTGAGATGGGCGGTGCAAGTCTTAGTCTGTGGAAGCCTCAAGGAGGGCATCGTGTTAAGGCGGAGGCTCTGCAGAAGACAGCGGCCTGTGTGGAGAGCAGGGAGGCAACCCTGGGGGAAGAGGCATGCCAGTGGGGGGCGACATCATGGCAGAGATGGAGGTGGTGGCCAAGGAGGAGGCCAATGTGGAGCGGCAGCAGGAGGACCAGCAGGCCCAGCCTGGCCTTCGCGCTAGTATGCCCCCGCCGGCAACGGACTGGCTGGACGTCCTTCACTTGGAGTTGGGCTCGGTAAATGCCCCAGGCCGCGGGACATCCCCGACTTCTGGGCCAGAGCCATATCCTTGCAGCTGCCAATTCGGGATGGCTGGCAGCAGTGGGTGGGCGCCGAGCTCCCAGGAGCGGGCTTGGGGGAAACAAGGTGGTAGGCACCGGAGCTCAGCCAGGATTCAGGGTATGGGGGACAATGAGAGGAACCAAGGACAGGCTCATGCAGATAGAAGGACAGCAAAATTCCATGTCCCCTGCGGGCATGAGGTAGGGATATGAAGCCAAGCACAATACTCACAAGGGAGAATAGCAGCTCAAAGGACTCGTCATAAACAGCAGAAAGTTGAAGGACACTTTTCACTGGGAAAATCCCTGAAGAAAGGGGAGTCTGCGTGCCCAGGCCAGCCAGGGAACTACCCCTGCTCCCCGTGGCTATGTCCAGCAGGCTTACCTCAGAAACACAAGGTGCTCAAGACTCGGGTTCACAGTGCATGGGACTGCTGTCCTCTGCAAGGCAGGCACCAGCTCCCCAGACACGATTTCTTCCCTCTGCCAGCGCTGCACACAAAGATGTTTAGGCCCTCAGCATATATAACCTCCGTTGAAACCACTCGAGTCTCACGGGGAGAGCCAGGCACAGCCCTGCAGCAACTTCTACCCACAGCGGTTCCCTCGGGTGGATACGCCCACCCCTCAGTGAGACCAGGAGAAGAGGACACCGCACACCTGGACAGCAGCAGAACCTGTCCAGCACCCAGCACACAAAGGCCTCCTGCAGCTCAGGAACCCTGAGAAAGTAGCCGCCTCACACCACAACACCCCTCCCGCAACCCCCTCCCCACTTCTTCTGTGCCTGCCTCTGGTCAGAGTAGACTGTCTGGGCCTGCCTCCACCCGCCGCCAGGACCACCACAGCCGCAAAGTTGCCCCCCCAGCGCCAGACAGAGGCAGAGGAGCAGGAAGGGAGGGTGCCAGACCAACGGCCTGCACGGTAGCCCTGCCCCACGCTCTCCGTGCTCTTGCAAAGTTGCAGGGTGTTTCCCTCCACGCCCACCCAATCATCTGGCGGCTCCTTAACCAGAGGCAGATCGTGCGGCAGACCCAGATGTTGGCCGGGATCACAAATGATGAAGTCCTGCTAAGCTACATGATGGACTTGCAGGTCAGGCTAAGGAGCCTGGGTGTGCGGGAGGGGTCCGGTGTCTGGGTCAGACTGAGGTCCCCCTGGGACCCGGGGGTGTCTCAGCGGGAGAGTTGGGAAGGGGAAACGCATGTTTCACCCCAGCTAGCAGGTCACCTCAGCCCAGCTACATGAAATGGCCCTTTGATTGCATCCTCTTCCTCCTTCTTGGCCAGGTAAGGGGAGGAACTCAGCCACCCCAGGTACCGGTGGCAGGATCAAGTTTTCCTTTCGTCACAATCTTTACTTCCACAATGAAGTGACCATTCAGGAGTATTGCATTGGCATCCTAGGTAAGGAGCACCTCCCAGCATGGTAGGGGAGCTGGTGTGTGGGAGGGTAGGTCTGGCATGAACCTTCCTGACTCCTCTCTCTCCAGGATACAGGGTGTCTCATTCCACTGCAGTCCAGTGGTTGTGGGATCATGAAGGTCAAGCCTCCAGCTGCAGGCAGTACACTTCCTACCTGAGCTTCTTCAGCCCATTGGCTGACCCTGACTGCCCAGGTTCTGGCAGGATTCCTGAGGTAGGCGCCACAGTGGGACATCATAGGAAAGAACCTTGCCTTGGCCTATGGGGAATTGACTTTGAGCCATGACCTGACCTGTCCTGTACCTACATCTGCAGTCCCCCAGATCATCAGCCAGAGCCTGCCACACTCAGGATGCCAGTTAGTGTGTAGGTCTTCCATGCCCACAATTCCGAAGGGCTCAGAGTCCACGTGTGCCAGGCTCAATCCCCTGCAGTACTTCTCCAGGGAGGGAGGCCATTAGATAGGGAACAGAGAAGAGGCCAGGTGAGCAGTCTAGGCCGGGGACTGAGAGGCCTTTGATCCCTGGAGTTGTGCCCCACATGGAGAATCCAAGCCTCAGGGAGGTGACTGCAGTGAGCAGTCCCAGGCCATCCATGGGCTGGTGGAGAAATGGCCATCTGGGAACTGTAACACCCTCATTTCAGGATTGGGGTACCTCAAGCCACCTAAGAGGTATCAGGATCTAAGGTCAGTGGGTAAGAAGCAAGGCTCAAGGGGTAGCTGTCTCATCATCCCTCGCCGGCTCCCTTCCATGCCCTGAGGCCAGCTACCACCTGAGGCTCAGTTTGGGCTCAACCAGGGTCCTCCATGCAGATGTACCCCCAAGGCCTGTCTCTATGTCCTCCCAAAATGGCTCTCCGAGGCCCATCATTTTCTGTTATAATGACCCGGGGGTCCCCTGACATGCTTTCTCCCCTCTGGGATCATCACTCACACTGCCCCGCCCCCTGAGACAAGAGAGGCCACTACTCAGGGCATCTGGAGGACCACACTGTGCTCACAGGGGAGGAAATGTGAAGAGATTGCAAAATGGCTGGGACCTTCGGTGTTTGTCCAGGGAGAGGAACTGGCTGGGATTTAAGGCCCACCTGAGTAGTGGTGGGGACACCCAGTGTTACTTATCATGATGAAGACATGCTTTGTCATATCCCCTAATATTAATCTGGAAGTTATTTTCTTAGAATAGTGAAACAATGAGTACAAAGAAATAGTGTTTGTTCTGATTTGTATGGAAATGCTGCAGATGCATCCATTTTTCATTGCAATTCTTATAGGAGACTTGAAATGTTTATTCAGTTTTAAGACACATTTTGATTGTTCTGCTCCTGGCAAATTTTATGGTCATGTTTGCAATGTAGAGACATAGAATCCAGAACATTTTTGACTGACTTTCAGCTTCTTTTAGAGTACTCAATTGCACATTTTTATTTTTCCCCTATGGTTCTCTTCAGTTGATTATTTGAACTTTATATGCAAACTGATAAATTTGTTTTCTTATTTGCCTCTTGTGGAACTTCTGTTTTAAAGGACATTTTTTTCTGTTAGATATATGAGTTTGACCATGAGTACTTTTTCTAGTATACATTTTTGTTTTCATTTGTTAGTTCTGTGTGTGTGTGTATTTTGAGAAGGAGTCTCGCTCTGTCACCCAGGCTGGAGTGAAGTGGCAGGATCTTGGCTCACCTCAACCTCCACCTGCCACCTTCAGGTGATTCCCCTGCCTCAGCCACCCAAGGAACTGGGATTACAGGCACATGCCATGATGTCCAGCTAATTTTTGTATTTTCAGTTGAGACTGGGTTTCACCATATTTGCCAGGTTGGGCTCCAACTCCTGACCTCAAGTGATCCACCACCTTGGCCTGCCAAAATTCTGGGCTTACAGGCATGGGCCACCACACCCGGCCTCATTTATTTCTTTATGTTTTTGAAGCCTTCCTCTATATTCTTCAGGGACATGTATTTTAGAGTTATTGAAATAACATATTTTATTTATTTACTCAATAGTTTAGTAGGATTTTAAAAGTAATGTATTTACTCACTAAATACAATATTGTGAATAGGTTAAACCTTTTGTAGTGTTGTCATTCTCTCTTTCATAAATTCTTCAAGAACTCTGATTCTGTTTTTCCCTCACCTGAGGAGAATATGCAGATAGTTACAAAAAATTGTCTGACTGAGTGGGTATGAAAATATAATTTGAAGGCCAGGTGGGGTGGCTCACACCTGTAATCCCCACACTTTGGGAGGCCAAAGCTGGTGGATTACCAGATTTCAGAAGTTCAAGACCAACATGGTCAACATGGTGAATCCCCATCTCTACTAAATATTCAAAAGTTAGCTGGGCGTGCTGGCAGGTGCCTGTAATCTCAGCTACTCGGGAGGCAGAGGCAGAAGAATCCATTGAACCCGGGAGGCAGAGGTTGCAGTGAGCCAAGATGGTGCCACTGCACTCCAGCCTAGGCCACAAGAGCAAAACTTTGTCTCCCCTGCCATCCCCACTCCAAAAAAAGCACCAAATGTATATAATTTTCTAAAAAGCCGGCATGGTTTTAATTTTATTGTAGTCATCACCTGCAGAGACTGTTTATGTTGGAGAAGCGATTGCGGAAATCTGAAAAATCAAGGCCTGATGAAAATACTTAAATTAAGCACACTCCAGAAGCCCAAATCTGAAAAGTGAAGGTGTTTCTGACATAACAGCCCAAATTCTGTATTTTTTATCTGTTGGGCAGTGTAATATTGCACATATGAAAAACAAATGGAGTGTTAAATAAAAAGTAATGGGATTAAGAGGAGTCATTGCTTAGTAAGTCAAAAGGACACACAAATAAATTGAGAAGAAAAGAAAGACAATGAAAGAAAATGTATTGTCTGTTGATTCAATTCAGAATAATTTTCATTTTGTCTGTTAGCATTAATTAGTACCATTACAATAATCTAATTTTTTATATTGACTTCTACCATGTGTTTTTTATTTTGTATAGTTGGAAACCTGATCAAAGATTCTTTATACATTTTATTTTTTCCGAAATTTGCTACCTAATAGCTACCTAGTGCTAGTTGCCTGAATACCTCTCACTAAGTAGTTTGTCCTTTCCTATTAATTTTAATAAGAACTTGGTGTGTATTTTGTTGGCATCTTTACTAAATCTGCAGGTGTTGAAGTTGTTCAGATTTCAGTCATGGATCCTCTTGGGTTTTCTCAAGGCTGAAACACCCTTTCTATGCTGACCATTAAGAAATTCCCAACTTCAGGCCAGATCTTTGTTCTACCTTCAGACTTGGCAAGTCCAACTTCATGCCTTACATCTCCACATACCAAAACCAGACCTTCATTTCATGCCCAAAACATGTTTCCTCGTACAGTATTCCACTATTTCAGAAATTCACAGCACAAAATACCCTGTATTTCAAGCTAGAAATGTAGAGGATGATCCTTGAGGCAGCCTTTCCTCAATGACTCTTCATCATTCACATCCAACTATTGACAGGTTGTGTGTCCCCTCTGAGAATTACATAGTCTTAGTAAATAAAGAGTGGCCCCTAAGTCACCTTCAATCATCCACTTTTTTTTTTCAATTCATGTTAGTTTCTTTACAGAACAGCTGGAGCTCTGCAATGTCAATGTTGAAGCAAGTACCATTCTCTGCCAGTATCACTATTTTATGTATCAGGAGATAAATGTTCCTTAAAAATGCCCACACAAAGCTATACTAAGTAACACAATTAAATGATGTCTTTATTTTACAGAAAAGTATAAGGCAAATAGAATTAATTGTTATTATATGATCTCTATAACCACACATAGGTACTAGATATTTTAGACCCCACTTCATACATCTGAAATTTGGGTCTCAAAATAATTAACTTCTCATAAAGTCTAATTTCAGATTTAAAAACTACCTCTTTCCACAATATTGTGCTATCTCCCTTCAAGAACCAGCTGGGGAATAATTAGGAATAAAAGAAAGTCATTTTCTTCAACATCTCCTAGCTGAGCCAAATTCTAAGTTTCCTGTGGAGATGTTGTTATGTGGAATTTTGCCAAAACTTTTACAACTTTAACCACAGTTATGCTTCAGTGGCCTGCCTGCTCATCCAATAACTGGAGGCCCCAGTGTCTAATGTTCCGATGTTTATTTCTGTGTACACCCAAGTTTTAGTTCCTATTCATAAGTGAGACTATGCTGTATTTGATTTTCTGTTTCCTCATTAATTTTCTTAGGTTAATGACCTCTAGCTTCATCCATGTTTCTGCAAAGGACATGATTTTGTTCTTTTTCTGGCTGTGTACAATTCCAGGGTTCATATGATAAGGGGTGAGTCTGGACCAAGAAGGCTTTCTGCCAGAGCCATCAACGCTGTGGAAATAAAACCCTCCACAAGTCAGGAAACAAAACAGTCTTTACTGGTAATAGTAACTGTAAAATCTCTCACAGATTTGATTTCATTTTAAATTTACTGTAGATTAGGCAGCATGACACAGACTACCCTGCCCCTAGTAGTATGTGATTTGATGACAAATGTCAATTAGATTTGGTCATTGAAAACTACAAGAATCTTAGTTAACACCATAGTTACATAAGTAATTTTAACAATATATACCAGCTTATTTTAAAGTTTCAGTTAGTCCACTACAGACCTAAATATTATTTTAAACATAGGTCAAAATTCATGTGGATAAGGGGCAAAATGGCAAGTTTTTATTTTTATTCATTTCTTTTTGGTTTTATGCCAAAATGAAAGGGTGATCCCTTATCATCACAGTATTTGCGTATTCATCCATTAAGGAGAAAGAGTATCCAATCCCACTGCTTTCCTGCATTGGTTCCCATAAACAAGCAAATGTGCTGTGTTCGTGACTATCAAATATTCTTATATATGATGAAGGGAAATTTGTGTTTCCAAACTGTAAAACAAAAATATTACTATCAGTTATATTTTTATTATTTATTTACTTTCATTCTCTCCTTTCTCCCTCCCTCCCTCCCTTCCTTCCTTCTTTCCTTCCTTCAGTCTTTCCTTCCATCTTTCCTTCTTTTCTTCTGTCTTCCCTCCCTCCCTCCTTTCCTCCCTCCCTCCCCCACCTCCATCCCTTCTCCCTGTCTCCTCTCTCTCTCTCTCTTCTTTCTTTCTCTCTTTCTTTCTCTTTCTTTCTTTCTTTCTCTCTCTCTTTCTTTCTTTCTTTCTTTTTCCGCTCTTTTCTTTACCTCTTTCTTTCTTTCTCTCTCTCTCTCTTTTTTTCTCTATCTCTGTATCTCCCTTTGATTTTTTTTTTACATAGACTCCTGCTCTGTCGCCTAAGGTGGAGCGCAGTGGCATGATCTTGGCTCACTGAAACTTCCCCATCCTGGGTTCAAGCAATTCTCCAGTCACACCCTCCCGAGTAGCTGTGACTGTAGGCCTGTGACATAAATCCTGGTGCATATATATATATATATATATATATATATATATATATATATATATAGTAGAGAGCAGGTATCACAATGTTTGCTTAGGCTGGTCTCAAATGCTTGTCCTCAAGTGATCCACCCGCCTCAGCCTATTTTATTATTGTATTTTACTTTTATTTTTGAGACAGAGTCTTGCTCTGGTGCCCAGGCTGGAGCACAGTGGTGTAATCTCAGCACACTGCAAACTCCATCACCGGGATTCAGTGGATTCTCCTGCATCAGCCTCCTGAGTAGCTGGGATAACATCCATGGGCTACCAAGCCCAGCTAGCTTTGGTATGATATTAGACATGGGATCTTGCTATGTTGGCCAGGCTTGTCTTAAACTCCTGACATGAAGAGATCTGCCTACCACGGCCTGCCAAACTGCTGGGAGTGCAGCCTCCATGCCCTACCTCATATCTGTTCTAAACCTCAGTTGATAAGCAGTATTGTCTTCCTGGAATGCTTTATGTTTACAAAACAACTACAGTACTATTATTTAGCCCCTTCAGGTAAAATATGGTAACACAGAAAACATATACACACAGACACAGACACAGGCAGTGATCAAAATATGAGGGTAGGCCAGGATGTAAAATGAAAGATGTGTTGCTTCAGTTGACTAGAGTTAAACCAGACCACAGCTGACCCTTACCCAGATGAGATGTGAACAGAAGCTTTCAAAAAAACTCTATCAGATGCATGTTAGATTATTCTCCAGCCATAGCAAAGGGACATTAAAGATCTGTTGTGTTTAGAAGAGTCTTGATAGTTTGACTTTTCCAGGGTAGCATTCGTGACATTGGCCTTTAAAGCTCTCCACAATTACTCAAATCAGTAGGCAACTCAGTTATCCTAGGAGTCTGAAGTGCTTTTTAAAATTTTGTAAAACTTAGTGGCTTAAAACAATAATTATAGTTATCCTAGGAGTCTGAAGTGCTTTTTAAAATTATGTAAAACTTAGTGGCTTAAAACAATAATTATAATTTACTAACTCTCAGTCTCTGCAATCTTCCACAGTCTCTCAGCCAAATGATTGTGGTTCAGGGGCACTCAGGAGGATGAAATCTAGTGATGGCTCAGGATGGGGACATTGTCCGGTGTCTTCTCGTCTCCCTGGTGTCATGGCTAGGTTGACTCAAAATAGTGGGGGCTGGCCTGCTGAGATCTTCAGGCGTCTCCTATTTCTTTTTCTTTTTTCTTTTTTTCTTTTTTTGAGATGGAGTCTTGCACTGTTGCTCAGGCCAGAGTGCAGTAGTGCCATCTTGGCTCACTGCAAATTCTGCCTCCTGGGTTCAGGGTTCAGGCCATTTTCCTGCCTCAGCCTCCCAAGTAGCTGGAACTACAGGTGCCTGCCACAAAGCCCAGCTAATTTTTTGTACTTTTAGTAGAGATGGGGTTTCACCGTGTTAGCCAGGATGGTCTTGATCTCCTGACCTTGTGATCCACCCACCTCGGCCTCTCAAAGTGCTGGGATTACAGGTGTAAGCCACCGTGCTGGCCTTCCTTCTATTTCTGTGAGTCTCTCCGTGGGATGTCGTTTCAGCATAGTGTTATCAGGGTATTAGACTTTGTGATGTACTGGTTGGGGGCTCCTGAGGGGTTTGTCCCATGAGAGCAGGAGATTTAGGCAGAGCTGTGTGTCACCTTTTCTAACCTAGGCCAGAGGTATCCCAGTATCCAGAGAAGGCTTGCACTGTTTTCTATTCATTAGCAGCAAGTACTGTGTTCAGTACCACCAGGAATATTTTCAAATGGGTTTGTGGAGAATTTGACTGTTTGAGACCACTACAATGGCCATGCCTAATAGTTACTTATTTTTATAAGTGCTGGATGCATTTTACCCAACATAATAGCAGATACAGACTTTTAAGCTTAAAACCTAAATGTCATAGCTCCAAACATTTGGTTGTATGTTGAAATAACTCTCAAGCAAAAATTGATTTTGAAATGAGAGCTGTAAATAAATAAAATAAATGACATAAACTCATAAATATCTGGATGAAATGCTTATAAAGAGGTCAGCCTTAAAAATGTCGTGAGGTCTAATGTGCCACTCTTCTATTTCTATGGCTAGTACTTGGACAGGACAAGGACTCAAGGGTCTGCTGGTCCATCTCTGCACCTTGAAACAGCAGCTAGGGCACAAGGAGTAACGCTTCCAGCCAAAACCGTGTGGTGAGTACGAGGAGTCCATCCGGGTTAAGGAGTGTGTCAGCATAATGTGACCTGAAGAAGAGGTATACCTCGTAGGCGCCCAGGATCAAGGTCTCTGGCACACATTGAAATCCCCCATGCCCAGGTGTGGTGAAGTGAATCCCTCAGCTGGTGCTGGGCTTCCAGGTGTGTCCGGGAAGCAGTTCCCTGGGCTGGGAAGGATCCCCTCATTCCCTTGCCATGTGGGAGGGTAAGGCTTGTGGCCTCATCTCTGTATGTTCCAGCTCTTTCCCTTTCCATTATCCCACTGCTGGGTAAGGCGGCAGGATCTCGGAATCTAGAAGGGCCCTGGGTTGTTGACAGTGCCTGTGGGTGGCCATGTACTAGGACGAGGGTCCTCACTGAGCCTACCTTGAGCTTGGAGGCTGGGAAGGAACACCCGTGGGGCACTGGCTGTTCCGGAGTCCAGGGGCCCGTCCCGGAGAAGGCTGGGGGGATGTCATAAGCCTGTGGATCTGCAATCTAGGTGGAATTGCTGTATCTGTCATGGCAAGACACCCACTGGGTGGAGAGCTGGGCTTGTGCATTTTCCCCACGTCCTGAAGAGACCCAGCAAGACTGGCTCTCCTGAGACCAGTGACACTGGAGACCTCCTCTGGGTCCACTCAAGCTTAAGCTCTTACGTGCCTTGCTTCCTATCCGCCCAGGTGAGGCATCCTGGAGAGGATGTGCGGGGCGAAGGTCGTATGCGCACATGCAGCACTGGAACGGGGTGTCACTGGCCTGTTAGGCCGTTGCTCACCAGGCCCTCTCCTGAGCTCCCATGTGGCTTAGTGGTAAGTGTCCCATCTACCCGACCCCGCAGCCCGGGTTTCTCCTCCACTTACAGACCCGCACCCTCTTGGGGAGAATGCCAGCCTCCCTGGAGACTCAGGCCCTGCAGGACCCACATGCTGTCGTCTCTCATGGGCTAGACACTCTCTGGTGCACAGGGATTCCCAGACAGCGAATCCCAAAGCCCCTCAGGTTCTGTTGCTTCTTCCCTGAATGCCTGCCTTCCCCGACCGAACACACAGGAAGACACAGGTAGCTACTAGGTTTTATTTCCCTCCGGATGTCATTTCAGGTCCATAACATCTCCTTTAGGTAGTTCGCCCAGCCACTCTTTTCCTCCTACCTCTGCCATTCGTGAGAACTGTGAGGACTCTTCGTGTCTCCCCAGCGGGCAGGCTTCACGGGTCCTGAAGTTGGATTGTCAAACCCAGTGGTCTCCTGCTTGCCAGCTCAAGAGCTGCGTTTGAGGCACACCTGTGGGTGGGAGTGTGGGCCCCCCCCCCGGCCAAACAAAGGTACACAAGGGGAAACAGGTGCAGGTGTGTACAGGCGTGCACCAGCTCAAACATGCAGGCTGGAACGTGCGCACGCTCACATTGGTACCAGGGAAACTGGGTGGGTGTTTGGGTGTCTACACCAATACTCAGGTGAACCTTAATGCTCAGCCACATTCCCTTGCTGCACACACACAGAAGGTCCCCTGCCATTTAATTGATCATCTACAGTGGGATTTATTTTTACTTTTATACTTTTTTAACTTACCAAAGTATGTTGCATTCTTTCCCCCATCATGAAAAAGACTTTGATATAAGTAAGGAGGAAAAGCATTTTTTATAATAAAATACTTTATCTGCATCTATACTATTAAGGCATTTTACAAATTTTATGTCTGTTTTTTAATGTCATAGGAAATGTCTCAGTGCCAGGGCAGCATGAGTGAGGGTGGCAGAGGGGAGAAAGCATGTCAGGGGAACCTGGAGTCTCTGAAACAGAACATGATAGGACTGGCCATTCTAGAAGGATGTAGACCTAAGTGCACCTCGTGTGCACCTCTGCGTGGATGGAAAGAGGGCCTTAGTTGAGCTCAAACTGTGCCCCAGGTATTAACAGGCCTCAAGGCACAGAAAGGAGCCAGAGAAGGATGATAAGGCAGCTATCCATTGAGCCTTGCTTCTCACCCATTGACCTTTGCCACTTCTACCTCTTAGGTGACTTCAGGTTCCCCAATTCTGAAATATGAATGTTACAGTTCCCTGATGGGCCTTTCTCCCCCAGCCCGGGGATGGCCTGGGATTTCTCACTGCAGGCTCCTCCCTGATCCTTGATTTCTCCTTGTGTATCCCAGCTCCAGGACCCACAGGCCTCTCAGCCCCAGCCCTGGGCTGCTTACCTGGCCTCCTCTCTGTTCCCTCTCTCAGGGCCTAACTCCTTCCAGTAGTGCTGTGGGGGGATTGAGACAGAGGCCCTGACTGATGATCTGGGGGACTGGGGAAAGGCATCTGTGACTTGTCAGGTCATGGTCCAAAGCCAATTCCCCAGACGTCAAGGAAAGACCAGAAAGGTCCTTTCCATGATGCCCCACAGTGGCCCACACCTCAGCAATCCTGGCTGACCCTGAGTAGTCATGGTCAGCCAACCAGCTGAAGAATCTCAGGCTGCATCCTGCATGAAGATGGAGGCTCCTCCTGTATGAGTCTAGAACCATTGTACTACAGTAGAGCCAGGCACCCTGTCTTCTGGAGCAACAGGAGTCCGGAAGGCTCATGCCAGGCCTAGCCTCCCACACTCTACCCCCTCTACCACGCCAGGAGGCACTCCTTACTGAGGATGCCAACATGATACTCCTTAATGATCACTTCATTGCATAAATAAAGTTTGTGATGAAAGGAAAACTTCATCCTGCCACTTGTACCCGGGGTAGCTGAGTTCCTCCACCTGCCAGGCCAAGGAGAAGAGTACAGACTCAAAGGGATGATTTCATCTAGCTGGGCTGAGGGCTTGCTGGCTGGGGTGAAGCATGTGTTTCCGCTTCCCAGCTCTCCTGCTGAGACACCCCTGGAGTCCAGGAGGAACTCAACCTGACCAGGACCCTCGACCCCTCCCCCAGACCCAGGCGCCCCGGCCTGATCTGCAAATCCATCCTGTAGCTTACTTAGTAGGACTTCCTTATGCTTTCTGAACCCAGCCAATATCTGGGTGTGCCCTACAATCTGTGCCTCTGGTCAAGGAGCCTCTAGATGATTGGGTGGGCATGCCAGAGAACAACCTGAAACTTTGCAAGATCTGGGAGAGTGTTGGGCAGGGCTATCCCCCTGACTTTTGGCCTGGCACCCTGCACTGGTGGTTCTGTCTCTATCTGGCATGCAGGATTGGTAGAGGGTGTGGTGGTCTCGTGGGCAGGTGGAGAGAGGCCCAGAAAGCCTCGCCGACAATAAGCTGAGAGCACAAGTAGGCAGGGGATTTTGGTGTGGGGTACTGTGGTGCAAGGCAGCTGTTTCCGCAGAGTTCCTGAGCTGCATGTGGCCCTTGTGCACTGGGTGCTGGACAGGCTCTGCTGAGGGTGTCCAGGTGTGCTGTCCCCTCTTCTCCTCATCTCCCTGAGTGGTGGGAGTGTCCACTTGAGGGAACTGCTATGGGTAGAAGGGACTGCAGGGCTGTGCCTGGTGCTCCCCTTGGGGCTCGTGTGTGTGCAACAGAGGCGTGTGTGCAACAGAGGTTATATATGCTCAGGGCCTACAGCTCTTTGGGTACAGCGAGGCAGAGGGAAGAAAGCCTGTCTGGGGAGCTGGTGCCTGCCTTGCAGAGGACAGCAGCCCAGTACACCAGAACCCGAGTCTTAAGCACCTTGTATTTCTGGGGTAAGGCTGCTGGACACAGGCATGGGCCAGGGTAGCTTCTATGGTTGGCATGGGCGTGCAGACTCCCCTTCCTTCAAGGACTTTCCCAGGGAAACATGCCCTACAACTTCCTGCTGTGCATGAAGCGTCCTTGGTGCCACTATTCTCCCTTGTGAGTGCTGAGCTTGGCTCCCAGTCAGTGCTGGGCTTGGCTCCCACATGCCCTCAGGACACCCTCAAGCAAGCTGCCCTCCTATCTGCAGGAGCCTGGCCTCAGCTCCCCTCGCTGTTCCCCATTCCCTGCCTCCTGGCTGACCCCTTGTGACCCTTGCTTGGATCCCCTGCTCCCCACCCCAAGAAGCCAGATGCCCACCCCCTGCTGCCAGTCATTCCGAATGGGCAGCTGGCCCAGAAGCTGGAGATGCCCTGGCTCATGGCCCCTGTGCCATCCTCATGGTGATTTATACCATGTGTATATCACATGGCTAATGTAGCATTCTCATAAAGGAAACCTTGAAATGTGGCTGCTGCTTAGTTTTTATTTTCAACTGTTTCAGTGATTGTTATTTTTCATATGCTTCATAGGGGCTTTTGAATTTTAAACAGAATACATAAAAACCAAAAAGAGAAGGACAATGAAATTGTGAGACTACAGTCATAATAATTTCATTAATTAATTCAATGGTTTAGAGAGCTAGATTAGATTATATTTCTCCCAAAAGATTCTCGGAGAAATTCTAAGATGACGCACCCACTGTTTGAAATGGCTGTTAAGGTTGTTGCTTAAGTTAGAGTTAACTCTTTTTAAAGCCTGAAGGTACAGTAATAGTTTCATAAATTAAAACACGGAAAATAGGGTTTTTAGTGCTACTTGCTCTCACCAGAAATAACCACAACTTTTAAACTGTTCTTTATGTCAAATTAAATTTTTTGTTTTTCTACCTCATGTTTTGGAGGTATTTTTAAATGTAATTTCACCGTTATCATACTTCTGTGAGAAACTGCAGAGTTAAATTAATATCATAATTATCTTTCAGTTCTACTTGTCTGTTCCTAAAAGTTCACATAAGTAAAGAATTCCATTTATGCTTGTATCTTTCAGCAACATTATTTCAGATAACAGTGCTCATTACTGCAGATATCACATGTACAGGTCCGAAGGGAGAAGAAGAAGGATCAAGTAAGCTTTTAAGTCTATATATTTGTAACACTATATCAGAAACTCAGTAGTTATAATGAAATCAAAAAATGATCACAATCAATTCCATCTCATACCTAGCCTGAAATAAGAAACTTCAAAAGAAAAGAAAGTTAAGAACTTTGGGCTTGTCAAAATTTTCCTATATGAAAAAATTATTGGTAACTTTCTATCACTAGAAAACATAAACAAAAATTCATTCTTCATATATGTGTAAATAAAATATTTTTATTTCCATCAGTTATGACATGCAAGCAAGTAATAAAGTGAAAGTATAATAATAAAATGATATAAAGAAATTTGTCTGTATCAAAAAAATCCATTAAGGCTATTAATTTTACATAAACCACAGAGAATGTTTCACGAAACTACATTATACACTACTTTTTGGTATTTTACTTACATTTTAAACAATTATCAAATTAAAGGAAATTCTTAATCATTATTTATTACCAATAACATTCTACTTGAGTAATCCTTTTGGGATTAAATATTTTAAGTAAAACATTAAAAACAAATTGTATTGACTGATATCAGCTTTTGATGAAATAATACTTCTGTATTTGTAGTCATGTGAAGTATAACTTTCTCCTCACAATGGATCTTATATAACACCAGTGTTATTGTTTTCTCTGATACAAACCCTGTGATATCTCATGGCTTTTCTGTATCCACACATTACATGCCTCCAGAGAGTAGGCTTCAAACAGCTGGAAAAATTTTATCTGTGACAAAATTCTAGAAAAGGGAATGGTAAAATGGGAGAATAATTTCTAAATTTCTAACTGTTCATCAATGGATTTGGATGTATTTAGATATAGACAAATATTTGCACACTGCAAGTTTGCACGTGTGTATAAATTTAAATGACATACCCATATGTATCAGTTGTATAATCTTTTAATTAATCCTCAATTTTACATGTGGGAAATTTGATAAGAGTTTACCCTTACCAAATACTCAATTTGAAGTACTATACTCAATGTGATGTAAAGCCAACAAAATCTCTATTAACATTCATTTCAATTAATCCAATAATGTTAACTGCAGATAGCTTCACTCTTTTTATTCTCCTTGTCCCCTGTTGGTAGCTGAAAGTTGATTCTCACAACATCCAACTCCTGAGTAAATAAACAACAGATATGTGCCATCATGTCCAATTTAATTAATTAATTGGTTACATTTGTAGAGATAGGTATTGCTATATTGTAGAGATAGGTCTGTGCTGGTCTTGAACTCTGGACTTGAAGCAATCCTCCCTTCTCAGCCTCCCAAAGAGCTGCGATTCCAGGCATGAACCACTAGACCTCAGTGAAAAAATTTTGGATTTTAGAATATTGCAATATGTTAGACTTAATTTCTTCTTTCAATTTTGCATTTACAGTAGCACTTCAAAATCCTATAAAGGAAAGGTAAATACCCTGGACTTTGCAATTTTGCTGCTTTTCTTTACATTCTTTCTATGTTTACTACCTCATAAACTATGTTTTACTTTTTGGTCTTTTCACAAATATCGTGCATGAATCTTTCCTGAGACTACTTTTCTCTTGGTCCCTTGATACTATATTTGTCTCTGGTAATCCTTTGTGTGAGGTCCTGGGTTTGTATTCCCACAGCTACATCAATCACCTCTCCCTGGCACTGTTCTCTAATAGAGAGACCCGCCACTGGGAGGCATGGTTCCTAAGCCTTCATAAAAATTACTTCCTGTTTCAGCTCAGTCAAGGTGACACTGCAGAGATTAGAGAACAAGAAGATGAGAGAAGCCAGTGTGTGTCCGTCTCCTTCTCAGCAGGGAATACGTTTCCCCAGTGATTCCATGGCATGCAGGACATGCTCTCTGTGTTTCCATTTTCCATGTAGTGACCCTAATCCTAGACTGGCTCTTCTAAAGCCATTTTCTCCAATTGTCTTCTCTAAACGATTTGGGTACTATTTTTGGAGTTTTAAATTTAAAAAAAGTATTGATATGGAAGTGGGGCGAGGAAGTGCCTGGCAGAGGAGAGTGTGGTTCTTGGCTAGGGCTCCACCCTCAGGCCTGTGCTCACTGAACTAGGTGGGGGCATATACTTCTGTTTTCTTGCCCAAATTGGTGAGGACGTGCACTTCTGTTGTTTTGCCCAAGTGTTGCATTTTCCAAGACCACCCTTGCCTGCCATACCCCCATCCTGTGCTATAAGAAACCCTGAGACCCTAGCAGGCAGATACACAGCAGCTGGACATCGAGAGGAACCATAAGCAGAAGAAGACACAGCAACTGGACCTCAAGAAGACACCAGAGGAAGGAGAGTACAAGGACGGAGGTGGCAGGCCATCCACTGCAGAGCATGGAGTTCCGCAGGGCTGTGGGAGGAGAGAGCTGACCTGCCCCATTCCAAGGGAAAACCACCTTCCCACTCAATCTCCTTTCTGGCTCCCCATCCATCTGCTGACAACTTCCACTCAGTGAAACCTTGCACTTATTCTCCAAGCCCATGTGTGAGCCAATTTTTCAGGTACACCAAGGCAGAAAACCCTGGGCTCCAGAAAGCCTTCTGTCTTTGCAGTAAGGCGGAGTGTCTAATTGAGCTAACACAAGCCACCTACAGATGGAGAAACTAAATTAACACCTTGTAACACATGGCCATTGGGGATTCAGGAGCTATAAACTTTCACCCCTAGATGCTGCCTGGGGTGGGAGCCCCACAACCTGACCTCATTGCTCACTCTGCAGCAGAGGATAAGGGATGTTTTCTGGTTTCTATATGAGTCTGTTTCCAATGCAGTGTGCTTTCTGCAGTACTGCAGTGTTACCTCATTGCATGTATTTGACAAAATAAGTTACAAACTATAACTAATGTGAGAAGAAAATAAATGGTACAGAATAAGGAAGAAAAATGCAACACTGTGTCAGTAAGGATTTTTTTTTTTACTTCATATAACAGAAAAAGTAAACATGAATTAAACAAACAGGGACTTCTAGTTTTCACATGTGAACCAGCCATACTTAGGCAGTTGCTGGCTTTGATCAGTGGCTCTAATGCATGGTAGTAGCAGAGCTGCATGGTAGTAGCAGTAATTTTTTGTCGTTGTTGTTGCTATTTTCTCCAAGGTGAAACCTAGCTCAAATCCAACACCATGCTGAGTCCAGTTGTTGCTAGCCAGCTTTGCCCACACTCTGGTTTTTCGGAGTCTTATCAGCTTCCAGTTTATACAGCTACTTTAACGGTGTATTTTTGCTAGTCATGTGAAACTGCTGCTTGAGATTTTCTATTCTCCTGCAATCACCTAGTATGTTTCCTGTCTGAAATTGTGCCTTGCTCATTTTTTCTCCTGAGGGCACTACTGGATATTCTTTAGCTAATTCTTTTAAAGAGCATTAGTAAACCAGTTTCATTTCTGTCAGATACTTCCGAGAATTCCTGAGAAACGTATTCATGTCTCAGCTAAAAACCTGGCACTGGACCACTGCCCACTCAGCTGCGTGTTATTGACTTCTTTCTTTAGATAAGATGCCCCAGGCAGCAACTGCATGAGTTCCCCCCACCCGACTTCCAATAAAGACCAACATCCAATGTTTAAAACATTTTAAGTCTTAGATATAGCATAAAAGGTTTATAGGATACCAAACAACAAACTGGATACATATATTAAAAAACAAAACTTTAGCCAGTACCAGTCTTTGACAACAAAGTTAACCATTTTAACTCTACTGTATAAACATATTTACAAATAAAGTGTATGCATAGGGAAATATTTCTTGTATTGTACATACTTTTTCCAGAGATGTCTTAAGCACTCGTTTAAAATTGATTGAATTATAACTATAAACTACAATGAAAATAGTAGAGTAGAAAGTTTTGTTTTTATTTTAACAGATCACATGTACACATTGTTTGGTCTTCCAGTTGTACTGTTTCTTTTGTATGCATGTGTGTATGTCTATGTAATTTTAGATAGTTATAGAGAATAGATTTAGGACAAGTGATTAGAAATTAACCAGATTTTCTTTGTAACAAAAAAGAACATGATTAACTTTAATTGAATTTTTAGTGGAACAGTAACGCTGGGTAAGTATTTATTCTGCTCAGGGAAAAGAGGTACTGTGCTTTGCAGACTAAAAGAATTCTTTCCTGAGTAACCCAGTGTTGGCCTTTACTGCAGAAATAGATTGGTTTTGGTAGACCCCTGTAGCCAACTACCTGCAGAGAAGGAAATCTTACTAGAGAGAATTCTAAACTGAATAATTAAATATTCTTTCATTTAGGTGAAACATTCACATCTGACATTCTTTTACATTCAGCATAATTATAAAAGTTTAATTTTAATACACTCTCCAAAAATAAAGTAATTACAAAATTAAAAAGAAAATTGTATATTCCTCCTTTTAAAAGCTTTAGCCTATTCAAATCTAAGAAGTCCAGTCTGAAATACCTGAAAATAAGATATGAAATGAATAAGACAAGAAAATACAGCAGAATGTACCAGATGTTTTTCTGCGTGTTGTATGTACATATATCTGTTACCTTTTAGTAGCAGACAGAGTGCAGTCTACATAGTTTTATTCATAATAGATGCCTATGCGTCATATATTCACAGATAAATATTATTTCTCTGAAGATTGAAATGGAAAGCTAGGAAAACACAACATGACACATAAGCTGAATTACATTTAAGTAAGTGTGAATTATATAGTTAAATGATCTCTTCAAGGGACTTCTCATCACTCTCTCACTGGGTAGTCTAAGGATTAATTAGTTAAAGTTCCTAGGATCTTTCAAGCTAAGAAACATTATGTAAGTGCTATGCATTATCATGGTAACAGGAGACTGAGGCATAAGTGATTTGCAAACTCACAGGCTCTTTGAATTGTGTGTCTAGCCTGATTGACAGTTTTTTCTAACAGTGTTTTATGGATTGGAAAGTGCTTATCGTATTTGAAGATGAAATGTGCTCTATTGAAATCATGCAATTCTGCAAAGTCAATATTTGTTGTATATATTAGTAGAGTGATGTTTCTCAAAATAGAAGAAAACTTGGGATATGATTTTGTAAGTCAATATATAATAAGGTAGAATTTTGGCATCAATTATAACTTGTATATTATCGTTTGACTCAGCTGTTGCTCTCTTAATTAGTGCAACTGAAGTCTAGTTAATTTGCATAAAGGTAGCTATCCCATCTTTCATACTTTTAAAGACAGTCAGGAGACTATTCACTGTTTCCATAAAGCTTATATAGACTTTATCAGCATGTTTGAATTATGTATGACTGCAGTAATGTGACTTCTAAAATGTAATTTGTTATTTCTTTTATTAATATTTTATTTCATTTTTTATTTCCATTTTTATTATAGATTCAGAGAGTACATGTGCAGGCTTGTTACAAAGGTATAGTGTGTGATGCTGACGTTTAGTCTTCTGTTGATCCCGTCACTCAGATAGTGAACCTAGTATCCAATAGGAAGGTTTTCAGCTCCTGCCCCTCTCCCTCTGTCCCTGCTTTGAAGTCTCCAGTGTCTATTGTTCTCGTCTTTATTTCTGTGTGCACCGAAGTTTTAGCTCCTATTTATGAGAATATTCAATATTGATTTTCTGTTTCTGCATTAATTTGCTTAGGTTAATGACCTCCAGCTGCATCCACGTTGCTGCAAAGGACATGATTTTGTTCTTTTTATGGCTGAGTACTATTCCAGGTTCATATGTACCCCATGTGCCATGGATCTGCTCCTAGGTTGATTCCATGTCTTCACTATGGTGATGAATATGAGAATTCTTGTGTTTTTTTCATGGCTTTAATGATTTATTTTCCTTTGAACATATACCGAGTATAGGATTACTGGCTGGAATGGTAGTTCTATTGGTTCTATTGTTAGTTCTTTTCTTTTTTTTTTTTTTTTTTTTGAGACAAAGTCTTGCTCTGTCACCCAGGCTAGAGTGCAGTGGCGCGATCTCGGCTCACTGCAAGCTCCGCCTCCCGGGTTCACGCCCTTCTCCTGCCTCAGCCTCCCCAGTAGCTGGGACTACAGGCGCCCGCCACCACGCCCGGCTAATTTTTGTTGTATTTTTAGTAGAGACGGGGTTTCACCATGTTAGCCAGGATGGTCTCGATCTGCTGACCTCATGATCTGCCCGCCTCGGCCTCCCAAAGTGCTGGGATTACGGGCGTCAGCCACCGCGCCCGGCCTGTTAGTTCTTTTAGAAATCCCCCAAACTGCTTTCCACAGTGGCTGAACATTCTCACTACCAGTGGATAAGTGTTTATTTTCCTCTGCAGCCTTGACCACCTTCGTTATGTTTTTTTATTTTGGCTTTTAAATAATAATAGTCATTCTGTCTGGTATGAGATGGTATCTTGTGGTTTTGATTTGCATTTCTCTGATAATCAGTGATGTTGAGCACTTTTCTTATATTTCTTGGCCACTCGTACGTCTTAATAAGATATTTTAAATAAACATACAATTATTACCTCTATTCATAGGTTAAATTCTGCCTATGTCCTTCTGTCTTCTTTCACTGCATGATTTTACGTGGATAACGAGTCAAAAATGAGATGTGCTGGTAATACATTTTATTTCATACTTATAAAGGTAAAACGTTTTTCTTTGAAAGATACCGCATTATTCAATTTTTAATTTTTTTTTTTTTTTTTTTTTTTGAGACGGAGTCTCGCTCTGTCGCCCAGGCTGGAGTGCAGTGGCGCGATCTCGGCTCACTGCAAGCTCCGCCTCCCGGGTTCACGCCATTCTCCTGCGTCAGCCTCCCGAGTAGCTGGGACTACAGGCGCCCACCACCACGCCCGGCTAATTTTTTGTATTTTTAGTAGAGAAGGGGTTTCACCATGTTAGCCAGGATGGTCTCGATCTCCTGACCTCGTGATCCGCCCACCTCGGCCTCCCAAAGTGCTGGGATTACAGGCGTGAGCCACCGCGCCCGGCTCAATTTTTAATTTTTAAAAATTCCTTGAAAGCAGCAGTGGGGACCGGGAAATTTTAAAGCAGTTACTTCACAAGGTGATTCCAATTTATGCGGAATATTGTTCATTATAAAATTATTTTGTTTTTGAGCAAAATTTAAAAAATACAAATACAAAATAACATAATAAACACCATTTTAACCCCACTTAAAAATAACAGCTATTAATACATTCCTTGTTCTATTTACATTATCTCTGGTTGTAATTGCAATACACCCCATCTGGTTCATTTCCTTTTCTGTATTTCTAGAGGCACCATAATCATGAACCTGGTATTATCTTCATATATTTTATAAATTTATTAAAATCTTTATTTCTAAACAATACTGGTGTTTTGTGCATTTTTAATGTTTTTATGAATATTATAAGCTGTGCATTATTTCACTTTTTTTGTTAACATTCTTGTTGAGAGCTGCCATTATGATAGCATAGTTCTTATTCTACTGAATTTCATTATGTTCCATTATGTGTTTATTGAAATGCTACAATGAAAAGCCTTCCCTATGCCTCTGGGTACACATGTGTGAGAGTTTATAATGAACATACTAGAAGAATGGCTGGACTGCAGTGTGCATACAGTTTTAACTTTGAGGGGATAAAATATTCTCATTAGTTCCCAGGGCTACCACTTTATTACTATTGCTCATCCATGCTAATCAGCTTAGCATATGTCTCAGATTTTCCATTTTTAATGAAGTATTATTATAAGTTACATTGATTAGAACCAGCATGTGTTTGTCAAATGTTCATTTTGTTTAATAATTATACCTATTGTCAGGGCTCTATCAGTATGTGAGGAAAATAAAATATTAACAGAACGATGACTTGAGTTGGGGGATAAGTATGAAAATCAACTTTATTTTCCTAACACAGTTTGTACAAAACATAGATAATGCTTCTTTTTCAAGGACAGCATGCAGCAGAGTGCTTGATAATAAATCAATATTCAATGAGTCAGTATTGACTAGAAATGGCCAGCTTTTTCCAATCTTGCCTGGTGACGGAAGAAGTATTTTACATAGTTTTTTTCTATGTTGCTCACTTACATGACACTGCCAGATCATCATATGGTGGGTTTAGGGAAAGTGAAGGAAATAATAGGCTAGGTATACATTAATTATGTGCTGGAAATAGAAGTTAGCTCACAGAGAATACTTAATTTGTCTGGCCAAATTAAGTATTTAAGTGGTTTTGTCATCTCTCATATACCTACAACTGCTTATTTATTGGCTGTTTGCTAATGACTATTTTTTTAAGAATGCTGTTTCAGCAGCTATGGCCTAAAAGTGCAAGAAGATATTTAATTAAAAACTACCCGATTTCTCTTTCAATCAAATTATGGGTTGAAAAGTGCCAATAAACACATGGTATAATCATAAAGCCTTGTAGTCCATGTTGGGACCACAGGCTAAAAGTGATATCCTGAAATCCAGAACATGGAGGGCTTAGGGGAAAAACCAGCTGCTATTCCAAAAGGTAATACTTAGTTACATTAAGAAAACTATGCCTGAAGATGACATTTTCACAGTTTTAATACGTGAATTTGGAAAAATTAAGCATGTAATTCTGAGACGCTTGGCTTTTTATTTAAATCAGATTGCAATTTTTTAAAATCAATTGTGTACATTTTTAATTTAATTTTTCTGCACTTAAGAAATATGCATCAATAATTGGTAGTATGTTAGCTCCATTACCTAAAGAAGACATTCCAAAAGAGTTGAATAATGCCATTTAGATGTTTCAAACAGAAAATTAGATTAAAAAGTGGTTTGAATTTTTAGTCAATCATTGGGACCAAAGTAAAGCTGTGGGAATATTATTGTGCCAGAATAAAAAACATTGAAAAATATGATAAACAGTTTTTTAAATTTCGCTTAAAAGGCTAAATATTGTTAATAACTTTTATTGGTGACAAGAAGCAGCAACTTTGGAAAAGCTTGCAAGAAATTTTATTTAAAAATCAATATAATATTAAAACAAATGGATTTTCCAGAAAAGAACTAGAGATAATTATGTTAAGAAACAGATTAATTCATATAAATATATTCTGGAATAATTATTCTGCCTACTTTTTAAATATTTAAATAATAAATATAAAGAAGTTATTTTCCTATTTTGCCTCAAAATATGTAATTGTGGCATTAAATTTTTGAAGGGATTTCATTTTCAAAAATAGTTAGAAGATAACTATTTCATAGATCCATTGATATAATAAAAATTTGCCTGTAAGGAAAAATATAATAAATATTAAATAATTTTATGTATGTTAGTACTGTTTATTCTAAAAAAAGTTTCCATTGGAACAATAAAAGTTTCAGTCACCCTAATTTTACTAAATATCATTAGATAGTCCTGTGATTGATGGAAGCAAATTAGTATTCCTTACACCCTTGACTACACTCGGTATTATTAATTTAATAGTTACCAAGCTAATGAACAAAAGTTGGAACGTAACGTGGTTTTGATTTATATCCTGTATTACTAATGAGCTCAAGCATCTAGCCATTTTCCGTTGGTCATTTGACTTTCCTATTTTCTAAAATGGATCTATTTACCTGTCCTACTTTCTTCTACTGGGCTAGATTGTCTATATATTTTCTTGTCTATTTGTAAGTTATTTTGATTTTTTTGGATACTGGTATTTTTATGTATATTTTTCTTAGTGATTTTCTGGAGTTTTATAATACCAAAAGGTAATTTTTAGAATTTACAACCAGAAGATTTTCAAAAAGCTAACTCAGAAGTCATTTGTGGCCATAATGCTAACTTCTAATGAAAAAATAATTTTGCCATTTTAGCAAAACATTCTTTAAATATACAAATTAGAAAGCACTAAAGTGCTCAATTCTATCTTTTTCATAAAACTTGCATGTAAAGAGTCATTTCAATAAAATCCTTTACCCTTACATCAAGAACCAATTATTAAATGTTGATTACCTAGTTCCTGAATGGTTTTCTAAATATTTCACAATAGTCATTTTGGTAACAATCAATTAGCATACTTGTTAGAATTACTGGTTCTCCAGGTCTCATTTCAAATGATTGAACCAGGATTTTGAAGGAAAATAAAGAGAAGTATCTGGATATATTTGTTATGACCCATGTAATTATTTGGCGATGTTTGTGAAACTCTGGTCTAACACGTAACATAAAGTAAAACAACAACAAAAACTTTGACAAACCTGAGAAAAACAAGCAATGGGGAAAGGATTCCCTATTTAATAAATTGGTGCTGGGAAAACCGGCTAGCCATATGTAGAAAGCTGAAACTAGATGCCTTCCTTACACCTTATACAAAAATCAATTCAAGATGGATTAAAGATTTAAACGTTAGACCTAAAACCATAAAAACCCTAGAAGAAAACCTAGGCATTACCATTCAGGACATAGGCGTGGGCAAGGACTTCATGTCCAAAACACCAAAAGCAATGGCAACAAAAGACAAAATTGACAAATGGGATCTAATTAAACTAAAGAGCTTCTGCACAGCAAAAGAAACTACCATCAGAGTGAACAGGCAACCTACAACATGGGAGAAAATTTTCGCAACCTACTCATCTGACAAAGGGCTAATATCCAGAATCTACAATGAACTCAAACAAATTTACAAGAAAAAAATAAACAACCCCATCAAAAAGTGGGCGAAGGACATGAACAGACGCTTCTCAAAAGAAGACATTTATGCAGCCAAAAAACATGTGAAAAAATGCTCATCATCACTGGCCATCAGAGAAATGCAAATCAAAACCACTATGAGATATCATCTCACACCAGTTAGAATGGCAATCATTAAAAAGTCAGGAAACAACAGGTGCTGGAGAGGATGTGGAGAAATAGGAACACTTTTACACTGTTGGTGGGACTGTAAACTAGTTCAACCATTGTGGAAGTCAGTGTGGCGATTCCTCAGGGATCTAGAACTAGAAATACCATTTGACCCAGCCATCCCATTACTGGGTATATACCCAAAGGACTATAAATCATGCTGCTATAAGGACACATGCACATGTATGTTTACTGCGGCATTATTCACAATAGCAAAGACTTGGAACCAACCCAAATGTCCAACAATGATAGACTGGATTAAGAAAATGTGGCACATATACACCATGGAATAGTACGCAGCCATAAAAAATGATGAGTTCATGTCCTTTGTAGGGACATGGATGAAACCGGAAATCATCATTCTCAGTAAACTATCGCAAGAACAAAAAACCAAACACCGCATATTCTCACTCATAGGTGGGAATTGAACAATGAGATCACATGGACACAGGAAGGGGAACGTCACACTCTGGGGACTGTTGTGGGGTGGGGGGAGGGGGGAGGGATAGCATTGGGAGATATTCCTAATGCTAGATGACGAGTTAGTGGGTGCAGCACACCAGCATGGCACATGTAGACATATGTAACTAACCTGCACAATGTGCACATGTACCCTAAAACTTAAAGTATAATAAAAAAAAAAAAAGAAAAGAAAAAAATGCCTAAATAAAAAAAACAAACAACAACAAAAAAACAACAACAACAAAAGGGAAAGAATCAAAGAACATCAAGACAGGAGTCAGGAATAAATACCTTATCTTTTCCTCACTCCCACCTTCTCAAGTCATATGCCCCTATCTTCTTTCTCTTTCTTGGTAAATGCTACTCCAACTATCTAGCACTGCACAGGAGTAATTGACCTATTAGTTTGCAATTTTAGCAAAAAGTAAGAAACCTATTTCTGAACATTTTCTTTATGAACCTGTTTCTAGCTATACACTGTGTGTCAGTTAATGCTATGTATTGCTATAAAATAGCAGTATTTAACAAAAATATTTGACCATTATGGCAAAATTGTCTTCTGTAAATGATCCACTGCTACTAAGATTACATAGATATTTTGGAGATTATACTGACATTTTGAATTTCACATATTCATGGAATATTGGAAAGCATCTTCAGATGTCAGCGTCTATAATGATAAGAGTTAATACTTGTATTAACTTCCAAATTTTTCTGTGTTAAAGCAGGTGTGCAGGTATTGAATAAACAGGTAGGCCACTGAGGCATAACTGTGGTTAAATTTGTAAAAGTTTTGGTGAAATTGCCCATGACAACATCTCCACAGAAAATTTAGGTTTTTGGCTCACCTTGGAGATGTTCAAGAAAAGGACATTTTTTGTTCCTAATGATTCACTAGCTGGTTCTTAAACGGAGATAGCACAATATTGTGGAAAAAGGCAGTTCTGTAATCTGACATTAGACTTTAAGATAAGATAATTATTTTGAGACCCAAATTTCAGATGTATGAAGCAGGGTCTAAAATACCTAGTACCTGTGTGTGTAGTTATAAAGATCATATAATAACAAATTATTCTGTTTGCCTTGTACTTTTCTGTAAAACAAGAGCATCATTTAACTTTGTTACTTAGTATAGCTTTGTGTGAACATTTTACAGGAATATTTATCTCTTGACAAAGAAAATAGTGATACTGACAGAGAATGGTACTTACTCCAACATTGACATTGTAGAGCTCCAGCTGTTCTGTAGAGAAACTGGCGTGAATTGAAAAAAAAAAAAAAAACTGGACGATTGAAGGTGACTTAGGGGCCACTCTTCATTTACTAAGACTATGTAATTCTCGGAGAGGACACACAACCCGTGAAAAGTTGGATGTAAATGATGAAGAGTCATTAAGAAAAGGCTGCCTCAAGGATCATCCTCTACATTTCTAGCTTGAAATACAGGGTATTTTGTGCTGTGAATTTCTGAAATAGTGGAATACTGTAGGAGGAAACATGTTTTGGGGACGAAAGGAAGGTCTGGTGTTGGTATGTGGACATGTAAGGCATGCAGTTGGATATGCCAAGTCTGAAGGTAGAACAAAGATCTGGCCTGAAGTTGGGAATTTCTTAATGGTCAGCATAGAAAGGGTGTTTTAGCCTTGAGAAAACCCAAGAGGATCCATGACTGAAATCTGAACAACTTCAACACCTGTAGATTTAGTAAAGATGCCAACAAAATACACACCAAGTTCATATTAAAAGTAACAGGAAAAGACAAACAACTTAGTGAGAGACATTCAGGCAACTAGCATTTAGTTAGCTATTAGCTAGGAAATTTGGGGAAAAATGAAATGTCTAACGAACCTTGATCAGGTTTCCAAATATACAAAATAAATCCACTTACATGTTAGAAGTCAACATACAAAATTATATTATTGTAATGGTACTATTTAATGGTAATAGACAAAAAAATTATTCTGAATTAAATCAATAGTATATTTTCTATCACTGTGTTTCTTTTCTTCTCAATTTATTTGTGTGTCATTTTAACTCACTAAGCAATGAGTCCTCTTAATCCCATCACTTTTCATTTAACGCTCCATTTGTTTTTCATATGGGCAATATTTCACTGCCCAGTAGAGCAGAAAGGCAGAATTTGTGCTTTTATATCAGAACCACCTTTGCTTTTCAGATTTGGGCTTCTGGAGTGTGCTAAATTTAAGTATTCTCATCAGATTTTTCAGATTTCTGTAATCACTTCTCCAACATAAACAGTCTCTGCAGGTGACGACTACAATAAAATTAAAATTACGCTGGCTTAAAAAAAAAGTATGTTTACGTAAATTTGACGCTTTTAAGTTTCAGGCCTATGTTAACCATTGCTTTCATCGGAGTTCTCTATTCACTTTCCCAGAATCTCGATCATTTTTTCCCTTCAGACCAGGTCTTACAATGAAGAATATTGCAGATCTTGATACTCTTATCTGTAGAAATAAGGACTGCAAGAAATCTTTCAAGAGTTTTAAGATCATTCGGTGACATCTCAACCTGAAATTTTGTTGTCAGACCAAAATCGTGACTGAGGAAGTATCAGCATCTTTGGCTCACCTTCTTCTTTCCAGGTTTCTCCTTTCCTTTTCCTGGAACCCAGTGTCTTTAGTCCAGAGAATTATGGTTTGAAAATCCAATTCTCCTTTCTACATTAATTTACTGATGACATCATGTGGTATACTTTCATGAGGATGAATTCTATTGAAGAATATCCCAACGTACATGCCACTGCTAAAACCAAAGGAAAAAAGTCACTTGTGGAAGGATCTGAAAGCCATTTGACAACATTTCAGAAGACATATTTTTAGGCTAGGATTCTTTGATTCATTCTACATTTTAACTAGTATTTTTAAGTTGTAAATGCATAAAGGATATGAAAGAAAAAAAATTAGACAACACCACAGAGTACGTAAGCCCAGATGTACAATTCTCCATTCTGAAGTTATCCCTAAGAGAAGTTTGTTCAATTTCTCAGAAATATATATCAAAACATATAATTTTTAAGTTAAAATGAGTGTATACTCTATGTGCTGTTCCGTACCTACCTTATTTATCCTAATACTACTTTATCAACAAAGAGCAAATATGTTCTCTTTAATAGCACTAAGGCTATTGCATACCATTTTCTGGAGGCAATATACTGTACTAAAGAAGTTCTTTATTTCATGACGAACAGTTCTGTCATTTCATGGCTTTTGCTACAACAACAAGATCTTACACAGACATCTTCCTATACATACGTGAGTATATTTGAATATTTTTATTTTTGTTTGATGTATAGATCCAAAAGATTCATTAGAATTGCTTTCTTGCGTTTTTTTCATTTTTCCAATAAACAGTGACTGAAACAAATCATTTGTAGTTGACTTCAACCTAATTGCATGAGGTCAAAGAACTTGTGGCATTTATGACGCTGATTATTTGACATTTGTTAAGATTTGCTTACATACTATCATGTGACCAAATGTAAAATGGTAATAATGAAGTATCATTTGTGTTTGAGAATATTGTTTCTCTCTAATTATAGTAATTAGAAATTGATATATATCTATTAGAATGTTTATTTAATTTTTCAAAACCTGTTTTTAATATTTTTTGTAAACCTGACCTATCAATATCCAAGAAATTTTTATTGAAGTCACTCATTTTGGGTGTTGTAATATTATGGATTCGCCACAGTACTGGAAATAAATACGATGCATATATGTGTGTGTTTACACACCTATACCCACAAATATATATATACACACACACACACACACATATATATACATATATATACACATGCATGCATGTGTATATTTGCACATATATACACGGTGTTTATATGTGCATATGTGTATGTGCATATAATATTTATGTGTGTGTATGTATATATACACACAAATATATGGAGAAGGAAATCGATTATAAATAGTTGGTTCCTGCAGTTATGAAGGCTGGCAAGTTCTAATAAATACAGTTGGCATTTTGGACACCCAGGAGGATTGATAGTATAGTTATAGTCTGAATCCAAAGGCCAGAGACCCAGGGTGGCCAATGGTGTGTTTCCAGTTTGAAGGCTGGTAACCTTGAGATCTGGGAAGAGCCAAGGTTTTAGTTTGATGTAGGGCCATCAATCCTCTGTCCTTAGAATTATACATAAACTATGATTTACACACAATTTGTCATCAAAAATTTGCATATCTACCAAGCACAGCTAAAGAACTCTCTGAAGTTACCGTAACAGTGTATTAAGTACTAACGTTCCTGCTTCCCTATAGCCTTGTCAACACTTGATCATATTTGACTTTTCAATTTTAGTCAGTATCATGGATAGAAAATGGCCTTCTATAGTGGTTTTAATTTTCTTTTCTTGTGTTTGTTGAATATTCAGCTTTTTTTTTTTTTTTTTTTTTTTTTTTTTGAGACTGAGTCTTGCTCTGTAGCCCAGGCTGGAGAGCAGTGGCGTGATCTCGGCTCACTGCAAGCTCTGCCTCCCGGATTCATGCCATTCTCCTGCCTCAGCCTCCCGAGTAGTTGGGATTACAGGCTCCTGCTGCCAAGCCCATTTTTTTTTTTTTTTTTTTTTTTTTTTTTGTAGAGACTAGGTTTCACCGTGTTAGCCAGGATGGTCTTGATCTCCTGACCTCGTGATCCGCCTGCCTCGGCCTCCCAAAGATCTGGGATGACAGGCATGAGCCACCACGCCTGGCTGAATATTCAGCTTTTTTTCCTCTGTGAAGTGCCTGCTCATATGATTCACTCTTTTTCTATATTTTGCCCTTTATCTGACAGATTTACATGTGTTATTTTATTTTATACTAACGCTTTGTGCTACAGCTCTCTTCAGTCAGTCAAATGATTAACTTATTTTTTCATGATGTCTTATGTCAAAAAGATTTTTATTTTAGTATGTGTACTTTATAAAATTTTTATTTTTACTACTATTACATTTTTAAAAAAATTTTTTTGAGACAGATTCTTGCTCTGTCACCAGGCTGGAGTGCAGTGGTGCAATCTCTGCTCACTGCAACCTCCACTTCCCATCTTCAAGAGATTTGATTCTCCTGCCTCAGCCTCCTGAGTAGCTGGGACTACAGGCACCCAACATCATGCGTGGCTAACTTTTGTGTTTTTAGTAGAGACGGGTTTCACCAGGTTGGCCTGTATGGTCTCAATCTCTTGACCTTGTGATCTGCCCACATTGACCTCTTAAAGTCCTGGGATTACAGGCCTAAACCACCACAACTTCTAAAATTTTTATTTTTTATGAAAGCTTTTTGAATCTTATCAACAGTATTTTTCTGATACTATATTATTATAGTATTATAATATTATTCTCTAATATTTTCTCCTAGCAATTTGGCAGTTTGGTTTTTACATGTATTTTTAAAGTCATCATCCATTTACTCTTGTGTACACTGTGACATAAAGATTTATTTTTATATGTCATTAACAAATGTGTTTAGCCCACTTGCCTTCAATTATTTTCTTAGGATATTATTGAATAGTGCATTACTTCAGCATTGCTTAGACTGTAACTTCTGTCATAATAGTGTGCTTACTTCCGGGTTACTTCCATTTGCAATAGATTTTTTCCATGCTATAATATTTAGAAATAGCTGTATAAAAGTGTTCACTGTTAAACAGAGCCCTCGCCCGAATGCAGTGGCTTGCAGGGACAAGCAGTGGCACTCTTCGCACTTCTGGCCCAATGTATCACATATAAAGTAAGTGAAAACAGTGTGCTTACATTGCAAATACTGCTTTAAGACATATCTCTCAGTATCTTATGTATATTCATTTAAGTTTAGCCCTCGTAGATTTTCCAGTGTCATCATCCAGACTTATTCTCTACTTCTGTTAAAAAAAATTTCATTTCATTTTGTTTAGTTCTTATTCTACCTGTGCTTATTCCTTACTTTTAAAGAGAAAAACAAGACACAAGATTAAAATATTTTTATGCAATCTACATAGAAGTAACCCTTTATGTCACTTAGAATGCATGTGTGTGTGTGTAGAAATATTTGAGTCCCTTTTTATTACTTTGCCACTATGTCAATAGGTAGAATTTGTGTTCTCTTCCATTAATTAACGAAAATAATGTGTGGGTATGGTTGTGTGACTTTAAAACTCAAAACAAGTTTATTTTATTATAAAACAATCAATTTAATTTTGTGAAATCAGGCACAGATTTTAAAATATCTTTAAATAAATTTGAAGTCATCAAACTTCTTTTAAATTCAATAAAGTACCTTTTTTTGTTTGTTTTTTGGTGGTCTCAAATCTTGCTGCATGTCATTTTCTCAGAGAAAATTAATAACATAACATCATCTTTACCAATTCAAAATTATCACTGCCTTACCTCTGCTTGATCTTAGTCTTAGCTCATTTTATTGGGAGACTTCATGGTCTTTATATCAACTAAGTTATTGAAGGCTTCAAAATTGAGTGGTTAAATAAATTGATTATCACCTATTTCTGTGGCGGTACTACTCCTACTCAGGGTGCTGGAGATGATACCATTTCATGGCCTTAAGTTTCAAATCAAAGACAACTAAATCAGGTTGAATTATTCATTGCTTTTCCTTGGCCAAGTGACATTACAGTCTATTCAGTAACATTTTAATGCCCGTACATTAGGTCAAAAAAAGCACAAGGCATGGTTCAATTGGACTTCTAATTTAAAATGAGGAAAGAAGGCGGGAAGGAGGGAAGGAGGGAAAGAAGGAAGGAAGGGAGGGAGGGAGGAAGGAAGGAAGGGAGGGAGGGAGGGAGGGAGGGAGGAAGGAAGGGAAGGAGGAAGGAAGAGGCCACAAAAGGCTAAACATAAAGCTTATCATCAGCATGAACTCTGTTACGTATTATTTCATTAAATAAGAAAGTCAAAATTTGTGCCATGTAGAAAGTGTAAATGGAAGTGGATCTCTGTTATCTGTATATTATTTGTAGGTTCTGGCTTCAACTGAACCAGTCAAACCCAGCTTGCCCCGTATGGCATGACACAATCACGGTCCTACAACCTTTGAAACATGGTTAATTTTTTCTGTTTCTGTCTTTATTTCTTCAGTGAGTTCCAGATAGTCTTATTGACCGTCAGTCTCTTATTCACTGTCAGTCCCTCAGTTTATTATTTCTATGTTTATTTATTTATTTATTTTGGAACTTTGTATTTTAGGAAAGACCCCAGTGGCACGCGTCTCCTTTCATTTGACTCTGGCACTAAGCTTGATGTAGGGCCATCAATCCTCTGTCTTTAGAATTACACATAAACTATGATTTACACACAATTTGTCATCAAAAATTTGCATACATTTTCATTCAAGATCTCTTTCCACTTCGCTAATTCACCTTCTTGTCTTCTGAATGCTTTTCCAGTTGGACCATGCCAGCCACTTCCCATTCTAGCAAGAACTTTCTTTTTCAACAATGTAGACGAGACTGCTTTTCTAACTGCAGTGATGTATCTAATCAGAACTTCATAAATCTTTACAAAATTACAGCTGAATACATTGATTGCCATCAGTGAAGTACCACTAGAACTATTTTTTGTCAAAATAAATCTTGTGGGACGGGCAGAGATGTGGGGATGGACTCTTCCGAAAGAGTACCATCACTTTGTTTCACTTTTTAGAATACATTTTTGGGGGTGGTAGAAGGGAATAACTGGACCTTCAATGAGTTGGAATAAAACAAATCATCATCACTTCAATCTATAATTGAACTTTGGAAGAACCAGTAACCTGAGCTTAAACTATACTATCAGTTCATAAAACTCCTCCTTTTGATAATACAGCATATTTCCCAAAAGGAACATTCTTTAGTCAGATGGGTCCTGTGTTTACAAGTGGCTTTCAAGACTGGGGATTTTACACCAGAACATACAGTAACCAGAGTAGAATTATTGCTTCCCTAGCTTTGTGTCTTTCTATATGTCAACAAGGAAAAAAAAAAGACTTAAAAAAATTCAAAGCTGATGACTCTAGAGGGAATCCCTCTAATGCCTCGGCTGTTATTAAGGCACCCCGATGGGAACACTTTAATGGCTCATGACCATGGTCCTGCCTTCCTGGCCCATGTGCCCTCTGGATCTTCAGTAAGACCAGTATAGCCTCCATTAACTTTAACTGAGCAGCAAGGCACCTTTTTCTGGCTCCATAGTGCCTACTTAAACAGAACAAAACAAAACAAAAACAAAACAAAACAAAACAAAACCAGACAATGCATATCTTGAATATCCTCAAGTAAGGTCTCAGTTAAAACAGAAGACAAATAATGAGATCAATTCATACATCATTTTTTAATTCAGCAGAACCGTCTTCTGTTTCTTTACAAGAAGGGATTAGTTGGCAATGAGAAACCCAGAAAAGTTGTGAAAATTAATTTGCTTCTCCAAGAACATGCAATACATCATTCTTTATAATTTTACTTAAAAGGCAGGAGCGTGATGATCTGTATATCATCCATTATTCTCTTCATTGAAATGAGGTTAAAAGATAGCATAAACAATAATGGTTAATACTATACTTACAATTTAACCAAAAAGCTAAGGTTTACAATGCGTTTTATTTTACCAAGAAGTGGGTAGCCAGTATTCCAACTGTATTCATCTGGAGGTGTTTGAGGATTAAATCCATAATGTCTGGAACACAGTATACAGTCATATCCTATTCTCTCTGTCTTGTAGGTAGCTGATCCGCAGCATTTTGAAGAGTTGTGTCACAGATTCATGGGTATAAATGTGAAATAAGTGAAACTAGTATGCACCTTGAGTATCCCTTGTTATTGCTAGATGCGATGTCACAGATGCAGTACCTGCCACAAAGTTTTATGGATCTCTGCATCACTAATAAACTATGGCAGATCTCCAAATTACAATACCTCCTAGGAGGATTTCTACTTTGGGATTCCTAGAGCCTAAGTTTCTCTTCTTCCTACAAATTACGGATTCCATTATTTGGTGACAAATCATCTATTTAGTAGCAGTGTGTACTGGATGGTTGTGTAAAGTAAAACTAATAAGCTTTGTAGGATGGAAAGTTTAAAAAAAAAAGATTGTCAAGAGTCTATTTTTAACAATGGTAACAGAAACTAGCAAATGCATATGCTGAAAGCAGAATAACATTCAGAGCCTCTCTGTGGTTTCAGAGGAAAAGGTGGCAACCCAATCTCAGCATGATTGTATGTGCACCTTCAGTAGGATAGTGTTTATATTTTTAGATACAGTATGATTTTAACTATGCTGGGTTGGTAATTACAATTAAGGTAGGTGCATGAATAATCCCTGATGAATGAAAATAAATCTCTTAAATATAAAAATGATACTACTAGTCAGGTATTTAGGAATTACAAAATTTGTTCTCTACTGTCAGATATTTATTACCTCCAATGAAACCATACAAGAGCACACTTTTCAAAGCAAATGTAAGTCTGTCTCTGGAAATATGTGTATGATTGAAACTCAATGATTCCTTCTCTCCTAGAGGCTTCTAATGGAGAGATCATTATCGAAGCACACATTAAAGTATACTCCTGAGATGACATTATTTATGTCCACATTAAGAAGAATTTTGGGACATGTTTGTTCTTTCTTTCTTTCTCTTTTTCTTTCCTTCTTTCTTTCTTTCTTTCTTTCTTTCTTTCTTTCTTTCTTTCTTTCTTTTCTTTCTTTCTTTCTTTCTGCTTTTTTTTTCTTTTGCTATGGAGTCTTGCGCTCTGTCACCCAGGCTGGAGTGCCGTGGTGCAATCTCAGCTCTCTGCGAGATCTGTCTCCCAGGTTCACCCCATTCTCTTCCTCAGCCTCCTGAGTAGCTGGGAATACAGGTGCCTGCCACCATGCCTGGCTAATTTTTTGTATTTTTAGTAGAGATAGGGTTTCACCATAGCCAGGATGGTCTCGATCTCCTGACCTCCTGATCCACCCGCCTCAGCCTCCCAGAGTGCTGGGATTACAGGCGTGAGCCACTGTACCAGACCATAGCTATTTCAATATCCACTAAACAATTTTAACTTAAGGTAACTTCGTATTTCTTTGCAACATTAAAGAGTCTTTGGATTCAATTTTAAATCTTGAATGCAGTGGATTTAACAATTTAGAGTAAGGACAGATATATTTAAGGTAATAATTTTGGTTGAAATATCTAATTTACGACAGAAGATATGCTGTCTACACTGATCATTTCACAGCTACCTTGTGAAAGATCATAAGGCACCATAGGCAAATCCAGGATGCTCTCCTTGTGCCCTGATTGTTCTTGCTGGGCCTTCCTCCAAATTCTGACTGCCTCACTGCCATTCAAGTTTAAGAAGGGTGCTGTATGTGGTTTAAGCAATGAGAGCTGACCTGCAACCGCAACAAAACATTAATCATATAAAGTTATTCAGTGCCTTTACCACATTATGATACTAATCCCACTGAGCATAGTTCAGTTTCTGCAATCCTCTTGAGTAAGGCCTTTGTTAATAATTTTCCAAGGTAACTTACTTGATCTTGGAAATATATTCCTCTCAGAAATTTAGTTGTATATGTCTACGATGTGTTGATGAATTCCTGGCTCTTTCACTGCAAGCAACTATGCATAAGATAGAAACAAAATTAGCAAAACGCCAGGTGCAATGGCTCACATCTGTAATCCCAGCACTTTGTGAGGCTGAGTTGGATCGATCACTTGAGGTCAGGAGTTCAAGACCAGCCTAGGTAATATGGTGAAACCCCAACTCTACTACAAATGAAAAAATTAGCCAGGCATGGTAGTGAACGCCTTTTTTCCACATACTCAGGAGGCTGAGAAAGAAGAATCACTTGAACCCAAAGTTGGAGACTGCAGTGAGCCGGGATCATGCCACTGCACTCCTGCCTGGGTAACAGTGAGACTCTGTCTCAAAAATATATATAAAATATATATATATAATAAAATATAAAAACTCCAGGATATCCTGTTGCCTGTGTATTATACATCATCATGTAAAGAACAGAACCCCTATTTATAAAAATGAGACTATGCCAGCAATAATATTAATATTAAAGTTTAATTTTTAAGTTCATTATTAAAAGGAGCCTTAAAAAGATGCAGAATGGATAAAGTTCCAATGTTTATCTTTATTAAAGTAGGAAGAAGTTTTTGGATCAAAAGATGAATTAATGTCAAAATTTGTCATATGGAATATCATATGTATGATACTGTGTATTAATAATTTAGCACATGTGTTTGGCAATTTTGTGATAAAATGAGAAAAAAATCTTACCTAACATATCAACTTACCTTGTATTTAACAAAAAACAATCTCTACTAACCATGTAAATTAAATTTAATATTTCATGTTTATTTGAATTATAATAAATTTGTCATGGAGAATAAGTGTGTGTGTGAGAGAAGGAATTTCTTCTCATAAAATGGATTATGTTACAAGATTATTTCAAATTAGATATTTTGCAAAAGGTATACATTTTCCCATAGTAATAATGCCAAAAGAACTAGAAAGATACATAACAATCTTTATAACTGCAGGATCCAATATTAATAAAGACTGCCAGGCAAGACATAATTCACTTTGATTCCAAAATAAGTAGGAGGGTGGTTAGAAGAGTGGAGGAATACAGCCAGTGGAAGTGAGGAAAAGATCTGACAACTGAACACCTCTAAAATCAGGAGCAAGTGAGAAAGCTTTCTGGGTATGGATTTCTGTATAAACGTAACATGTACAAGTCACTTGCAATCTAATTGTTCACAGAATAAAAACCACCTAACAGCTTATTATTTAAAATTAATAGTCCTATTGCTTAGCACATACTCATACTTTCCATGGCAGATTTCTGCTTTCCTGTTGCTTGCTTCCTGTTAGGGGCCAATGGAATGCTCAGACATGCAAAACAAGGAAGGCCTTGAAATGTGTTTGGCAACTGAACTTACCCTCTTGCCTTCCTGCTTTTCTTTATAAGAAGAAAACAACTTAACTGTAGGTTTAAAGAGAACACATTAGAGTAGACCGAGACAAAATCAAGTCCAACTAAGCTTAGAAGAGTAAAAAAATCCCTCTTTATCTTCAATTACAAAGGCAAAAAGTACATGCTTACTGTAAAATGCCACAAGTTTTGGTATGGATAATTAGGCAGCATTATTGATACACTAACTTTTACACTCTTTACCTAAAAAAAATAGTTTTGCCAAACAAGCATTTGGTACAGAAAGTGTTAGACTAAGGCCTATACAGGAAAATTAAAAGCAATATTAACAAGAGCAGTGATGATAACCTCAGTAGCAATAACAATTAAAACAGAAAATTAAAAGTAAGTAACATTAACAAGAATAGGGATGATAACCTCAATAGCAATAACAATTAAAACAGAAGGGTCTTACTTACATTATCTCATTTTATATAAAAAGACACAATTCACAATGTGAATTGGAATGCTTATAACTTCCAATTCATAAAATAAAAATAAAAAATTTTTATTTTTTTTTTATTTTAAAATAAAAAAATACCATTTTTATTTTTTTTTAAAATACCATATTCCCATGTAAATGGGTCCTGCAATTTTCACCCAAATCAATGTAGACATCCCTTTATTGTGGTTAAGCTGTTCTTACCTGTATACGTGTGAATAAATCTTGTCCTAGTTTTGAGTTTCTTGAATGAAACAGCAGTAATAACAAAAATAAGATGTCCTCATCACTGATGCTATATTTGGCTTTGTTTAAAAAAATCAGTCCTTAGCTTTTCTGTCTTTAGAGAACATCTATTCTTGCCTCATCCTTTTGCTATCGTATAACATGAAGTGGGAGAGAGAGAGATAGAGAAACAGAGAGAGAGAGAGAGAGAGACAGAAGCAGATAAACAAAGAGAGACAGAACAGAGAGAGAGAAACAGGGAGAGAGAGAGAAGAAGACAGAGAAACAGAGAGAGGAAAACAGAGAGAGAGACAGAGATTCTTCAAAAACAAGTAATTATTTCTGCATCTTAAAGAAAGCAAAATTTACTTGTGAGTTTGAACTAAGGAATGAAAATTTTGGTTCTATATGTTTAATTAGTTTTTAATTTCTCTGTAACCTCATCATGGGTCTCTAACAGGAAATAATATTGATCATACATTTGGTAAAATTAGGTGCGCGTATCTTAGATCATTCTCAAGGGGCTCACTAAATTATTTACTAAGCCTAATGTATTACTAATACAAGTTAAACTTCACCTCTAGTGTAACTGTAAAATTCATTGAGTAAATAGTGCCCTGTGACCATCATGGTCTTGTTGTTAGAGATAAATGAATCGAGTGCCTAGCACAATGTCTATAAGGAAATACTGTATCACTTTACCCTGCTCCATTAAAGGAATAAGGTTTACATCATATTCCATACAACGAAAAAACATTTTAAATGCTTCATTTTCCCTAAGGTAAACCACAATAGCAGCAGCAGCAACAACAACAACAACAACAACAACAAAAACAGACTCATTCTGTCTAGTTCTAATCCAAAAATTAAATCAAACCTTGAGCTTTTCTCTAAGTTACTGACTCCCTAATGAAAACTATCCTGGCCTTTGAAATGTTGATATATAGAAATGGAAAAATATAATCTAATTTGACAATAATTCAAAGAAGTTATTAATTGTCCATCATGAATGTTACAAATTTGATACATTAAATATCTAGTCATATTTTTTAAAATTTTAGAGCAAGGTCTGTTAAAACCTGTACTCCAATTAATAATTTTCTGCAAATGAATTTATTTTCTTTTCTAAATGACTTGCTCTCTGATTCTACCTTTGACATTTGATTTCCAGCAAGTGCCCAGAAACTGTTTTATATTACTGTTGTTATTAATATGGTAGTCATTTTCATAGTTCATAAATATGCATAGATTCAAATATATACTGTCTATGACAACGTTTTAAACTGCAATTATTCTGGGGACTTTAGCAGAGCCAGGAGACACGAAACAAACAATTTACTTCAGTTACGTTTTGCTATATAAACAGTGATGTATGTTTCCTCCAAGGTTCAACTGAGCATTCAACTGAGTATTCTTATGACTACCCTATGAAGAAATGATGTGATCACATGAAAACAAACCCAGGTGGAACCTGGGGGAAACACTAATTTTGAATATATGGTTATCATTTATTGCATATTTATTCAGCAAGCACTGTCTTGATAAAAACTGTAAGATACATCAAATCAACCTTAATAGACTAACTTTACAGCAGTGACTAATCACTCTCCATAGGTAGCCCCTTTTTATCTGGACGCACTGTTTGTTCTAGATATGCTAACCATCTTAAAGACTCTGATGATTCTAAACATTGACTCGGTTACCCCAGACCAAGGTACCAGTGCATGGCCTGTTAGGAAAGGCTGTATAGCAACAGGCAAGTGGCTGGCAGGTCAGCAAAGCTTCATCTGTATTTACAGCCACTCCTCATCACTTGCATTACCACCTTAGCTCCACCTCTTGTCAGATCAGAAATGGCATTAGATTTTTGTATGCCATGGTGAACTGCCCATGCAAGTGGTTTAAGTTGTGCACTCCTGATGATTATCTAATGCCTGGTGATCTGTCACTGTCTGCCATCACCCCAGGATGGAAAACAAGTTCAGGCCTCCCATAGATTCTACATTATGGTGAGTTATAAAATTATTTAATTACGTGTTACAACGTTGTAATAATAGAAATACAGGACACAATAAATGTGATGTCCTTGAATCATCCTGCAACCATCACCTCTCCACTCATGATCTGTGGAAAAATTGTCTTCCATGAAACCAGTCCCTGCCACCAGAAAGGTTGGGAACATCTGCCCCAGACCAACCACTCCAGAGAAAACATAATGACTGAGCCATAGGAGTGGCCTGAGAAAAATAAAAATTCTAAAAACATGAACCAATCTGCAAAAAAGACTATTCCCACAACATCCCAGGAGAACTTGACCTGCCCCATATTCTAACAGGGTGAAAGGGCCCATACAAGTAGAAATTTCAAAGAATCTCTAAGTAGGTTACCTACTGTCTTTTGTGTACATAAAATCTGTACATTTTCTTGAGGTTTATTTAGGCATTGTTTCACATAATAAATCCCAGTGAGTACTCAACCACCCTCTGACCTGGTAAAAATGCTGCTGGTTAACTTATTGATGCTGTTGCTAACTAATGAAAGATAAGTAATAATTGTTTATACAATTTTAATACTTGTCTTAGTGCTTCTTTATTTAATTTTTAACAATTCAGTAGGCTAATGTTTATAATGTGTGCTATTAATATATCCTCTCTTTGGAACCTCATAAAAAAAACTGCACATAAGAATGCATTTACTACTATGGTTTTCACAAGGATAAACTTGGACAGAAACTATTAATACATTCTAAAGCATAAATTTAGTAAAGTAATATGCTATCACCAATAATTTTATTACTGAATTAAGTTTTTTTACCTAAGATGAATGGGATCATTTGAAATTAATTACTTGAAAAAATTGAATGCATTCATGTTTTAGTATGAACTTTAGTATGCCAGTTTTCTAAAGAGTACAGTTAATATTACTCATTCCTCATTCTGTTCAACAGTTTATTAAGCATGTACTGCACATTTGGAACTTGGAGATCCATAGGTTGATGCATAATATATGAAAACTACCTTCTCTGACATAAAAAAATTATGTATTTTTATGTCACACACAAGCAAGATATGAAAGCATACTTTTAATAACACTTTCAATTCTAAACTCTTCTGAAACTGACATTCATTCAAATTTCTCAATAAGCTTACAAACACAATTTTTATCCTAGTATCCTAGTATTGTTCTCTATACTATTCTGCAATTAAAATATTTCATTGCAAAATCTACTCTATATTTTATTTTCCCCTACATTATTTTCTTAATGCCAGCGAAAATAAAGTAATATAAAGACAAGACGCAGAAGATCGGAGAGAAAATGTGGCATGAGCTGAGACCTGAAAGAAGAATGAAACTCCAATCAATTGCAGAAGGGACTTGACTATCAGGCAAAGGAAATTAGAACCGATTTCATGGTAATCTCAGAACCTTCATATTTTCTCTCTCTGTCTTACTTTCTTCTGTGCAAGTTCTTTCTTAGTTTCCAGGTGTGGTACCTTGTTTACATGGTTACTTTGATTCAGATGTCATCAAGAAATTTAAAAAAGAGTTTCAATCCAGCAGTTAATAGATGTAATATGAACAAGAAACCAGCAAGGATTGTTTTTATTTTATTTCATTATTTTATTTTTTCTCACTTTGATAAAGCTAAGTGAAACACTTCAGATTTAAGAAATTCTCCACTTTCCTGGGGCAAAATTAAGCTCTAAAGTTCAGAGGTTAGTAGAAAAGCAAGCATCACTTCCCATCTGACTACAAACAAAAGAAAACAAACCTTGCAGCCAGGACAGCAGGAATCTGGCTGGGTACAACCGCAATCAAAGCTGCTGTGTAGATCAGCTGGCAATGCATCCTGAGTGGTAATCTGGGAGCGTGCCACTACCACAATGCTTTGAACCCTAGTTAGCAAATACCAACTTCTAAGATAAAGTCTGTTTTCTGTGAGTAACGATTAGGGCCATAATGTTGTCAAACCCAAAGGAAAGCATCTTTTCTTATCCTATTCCCATTATAAATTAGACATATTTTGTAAATAAATACTGCTTAACATTACCTAGTTTTTCAGCAAATACAAAAGTTTTATAGGTTCAAAAGTTATGTGTATTCTGAGGTAGGTATATTAATAGGAAATATATCATGATATGCTGTTCACCTTTTCAAACGTGAAATGAATATATAATTACGGAACCATATATTAAACTTTCAGAGGAATACAGAGAAATGTGGAGACATACAACTAATCCCATGATGAATATAAATAAATGAAAACTAGGAAGAAAAATCACAGACTGTAATGATAAAATAAGAGTCATAGTTGTTTTCTTTTTCTTTCATGTTTGTAAAAAACCTAATAATTGTTTGACACTTGAAAATGTGATACTAATTCTCTTAATTAACATAATACTACATATTTTCCTCCAAGGTTTTTGTAGCCTTTAGTTTAGACAAAATTAAGTTTAGCTGATGCAACATTTTAAGGGATAATTTACTTAGCAAATACTACTTTGGAATTGTAGGAAAACTTTTTTTATTATAATTTGTATAGTTTTATCAATTTTAAAACTAATGGAAATTTTGAATAAAGACAATTCCTGTGAAAAAAGAAAACAGCTCAGTGGGTATTATATCTAAAATGCTACTAACTTGCTTCTCCTTCTAAAAGAAATAAATTTTAATCATGACAAAGAATTTCTAAATATACTCTTAAGAAGTACAAAAATGGTGTTGGGAAAACTGGCTAGCCATATGCAGAAAACTGAAACTGGACCCATTACTTACACAATTTACAAAAATCAATTCAAGATGGATCAAAGACTTAAATGTAAGACCTAGTGAGAGGTGAAGCCAGCTGAGCTTCTAGGCAGGGTGGGAACTTGGAGAACTTTTGTGCCTAGCTAAAGGACTGTAAATGCACCAGTCAGCGCTCTGTGTCTAGCTAAAGGATTGTAAACACATCAGTCAGCACTCTGTAAAATGCACCAATCAGCAATCTGTAAAATGCACCAATCAGCACTCTGTAAAAGGGACCAATCAGCACTCTGTAAAAGGGACCAATCAGCACTCTGTAAAAGGGATCAATCAGCCCTCTGTCAAATGGACCAGTCAGCAGGATATGGGTGGGGTCAAATAAGGGTTGGCCACCCAGCCAACAGTGGTAATCCGCTGGGGTCCCCTTCCATGCTGTGTAAGCTTTGTTCTTTCACTCTTCACAATAAATCTTGCTGCCGCTCACTCTTTGAGTCCTCACTAACTTTTTGAGCTATAACATTCCCCACAAGCATCCGTGGCTTCATTCCTGAAGTCAGTGAGACCATGAACCCACCAGGAGGAACAAACAACTCCAGACCCACTACCTTTAAGAGACCATGAACCGACTAGAAGGAAGAAACTCTGGACACATCTGAACATCTGAAGGGAAAAACGCTGGACACACCATCTTTAAGAGCTGTAACACTCACCGTCAGGGTCCGTGGCTTCATTCTTCAAGTAAGCAAGACCAAGAACCCACCAGAAGGAATAAATTCCAGACCCATTTTGGCAACCATGAAGGCATTATTGACTATTACTAAGTGGTGAGTACCATTGGACCCTTTTCACCCATCCTACTTTTCCTTAGAATTCTGGGGCTAAATACTGGGCTCTTAAAAGTGGCTAGCATGGCCACTGGACTAAAGACACAGGTGTCAGTCTTTCTGAGAAAGGGCTCTCTAACAACTGCTGACTCTTTGGGGTTGGAAGCATTGGTTTGCCTGGAACGAGCTTCACTTTTTCTTTACTTCTGGGCTGAGCCAAGAGTCGACAGAGGGGAAAGACATTCAGCTCGGGGGTCTAACAACAAGTTGGTTGACCCCGTAGTCATGAGTGGAACTCTCAAAGTTACATTGCCCAAGCAAGACTCACCCATCTATCCTATCTATCCTGACCCATGCCTCCTGGGTCCTAATGTCTGTCAGACAAACTTCCTCTCCTCTCTCTTCTCTGAGGCTAGTCTTGCTTCTAAAAACCATTCCCTGTTTCTTTTGCTATTCTAGTTTCTTCAATAAGAATGATTTCTAGTATAAACTCTAGGACTCTATTCCCTTCGTTAGGCACCTGGACTCACCAATCAGAAAGACATAATTTTTGCTGAAAGCCCCATGATAGTGGGGACTGTCTGGAATTTAAGGATCCCTCCTCAGACAAGCAGACCTAACAAAAACTATTCCTGAAGCTAGAATATGGGGAACCTCAGAAATGCTATCCTTCCTATTCAAGTGAGGACAAAAGATGTCACTCTTCCAACCCTGGTGATCCTTTCCTTCCCTCAGGATATGGCTCTCCACTTCATTTTTGGGGCAAACATCTTCATAGGAGAGTGTGAAGGTCCTAATATTAAGAGAAGAATGCTTAGGACTCTAACAGGTTTTTGATAATGCATCAGTATGGGCCACTAAATCCGATTTTTCTCAGTCCTCTTTGTGGTCTAGGACAGGCAAGGGTGCAGATTTTTGAGAATGCATCAGTATGGGCCACTAAATCTGATTTTTCTCAGTGCTCTTTGTGGTCTAGGACAGGCAAGGGTGCAGATTTTTGAGAATGCATCAGTAAGGGCCACTAAATCTGACATTGCTCAGTCCTCCTTGTGGTCTAGGAGGAAAACTAGTGTTTCTGCTGCTGCATTGGTGTGCACAACTATTCTGATCAGCAGGGTCCAGGGACCATTGCAGTTTCTTGGGGAGGAGTTGTTTCCACTACTACATCAGTAAGAGCAACTATTGTGATCATCAGTGTCCAGGGACCACTATGGGTTCTTGGGCAGGGGGAGAAACAAACAAACCAAAACCATGGGTGGTTTTGTCTTTCAGATGTGAAACACTGAGGAATCAACAGGCTCACCCTTGAAATGCATCCTAAGCCATTGGGACCAATTTGACCCACAAGCCCTGAAAAAGAGGTGGCTCATTTTTTCTGCACTACAGCTTGGCCCCAAAATTCTTTCTGATGGGGAAAAATGGCCACCTGAGGGAAGTATAAATTACCATACTATCTGGCAGCTTGACCTTTTCTGTAAGAGGGAAGACAAATGGAGTGAAATACCTTATATCCAAACTTTCTTTTCACTGAAGGAGAATCCACAACTATGCAAAGCTTGCAATTTAAATCCTGCAGAAGGACCTCTCAGTTTACCCCCATATACTGGCCTCCCTATAGCTCCCCTTCTATTAATGATAAGCCTCCTCTAATCTCCCCTGCCCACAGGAAACAAGCAAAGAAATCCCCAAGGGATCACACAAACCCCTGGGCTATCAATTATGTCCCCTTCAAGCTGTAGGGGGATGGGAATTTGGCCCAACCTGGGTACATGTCCGCTTCTCCCTCTCTGATTTAAAGCAGATCAAGGCAGACCTGGGGAAGTTTTCAGATGATCCTAATACATATAAAGATGTCCTACAGGGTCTAGGGCAAGCCTTCAATCTCACTTGGAGAGATGTCATGCTATTGTTAGATCAAACCCTGGCCTTTAATGAAAATAAGGTGGTCAAGTAAATGATACAATGGCCGCTGAAGAAAGGGACAAATTCCCTACTGGTCAGCAAGCCATCCCCAGTATGGATTCCCCCTGGGATCTAGACTCAGATCATGGGGACTGGAGTCATAAACAGCTGTTGGCCTGTGTTCTAGAAGGACTAAGGAAAATGAGGAAAAATCCCATTAATTATTCAGTGATGTCCATCTTAACTCAGGGGGAGGAAGAAAATCCTCCTGCCTTCCTCAAGCAGCTATGGGAGGCCTTAAGAAAATATAATCTCCTGTCACCCATCTCTCTCGAGGGTCAATTGATACTAAAAGATAAGTTCATTACCCAATCAGCAGCAGATATCAGGAGAAAGCTCCAAAAGTGAGCCCCAGGCCTTCAACAAAATCTGGAGGCATTATTAAACCTGGAAATGTTGGTGTTCTATAATAGGGACCAAGAGGAACAGGCCAAAAAGGAAAAGTGAGATCAGTAAAAGGTCACAGCTTTAGACTTGGCCCTCAGACAAACAAACCTTGGTGGTTCAGAGAGGACAGAAAATGGAGCAGGCCAATCACCAAGCAGGGCTTTTTATCAGCGTGCTTTGCAAGACACTTTAAAAAAGATTGTCCAACGAGAAACGAGCTGTCACCTTGCCCATGTCCACTATGCTGAGGCAATCATTGGAAGGCACACTGCCCAAGATGACAAAGGTTCTTTGGGCCAGAAGCCCCCTAGCAGACAATCCAGCAACAAGACTGAGGGTACCCAGGGCAAGCGCCAGCTCGTGTCATCATCTCACTGAGCCCCAGGTATGTTTAACCATTGAGGGCCACGAAATTGACTCCCTCCTGGACACTGATGTGGCTTTCTCAGTGTCAATCTCCTGTCCTGGACAGCTGTCCTCAAGGTCCACTACCATCTGAGGAATCCTGGGACAACATGTAACCAGGTATTTCTCCCACCACCTCAGTTGTAATTGGGAGAATTTGCTCTTTTCCTGCACCTTTCTCATTACGCCTGAAAGTCCCACACCCTTATTAGGGAGGGATATATTAGCCAAAGCTGGAGCTATTATCTACGTAAATATAGGAAACAAGGTACCCATTTGGCATCCCCTACTTGAGGAGGGAATCAACCCTGAAGTCTGGGCATTGGAAGGACAATTTGGAAGGGCAAAAAATGCCCACCAAATCCAAATCAGAATAAAAGTCCCCACAACTTTTCCTTATCAAAGGCAATATCCCTTAAGGCTTGAAGCTCATAAAGGATTACAGGATATTGTTAAACATTTAATAGCAAAAGGCTTAGTAAGCAAAGGCAGCAGTCCCTGCAACACCCCAATTCTAGATGTACAAAAACTGAATGATCAGTGGAGAAAAGTGCAAGATCTTAGACTCATAAATCAGGCAGTAATTCTTGTATATCCAGTTGTACCAAAACCCTATACCCTGGTCTCTCAAATGCCAGAGGAAGCAGAATGGTTCACTGTTTTGGACCTCAAGGATGCCTTCTTCTGTATTACCCTGCATTCTCATTCCCAGTTTCTCTTTGCCTTTGAGGATCCCACAGACCACACATCCCAACTTACATGGACAGTCTTGCCCAAGGGTTTAGGGATAGCCCTCATCTTTTGGTCAGGCACTGGCCCAAGATATAGGCAACTTCTCAAGTCCAGGCACTGTGATCCTTCAGTATGTGATTACTTTTGGCTACCAGTTCAGCTATTCTAAATCTCTTGAACTTTCTAGCTAATCAAGGGTACAATGTGTCTAGGTCAAAGGACCAGCTTTGTGCACAGCAGGTCAAATATCTAGGCCTAATCTTAGCCATTGGGACCAGGGCCCTCAGCAAGGAATGAATGCAGCCTATACTGGCTTATCCTCATCTTAAGACATTAAAACAGTTGTGGGGGTTCCTTGGAATCACTGGCTGTTGCTAACTATGAATCCCCAGATATAGCGAGGTGACCAGATCACTCATACGCTAATCAAGGAGACCCAGAGGGCAAATACTCATCTAGTAGAAGAAGAACCAGAGACAGAAACAGCCTTCAAAAACTTAAAGCAGGCCCTAGTACAAGCTACAGCTTTCAGCCTTCCCACAGGGGAAAAAGCTTATCTTTCTACATCACAGAGAGAGGAGGAATAGCTCTTGGAGTCCTTACTCAGACAAGCGGGACAACCCCACAACCAGTGGCATACTTAAGTAAGGAAATTGCTATAGTAACAAAAGTCTGGCCTCACTGTTTATGGGTAGTTGTGGTGGTGGACAGCTTAGTGTGAGAGGCTATCAAAATAATACAAGGAGAGGATCTCACTGTTCTGACTACTTATGATGTAAATGGCATACTAGGTGCCAAAGGAAGTTTATGGCTATCAGACGACTGTCTACTTAGATACCAGCCACTAGTCTTTGAGGGACCAGTGCTTCAGATACATACGTGTGTTGCTTTCAACCCTGCCACTTTTCTCCTGGAGGATGGGGAACCAATTGAGCATGACTGCCAACAAATTATAGTCCAGATTTATGCTGCCTGAGAGGATCTCTTAGAAGTCCCCTTAGCTATTCCTGACCTTAACCTATATACTGATGGAAGTTCATTTGTGGAGAGTGGGATACAAAGAGTAGGTTGTGCCATAGTTAGTGATGTAACAGGACTTGAAAGTAAGCCTCTTCCCCCAGGGAGAAGCGGCCAGTTAGCAGAAATAGTGGTGCTTAGCCAAACTTGGAACTGGGAGGGAAGAAGCATACAAGTGTATACAGACAGTAAGTATGCTTATCTAATCTTACATGCCCATGCTGCAATATGGAAAGAAAGGGAGTTTCTAACCTCTGGAGGAATGCCCATTAAATATCACAAGGAAATCATGGAGTTATTTCATTCAGTGCAAAAACCCAAGGAGGTGGTAGTCTTACACTGATGAAGCCATCAAAACAGGAAGGAGAGGGGAGAACAGCAGCATAAGCAGCCGGCAGAAGCAAGAAAGACCAGCAGAAAGGAAAGACAGAAAGAGACAGAAAGTCAGAGAGAAAGAGAGAGAGAAAGGAGTCAAAGAAAGAGACAAAGGGAACTAGTAAAGAAAAAACAGTGGACCCTATTCCTTTAAAAGCCAGGGTAAATTTAAAACCTATCATTGATAATTGAAGGTCTTCTCCATGCCCTATAACAGTCCAATACCATCTTGTTGTCAGTGTAAACAAGGGCATAACCCAAAAGTATTAAGTCCACTGACAATCCATAGGCTTCCTATCAAAAATCCTTAACCCAGCAGGTTTCCTAACAGGGGATCTAAATCTTAATTAATTACCATACAAAGGTCTGATCAGATCTAGGAGGAACTCCCTTCAGGACAGGACAAGAGATGGTTCCTCCCAGGCAATTAAGGGAAAAAAGACACAATGGGTATTCAGTAAGTGATAAGGAAACTCCTGTAGAAGCGAGTTAGAAAAATTGCCTAATAATTGGTCTGCTGAAACATGTGGGCTGTTTGCACTCAGCCAAATGTTAAAGTACTTAACAGAATCAGGAAGGAGCCATCTATACCAATTCTAAGTTATTATGGACTGAATGAGGTCTTATTAATAGCAAAGAATAATTGAAATCTCAAACTTAAAAGGTTTTCAACAACAGTAAAATTTGCTAAAACTTAACAGTGTAATGTCTATTATCCTAACTTTTCATCTTGAGGAAATCAGACCTTATTGGCACCCCTCAAACCTCAAGTCCAACAGCACAGAGCCATACAACTAATTACCCTATGTATAGGGTTAGGAATGGCTACTGCTACAGGAACTGGAATACCCAGTTTATCTACTTCATTATCCTACTACCACACACTCTCAAATGATTTATCAGATAGTTTGCAAGAAATAGTGAAATATATTCTTACACTGCAATCCAAAATAGACTCTTTGGCAGCAATGACTGTCCAACCTCTGAGGCCTAGACCTTCTTACTGCTGAGAAAGGAGGACTCTGCACCTTCTTAGGGGAAGAGTGTTGTTTTTACACTAAGCAGTCAGGGATAGTACAAGATGCACCTGGCATTTACAGGAAAAAGCATCTGAAATCAGACAATGCCTTTCAAACTCTTATACCACCTCTGGAGTTGGGCAACATGGCTTCTCTCCTTTCTAGGTCCCACACCACGATCTTGCTATTACTCACCTTTGGGCACTGTATTTTTAACATCCTTGTCAAATTTGTTTCCTCTAGAATCAAGGCCATCAAGCTACAGATGGTCTTACAACTAGAACCCCAAATGAGCTTAACTAACAACTTCTACTGAGGACACCTGGGCTGACCCTCTGGCCCTTCCCCTGGCCTAAAGAGTTCTGCTCTGGGGGACACTAAAATGGCAGGGCCTCTTCTTTGACCCTATCCAGCAGGAAGTAGCTAGAGCGATCATCGCCCAATTCCCAACAGCAGTTGGGGTGTCCCCTTTACACAGGGGATTGAGAGGTGAAGCCAGCTGAGCTTCTTGGTCAGTTGGGGACTTGGAGAACTTTTGTGTCTAGCTAAAGGATTGCAAATGCACCAATTAGTGATCTGTGTCTAGATAAAGGATTGTAAATGCAACAATCAGCACTCTGTAAAATGGACCAATCAGCACGATATGGGTGGGGCCAAATAAGGGAATAAAATCTGGCCACCCATGCCAGCAGCAGCAACCTGCTTGGGTCCCTTTCCACACTGTGGAAGCTTTGTTCTTTCGTGCTTCACAGTAAATCTTGCTGCTGCTCACTCTTTGGGTCCCCACTGCCTTTATGAGTTGTGACACACACTGCAAGGGTCTGCAGCTTTATTCCTGAAGTCAGAGAGACAACAAACCCACCAGGAGGAACAAACAACTCCAGATGCACCAACTTTAAGAGCTGTAACACTCACTGCAAAGGTCTGTGGCTTCATTCCTCAAGTCAGCGAGACCATGAACCCTCTGGAAGGAAGAAACTGGACACATCTGAAGATCAGAAGGAATAAACTCTGGATACACCATCTTTAAGAGCTGTAACACTCACTGCGAGGGTCCACAGCTTCATTCTTGAAGTCAGTGACACCAAGAACCCACTGGAAGGAATACATTTCAGACACTCTAGGACCATTAGAATCCTAGAAGAAAACCTTGGCAGTAGTATTCATGACATAGGCATGGGCAAAGACTTCATGTAGAAACACAAAAAGCAATGGCAACAAAAGACAAAATTGACAAATGGGATCTAATTAAACTAAAGAGCTACTGCACAGCAAAAGAAACTACCATCAGAGTAAACAGCTAACCTACAGAATGGGAGAAAATTTTTGCAATCTAACCATCTGACAATGGGCTAATATCCAGAATCTAAAAAGAACTTAAACAAATTTACAAGAATAAAACAAACAACCCCGTCAAAAAATGGGCAAAGGATATGAACAGACACTACTCAAAAGAAGACATTTGTGCAGCCAACAGAAATATGAAAAAATACTCATCATCACTCGTCATGAGAGAAATGCAAATAAAAACCACAATGAGGTACCATCTCACTCCAGTTAGAATGGCAATCATTAAAATGTCAGGAAACAACAGATCCTGGAGAGATTGTAGAAAAATAGGAATGCTTTTATGCTGTCAGTGGGAGTGTAAATTAGTTCAACCATTGTGGAAGGCTGTGTAGTGATTCCTCAAGTGTCTAGAATGGGAAATTCCATTTGACCCAGCAACCCCATTACTGGGCATATACCAAAGGATTATAAATCATTCTGTGATAAAAACACATGCACATGTATGTTTATCGCAGCACTATTCACAATAGCAAAGAGTTGCACTCCCAAAAAAGAAGGGGAAGAAAGGAACCACACTGTCAAATCAGCGAGTAATCAGTAAGACCTTGGTCTGCACTCGAGGTCAACACATTCTGGGGGAAGCTGGTTCAAGCTGCATTTTCATTATGGGACAAAAGTTATCAGCACAGCAGAAACAGTATATAAAAGTATTGAAACAGTTTCTTATGACTAGCAGAGCTTCAATTTCACAGGTTCAATTAAATAAATTAATATTAACTGTGGTCTCATATAATCCATGGTTCCCAGAAGAAGGAACACTAGGTGTTGAACTCTTGGAATGAGTAGGAATGAATCTTAAACAATATTATGCACAGGGGCATCAGGTCCCAGCATCAGCTTTAACATGACAGGCTTTACTAAGGATGGCTTTAGTCCCATTATACACAGAAGAGCCTAAAAAGAAGGAGGGAGAAACATCACCTGCCTTATCACCTCCTTTTCCCTCAGTCCCACTATCACTGGGCCAAAATAACAAAGATAAAATGGAAGGTTTGCCTAAGCCCCCTCTTGGAAAAAAATGACACGAAATATGCTTCAGCTATGGGAACTTGTCTTAAACAAGTGGCATTAGAAGGAGAGCTCTTAGCCTGTCCAGTAATGCAGACCGACATGGTCATCAAGTGCATGAACCCATTTCCTTTCACACTTACAAAGAACTAAGAAAAAGCATTAAAGAAAATGGATCTGCTAGAACATTTACAAAAGGAATGATTGAGGCCTTAGCAGACCACTTCTGTATGGCCCAGTGGGACTGGTCAATGCTGGATAAAGCAACTCTGGAGCATAGCCCATTCCTCCTCTGGAAGGCAGAATATGACGAGTAGTGCAAACCACAAGCCAACCAGAATCAGGCAGCCAGGCAAAATATAACAGCTGATAAACTCTGGGGGAGGGATCCTCATGCTGATGTACAAAAACAACAAAATTTTGATCCCTCGGCTTATGCTCAAGTGTCTTTGTGCACTCTCAGAGCTTGGGACCAAATTGCCAAGAGCAGAGTTTAGCAGGGGTCTTATGTATATGTTTGAGAAAGGCCTCATGAGCCATTCGTTGAGTTTATGGATTGGTTAACTCAGGCAATTAAGAGGCAAATTTGTCACACCCAGGTTACTCCTATCTTATTTTTGCAACTGGCTTTTGGAAACGCTAATGTGGATTGCCAGCAGTCAATGCAGGCAATCAAAGGAAAGGCAAACAACATCGGGGAGATGATATAAGCATATCACTTGGTAAGAATTGAAACAAACAAGGCCAGAATATTAGCCATGACATTAAGACCTCCTAAAGTGAGAAGGGAGGGAAACCAAAATTGTTTTCTACGTGGAGTGAAAGGTCATGTGAAGAGGCAATGCGCCTATAGTGAAAACCAAGCTAATTCAGGGAAAGAACCCTCTTCTATATGTCCCAGCTGTAGGAAAGGGAAACATTGGGCAAATCAATGCAGGTCTAAATTTGATAAGAATGGCAAACTCATAGGAAATCACTTGGGAAACTTCATGAGGAGCCAGCCTCAGACCCCGCTCCCAACTGGGGCAATGCCAATGGCTTTCCTCAGTCTGCCGAAAAGCCCACAGTCCTCTCTCTCAGAGCAGCCACTACTGGGAGTACAGGACTGTACTTTCTCTGCCCCAGTGAATTAGCGCTAAAGGAGGCAGAAGGTCCTAAAAGGGTTGCAACTGGGATCCCTGGCCTGCTGCCTCTGGGAAGAGTAGGATTAGTCCTGGGGCAGTCTAGCCTATCCAGTAAAGGAATGAATGTGCTCCCTGGGGTAATTGATAGTGATTACCAAGGTGAGATATTGGTTATGATGGAATGTAAAAGTCTGCATATTCTTCACCTTGGATCAAAAAGAGCTTAGTTAAAGATTGTACCATACTGGGTCCCTAAGGCCCATGGGAAGGAAAGGGGAAAGGGAAGTTTTGGAAGCACAGGAGCTACAGGAGTGTATTGGAATCAATTAATCACTCATCAGAGACCCAAGATTACCTTAAAAATTGGTAATAATAATTTTACTGGCTTATTGGACACAGGGTCAGACATTTCAATCATTAGTGATCAGAACTGGCCAGAAACTTGGCCTTGGGTGACTCAAAAACAGAAAATTGTCAGCATCAGGGATGCACACACTGCCAAACAGAGCACGTACCCCCAAACATACTGTGATTCAGAAGGAAGAAAGGCAGTATACAACCTCTGACCATGCCCATCCCTGTTAATCTTTGGGGAGGGGGCCTGTTAGCCCAATGGTGAGGGGGGAGCACTCTGCACACCCCTTTCTAACAATGGCCACTCTTGTCATTCCTCTACTACCTCTGACTTGACTCTTCCAACATCTATTCTGGGTAGAACAGTGGCCTCTGAAGGGAGAGAAATTACAGAGAACTCATGAGTTAGTTGAGGAGCAGTTAAAGGCTGGGCATCTTGAACATTCTACCAGCCCCTGGAATTTACCTATCTTCCTCATTCTCAAAAAGTCTGGGAAATGGAGGCTTTTACATGACTTACATGATATTAATGCTAATTTACAGCCCATGGGACCCCTTCAAAGAGCCTCCTTTGCCCCGCGGTGATTCCTGGAGATTGGCCTATAATTGTTATTGGCTTAAAATATTGTCTTTATACCATTCCTCCAGCAGAACAGGAGAGAGAAATATTTGCATTTACAATAACAGCTATCAATAATGAAAAGCCAGCTTGTTGATTTCATTCGAAAGTGTGTCCTCAAGGAATGCTAAATAGTCCTACCATGTATCAATATCATGTAAATCAAGCATTGCTCCCTATTAGAAAAAAAATTTCCTGACTGTAAAAATTACTCGTCCTATGGATGATACTGTACTAGCAGCCCCAGTGGAGCCAATACTTTTAAATTTGTTTACCTCTGTCCTAAAGAATACACAGCTGAGAAGTTTAGTCGTTGCACTTGGAAATGTACAGATGTCCAATATCCTCTCCTTGGAAATACCTTGGATACCTGTTAACCTCCCAGTCAGTAAGACCTCAGAAGTTTAAACTAAGTACTAGCAGTGTATACACCTTAATGATTATCTGAAATTACTGGGTGATATTACCTGGCTCCATCCCATTTTGGGAATTCCTACTAATAAACTACAAAACCTGTATTCTATCTTAAAGGGCAATCCAGCTCTTGATTCTCCCAGATATTTAATCCCTGCAGCAAAAAGAGAAATCAAGGAAATCAAGCAAGCCATCTCTCAGAGGCAGCTACATCGCATTGATCTATGGTATTCAATTCAGTTTTTATCTTTCCCAACAAACACTCCCCTACAGGGTTACTAGGACAAATGACCCCTGGGCTATGATTCCTACAATGGTTTTTTGCTCACATACTGAGGCTAAAACACTGTCTCCCTATACTCAGTTAATTACTAAAGTCATCTATTCAGGTCGCAAACATTGCAATCAATTACTAGGTTATGACCCTGATGTCATCAGGATCCCTTTAAATAAAAAGCAATTCGATGTAGCATTAGCTTTGTCAATAGACCTGCAAATAGCTTTCTCCGATTACACAGGGCAAATAGAGATTGTCCTCTCTACTGATAAACTCCTTCTTTTCTTACCTCACACTCTTATAATGTTGCCTATAAAAATAATTTAGTCCCCCATGCGTAATCCTTTAACACTGTTTACAGATAGGTCAGCTAAACATGGAAAAGCAGCAGCCTGGAGACCCCAGAATTCAATCACTCAATCTGGGTTTACTAGCATAGAGCTGCAATTGGGGCTCTGATTTTGGCCTTAGAAACTTTTTTCCATTCAGTCCATAAATATAATTAGCGATTCTGCAAACTCTCTTCATTTATTACAAAAGTTTGAAATAGCACTGATTAAGTCCACTCTGGAGCCAGGCCTGTTTACTCTTTTCTTCTGACTTCAGCAATTGCTAGACCAATGTACACATCCTATTGTTATTAACCACATTCAAACCCACAGCTCACTGCCTGGTCCATTGGCTTATGGCAATGAACAAGCAGAACTTCAGGTTATGACATCACTGCTAGACCAAACCACCCAATTGCATCAATTTTACCATCAAAATTGGAGAAACTTATCTAAACAATTTCAACTAGCCCAGAGACTGGCTAAACAGATTATCCTATAATTCCCAGATTGCCAGTTCACAGGCATATCTCCTTCTTCTAGAGGTTTGAACCCTAGAGGATTGGAACCTAATCAGTTGTGGCAAACAGATGTTACAGGCATTCCCTGAATTTGGGAAACTAAGATATGTGCATGTATCCATTGATACCAACACTCATTTAATGGAGAGCCTCAGTATGGAGAGCCTACTCAATATGTCATTAAACATCTTTTTTTAAGTTTTGCATTCATGGAGTGACCCACAAAAATTAAGACTGATAATGGTCCAGCTTATACCAGTTCACAATTTCAACAATTTTGTTGCAAGTGGAATATCCAACATTCCACAGGCATCCCACAAAACACCCAAGGACAGGCAATAGTAGAACGCACACACTTCACCCTTAAAAATACGCACAAAGAACAGAAGAAGGAGAATATAGATAAGGACGCTGCAACACTACTAGCACAAGACTTATTTACAATTAATGTTTAAAATTTAGATGTCAAATTTCAATCAGCTCTAGAAAAGCACTTTGCTAAAACCTCTCAAGGCATAAAACCTTCAGTTTTACAGAAAGATGTAAACAGTAACAAATGGCGTGGTCCTAGAGAATTATTAACGTGGGTGTGAGGGTATGCTTGTGTTTGCACCCCCTCAGGTCCTCTATGGATTCCAGCATGAGGCATCAAACCATACCATGGTGTAGCTAGGATCCAACCCAGTACCAGAATTGAAAGAGTTAACCTTGCAAGACCCACAGTTCCAGAGGATGCGGCTTCGGCATACAACACAGCCCTGGACATTAGCTGGAGTATGCTGAAGAGGACGACTCAGGAGGCTGAACAAATCCTGCTCTGGACACAGACACCATTTACTCCAGATAATCTGTTTCTTGCTGTGCTTTCTATTGTACATTGTGACTCACATAGGGTATTGATACTTTTTATACTCTTGCTTTGTCTGCAATCTGTACCTTCTACACTCTATTGGGCCCATATCTTAGGCCCACATTTTTTTCACCATGTCACCTGAGCAGACACTCCTTTCCCAGCCTAAAATAATGTGACTGCTTGGCAAGGAGGGATAGAATACCCCCAGTGGGGTCCCTCAATAATGGCACATATTGGACTAAGGTGCCAGATAACACTACATTTCACTCCACTGTCTTCCTACTGCCTATAAGTTATAAAGGTTCTAACCTTACTGTGAACCTGCCCAAAGACAAGTATGGCTACATCATGGCAAAGAAAAAGCCTTAACATTTTTAGCTGCAGGTAGCCTCAAACCAGACAATAAAATCCATGCTACTTTCCCAAATATCCCTTCTTGTGCTAAACAACAGAGTTGAGGAAGTAATGGATTTCACTTTAGTTGGGAAGTCTGTCATGGGAAACAAGCCCATAGCCTCTGGTTGGGCAATTAAAACATCTTAGACTGGAGTCCTCATGGCCGATTGCAGGGCAGCCTTACAAATGTCTTTGTGTATCATAGCATTAATCACAGTTTCATAGCCATGTCTCCTTCCCCTGTAATTTGGGCTGATGGGGGGCTGGGATATCCCTAGACCGCAAGAAAAGTCAATGCCAACCCAAGGCACCTTATGGTGCCTGGGACATCTTAGCACCTCCCTTAACACCTGTCATGGGAGATATAATAATTCCAGTTGCAACTACACTATAGCCTTTATTCATATTCACACTGATCTGTGCCTGGTTTGCACTACTCATCCATATGTTTTCCTTATGGGAACTAATATTTCCATTACACCTGGAAACTCCACGTTTGTGAACTGGGTAAAGGGACAGGGTTGGTTTGCCTCATGTATCACTAGTCACAATATATCTAATTTAAAAACTTCTAGTGTCAAAGTATTAAGGAGACAATCTGAGGCATTTGTACTAGTCAATTTGACACATGATTGGCAAGGTTCCTTTGCCCTTACTGCCTTAGAACGTGTCCTGTCCCAGGTCAGACACAAAAGATTTATAGTTACATTATGGCCTTTATATTCTCAGCCATAGTTGATCTGGCAATTGCTGGCATTGCTGTTGCATCTATTGGTGAACCAGTACAAACAGCTGCTTTTGTAGATAATCTGGCCAAAAATGTATCTAATGAACTTCTATTACAGTAAGGGAACAATATGCGAGAGAGCAACAAGATGCACTGGCATTCTGTCAACAGTAAAACTGTGACTGGGAACATAAGCATACCTGTGTCACTTCTCTACCATGAAATCAATCAATGCATAGCTGGGATGAGGTGAAACAATACCTCTGGGGAACCTTTCATAACAATTTAACAGCAGACGTGAAGCAACTTAAGACTAAATTTTTAGAATCCGTTCACACGATAGATCTGCACACCCAATATACAGTCACATGGAAGGGTGTATAAGATCATCTCTCCTAATTAGACCCTCACTGGGGGGGTCTCCTAGTTAGAGCATGACTGGGGGTTCACCCTTTGACTGGAAAAGAATGTTGCTAAATATGCTCATGTTTGTCTTATGTTATTTGCTAATCCTAGGATGCAAAGTCTTCTGGAATAAGAGCAGAGACCGCCTCATCTGAAAATCCTGTGGCTGCCCATATCTGCATTCTGCAATCAAAAACCCTAATAAAGAAAGCAAAAAAAAAAAAAGGGAAAATGTTGGGATTCACTCAGGATGGTGGCAGAAATATTAAAGGGAAATATTAGGGAAAGATCTAGGGAATAGTCACAAACCTTTTGGAAGGCCAAAAGGTTACGTAGCTTGTAATTGAACAGGCTGAAGGCAGCCAGTTCTTCCCTTAGAACATTAGGTCATAGGGTAAATACGAGAGACAATAGGGGCTTCCTTAGTTTAGTCTGTTTATCTTACCTCCATTAACTAACTTTTTAGCCAGAAGGCCCTCTCAGGAGGTCGACCAAGAATATTTTCCCCAGTGGTATTCACTTTAGACCAGGGTACCTGAGCTTTAATTATTCATAGAACTAGTGTCTTAACAATGTTCATTATCCTCAAGCATATTTCCACAAATCTTCTGTTTGTAATTGTTTACTAAATAAATGCCTGGAGTGCCAGCTGCTTAGGGCCGGCCACAGTGAGAAACCTCTTTTGGTGTGCAGGCTGTTGGACACAGCAGGACTGGCAAAACAGAATATCTGTGTCAGTGTACATTTTATTCATCCATCGTTTGGGTCAGGACCCGCAGGCAGACCCCTGCAGCTAATGCCCTTGTTTGAGGAGCAATACCGCAGTTAGGAAACTCAAACTACTGGTAGTTCAACTCAGGGTAGTTGAGTTTGAGTCCCACTAAGTTAGAGAGAGTAGACAAAAATCTTTGGCTTCCTATTGAAATTGCAGAAATAATACACTTTAGGAAGAAAATCTATATGCCAGGAATAAAGAATTCACATGAGAATAAGGATAAAATCCGAACAGTCTCATCCTAATAAAGTATAAGACAAAGGTTGTACAACATCAGTATGACTAGCCAACAATTTCTACTAGAACAAATGCTATCCTTCTTCAGAGAAAGAAAACAAATCCATTCTCTAAACATGCAACTGCAGTTCACAGAAAAATGTTATTAGGTGTATAAAGAAACAGGAGCATATTGACATAGGAGAGATAAATAAGAAGTCAGACTCCTCCATCACCCAGATATTGGAATTAACACACCAGGACCTTAAAACTGTTCTTTAAAATGGTTCAAGGACTTAACAGAAAAGATAAAAAGGCTGTATTAGCAGAGGTAATTCAACATCTGAGAAATTTAAAAAGTGGGTGTTTTTAGCAAGACTTGGAGAAGAAAATAAGGTCAGTGTTCAAGAATGTGGTAGGCAGTATGGCTTCTAGATGCTAAAAACAATAAAGGCCACAGACTATATGCTAAAAACAATAAAGGCAACTGGTAGAGACTGTAGAAGAAATTCAGCCTTGCCTAAACCTTCATTATAGTTTACTGAATCCATTTCAGTCTTCTGACACCCAGAACTGTGAGAAATTACAGGGTAATCTAAGACCTGAAGAAGAAGAAAGTGTCAGCTCTGAAAAAGACTAACAGAAAATGGCATGGGAAAAAGCAAAGGGGAACAGCTCTGAACCAAGACAGAGCTTGAAAATATGGGCAACTTGAATGAAATATTATTGACTCTGGAATAAGGGGGTGGGCCTGAGATATGAGGGTGGAGCACTGGACAGGAGCCACATCATGAGGGCCTTGTGGATGCTAGTAAAGCAAGTAGTTACTTTCTGAGACATATCCTCCACACACATCCCTTAAGAAGAGTGACTTAATGTAGTGTATATTTTTTTGAAAAGGGAGTATTATAAAGAATAAATTTGAGAAGGCAAAACTGAGTAGGTGTTAAACTTTAGGGAAGCTATTGCAGTAGATGAAGCAAAATATAATAGTGGCTTGGATTTACAGTGGATATGGAGAGCACAGCATAGTCTGATTGGAGATATTAAACTAAATTTAGCAGAACTTAATTGTAGATTTGATGTAAAGTTTTAAGAAAGGAAGAAATTTAGGATAAACCTTTGGTGTTTTGTCTTGAGTGGTTGATAGTGGCTTACAGATACTTAGCAGTGAATACCACTGTTAATAAAAGACTCAGTTAGAAACTGATGCTGGGACTGCCTGAATGCAAAGCTCTTGTGTTTGTTTGTTTGTTTGTTTTTTGTTTTTGTTTTGTTTTGTTTTACTACAGTAGGCTTAAAAATCATCTCTACTTGGTCCCAGGTTTTCTTAAAAAAAAAAGTTGTGAAACCGATATGATTTCTGTCACCATTGTGATTCTCTGAGATATATAAGACTTTTACTCAATTCCTTGCTCTGCACATCAAAAACATGAACTGAATTAATGTATATCCAATTTGTTACCCAAATGTGTTCGTCGGAAAAATTCAACATTCAGACACATATTTACATACACACATCCAAGAAATAATGAGATACACTCGAAGTACTTGAACTTGGAACCACAACGATTGTTTTTGAGTCTTGGCACTAGCACTTTCTGATATGTGTCATTATATATGTCATGTAATCTTATGAAACTCAATATTTTATAATAAAAAGCATATATTAATACTCATAATATTGTCATAAACATACTAACCAAATTACATTTTACTGTAAAATTAGAAACTAGATGTACTTGTTGGTTTTTCAGTGCTCTTACAAAAAACTAATAATTGTAACATATTAATATAAGTAGATGTGTGAAAAATAAGTCAATAATTTTCTTCTTCCAATTTCATATATAAGCACTAATAGCATTTTCCCAGTAATTTTCATGAAGTTAATTTTGTATATAAAATATTTGCAAAGATTATGTTCACATTTATAAAAGTGAAACTGTTATACAGACATCCATGTACACACAGTATACATGCATATTCTATAATTCACCTTTGCTAAAATGTGTTTTAGATTTTTTTCTGAAGCAACACATATATCAATCTTATTTGCATTAATAGCTACATTACAATCAACATTATATTTATACCAGAGTTTCAATGGATGTACCATTTAATCTTTCCAATTTTGAGGAAAATTCTATCATTCCAAATATTTAGTATTAATAAGTATTTAATAAGTGGTACAAAATGTGAAAACTGGGCCAAGTGTTGTAAGTACTTTGTATTGAAATTACTTAAATACCGAATTTATGTAATATTAAATAAAATTATAACTATTTAAATACAAAATTACTTTCCAAAAACCTTGGAGCAATCATGTTTCTTCTAGTACCTACAATGTCATCAACAATGGATGCTACTATTAGTTTTTATTTTTGTAAACTAATGAATGTATTATCTGTTACCTTAAGTTCATTTTTTGTTCTTCTTGTTGAGAACTAGAAATTCTGTTTAATTGTTACCAATCTCTAGGGTGTCAGTTTTTTTCTAGCCAGAAACATCTGTGGCTATGATGCCTTTGTCCAAGATATTGTCTTGTATCAGGAAGAATGAGGTAGAATGAGGTATGCAGACAAGTGAATGGTGAACAAGAAGAAAAATTTTATTTAGTGTTAGTACAGCTCAGAGTAATGGTTTGCTCGGATTGCAATTTTGGTATTAATATGGGCTTTGTCAGACACTCATGTAAGATATACATCTAAAGTTTAATTTGTGTTATTTGGATATTATTTTATTAAATATCTAAATTTGGGAAAGGATATTATTTTATTAAATATCTAAATTTGGGAAAGGATTAATCAATATGGTTGACTTCAGAAATGCCTGCCATATATCTCTCATATTTGTTAATCAAATGAAGTCTTGGCAGATTAAAATTTTTGCAGCTTAGAAATTTTCAAAGAAAATACAATGCACAAATTCATAAATGGTGATATTATTCCAAATCTTAAGTCAAGTAATATGTCATTAAGAAACACATAAACTCTTCTCTCAGAAAAATATTTTAACTAATGAAATGTCAAAAGATGTCTTAGAAAGCAAGTTAACTATTGTGTACTAATTTGATGTAGAAATACAGAATAGTAGAAATAAGAGTAACAATGACTCACTTTTTCATCCAACAAAAATATAGGAAGTCATCTTTAGATACAGAAACCTTTTTATAATTAAAAACACTGAGTTTTTAATTGGCAGAAGTGTACTGAACCATCCAGATGGCAGGACTGGGCTGAATATTAGACCAAAGACACTGATGTTTAATGAAAACAGTGCATGGATGCTGTGAAATGTGACAATGTAAGCCGTAAGCAGAAGGAATCTTGCTTTCCCCGTCTGCTCTTCTGCTTCTCTCCTTCAAACTCATGTAGCCTGACATTTGATGGCTGGCAGATACTTCATTCCAAGTAGCGAGGCCAGCGAGGCCAAATCTTGGATTTGAATTAGCACACAGAAACTGGTTCACTTTATTTTATTTTTTTGAGACAGTCTCGCTCTGTCGCCCAGACTGGAGGGCATTGGCATGATTTCAGCTCACTGCAAGCTGCACTTCCTGGGTTCAGGACATTCTCCTGCCTCAGCCTCCCAAGTAGCATGGAAGCTGGTTGACTTTAATGCCCATGACAAATTTATTTGCACTTTCTATTTCTTAGATTATGTGAAAATGTAAAATCAATTGGAAATTTGGATGCTATTAGATTCCTTCTTTGATGGACTTTCTCACAGGGGTAAAGTATAAGAATACATTTCTTTCTTTCAGTTGAATAAAGAGTACTGATCTGGCATGGTGGCTCACACCTGTAATCCCAGAACTTTCTGAAGCCAAGGTGGGTGGATCACCTGAGGTCAAGAGTTCTAGCACCCTCCTGGCCAACATGGTGAAACCCCACCCTCTATCAAAAATACAAAAATTAGCTGGATGTGGTGGCATGCACCCAGATTTCCAGTTACTCTTGAGGCTGAGGGAGGAGAATCACTTGAACCTAGGAGGCAGTTGTTGTAGTGAGCCAAAGCCATTGCAGTCCAGACTGGGAAACAGAGTGAAACTCTGTCTCAAAAAAAAAAAAAAAAATCCAAACAATAGGAAGAGAGGGACTCCTCGCTAATTTATTTTATGAGACCAGCATCACCCTGATACCATAGCTTGGCAGAGACACAGCAAAAAAAGAAAATTTCAGGCCAATATCTCTGATGAATATCAGAGCAAAAATCCTCAATAAAATACTGGCAAAATGAAATCAGCAGCACCTCAAAAAGCTTATCCACCACAATCAAGCTGGCTTCATCCCTGGGATGCAAGGCTGGTTCAACATAGGCAAATGAACAAACAGAATTCATCAAATAAACAGGAGCAAGACAAAACTCACATAATTATGTCAATAGAATCAACACCTCTTCATGCTAAAAACTCTCAGTAAACTAGGTCTGGATGGAACATATCTCAAATAATAAGAGCTATTTATCACAAACCCACAGTCAATATCATACTAAACAGGCAAAAACAGGAAACATTCCCTTTGACAACCAGCACAAGGCAAGGATGACCCCTCTCACCACTCCTATTCAACAGAGCATTGCAAGTTCTGGCCAGGGCAGTCAGGCAAGGGAAATAAATAAAGCATATTCTAATAGGAAGAGAGGAAGTCAAATTGTCTCTGTTTGCAGACAACATAATTGTATATTTAGAAAAACCCATCATCTCAGCCCGCAATCTCCTTAAGCTCAGAAGCAACTTCAGCAAAGTATCAGAGTACAAAATCAATGCGCAAAAATCACAAGCATTCCTATACCCCAATAATAGAAAGCCAAATGGTGAGTGAACTCCAATTCACAATCACTACCAAAAGAATAAAATCCCTACTAATAAAACATACAAGGAATGTGAAGGACCTCTTCAAGAAGGACTACAAATCACCACTCAAGGAAATAAGAGAGGACATACCGAATTGGAAAAACATTCCATACTCATGGATAGGAAGAATCAATATCATCAAAATGACCATAGTGCCCAAAGTAATTTATAGATTCAGTGCTATCCCTATTCAAGCTACCATTGACTTTGTTCACAGAATTAGAAAAACTACTTTTATTTCCCTAGGGAACCAAAAAAGAGCCCACATAGCCACCTCAATCTTAAGCAAAAAGAACAAAGCAGGAGGCATCGTGCTACATCAATTCAAACTAAACTGTAAGGCTACAGTAACAAAAACAGCATGATAATAGTACCAAAACAGATATACATATATATAGGATGTATATATAGGATATAGATATATATAGGATATATATAGGATATAGATATAGATATAGGATATAGATATATATAGGATATAAATATAGGACATATGTAGGACATATATAGGCCATATATATAGGATATATACATAGGACATATATATAGGATATATATATAGGACACATATATAGGACATATATATAGGACACATATATAGGACATATATATAGGACATATATATAGGATATATATAGGACATATATAGGATATATACAGGATATATATAGGATATATATATAGGATACATATATAGGATATATATATAGGATATATATAGGATACATATATAGGATATATATAGGATATATATAGGATATATAAGATACATATATAGGATATACATAGGATATACATAGGATATACATATATAGGATATATATATAGGATATACATATAGGATATATATAGGATATACATATAGGATATACGTATAGGATATACATATGGGATATACATTTAGGATATACATATAGGATATGTATAGGATATATATAGGATATCTATAAAGGATATATATATAGGATATATATAAAGGATATATATAGGATATATATAAAGGATATACATAGGATATATACATAGGATTATATATAGGATATATATAGGATACATATAAAGGATATATATAGGATACATATATAGGATATATATAGGATATATATAGAGAGGATATATATAGGATATATATAGAAGATATATAGGATATATATAGGAATATATATAGGATATACATATAGGATATACATATAGGATACATATATAGGATATATATAGGATATACATAGGATATATATAGGATATACATAGGATATATATAAGATATATATAGGATATATATACAGGATATATCTATAGGATATATATACAGGATATCTATAGGATATATATACAGGATATATCTATAGGATACATATACAGGATATATATCTATAGGATACATATACAGGATATATATCTATAGGATACATATACAGGATATATATCTATAGGATACATATACAGGATATATATATATACGATACATATACAGGATATATATATAGGATACATATACAGGATATATATATAGGATACATATACAGGATATATAGCTATAGGATACATATACAGGATATATATATAGGATACATATACAGGATATATATATAGGATACATATATAGGATATATATATAGGATATAGATACAGGATATAGATACGGGATATATATAGGATATAGATATGGGATATATAAATATGGGATACATATATACGGGATATAAATATAGGATACATATATACGGGATATATATATAGAATATATATACGGGATATATACAGGATGTATATATAGGATATATACAGGATATATATAGGATATATACATAGGATGTACATATGGGATATATACATAGGATGTACATATGGGATATATACATAGGATGTACATATGGGATATATACATAGGATGTACATATGGGATATATACATAGGATGTACATATGGGATATATACATAGGATGTACATATGGGATATATATATAGGATGTATATATGGGATATATGTATGGGATGTATATATGGGATATATGTATGGGATATATATATGGGATATATACATAGGATATATATAAAATATATAGGATATATATAATATATATGTAGGATATATATATAATATATATGTAGGATATATATATAATATATATATCAGATATATATATAATATATATAGGATATATATAAAATATATGGGACATATATATAATATATAGGACATATATATAATATATACATAGGATATATGTATTATATATAGGATATATGTATTATATATAGGATATATATGTATAATATATAGGATATATATGTATTATATATAGGATATATATGTATAATATATATAGGATATATATGTATTATATATAGGATATATATAATATATAGATATATATAATATATAGTATATATATTTTTTATATATAGGATATATAATATATATAGGATATATATAATATATATAGGATATATATAATGTATATAGGACATATATGTAATATATATAGGATATATAGATATAATATATATAGGATATATAGATATATATAGGATATATAGATATAATATACATAGGATATATAGATATAATATATATAGGATATATAGATATAATGTATATAGGATATATATAATATATAGGATATATATAGTATATATAGGATATATATTATATATAGGATATATATTATATATAGGATATATATTATATATAGGATATATATATAATACATAGGATATATATTATATATAGTATATATAATATATAACATATATAGGATATATACATATTATATATAGGATATATATATAATATATATGTAGGATATATATATAATATATATGTAGGATATATATAATATATGTAGGATATATATAATATATAGGATATATAATATATATGGGATATATATTATATATAGTATATATATTATATATAGGATATATATAATATAATTAGGATATATATAATATATAGGATATATAATATATATAGGATTTATATATAATATATATAGGATATATATGTATAGGATATATATGTAACATATGTATAGTATATATATAATATATATAGGATACATATATAATATACATAGGATACATATATTATATATAGGATATATATAATATATCGTATATATATAATATATATAGGATATATATATTATATATAGGATATATATATTATATATAGGATATATATATTATATATAGGATATATATAATATATATAGGATATATATATATGCATTGGTATATCTATATACCAATGCAACAGATCAGAGTTCTCAGAAATGACACCACACAGCTACAAACAACTGATCTTCAACATACCTTACAAAGCAAAGCAATGCGGAGAGCATTCCTATTTAATAAATGTTGTTGGGAAAACTGGCTAGTCGTATGCAGAAAATAGTAACTGGACCCCTTCCTAACACGTTATACAAAAATTAACTCAAGATGGATTAAAGACTTAAATATAAGACCTAAATCCATAAAAAGCCTGGAAGAAAACCTAGGCAATACTATCAAGGACATAGGCATGGGAAAAGACTTTATTACTAAAACACCAAAAGCAATGGCAACAAAAGCCATATTTGACAAATGAGACCTAATTAAATAAAAAAAACTTCTGCACTGCAAAAGAAACTATCATCAGATTGAACAGGCAACATTCAGAATGGGAGAAAATTTTTGCAATCTATCCGTCTCACAAAGAGCTAATACCAAGGATCTACAAAAAATTTAAACAAATTTACAAGAAAAAAAACATGCTCATCAAAAAGTGGGAGAAGGATATGAACAGATACCACTCAAAAGAAGACACTTTTGCAGCCAACAGACATGGGAAGAAAAGCTCATCATCACTAATCATTAGAGTAATGCTAATGGAAACAACAGTGAGATACCATCTCATGCCAGTTAGAATGGCGATCACTAAAAAGTCAGGAAACAACAGATGCTGGAGAGATATGGAGAAAAACAATGCTTTTCCACTGTTGGTAGGACTGTAAATTAGTTCAACCAATGTGGAAGATAGTGTGGTGATTCCTCAAGGATCTAGAACTAGAAATACCATTTGACGCAGCAATCCCATTACTGGGTATATACCCAAAGGGTTATAAATCGTTCTACTATTAAGACACATGCACAAGTATGTTTATCTTGGCACTGTTCACAATAGCAAAGACTTGCAACCAACCCAAATGCCCATCAATGTTAGACTGCATAAAGAAAATACGGCATATATACACCGTGGAATACTATGCAGCCATAAAAATGATGAGTTTATATGCTTTGCAGAGACATGGATGAAGCTGGAAGCCATCATTCTCAGCAAACTAACACAATAACAGAAAACAAAACACCCAATGTTCTCACTCATAAGTGGGAGCTGAACAATGAGAACACATGGACACAGCAAGGGGAACATTACACCAGGGAGCCTGTCAGTGGTGGGGGATGGGGAGGGAGAGCATTAGGATAAATACGTAATGTAGATGATGGGTTGATGGGTGCAGCAAGCCACCATGGCATGTGTATACCTGTGTAAGTAACCTGCATGTTTTGCACATGTACCGCAGAACTTAAAGTATTATAATAATTTTTAAAATGACCTTGTTGAGAAAATTAAACTTTGAGAATTGTTGCCTTATTTGTGGTTTTGGCTTTTGAACAATCTCTAAATGTAATCTCATTACACTTCTGCACATGGTTAGTATTGGATATAATGCTTGTCTTTAGTATGGAGGGTGGATATTCCCAATTTATAATCAAATAATTTAACATTATGCATTTGGGCCACATCATATCCATTTTAGGATGAAAAGACACTGTTGCTAAGGACTTATTGTTTGAAGTCGCAAGAAGGAGCAAACACAAAATACAGAAATGAGTTTTCTGGATGTGTATGTATATATGGTCTTACAAAATTTTCTTTCTTTGGTTCAACAAAGTTGTTTTTGGCATACATATCCTGTTTAGTGTTGTGGATACAATAAGGATTGAGGAGTTAGTCCTTTACCCAAAAGACTTATAGTAAAATGGGAATAGTGGAGGCCATCTCCCATTTCACTTCTCTATATCAGTAAAGAAAATTTGAAAAAGAAAATTCTAAAAATATGGAATTTATATTATTATACAAATTATGTAATATATAGATTTAAATGTAATTACAAGATGTTTTACCAAAATTACATGTTATTTAGATAAATTAGAAAATATTTAATAATAGGAGAAATATAACATATTCCAGATTAAAAGCAATATTTTTAAGATTCAAAATTTTGCTAAATTTATTTATAGATTCAATACACTCTTAATCAACATATCCTCATTTGCCTGTATTATTTGTAAAGCCCATCTCATACCTGAGATACCGTCTTGGATAAGAAAAGGGAGAGAGAAGTGAAATGAGTAAACTGAGCATTTGAGCATTGTGCTTAAGTGACAATTTTTATTATCGCATTGAGCTAAGACTACTTGATTTGTTTTTTATTTTTAATTTTTTGTGAATACAGTCATTGTATGTATTAACTTGATTTATTGAATACAGGTTTTCCCTATCTTGAGGTTCCAGATGCTCAGGAGGAATGTCACGTAACTTGAATACAAAATAAAGAAGTTATGATTTATTTATACCTCTGTGTATAATGCCGATACATGTAAGCCTTCATAAAAACTTCTTAAAACATATATCTAATTTGCTTATAAAAAGTTGAAACCGTTTTCGTCTTTTTTTTTTTTTTTTTTTTTTTTTGAGACGGAGTCTCGCTCTGTCTCCCAGGCTGGAGAGCAGTGGCGCAATCTTGGCTCACTGCAACCTCCGCGTCCCAGGTTCACGCCATTCTCCTGCCTCAGCCTCGGAAGTTGCTGGGACTACAGGCTCCCGCCACCACTCTCGGCTAATTTTTTGTATGTTTAATAGAGATGGAATTTCACCGTGTTAGCCAGGATGGTCTTGATCTCCTGACCTCGTGATCTGCCCATCTCGGCCTCCCAAAGTGCTGGGATTACAGGCGTGAGCCACCGCGCCCTGCGGAAACATTTTTAGTCTTTTTAAAATCAGTGCTCAATTCATCATCATTCTTCATTTTTGGTATTTCTGTTATAAAATTTTACTAACTTTAATTTGGGCATTGAAACACTAGAACAGTACCATAAATTATATGGCATCATGCACGCCATTATCTCATGTGATACCATTAGAAAAGAAGTGCAGTGCATAAACAAGTTTATTTAATATGTTATTTTCATTTATGTAAGTGTTTTGATCTAGATTAAAACTGATGAATATAAGCAAGAATCCAAGACAAGGATGCAAAATTTTGACGAATTGATGAACATTGCTAACATTTTAGTCTTTATTATTTTGAGATACAAATTATGGATTTTAAATTTGTAACCTCAATAATTTGTAAAAATTCATGTGTGTGTTGATATCTATCTACCATCTATCTATATATACAAATTAACAATAAAACTATAGATAAAAGAACTGAAGTTTATATTTTCTTTGCAGTATGCAATATTTTCCTAGGCACTATAGGCTTTATCTAGTCCATTTCATACACTATGATTTCACAGTAATATGCAAATATATTTCTTAATAAACTGCTTTACATTATTAATCAGCTATATACTTAAACACAAACGTTGAGATAAGGACCAAATACAGCCATTTTTAATAAAATAGTCCAAGGCATCACCATATTCTATGTTCTAATGAGAAGCTACTCTGGATTTAAAATTATTTTTAATTTCAAATATAAAGTATTTTTGAAGCTAATTAAATTCTGTAGTTTCCTAGAGACAAGAAGTCTTATTCTTTTTGCTTAGCAGGTGTGAGTATGTCTTAGGGAAGAATTTAGCTGAGGTTGTATTTGATTAGATTGATTAAATATGCATTTGGCTCTATAAAGACAATTTTTATGTGTATTGGTTAGATATCTATTTCTAAAAACGTAGAGCTTTTCTTTATTTCATGCTGTTTGCTCCTGTCTGCCAGGGATTTAAATAGGGAAAATAGCTGTGTTCATAAAAATGTGAATATATTCCTAAACGTGTTCTTTACCTAATCTATGTTATTTTGCACCAAGAGTCAATGCATTGCCCATTTCGTTGTGAATATATACATATTTTTTGAGATGGAGTCTTGATCCCATCGCGCAGGCTGGAGTGCAGTGGTGCAATCTCGGCTCACTGCAACCTCCACCTCCCAGGTTCAAGTGATTCTCCTGCCTTAGCCTCTCTAGTAGCTGGAACTACAGGCGTGTGCCACCACACCCAGCTAATTTTTCTATTTTTAGTAGAGATGGGTTTTTCTCATTTTGGCCAGGCTTGTCACTTTGCCTCGGCCTCCCAAAGTGCTAGGATTACAGACATGAGCAACCACACCCGGCCAAAAAGAATTGTGTTTTCACTTTTTGCTCATACTCTCCATATAGTTTCTCTTCTTCTTGCCTTCTCTACTCAAGATATATGTATCCCACCATCTTTCTGTGTAAATCTTTTAAAATCTTTCTTCCTCATCACCTATGCCACCCTGGAAAGAAATGATTCTCTTCCGCTTTACTCAATCTCTCTCTCCATTCAACCTTCATAATACTACTATACCTCTGTAGCTCCCTCACAGCACCATTCACTTTCTACTTTCTAGCATGTTTAATCAGCTTTACAAACATTCTTTGAGGGGGGATTTTTATCTAATTTATTAATTTTTTTTCTTCCCATAAAACTAATAGTTTGTGTGCAATTAGTGCTCAATAAACACTTTAAAGAGTTATTTGTTCGAGACGCAGAACATAAATAAAAAAGTAATAGTAAATAAATTATTCAATGAGTGAATGAATTTTCCTTTCTCTTTAAGCTTTCTTTTTCTTTTTTCTTTTCTTTTTTTTTTTTTTTTTTTGAGATAGAAACTTGCTCTGTGGCCCAGGCTGGAGAGCAGTGGTGCAATCTGGGCTCAGTGCAAGCTCTGTCTCCCGGGTTCACGCCATTCTCCTGCCTCAGCCTCTTCAGTAGCTGTGATTACAGGAGCCCACCACCACGCTCAGCTAATTTTTTTGTATTTTTTAGTACAGATGGGCTTTCACCATGTTAGCCAGGATGGTTTTGATCTCCTGATCTCATGATCTGCCCACCTCTGCCTCCCAAAGTGCTGGGATTACAGGTGTGGGCCACCGTGACTGGCCCTCTTTAAGCTTTTTAACCAAGGGTCTTGAATATATTCTAGGTTCTTAGTTGCAAATAGGAGAATCTAGTCTGATTAGATTAGACTAAAAAAATAGAAAAAAAATAAAGTATATAATCTCACAGAATCTCTGAAAAGTCTAGAGAGCCCTAGTTCCCTTGTCAGGAACAAAGCCCAAGCATACAGCAGATGCCGATGTATGGAAAATACCATCCATCCCTACCAATTGCTCAGCACTTACGAGATGCAAAGCAGGATCACAAGACTCTGTTAATGTCATCCCTTGAGCTGAACACAAGTTTTAGCTACATTCTACAGAATTAATGTGTGTATCTTCTAGAACCACTATGAATACCTCTCCTTCAAAAACTTATTGCTTGTGAAAAATCAACTATGTTTAGCAAGTCATGAAACAACTGTAGTCATTTATCAGTGGTCACAGACTCACATTTAAGCATAACTTTAAATGTGTCATAGACACATCTGAATTAGTATCTGATGTTGGATGTTCTGGCTATGGTTGGAAAAGGGCCTCCCAGATTGTAGCCATTTGAGGAAGAGAGAGAGAGAGTGGGGGAGAGGGAGAGAGAGAAAGAAAGAGAGAGAGAAAGAGAGAGAGAGAAGATGGAGGAAGAAGGGGCAAGGGACGGTTGGGGAGAAAAATACCCATTGTGCATGGTCAGAGGTGGGTGCATGGTCATAAAGGTAAGTGACCTTTATGAATCAACTTACCCTTATGAATCAACATTAATCTCATGAAGATGAACTGGAGATTGAAAGCCTGCAATTACCCACCAGCTAGGTACACCATTATTAGCCATGATGAAAATGCATCTGGGTTTTCATGTCAGGGCATATTGCCCACCTGAGAAGGTAATAATCCTGAGAAATGACACTTCAACTTCCATGTCTTCATAGTCCCCAACAATCACTCAATCACATCAAGCGCATGCCAAACTATCCTTGTGTTTCAAGGCTGACTTAGCAAACTGGTGGACTGAGAGAAATAACAATTCAAGTTAAAGATGAGTGCAGTGGCTGTTAAGCAATATGACTTGCCAGTCATAAAATGAATAGGAAATAGTGTGACAAGGATAACCTCCAGTAGAAAGAACCAAAGTATTTCATTTTGACACCATCCACTTAGAAAAAATATGCTGATTTAGTTTCCATGAACATCTGATGTAATTTTATACAGTTTCTCACTGCAGTACAAGAAGTCAGGTAGATATGCTAGTATTTTCCTTAAAAAACACAAAGACTCTGAAAAGACTAGAGAGCCCGAGTTCCCTTGTCAGGAACAAAACCCAAGCATACAGCAAGAGAAAACTCCAAAAAACTTGAAACACCACAGCCTGAGCATCATTCAACTGGCATGGGGGATAAATCATTTAATTACCACTGAGTCTTAGGTTCATTGACGGTTTTTTTAATTCCTCAATATATTAGACATCAATTTTCTTCATAAAATCATACAATTCATAAGAATTAACAATTATTCCTAATTTTTGGCTGCCCATGATATCCCTTGTCCCCCATGTCTATTCTTATTTTTTCATACAACAGAATTTTTGGCTTATCAGATAGCTGCACAGAGCAATACATTATATTCTAGCTTTGCCTGAAGTCAGATATGACCATGTGATAAATTTCTGTCTGGTGCAGTATATTAGGAAAGGTTTGTGCAACTTCTAGGGTGTGCATTTCAAAGGAGGGAGCGGTCATACCATTGTCCTTGTAAGTCATCTGGCTGGCCAGAATGTGGTCATGCCTGCAGGAGTCAGAACAGCCTCCTTGCACCATAAGATGTCTGTTGAGGATAGCAGAACAACAAAATAGAGGGAATGTAGGTCTCTGAAAATGTTGAAGATTAGAGCAACCACATCAGCTTAGAATTGTATATAAGAGAAAAATTAGCTTCTGTCTCATTTAAAACTACAATTATATTTTAATGATAAGCAACTCATTGATTGCACTGTTGGTACCATACCTATCACTATTGTATGGGCAAACTTTACTACAGAATCAAATAATGTTATCATAACAGGTTATCAGAAACCAACTGGATGAGTATCTTCCCATCCTCATCTCATATTTGTCAACTTAGATGACAAATGGATGAATGCTAGAATTTAAAATAGATCTCAAATTAAAATTTAACACAATTTCATCTGAACCATGCCTCGGTTTTGGTTTTTGCTTTGATTCTCCATTCAGAGTGAAAGGAAAGGGAATATTTCAATAATTATTATATTATATAATATCTATATTACTTATTCTAATGATTTACTTTTAAAATAATTTAAGAATATACATATTTATAAAATTATTAACTTTAAAACTTTGGTTTAACAAAAATATGTATTCTATGATATAGTTTTTGCTTAGAAATATGCATTTATATATTCATGCACATTTGCATGACTGTGTCAATATTTATTCAAAGAAAAATCATGAACGTTTACACAATGACTTCTCAGTTATGCCCTCTGAGACAGCAATTAAAGATGGTAAGTGAATAAGTTTGGCTTTTTTATTATATACTCAAGTATTAATTAAACTTTTCAATGAGCTTTGGTCTTGATCGGCGCATGAAAACAGACTAATACAGTAAATTTTTACAAGGAGTGGGGTGCTGCTGAAAAGATACCTGAAAATGTGGAAGTGACTTTGAAACTGGGTAATAGGCAGATATTGGGACAGTTTGGAGGGCTCAGAAAAAGAGAGAAAATGTGAGAAAGTTTGGAACTTCCTAGAGACTTGTTGAACGGCTTTGACAGAAATACTGATAGTGATATGAACAATAGGTCTGGACTGGGGTGGTCTCAGATGGAGAGGAGTAACTTGTTGGAACTGCAGCAAAGGTGACTCTTGTTATCTTTTAGCAAAGAGACTGGCAGCATATTGCCCCTGCCCTGAAGATTTGTGAAACTTCGAACTTGAGAGAGATGATACAGGGTATAATTCTCAGGGGGTATGCTTGCAGCTACAGGAAGATGTATGGGAATAGACACACAACTCTCCCTCCAAGATAAGCACATCAAAGTGACACAGAAGCAGTCCAAGCCTCTGATATACTCTTCCGGACTGAATTCTTAGAATCTATTTGTGTGAAAGAGATTGTTCCTTGAACTAACTCGACCAGAAAACCCTCTCAGGTTTGCTTTCTTTAAAATAAACTTGCCCTTCACTGTGAAGCCATCTTTCATTTTTCTCTTGTCTTCCTTCAATTCTTACACTTAGTGCCAAAACCTGTGACTGGTGTTGGGAGCATAGGCTGTCTTGCAACCCAGGAGGCAGTAGGCAATGGCAGCTCATCCTGAGTTAACTCCTGTATCCTAAAGGTCTCTGACTACATGTCCCATCTTTTCTCTTGCTTCACTTTTCAAGTGATTTGTATGAAGAGGACAACTAACTTGAACAGGCTGTGAGGCTCAGGTAGAGGCTACTCCCTGGTGGGTTCTCAAAACACTCAGGTCTCAGGAATCCACCTCTGACCATGCACAATGGGTATTTTTCTCCCCAACCGTCCCTTGCCCCTTCTTCCTCCATCTTCTCTCTCTCTCTTTCTCTCTCTCCCTCTCCCCCACTCTCTCTCTCTCTTCCTCAAATGGCTACAATCTGGGAGGCCCTTTTCCAACCATAGCCAGAACATCCAACATCAGATACTAATTCAGACGACTGGTGAGATCTGCCTTCTCCCAGCTTTCTCTCAGTACCAGAGAAAGTCTGCCTGCTGTCCAGGTCCTGGGAGGTCCAATCAGACTAACAGGGCTGAGCTAGAGGAAATCTTGGCACCCAGTTCCTTCTCAGCTTAATGGTCCCCTTTTGGAAAGAGGAATCTGGGTCTCTGTCTTTTGTCTGGGGATGCTTAGAACACAATGGACACCCCCAGCTTCCTCTTACCAGTCCACATAGGTGCCAAACAATCTCACATCCCTACATCCTCCCCACTGGACTGCCGTATTTGGAACCTAGCCAAACTTGGCTTATGGTCGACCTTAAAGCCAAAACATTTAATTTTCTACTGCAACATGGTCTTAACAACTTTTTTATGAGAAACGGCAAATGACAAGAGATTTCCCCATATTCAGACTTTCTTCTACTGTCAACCTCAGCCCTCATCCTTCTCTATCTGTTCAAAAACTACTCCAGCCAGTTAAAACTTCTCTGCCATTCTCCCTCTCTGGGAAGTGGTTAGAGTTAAAAGTAGTCCTCACATGCATGCCCCCTTCTCCATGTCTAATTTGTGACAAATTGAGCAGCTTCTGGGATTTTTCTGTCAAAATCCCTCTCATTATCACAGGAAATTCCTGCACATAACCCAATTCTTTCATTTAAGTTGGCATTACATTTACATAATTCTAATCTCCACCTTTACCCTTAATAAAAAAGAGTGCTCAGCTTTATTAAAATGGACATCTTAGCTATAACAATACTCAAAAGGCCTTTATGTTTTTTTCTTCCTAAATTGTGTTTTCCTGAAAAGGAGTTTTTCTCAGTCAAAACTACTTTTCTTCACTCTGCCTTGCCACTCTTGCTGCATGCATAAAAGATCCCAGAATAACTACTGGTGGCCTAGGACTCCCCAGGAAGATAGAAAACTTGCCACAAGTCCCATCTTGACAAAAATAACTATTTTCCTTATGGAACTACTACAATTAAAGGTGAATAAGTACCTCTCAAAAATCTTTCTTTGTCTTCCAGATATGCTTGTTTATTAGGCCCTAAAATTTGTTTACCTAGCTCTTCTCTTAAATGGCCTGACCCTGAGGCCAATAATCCAATCTGGAAATTAGCAAATGGAAATCTTACAACTACTGGGTCTTCTTCTGGTTGTCTGTGTGGCTATATATGTGTTATGTATATTATGTAAATTAAAAAGAACTTTAATAAATTAATTGTCCTAAGAAAAGAAAGTACTTAAATATTTTTAAGGAAAATGCTAAGCAAAGTAATACTATGTATTTTGCCTCCTGAATGACTACTGGGTACATAACAAAATGAAGGCAGAAATAAAGGTGTTCTTCGAAACCAACGAGAAAAAAGACACAACATACCAGAATCTCTGGGACACATTCAAAGCAGTGTGTAGATGGAAATTTATAGCACTAAATGCCCACAAGAGAAAGCAGGAAATATCCAAATTTGACACCCTAACATCACAATTAAAAGAACTAGAAAAGCAAGAGCAAACACATTCAAAAGCTAGCAGAAGGCAAGAAATAACTAAAATCAGAGCAGAACTGAAGGAAACAGAGACACAAAAAACCCTTCAAAAAATTAATGAATCCAGGAGCTGGTTTTCTGAAAGATTCAACAAAATTGATAGACTGCTAGCAATACTAATAAATAAGAAAAGAGAAGAATCAAACAGACACAATACAAAATGATAAAGGGGATATCACCACTGATCCCACAGAAATGCAAACTACCATCAGAGAATACTACAAACACCTCTATGCAAATAAACTAGAAAATCTAGAAGAAATGGATAAATTCCTCGACCTATACACCCTCCCAAGACTAAACCAAGAAGAAGTTGAATCTCTGTATAGACCAATAACAGGCTCTGAAATTGTGGCAATAATCAATAGCTTACCAACCAAAAAGAGTCCAGGACCAGATGGATTCACATCAAAATTCTACCAGAGGTACAAGGAGGAACTGGTACCATTCCTTCTGAAACTATTCCAATCAATAGAAAAAGAGGGAATCCTCCCTAACTCATTTTATGAGGCCAGCATCATCTTAATACCAAAGCCGGGCAGAGACACAACCAAAAAAGAATTTTAGACCAATATCCTTGATGAACATTGATGCAAAAATCCTCAATAAAATACTGGCAAAACGAATCCAGCAGCACATCAAAAAGCTTATCCACCACGATCAAGTGGGCTTCATTCGTGGGATGCAAGTCTGGTTCAATATATGCAAATCAATAAATGTAATCCAGCATATAAACAGAACCAGACAGAAACCACACGATTATCTCAACAGATGCAGAAAAGGCCTTTGACAGAATTCAACAACCCTTCCTGCTAAAAACTCTCAATAAACTAGGTATTGATGGGACATATCTCAAACTAATAAGAGCTATCTATGACAAACCCACAGCCAATATCATACTGAATGGGCAAAAACTGGAAGCATTCCCTTTGAAAAATGGCACAAGACAGGAATGCCCTCTCTGACCATTCATATTCAACATAGTGTTGGAAGTTCTGGCCAGGCAATTAGGCAGGAGAAGGAAATAAAGGGTATTCAATTAGGAAAAGAGGAAGTCAAATTGTCCCTGTTTGCATATGACATGATTGTATATCTAGAAAACCCCATTGTCTCAGCCCAAAATCTCCTCAAGTGGATAAGCAATTTCAGCAAAGTCACAGGATACAAAATCAATGTACAAAAATAACAAGCATTCTTATACATCAATAACAGACAAACAGAGAGCAAAATCATGAGTGAACTCCCATTCACAATTGCTTCAAAGAGAATAAAATACCTAGGAATCCAACTTACAAGGGATGTGAAGGACTTCTTCAAGAAGAACTACAAACCACTGCTCAACAAAATAAAAGAGGATACAAGGAAATGGAAGAACATTCCATGCTCATGGGTAGGAAGAATCAATATCATGAAAATGGCCACACTGCCCAAGGTAATTTATAGATTCAATGCCATCCCCATCAAGCTACCAAAGACTTTCTTCACAGAATTGGAAAAAACTACTTTAAAGTTCATATTGAACCATAAAAGGGCCCACATTGCCAAGTCAATCCTAAGCCAAAAGAACAAAGCTGGAGGCATCATGCTACCTGACTTCAAACTATACTACAAGGCTACAGTAACCAAAACAGCATGGTACTGGTACCAAAACAGAGATATAGATCAATGGAACAGAACAGAGCCCTCAGAAATAACGCCACATATCTACAACTATCTGATCTTTGACAAACCTGAGAAAAACAAGCAATGGGGAAAGGATTCCCTATTTAATAAATGGTGCTGGGAAAACTGGCTAGCCATATGTAGAAAGCTGAAACTGGATCCCTTCCTTATACCGTATACAAAAATTAATTCAAGATGGATTAAAGATTTATATGTTAGACCTAAAACCATAAAAACCCTAGAAGAAAACCTAGGCATTACCATTCAGGACATAGGCATGGGCAAGGACTTCATGTCTAAAACACCAAAAGCAATGACAACAAAAGCCAAAATTGACAAATTGAATCTAATTAAACTAAAGAGCTTCTGCACAGCAAAAGAAACTACCATCAGAGTGAATAGACAACCTACAAAATGGGAGAAAGTTTTCACAACCTACTCATCTGACAAAGGGCTAATATCCAGAATCTACAATGAACTCAAACCAATTTACATGAAAAAAATAAACAACCCCATCAAAAAGTGGGCAAAGGACATGAACAGACACTTCTCAAAAGAAGACATTTATGCAGCCAAAAAACACACGAAAAAATGTTCACCATCACTGGCCATCAGAGAAATGCAAATCAAAACCACAATGAGATACTATCTCACGCCAGTTAGAATGGCAATCATTAAAAAGTCAGGAAACAACAGGTGCTGGAGAGGATGTGGAGAAATAGGAACACTTTTACACTGTTGGTGGGACTGTAAACTAGTTCAACCATTGTGGAAGTCAGTGTGGTGATTCCTCAGGGATCTAGAACTAGAAATACCATTTGACCCAGCCATCCTATTACTGGGTATATACCCAAAGGACTATAAGTCATGCTGCTAGAAAGACACATGCACACGTATGTTTATTGCGGCACTATTCACAATAGCAAAGACTTGGAACCAACCCAAATGTCCAACAATGATAGACTGGAATAAGAAAATGTGGCACATATACACCATGGAACACTATGCAGCCGTAAAAATGATGAGTTCATGTCCTTTGTAGGGACATGGATGAAATTGGAAATCATCATTCTCAGTAAACTATCGCAAGGACGAAAAACAAAACACCGCACGTTCTCACTCATAGGTGGGAATTGAACGATGAGAACACATGGACACAGGAAGGGGAACATCAAACTCTGGGGACTGTTGTGTGGTGGGGGGAGGGGGGAGGGATAGCATTGGGAGATATACCTAATGCTAAATGACGAGTTAATGGGTGCAGCACACCAGCATGGCGCATGTATACATATGTAACTAACCTGGATATTGTGCACATGTACCCTAAAACTTAAAGTATGATAATAATAAAATAATTATAAAAAAAGAAAACACAGCACTCATAGTTGATACCTTTAATACCAACGTTAAATTTAAGCTACTTATATTAAATTGCATACAAATGCAGTAAAAGTATATGGACATTCACGGTAATAAAAATGACCAAATTTTTCTTCGTTTTACTTTGAAATGTAGAAGCTAATGTGGTAATTTTCTTTACTTTAAATTGTATATACTGTAAACAAGCAAGTTCAGCTTTGTTACTGGAAATAGCAATAATGCTGAGATAAGTAAATTCTAACATGTTAGAAAATAAAACAAAGCTGAGAAGGTTAAAATCTGTCATCTCAATCCATCATGCTGAGGGAAGAAGCACTGAAAAGCCATCTCCTGACTTAATGGAAATCGATATTTCTGCCAAAGTCTGGGTACAGCTATAAAAGTTCACAAAAATTACTGTATCTGAATGACTTCTGCTTTCTTACTCACTGAGAAACTTTATGTTCTAAAATTACAAACAGAGTGTTTGCTCTTTGAAATGTTATCAGTGATAAAACTTAGCAGTCTTTTCCAGCTGATTAATATCACTTTCCACAGAAGAAAAACCGATTTCCAGTCTAGCTGCATAGCTTCAAATAACAAGCATGTGCAATTCCACACAAATGTCAACTTGTGATCTACAAGGAATAAAGACACTGGGTTCTCTCACAGTCTAAACATGATGTTTTGGCCCTTCATACATAGGAGTACTTTACCTTGAACTTGTAGAAATTCTACTCTGTTTAAATATCTACTCATCACCTTTCCCATAAATCCTACAGTAACAAGTTTTATTACTTTAGTTGCCCCACAGGCATGGTTGACCTTACTGTAACAAGTCAATGCAATTTTATTAGATTATAGGGTTGTCCTATGTAGTCAGAGACTAGCTGGATTAAATCACAGAATTACTCTGTCTAGCTGTTTTCCCCATAGTAAATGCAACTGGCAAAAATGTCTAATATGCCTTGAATCTCTAGAAATAAAACACATTTTCTGATTTTGCTAAATTGATTCCTGTATACAATACTCATTTGAGAGGAGTGCCATTTTTCAAGTGACTAATATAAAAAAAGAATGGTGATGTCCATAATAATTTGTATTCTATTTTATTTTAAAATGTGGATTTTTTTTTCTCCAGGCAAGATGGCTCACACCTGTAATCCCAGCACTTTGGGAGGCTGAGGCAGGTGTATCTCAAATGAGACCAACATGGCGAAAGCCCATCTTTACTAAAAATACAAAAAAACTTTGCCAGATCTGACGGTGTATGCCTGTAGTACTAGCTATTTGGGAGGCAAGAGAATCACCTCCAGGTGAAGATTGCAGAGAGCCAAGATCATGCCATTGCACTCCAGCATGGGCCAGAGAACTGGACTCTTTCAAAAAAGTAAAATAAAATAAAATATATGCGGATTTTTTCAAAAACATAAGCAACTTTTTATGTTCTTTTGGAAATTTGTATCTGTATGTGTTCTTTTGACACAGAAAGTAGTACATAGGAAGCTTTTACAAATGTTTCAACTATATTTGAATTTTATTTTAATACCTCAGATTAAATTACCCTCTGATCTGGTTTTTTAATGCTTTTAAGTCTGAGCATAATAACTCACTAAAAAGATTTCTGTAGGGCTTGGATTCTGCTAACATTATTTTCTTGGCTGTATTTTATCTAAGTTCATTATGCAAACAATTTGCATTGTGTCATCAAAAATGACTTCTGAAAGCCTTCTGTGGCCCCTGTTATGCCACTAACCATAATGGGGTAACGGGGACCATATTTACCCTCCCAGGTTAAATAACTATAAAACTGGACAGAAATATGAAACAAAGACTGTTCTACATCAATTACAAGCAGCATCAAACAGTAATTTCTCAGAAAAGATGAACAAAGACAGTGTAAGGATGAACCTTGCTTTTCGCCAGGCCATAACTTAGGGGGTGTTACTATATTGAGAAGACTAAAATCAGAGTTCAACTGTACCAAGAAAGCTAGAATTTGTAGAGCAAAATGCCAGGAAAAAAAGAGGACTTACACAAAAAGAAAACCCCAGAGATGCAAGAGAGTTGATGCACATCTTCTGCTGGCTGTTAATCTGCATATCCCTGTGAGAAAATTGTCTGAAGCTTAAAAGAAAGCACTGGAACAAAACTATTCCCTGTACATGCATCTATAATGCTGATTGGGCAGAATACTTTGACTTTGGTTCTGGGTAAGTAGCATAGCATGATCTTCATATTATTTCTTTAGCTATGTTCAATATCTGAAATGTATGAGAGTGCCTTAATGGCTTAGGTTGTAGTTGTTTTAAGAGCCTGTGATGAGACTTTGCTGAGGTTTGGTGTGCTGGTCAGGCCTGAAATCAGGCTCCTTGGTAGCGTCAGAAAACAGCAGCTGTGGCAGCTGCATTGGGCACGTAAGTCCTAGGGGTCCCAGGCATCATGGGAGGGCCCCACTGTGGTGGCTGTGGACTAGGTGGGCCAGACTTTGGTCCCCCATGTGGTACATGTGGGTGCCTATAATGGCAGTAACAGCTTAGGTTCTGGGTTGTGGGTCCTGACATGACTCTCAGCAGTGTCTGGTTGTCTTGCTGCTGAGAGGTTGGGAGGAGTTGGTGCCTCAGTGGCAGCAACCTTAGGCAGGTATTTCCCATGCTCTATGGGTCACACATTTTTGTTCCCTATGTTTTGGAGCAGCCTCTCAAATATGCTAGAATGCCTATTCCCTGGGGTATAGGATGCTGCATCATTTCCATTACCATGGACCCAGACACACTGCTGCACCCAGCTGACATCGTGACACTGAGGCCTTTGGGTGGACAAGAAGGAATGTCAGCAAGGACCCAGGATATGGAGATGCAGGGGATATTGGAGCCCTGGGCAAAAGCTGTCTAGAACCTACATCAGCCTCAATATTGGGCCATGCACCAGCAATGTGGGCCTCTGTGGGCATGGGGTCTTGTGTGAGTTTCCTACCTGGGACAATGTAGTTGGGTAGAGATCAGGCATGTCTCTGTATTAGGCTTAGGACATGTCCTCACAGGCCAAGGGGATTCTCTACATCTAGGATTGCAAATATGGTCTTTCTTTCTCCTCCAGCAGAGAATTCCTTTTGGTTTTGAGCCAATTCCAGCTGGCTGCTTTGGTGCCTCTCTATACTGCTGCCATCCTGAGTTTTTATGCCTCAGAGAGTCACAGTCACTTCCTTGCTGAATTCCAGCATTCTCCCAAAGATGTTCAATTCAATGCATAGTCATCTATTTGCTATTTTGGACCTTCTTTGTGGAGGAGGTGAGTCTTGAGTGACTCTAGCAGCCATCTTTATCCTTTTGTTGTTGTTATTTTATTATTTATTTGTTTATTGAGATGGAGTCTTAATCTGTTGCCCAGGCTGGAGTGCAGTGGAGCAATTTCAGCCCACTGCCACCCCCACCTTCTTCTCTCAGCCTCCCAAGTAGCTGGGATTACAGGCCCCCACCACCAAGTGTGGCTAATGTTTTGTATTTTTAGTAAAGATGGGGTTTTTCATATTGGCCAGGCTGGTCTCAAACTCCTGGCCTCAGATGATCCACCCACCTCGGCCTCCCAAAGTGCTGGGATTATAGGCGTGACCCACCACACCCAGCCTTTTATTTTTTATTTGTTTAAAAATATGTGTCAATTATTTTTCTCTCCTTTTATCTTTGTCTTCTCCTTATAGTACTCCATACATTATCATCCTGCTTCATAATGTTCCATAAGTTCCTTAGGCTGTCTTCATGATTCCTTATCTTTCTCTTGCATTTTTATCCTCCATTTTGATTGTTTTCAAGGACTTTGCTTAATTTTTCTTAACCTTTGTTCTGCTTGATCCAGTTTACTGTTCGGACCCTGTATCTAATTTTTGACTTAGGTTCCTGTATTTTTCACTTCTTTGATTTCTGTTTGATGCTTTGAAATATTTTCTACCTCTTTGTTAAACTTCTCAGTTTTTAAATGCGTTGCTCTCTTGACTTCTGTTAATACCTTAGTGCTTCTTGTTTTGATTTCCTTGTCATGGACATTACATACTTTTATCAGATTCTGATTCTGTTTATTTGTTTTGTTCTTTACCTCAGAACATATTTTCCTCTCCACTGCACTCCCTCACCACCCTGCTCTCCCATACCCACTACCACCAGCCCCATTTTTCCTGACTATGAGTTGGTTTCTGCAAGTCAGTGGACAACCATCTTTCTTTGTTTTCCTGAACTCATCCTACATAGGAAATTTCATTTCCTTATCAGTGCAACCAGAGATTCCAGTTGCTTCTCAATTCTGTGATTGTCCAACTCACTGTCTTTCTTCCTATGCCCCACTGGATTGTTGGGTGTGTGAAATCATATTATTCCTTTGACATAGGCAAGATAGTAGCCAGACCCGTGACATGCAGGTAAAGTTTTGGGATTAGATGTATATTATTTGTGGACAAGCTTAGATTCAGGGTCTATGTCCAACTAGTTCTGCCCTATGCCAAGAATAGTGTCCATGACTGACACTGCACAGTCATTCATTATGCTCACTCTGAATCTGGACAGATAGTCACTGAATATTTACAACTTTGACAATCTTGTTCTCTGTGATATAGGAGACTCAGGAATACAGAGTCCCATTCACTTCCAGAAGTAGATAATTTAGGAGAAGTCCTTTAGGTACAGACTGTAAAATTTGTGATGCATGATGTATGCAGAAGCTACTTCCAGGGAGGTTCTACAGACCTTGATTTCTCACCAGAGCAAGCCAGGGAGAAGGTAATGCAGACTGCCTGCTTTCTCATTCTGGACTGCCAAAGTCGCACAAGCTTCTTCCAGGAAGAACCTGCAAGGCAGATTTCTTGCTGTGGCAAGGCAGATAAGAAGACAAGAAGGCCTGAGAGGTGTTCACTGTCACATTTATATTTTACCAAAAATCTGTCCAGGGAGAATAGCCGGTGGGATTTGTTGCTAGAACAGCCTGTGAAGAAAGCATGCTATGTTGGTGACAGAAGGGTAGTACTGTCTCTTCCATTCAGGATTTCAGAGATCTAACTCCCTGATTTTCTGTAGCAAGTGATGGCAGAAATTTGCTATTAGAGTGAGCCAGGGAAGAAAATGTGGGAAGTGCTTTTCTTCTCATTTAGGCTTAGAAGTATTCAGAATCTCTGCCTCCTTCCAGATAGAGACTGCAGGAAACTTTACTGGAGCAAGTCAGGGAAAATGTCTTATGGAGTGCTGTCTCTTTCTGTTTGGCTCATAGAGGTCTGTATCCAGCCTACTTTGAGAGAATAATTGCAGAAATCACTGAAGGAAGTGAAAGAAGGCACAGTGATTGCCCTTCTTCTTATTTATGCTTTTGGTAGTATTTGTTCTAGCCTCCTTCCGGGGAGAGATTTCGGAGATATATTACAAAAGCAAGCTAGGGAAGAAGGAACTAGAAGTGCTGAAACCTTTCTTCTCACTCCTGAAGACTTTAAACCCCTTTCCAGGGAGAGAAAAAAGGCTTTACCTAATCACTGAAGGAAGCCAGGGAAGAAGGCTCAGGGATTCATGTCCTTCCCAGCTCCACAAGTTTCTTTGTTTGTTTTGAGTGGGGATTACAACCTAGGTTACAACTCCCCTGGGCTGTAATTCTCTTCATCTTGATACTCTTTTGAGAGGGGAATATATTTTTCAGTGCAAAATATTTCTTCCAACCCTGGTGTGAAAGTCAGCTCTATTTAACTGTTTGTTTGTTTGTTTGTTTGTTTGTTTCAGTGAGCATTAGTCCTTTACCGCTGATCTGAAACTCTCTTCTTCATTGTTGTCTTTCTTTATAAGAAACCCATTTCCTTGCATGTGGGTTGGATATCTATTCTTCCTGACTCTCCTGCTAATAGAAATTATTTTCTGGCTCACTGGGCTTAAGTCACACAATCTTGACTTCCTGATATCCCTGAGTAGGGAATTATTTTCTTACTTCATAAGATAAAATGTTTTTTCTTTTGCTTAGTTTTCACAATAGGGATTATTCCCTAACTGTCTGAGCTTAAAGTATCTTTTTTTGCTATCACCTCTTGGTAGGAATTATTCCCTGACTCCTGCAGTGAAAGTCTCTTCTGCCTTTTCTGTCCTTCCATAGTAGGGATTATTCTCTGACTCTGTGCTAAATGTCCTATCTTTTCACTGTTGTTGTTTTGTTAGTGATTAATACCAGACTTGATGGGATAGAAGTATCTTTTTAGTGGATGTCTTATCTGAATAGAAATTATTCCCTGATTTCTGGGATAGTACTCTTTTTTTTCTGGCTATATTACTTCAATGGGAGGTATTCTGTGCCTCCTGGGGTAGAAAATTATTGGTCTTGATTGTTTTTTTTTTTTTACTGAAGACTTTTCCCTGGACTACTGGTTTGGAAATGTCTGGCCTTCTTTGCTGAGCCAGAAAAAAATAACTCCTGGATCTATTTCCTGTGTAGAAATTTCCTGACTTCTGGAGTGAAAATCTGTTTTTCCTGGCCCTGTTTCATAAGAAAAATTATTTTGCTGATTGGACATCATGTCTTTCCAGACCTCTTCCTCGAGTAAAATTTATTCTCTCACTTCTTGCTTTGAAAGACCTTCCTCCCGGCTCTCTTATCAAATGGAATTTATTCCCTGGCACCTGAGCTGTAAGTCACTTCTTATTAGCACTCTTTTCTGACTCTGGCTAGAAATCTCTTCTTTCTGGTCTCTTTGCTAATGGGTAAAATTTTCTGACTACCTGATTATCTCTCTCTGTCCTAAATGAGAACAATTTTCACGTGATTATGAGCTCAAAGTCACTTCTTCTTTGTTCCTTGTCCTACATGGGTATTATTCTCTGACTCCTTGGATTGAACTTCATTTTTTATTTTGTTCTTTTATTTGAGATAAGAGCTCTGTGATGAAATACTTCTTTTCATGATTGAAGATTATTTCCTGGCTTCCCGGGATAGAACTTTGTCATCCCTCACTCTTTTTCCTGATTTGAAATTTTTCTCTGACATTTGGGCTCAAATTTCTTCTTTCTGACACTATTTCCTGATGGGGATTATACCCTGACTTCCTTTAAAATCCTTACTTCTCTCTTTAAAAAATTAATAATGATTATTCTAACTTTTTTAGGTAGATGTTCCTTCTTATGGGCTCTCTCTTTTCTGAGTGACATTTATTCCTAATGTGGAAAAAGTATTTTCCTCTTAGGGGATTACTGTCTGACTCCAGGAGATAGACATTTTTTTTGTTTTGTTTTGTTTTTCTTAATATTTTTCCCCTTATTACAGATTATTCCAATATTCTGAGGATTATTTCCTGATACGTTAGTTGGAAATCTCCTCGTTCTGGCCCTTTTACTTTATGGGATATTATTCCTTGTCTCCTAGGGTGACATTTTCTTTTCCCAGGTTATCATTTTTCTTATGATTATTCCCTGACTCCCTGGGGTTGCAAGTCTCTCTTGCCTTGCTTTCTAATCTGACTGGAAATTGTTTCCTGATTTCCAAGTCTGGAACTCTTTTTTGTCAATTTCACTTCATGTTTGGGATTATTCCTTTATGTTCTGTGTTGTGTATCCTTCTTCTTCCCTTCTCTGACATTTTTGGCTTCAGTTATCCTCTTGGGTGTCTATTCTTAAGTAAGATTTTTTCCCTGATTCTCTTATGCTAAACATCTTTTTTCCTAGTTACTACCTGGGTGGAGTTTTCCCTGACTCCATTGGCTGGGTTCCCTTTTTTCTAGCCTCTTTCCTGAGTGGAGGTTATTTCTTGATTCCCTTGTTGGAGACCTTTTCTTCCTTAACATGAATTTCCTCATCTTTCTGGCTGGTCTGGAAATTTATCTCTATCTTTACCTATCTATCTCTATCTCTATCTCTATCTCTCTATCTCTATCTCTATCTTTACCTATCTATCTCTATCTCTATCTCTATCTCTTTATCCATGTCTCTATCTCTCTTTCTGTCTCGCGATCTCTATTTCTAATCTCCACTGAAGCTCATTGACACTTCTCTGTTCTTTATTTGGATCCTTGCCTCTCCCATGGAAGTCTCATAGCCAACTAAAACCCACCTTCTTGAACTCTTGAAGACTTTAGGCTTTGCTAACTCTATATCCTTGTTGTTGGCATGACTTTTTCAAGGATAATTTGGAATTCCAATGATCTTTGAGAAACTTAACCTCTCCCTACACGGGTGCTCTTTGATATCTTCCTTCTTATTACTCATGTTTATTGTTTCTCCTCTCACTGCTTTCGATCTTCTCTTTACCTTCCTTGAATCCTTTGACATATGCTCCTCCAGATCTCTCATCATCCATTCTTCTATCTACCCCTAAATAAGCCTGTCTCTTCCTATTTTAGCCTTTCAACTCTCAATAGTCAACAGAAATTTAGGCCCATTAACTCAGAGGCTCTTGAGGGACATGAGTATCTTCCCCACCTTCCAAAAACTTATTGGCCTGAAGTTGAAATAAAAAATGGATAATTAGAAGAGATTGAGTATTTTGTCTACCAAGCCTTTGGAGACATCCAGACTGCAACTAGATGTATTCTATGCCTAAAATGTAGTCCTCTGGCTCAACAGATTAAATATTAGGGCAAAATAATATCATAAAAGTCTTCTTCACCAATACAGACAAAAGTTTTAGACCTATTGAATAGGAAACCTTGTTGCATTTGCCAGAAAAACAATTTAGATACAATATAATATAGATATAAATCAGTGCATTTTATATTATGCTATTGCCTCATTCATGACTAAATTTTAGGAGAGCTATAAAGTATGTCTCTATCTATATTTTTATGCAAATATACTATGTGTGTGTGATATATTTCTACCTCTGAATATTATTACAAAGTTAATTTTTAATTACTTAAAAAGGTGCTATTCAAATTGGCTTAGAGATAAATAAGCACGATTGTGAATTGCATACTCCTAATAATCCTAGAAATATGTATTCAATTTCACATGACTAATGCAAATATTTAGTATATAAGATTAGTTTAAATTGTTTAATACAAACAGCTACATATTACGAATTGTTGCTATTATTAAGTATAAAAAGAGATTTGTGGGCCAGGCATGGTGGCTTATGCTTTTAAACCCAGCATTTTGGGAGGCTGAGGCAGGTGGATCATCTGGAGTCAGGAGTTTGAAACCAGCCTGGCCAACATTATGAAACCCCACCTCTACTAGAAATACAAAAATTAGCCAGGAACGGTGGTAGACACCTGTAATCCCAGCTACTTGGGAGGCCGACGCAGGAGAATTGCTTGAACCCAGGAGGGAGAGGTTGCAGTGAGCCAAAATCATGTCACTGCAGTCCAGCCTGGGCAAGAGGGCGAGATTTAGTCTAAAAAAAAAAAGAGAGAGAGAGAATACTTTTGTCATTTGTATCCTTCCTGCATTTACTAATTTACTAGTTAAGCTGTGTTATGTCCACTGGACATTTAAGATTTTATAAACATTTATATGGCAATAGAGTCACTTCTGAAGTTCAGTAAGAATGTATTCTCCTTTCAACAGAACCTAACTAGAACTTGGTTTTATTACAAAGCATTGTCTGAAATATCAAATACAGTTAAGAATGATTTGCATAAAATCAGAGATAACTGGGCAGCTTTAAGAACTATAGTTGACTGTGGAGAAAATACTTACATGGTCCTCTTGGAAAAATCAGCCTTGTAATTGATTAGAGTTCCTGGCCTAAGATGTGAGAAAGACAGGTCACTTCTGGCAAGCTCTGGAGCTTCATGATATTTGGGGACATTGAGAGGAAAGAATTTCAACCAAATGTATAGGTTCTGAAAGGGAAGGCTGGTGGCAAGTTCCTGGCTTAGTTCCTAGTCTCAAGGCTTTAAAAAGCATAATCTGAAACTAATTATATAAAGTTCTCAAAAAGTAAACTGGAAAGGCCTCTGTGGCCAGGCATGGTGGCTCACACCTATAATCCCAGCATATTCAGAGGCAGAGAATCACTTGAGCCCAGAAGTTCAAGGCTAGCTTAGGCAACATGGTAAAACCCCATCCCCAAAATCAATCAGACAAACAAACAACATGCAAAATTAGCTAAGGATGATGGGAACGTGTATGAATTCTGCTTGCATAAGTTAAAGCAGGAAATTTTAAATTATCAACTTCTATTGATAAAACATAACTAACTTACAACTTAAATGCCACTTAACTATTTACCTTAAAATATATAATTTTGTTATGTGAATTTCAACACCACAACAAAAGTCAACTGTTTTTCCATTTTTCCTTTACCTATCCTTAGTTGTATAACCATCATCTCTTGGTGACACATGGTCATTTCTCTGGGAACAGACTGGCTCTCTGCATAGAAGACCTCCATAATTCTCTCATCAACCTGATGTGGGAAATTTAACAATAAAATAATTAAATACGTAAAGAACACGAAATCTGAAACACGACTTTTTCTTCTCTAAAACAAATTTTTAAAATTATTTCTTGTATGACTCCATTCTTCCTTCCTTAAATTACTAGACATTCATGACAACTTAAATATTTCTTCTGACTTTGGATAATCCCATGGGTCCACAAGGCCAGTTCTTCTAATGAAGCTGAAGGCAGACATTAATTCTTAGGTAAAAGTTTATTTTCAATTGTTAATAACTATTTAGTTATTATTTTTCTTGTCATATGAATTACTGATGACTACTAATGAGGCAGGGAAAACATGTAAATCCATCAAACTTTTCACTGAATATAAAGTTTACATATGTTTATATTTTATATATTATTACATATGTTTATATTTTATATTATATGTTACCTTTCTCAGCTGAAGAAGGTAAATTTTCCCATGTTATTCAATCCATCCCACACACACAAATATTGCTACATTTTAACTGCTGAAGGCTAAAATTCTACAAAAAAGTGCTCCTTTATCTCTAAGCGATTAGCTCTATCTTAAATACTGACAAATTTTAATGTACCAGTGCAGCTCTTCTAATGATGTCCAATATTTATTTTTACTGCAATTAGCAATACTCTTAAAGGGGTCATTACAATATTGTACCTTTTTCAAAAATAGAAAACTTCCTCCTTTAACATAGTCTTCACATGCTTATTTGTAGAGGTCAGTCTTTCAACTTTGATGTGTTCACTGGCTAGTCTTCTAATGGAAATGTGCTGGCTTGTGTATTCTGACATCAATAAATACTTAACTTCACTGATAGATACTCTACATGAGAAATGTAAAATTGAAAATGGCAGTTTTCAATTTCCTCCATATTATGATGGAGGGCTAGGTAAGAATTTTAATTTGTTCTGCTTAAATTTCTTTGCTAAGAACTGTTACTTTATTGTCTTGCTCTCTTCTGTTCAGTCTGAAATCTTAAACTTCTTCTTCTCAAAAATATTACTTCTATTCAATCCTACTATTCACCTCATGCTGCTTATAACTAAATTCTCTCTTCAAATATTTTCAAATCCTACACTAAGGATCTTGTGTTAAGGTTTCAATATCCCCATACAATCTTAATGATTGTACACACCCCATATATTTACACCACCCATATATTAATATACACCATATCTTAACTCACAACCCCCATACATTTAACTACTCTACACTTTTGTTTTATGCACTTAACTTAAAAATGCTGGACTCCTTCAAGTCTACCTTGCAAGCCTTAATTTTATTAATAGATATTATTTAAGCCCAGTGATTACTTATCTGTAAAATGCTCTTTTAGTTTTTAGTGTCCTCACATAACCAGTAAGAATGCCTTTCACATAAATATTATTGAGGTCTCAGAACCTGGATGGCCAGGTGCAGTAGCTCACACTGTGAGCCAGTGTGGAAGGCTGAGGCAGCTGGACAGCTTGAGCCCAGGGCTTTAATGTCAGCTATGACAATGTAATGAGATCCTATCTCTACAAAAATATAGAAAAAAGAGAGCAAATTTAGCTATGTGTGGTGGAGCATGCCTGTAGTCACAGCAATGCAGGAGGCTGAAACAGGACAATTGCTTGAGCCCAGGAATTTGAGGCCATAGTGAGCTGTCATCTCACCAAAGCGCTTTGGCCTTGTGAGAGCAAGATTTCAATCCAACAAAAAAACTGAACAAACAATTATTAGGTTGACACACTGGGGGATCACTACCAAGGGACCTAGAAAATGGAAGAATTCATTAGATTAAGAAGCCTACCATCAAAGAAGACTGCCAGGAACTTTAAGAAAAATTAAGAGGAATTATCTAACAAACACAGGATTAAAACTAATGTTTGCTCACAGTGTGAATCCCAGAACTTCGGGAGGCTGAGGTGGGTGGATCGTGAGGTCAAGAGATCAAGGTCATCTTTGGCAACATGGTGAAACCCCATTTCTACTAAAAATACAAAAATTAACTGGGCCTCGTGTGCAACTGTAGTCTCAGCTACATGGGAGGTTGAGGCAGGAGAATCACTTGAACCCAGGAGGTGGAGGTTGCAGTGAGCTGAGATCATGCCACTGCACTCCAGCCTAGAGACAGAAGAAAATCTAAAACAACACAATAATAGTCTTATATTGGCATGGGAGAGTGATGTAGGATAAATGCAGAGTGAAGAGAGAGCAAAATTCTATCAGTTAAATATGTAAACACAATCTACATAAATAAAAAATATATTAGGAGAAAAATGATAAATTACTGTTCATGTAATCCTCGTATGATGGAAGCTTTTTCAAAACATATCCTAAGGGTACACCAAATGCCATTCAAAGAAACACAAATATTTACAAAATCAAAAAATGACACCTCAGAAAAATATAGTATCTGTAAAATTTGTATCATAATATATAATTCTTACAAATCCATTATCAAATATTAATTTTTAGTGTAGGCTATGGTCAATTTTAATTGAAGTTAGAATTTAAATTGCAATTAAATTTAAATTGCAATTAAGAATTGCATATTAAATAATGGAAAACATTTTCATATATCTATAAAAAATGTAGATATATTCTAATGCCCTAGTGGTGTCACAGGTAAGAAAATGCATATTCTAATACATGGCAGAATAGCATTAATCTTTGCCCTCAGGATCAATTGAGAAAAATAAAACATATCAGAAAACATATCAAATGAATTACACATCGGGTTATTAAAACTCAAATTAAACGTTAGATTTTTGAAGGTTGGTTAATAGAAAATACAATTTAACCAATTTTTTTAATGAATGTTTTGTTTTGTTTTGTTTTTTTGAGACAGAGTCTCACTCTCTCCCCCAGGCTGGAGTGCAGTGGTGTGATCTCAGCTCACTGCAAGCTCTGCCTCCCAGATTCACGCCATTCTCCTGCCTCAGCCTCCCGAGTAGCTGGGACTACAGGCGCCCACCACCACGCCTGGCTAATTTTTTTTTTTTTTTTTGTACTTTTAGTAGAGACGGGGTTTCCCCATGTTAGCCACGATGGTCTCGATCTCCTGACCTCGAGATCCACCCGCCTCAGCCTCCCAAAGTGCTGGGATTACAGGCGTGAGCCACCGCGATTGGGCAATACATGGGTTTTTTTTTTTTAAGTAAAAATTGACCCCTCATTCCTATTGAGTAAATCATTCATAAATACCATTTTCAGCGATTTTCCTCCAGCAAACAAAGATACATACATATTTGTGAAGCAGTGGTTTTTAGAATTTTCCTGAGTGACAGCCTGTTGAGAAACTGAAGTTATGGATTTCTTAAATGCAAAATGCTTTATGGCACACCAGTGTGCAAATTATCCATATCAAAATGGCAAAGGAATACATTTGTATCGATATTTCCGTGTATACACAAATAACAAATATTGCAAGATCAATCCTAAAATAATGACTTACTTATTTCCCGTTGGAAGGTTTTCAAGATTCCATCATATTTTGGTAATACATTTTATATGAAGTTCTGGGCCCCACAGTAAGAAACTCTAAAGCATAATGAATATAAATGAGTCTGCAGAAAACTTGTTGAGTACAGGCAATCGACATTAATGAATTCAATTTAGTTTTAAATGTGACATTTCAATGCAAAGTAATTAAGATTTTAAAATGAAATTTTCACATTATTTCAATCATTCTTTTAATACATCTTTAGTACTTACAAAGAAATTTGCTCATTATCAGTAAATTAATATTCTGTACATGAAATAAACAAAATTGAGAAGTTTTGATATCTTCAAACTGACTGTCTTTTAGTCCTATGGTTCCATTTTTATAATTTAAAACATTACCCAAATGTCCTTCACATGAGGGATGCAACCCTTTTGTTCCTCCACTATCTCCTTTTGCAGATCTCAGACTTCCTGAAGGCTCCTACTTCTCCAAGAAGGTGGTGGTCTTCACCTACCATCACTTTGAAAAGACAATTTGTTGACTTGTCCTACTTTTATTGCTTTTCCACAGAAAGACTAAAAGTATTAAGTATCCTATCAATAACATTGTCACATTTAACCTAAACACATTTTACAAACATTTTTGTATCCACTATATTTCAGTTCTAGATGTTTTCTCCCAAAGCAAATATATTTTTTTTCCTGAAATGACCATGTCTTTCACAATGCAAAGTTTGAGATATTTACTGAGCACATGCCTTCCATTAAGGGATCAAATACAAATTCTATTATTGAAATTCCTTGACAAGTTTTCCAGTATTAAAAATAACACCTCAAAAAAAAATTAACCTATCACATATTCTATGTGATAATGCAGCACATCTCTTTTTTACAATATATAATCTATTTCATCTTTGTATTAACATCACTTATTTGTTTCAGTGTCCCAAGGATATATGAAAGACTGCCATCTAAAAATAGAGGATTTTTTATTCAAAGTCATTAGCCATATTATTTGTTCTGAATTGTTTCTTGTTTGTTCTGCTAACCACTTACATAAAATGTCCCAATATGATTTACAATTCTATATTTACTCCAGCTCTCTTTCTGTAAATGTGATCCTTGTTTGCCCTCATTCAGGTTTTTTGCCTTACTCACTTCTTATCTTGCCTTAGAAGTGTCCCTAATAAATGACTCTTAATATAGTACTTCATGTTGTTTCTCAGAAATGCTTAAATGTGCTAATTAATTTCATAATAACTTTCTTCAGTTTAATCTTTTCTATAGGCAAACGTGGTTTTAGAAAAAATGTCAGCAAAAATTGTATTTAAAACTTACATTGCTTTGTTATTTGGGGGAAGATCTTAAATCCTTTCCAAGACCTCTTGCGGTCACATAGCCAGTCATTGCAACTTTGGGACTTCTTTTGTTATTTCTGGGCCCAAAATATGTTCCCCAGATTTGCACATGACTGCTTCCTTCCCACTATTTGGAAGTCAGTCGAACTTTCTTAAACCGTTCATTCCCTCTGAAACCTCTAAGTACTTCCTTTATTTCTCCTCTTAACTTTTGTGTGCATATTACGTTTATATTTATTCTTACACAATAAGATATATTAGATGAAGTAATTTAGAAATAACATCTACAGTAATCACCTGTTCTTGTGCTTGAAAAGTATGGGGAAAAAGAAATTATCATAGATTACTATACATAAGTCAAAATTGTTTCCATACCTACAAAACCATGAGCCAAAAGCAACTTTCAGTTTCTACAAACTTAAAATATGATAGTATAACCTGAATAAAAATGTACTTCTGCTATATACCAGGAAGTGTGCTAGATGTAACAGAAACAAAAGCAACTAGGAAAACTTAAAATATGCACTAAACACAATTTAACAATCAACAGATCAGTACTTGGTACAGTGAGGCCAAAATACCCACAATATACAATGAAGAAGAAAATGTAAAATCTAAGCTGTTTTTGGAGCATAAATTACTATTTATGAGATGTATGCCGGGAAGAAAAACTCTCAAGAAGTCCAAAAAACATATTAGTGATAGCATAAAGAGTAACGGGAACTAAAAACAGATTGGAACAATGTCATAAAACAAAAATCTCCAAAGTATCCAGAATGCAATGATTTTGATGGTAATATAAAGGAATTCAGTAGGTAATGGAGTGACACACAAGTTTAAAGCTGTAATAAACACACAATCCCCAGAATTTAAGATTAAATAAGACAGAACCATTGGTTGGATCAAAATAAGTACTCAAACACACTGGGAAAATGAATAATTTGGTATTCATGTTACATAAATCACTCTGGTGACAGAATAAAAATGTTTTTAGGAGAAAAAGAGCAAAGATGGAGCAAAAATGCCAGTTAGTAGTTCTGTTACCCAACTTCAATGTTCTCATATTATTTTCTACTTTCAAGTACTTAACACTTTCTTAAATGTAAAGGTCTTGTTCAGATACACTTTCTCAAGAATGTATTTTCAGAAAATGTGAAAGAATCTTTCCTTCTTATGAGTCTGTCTAGATGTCTCTCTATGGGAGATTTCCATCTTGTAAGTCTGTCTAGCTGTCTATCTACAGTTTGTCTATGCAATAGAAGTATTTCCATGAATTGGAAGTAATTCCATTAATAGTATTTAATAAATACTGACTTATTTGTCTCATTTTTGTGAGAGTTACTTCTAAGTTTTAAAGCTGCTTGAAAGCTTTGAAAACCTATTTACACTTGTATTGAAATACTAACATACAAATAGGGTTACCATGTATTAATTTATGTAAGTTTTATTCCAATATCCTTCCAACTACACTTGCACTTATATGGCAAAAAGAAGAAGATGGCTAAAGCATTTCAGATCATATGACATTATGATATCTTCAAAAGTTTAGTAATACAAGAAAGACCTTGAAATGCTGTTAAGTGAAGAAGAGTTAAGATATTATTAATAAGGGACTCATCTGCAGCATTCTCAGAATAAAAATGCAAAGCTTCTGAAACTGCTGGTTTCCCAATCATTTATCGTAAGAAGTAAAATATATGAAAACATTTTGCATTTATATAGTGGACTCATCATAGTACTAACAAATGAAAAAGGAAATTGCATTTCACATCATTACTATGATTCTTAATACTAAGTCACCTCTATAGTCAGCCTGTCTTATTCCAATTTGCTCCCTACCTCCACAACACATTTACTTTTGCTCATTTTCCTTTCTCACTAGTAGGTGACCTTTATGGCAGACCCTTTACCTGCTGCCATGAGAATTTTCCCAATATCAAATAGAAACTTGAAAATAACAGTTTAAAAACAAACAAATATTTTAATTTATGTATTCAGTAAATATATTAAGTATATATTTACTTCGGAAAAAATATATAACCAACATATATATGTATATATCTCCAACATATCTGTGTATTTGTGTATATATATATATATCCAACATATATGTGTGTGTATATATATATCCAACATATATATATGTGTGTGTGTGTCTGTGTATATATATATATATCTGTTTGTGTGTGTGTTGTCTTCCAGTATGGGACCATATTTCCCAAATACTGCTTTAAGTGTCTTTTCATTACTTTCTAAACGGAAGACACCAATGAAAAGCTTGCCAGGCCCATCTGCTTCCATCATTTTGCTGTAAATGTTAAAAAAAAAAAAGAAAAAGAAAAATCTATATTTAGATAACAATAAATAAGTCAAAAGTATAAAATTTTATTACATACTGTGTTGAAAACTCAAGTGAAATTCCCTTACAAAGGCTGACATCTTTTTAGTATTACTTGACTTTGAATATGTAAAATTCGTAACATGCAGAGCGAAAGGGGCACTGACTTCATGGACACATGCTGTATTTTAATACGTACCTGGCAAAAACTTGTTTGTAAAAATGAGATGAGAAAAGCTATTGTAATTTCCTTAAACTGCAATACGCAGGATACCCATTTAAATAATTTCATTTGAAAACCATATACTGTACAATGTGATGTTTTGTGTATTTTTTTCTTGAGTTGTAAATTTCCTGTTGGCAACTTGCACTGCTCGCTGCAGCCTCCTCTACAGAGCTTCAAGTTATCCTCCGACTTCTCAGCTACTTGAGAAGCTACAGGCTCTCGCTATCAGAGCTAGTAGGCAATGTTTTGTGTGTTTCTGTAATAGACATGGATTTCCCCATGGTACCCAGGCTGGTCTCAAACTCCTGGGCTCAAGCAATCTTCTGGCCTGGTGCTACCAAGGTAATGAGATTTCAAGGGTGAACCACCACGCCCAGCTTTATATTTTAATAAATGATTAAATCAAGCTAACTAAAATACATGCTTTCTTGGGGGAGAAGATTTTATATTTTTTTACAATATTTTAGTGATTTGAAGTATACAATAAATCAGGGATCCCCAGACCCTGGTCTCCAACCGGTATCAGTCTGTGGCCTGTTAGGAACCCATCTGCAGAGCAGGTGGTAAACCACCTGGCACCGCCTGAGCCTTGCCTCCTGTCAGATCAGCGAAGACATTGGGTTCTCACAGGAGTTAAGAGCCCTACTGTGAACTGCGCATACGAGGATCTAGGCGGCGCTCTCCCTAGAAGATAGTAATGCCTGAGTGTGACCTGAGGTGGAACAGTTTCATTCAGAATCCATCCTCCCTATTCCCCGCTGGCCTGCCCTGTCCCACTCGCAGTCCCGCTGTCCCACCACTGCCCCTGTCACACTGCTCTGGCCCGAAACCCCTTCCTACCCTGTACTCCTCCTGGAACGGCCGCCCCCCACCTCCCCAAGGTGTCCACCTCATCACCTTCTCCCCCTACCCACCTCTTGTCTGTGAAAAAATGCCTTCCACTAAACTAGGTCCTGGTGCCGACATGGCAGTAGATTAAAGGACCTCATTATATTACGCAGGCTGGTCTCTAACTCGTGACTTCAAGCCATCCTCATACTCCTCTTCCCAAAATGGTAGGATTACAAAAATAAGTCCGTGTGCCAAGTTAACAGAGTAACTTAAACGTATTATTTTGTCTCTGTTTTAAGCTATCTTTCACCATTTATCTCCATTACACCTACTTATTCGGTTTAAATTATTTACGGTGCCAGACATACATGAAACATGTTTCAAATACTGTCATATAAGGAAGGAGACAATTAAAGATTTTACGGAAACAAATTTAAACTGAGATTATTTATGGCCCCAGACTTCCTCATACACTAAAGTAATGCAATTTAGGTCAAAATTTCATAATTTCTGTCAAGCAAATCACAAATTTGACATGTGATGAATAAAACTACAAGTTTTTTTTTTGAGACGGAGTCTCGCTCTGTCGCCCAGGCTGGAGTGCAGTGGCGCGATCTCGGCTCACTGCAAGCTCCGACTCACACCATTCTCCTGCCTCAGCCTCTCTGACTAGCTGGGACTACAGGCACCCGCCACCACGCCCGGCTAATTTTTTGTATTTTCAGTAGAGACAGGGTTTCACTCTGATCTCGATCTCCTGACCTCGTGACCCGCCCACCTCGGCCTCCCAAGGTGCTGGGATTACAAGCATGAGCCATCACGCCAGGCCAAACTACAAGTTTTTAATCACAATAGTTAAGTATATTGCCTATATATTTGAATTAGGACCACATTCACAGAGAAAAACCGCTTTAACAACAAGTGCATACAAAAAAAAATGGCGCCATAGCTCCATCTCCCACAACTTGCCCACATGTCGGGCATGTCTGATAGTAAAGGGAAGAATACTCAAGAAAAAGCAGCGAGTTTAACGAAAGTAAGTTTCGTAGTAAGTAAAGCAGTAAAGAGTCCTCTCCCTACTCTTTCCTCCCATAATTCAACACCCACACATTGAAAACCCATCGCCTTTTATAGACAAAATCCAAAAACTTCGTGGTCTTTGTACTCCTGCCAAGAAATCAGTTATACCCATATACATAAATCCACACATAATAACAATTATAACCTTTCTTAACATTTGCCAAAAAAAGCCTGAGAAAAATGGTCTGAATTAACACATTTCCTCTATTCGCAGGAGATGATGTAGACATTAATTCTTTCACCTGAGATACAAACATGTCCTCTCTACTTAAAATTAAGAATTTTTTGCCTAATTTTCCTGATTTTCTGAGAATCTGCCTGCGCGCGACCCTCTGTCACCACGAGCTGAAGGAACAGTTGAGGCTAGTGGCATACCCAGCTATAAAACTTAGAAACCCGGATATACCACCACTGCGAGAGCCGCAAAGGAAGTAGGCAAAGAGAAGCATAACATAAATAAAAGGAAGAGTGGCCCAAGAAACTTTTGAATTAAAAAAAAAAAGAAAAGGAAAATTTTTTATATAATTCGATTATTTAATTGTAATATATAATTTAATTATACTTTTAGCTATTTTTAAATGAACAGTTAAATTATTTTTTAATATAGTCACCCTGTTGTGCTAGCAAAAACTACATCTTATTTATTCTATTTTTTTGTACTGATTAACCATGTACCCTGCCCCTCCACCTTCCAACTCCTGATTATCCTTCCCCGCCTCTTGCAACCATCCGTCTACATTCTATCACTATGAGTTCAATTGTTTTAAGTTTTAGCTCCCACAGGTAAGTGAGAACATGCAATGTTTGTCTTTCTGTGCATGGCTTATTTCACTTAACATAATTACCTCCAGTTCCATCCATATTGTTGCAAATGACAAGATCTCATTTTTCCATGGCTGAATAGTACCCTCTTGCATATATGTACCACATTTTCTTCATCCATTATTCTGTTGATAGACACTTAGTTTGCTTCCAAATCTTGGCTATTGTGAATGGTGCTACAATAAACATGGGAGTGCAGATATCTCTTCAATATACCGATTTCCTTTCTTTTAAGTATATATTTAGAAATGGGAGTGCTGGATCGTATGGTAGCTCTATTTTTACTTTTTTGAGGGACTTCCAAACTGTTTTCCATAGTGATTGTACTAACTTCCATTCCCTCCAACACTGTGTGAGGGTTCCATATTCGCCACACCCTCACCACCATTTGCTATTGCCTGTCTTTTGAATAAAAGCAATTTTAACTGTAGTGAGATATCTCATTGTAGTTTTGATTTGCATTTCTCTGATGATCAGTGATATTGAGCACCTTTTCAGATACCTGTTTGCCACTTGTTATGTCTTCTTTCCAGAAATGTGTGTTCAGTTTTTTCATATATATGTATATATATATGAAAACATATATATATATATATATATAATATTTTAAGTTCTAGGGTACTTGTGCACAACCTGCAGGTTTGTTACATATGTATACATGTGACATGTTGGTGTGGTGCACCCATTAACTCATCATTTACATTAGGTATATCTCTTAATGCTATCCCTCCCCCTTCCCCCCACCCCACAACAGGACCCCGTGTGTGATGTTCCCCTTCCTGTGTCCATGTGTTCTCATTGTTCAATTCCTACCTATGAGTGAGAATGTGCATTTTTTTGTCCTTGAGATAGTTTGCTGAGAATGATGGTTTCCAGCTTCATCCATGTCCTTACAAAGGATATGAGCTCATCATTTTTTATGGCTGCATAGTATTTCATGGTGTATATGTGACACATTTTCTTAATCCAGTCTATCATTGTTGGACATTTGGCTTGGTTCCAAGTCTTTGCTATTGTGAGTGGTGCCACAATAAACATATGTGTGCATGTGTCTTTATAGAAACATGGTTTATATTCCTTTGGGTATATACCAAGTAATGGGATGGCTGGGTCAAATTGTATTTCTAGTTCTAGATCCCTGAGGAATCGCCACACTGACTTCCACAATGGTTGAACTAGTTTACAGTCCCACCAACAGTGCAAAAGTGTTCCTATTTCTCCACATCCTCTCCAGCAGCTGTTGTTTCCTGGCTTTTTAATGATTGCCATTCTGACTGGTGTGAGATGATATTTCATTGTGGTTTTGATTTGCTTTCCTCTGATGGCCAGTGATGATGAGCATTTTTTCATGTGTCTTTTGGCTGCATAAATGTCTTCTTTTGAGAAGTGTATGTTCATATCATTCACCCACTTTTTGATGGAATTGTTTTTTTCTTGTAAATTTGTTTGAGTTCTTTGTACATTCTGCAGCCCAAAATCTCCTTAAGCTGATAAGCATCTTCAGCAAAGTCCCAGGATACAAAATCAATGTGCAAAAATCACAAGCATTCTTATAAACCAATAAAAGACCAACAGAGAGCCAATTCATGAATGAACTCCCATTCACAATGGCTTCAAAGAGAATAAAATACCTAGGAATCCAACTTACAAGGGATGTGAAGGACCTCTTCAAGGAGAACTACAAACCACTACTCAATGAAATAAAAGAGGACACAAACAAATGGAAGAACATTCCATGCTCAAGGATAGGAAGAATCAATATCATGAAATAGTGTCCAAGGTAATTTATAGATTCAATGCCATCCCCATCAAGCTACCAATGACTTTCTTCACAGAATTGGAAAAAAACACTTTAAAGTTCATATGGAACCAAAAAAAAGCCCGCATTGCCAAGACAATGCTAAATCAACAGAGCAAAACTGGAGACATCATGCCACCTGACTTCAAACTATACTATAATACAAGGCTACAGTAACCAAAACAGCATGGTACTGCTACCAAAACAGAGATATAGACCAATGGAACAGAAAAGAGCCCTCAGAAATAATACCACTCATCTACAACCATCTGATCTTTGACCAACCTGACAAAAACAAGAAATGGGGAAAGGATTCCATATTTAATAAATGGTGCTGGGAAAACTGGCTAGCCATATGTAGAAAGCTGAAACTGGATCCCTTCCTTACACCTTATACAAAAATTAATTCAAGATGGATTAAAGACTTAAATGTTAGACCTAAAACCATAAAAACCGTAGAAGAAAACCTAAGCAATACCATTCAGGACATAGGCACGGGCAAGGACTTCATGTCTAAAACACCAAAAGCAATGGCAACAAAAGCCAAAACTGACAAATGGGATCTAATTAAACTAAAGGGCTTCTGCACAGCAAAAGAAACTACCATCAGAGTGAACAGGCGACCTACAGAATAGGCGAAAATTTTTGCAATCTACTCATTTGACAAAGGAAAAAAATTTAAAATGCCAAAATACGTCCTATATTATTTTCATTTTTTACTTTTTTGAGTTGTGGTAGTGTGATCAACCTTAAAAAAGTATTTTTATTATGAAATAGTCATCCATATTTCATCCCCCTCTCAAATATTAGCAATAAGCTCACTCTACACAGTGTCTGCTTATTTTGTAAAATAATGCACAAAGGAGAAAAGTAGTAACTGAATTTTAAAGAAATCTATAAGAAACAAGCAATAATAAGTAAAATAACATCAAAAGAAAGCAAGAAAAATAACTCAATTAGGAATGTAAAGTTTTGTCATCTTAATCTTGTATCTTCCCTTTTTGGTTGTAATATAATATTTGAACAGCTTATTTTATTTGCTTATTAGATAAATGTAGTGATTTGACCCAAACTTCCAAAATTAACAGAAACAATATACACACATAGGCGGTTTCTCTGTCCTGAGTTTGTGTATAATAAATAACATCCTTAATTAACAGAGCTCTAGTAAAATAAATACCATTTATATTCCTGAAAAAAATATTTTATTAACTGACAGACTATAGTGTCCATTAAGTTATTCTCCCCCATCTATTACATTCTATGAATTTTGCAGCAAAATAAAATGTAACATAAGAAAATAGATTTAAATATCTACACAATGCAACCCAAACTTATTTTTCTGAGTTTGTCTTTAAATTGTGTATATCAGAATTGTAAAGAACAGTTCTTTAAAAATGCTTATTATAAGCCACTTTTTAAGTGCTTTATATTAATTTTAACAAATTAAAGTCTATACATTCTATACTCACACTTATGGACTGCTTAGTTCATAAACTATACCATACCAATATAGAGCTGTTTGTGTCTGCATAAATATTTTAATTTATCTTTTCAATGTTTTCTTTTCTGATGAATATCCTAACAGTAAAAGCATGATCTGAAGGTAAAGATATTTTATATGTTATGTATATTTTAGAAAAAGTTTCTTAAATTATGGTTACCATCTATTGGTATTATTAGTTTCTTTGTTACAAAACCCACTGTAGCAGTCTATTCTAAATATGTGTACATTTTCTATTATTCAAGAGAGGAAACTATTTTCTTTCCAAACATGCTTCTCTTTCATCCCAGTGTCTTCTTCATTACTCAACCTTCATAAGGAACCAATTAGGTAGCCAACAATCATATACTTGTATAAATTTCTCCTGTTCCAGACTTTCCTCCGAGCATAGAGGAAAGACTAGGGGGTCGAAAATGTAGTGGCTGCTTCAGAAAGATCAACCTTGGTCCTAGAGGTACCTTGGGAGCTAGGTAGGGTATGGCATGGTCAGTGCTGACAGTCTGAGCTTGCGCAGAATCCCGAAGATGACTAAGCCCCACTTGGACCATTCTATTCTAAAATACGTGTACATGAATAAAATAGAACAATGATTAAAATACATAAACAAATGAGCCTGGGCATGGTGGCTTACACCTGGAAGCCCAGCATTTTGGGAGGCCGGTGCAGGCGGATCACAGGAGTGCGAGACCAGCCTGGCAAATATGGTGAAACCAGTCTCAACTGAAAATACAAAAATTGGCAGGACATAGTGGCATATGCCTGTAATCCCAGCTCCTCGGAAGGCTAAGGCAGGGGAATCGTGTGAACCTGGAGGGAGAGGTTTCAGTGAACCAAGATTTTGCCACTTCACTCCAGCCTGGATGACAGAGTGAGACTCCATCTGGAAACAAACAAACACACACCTACACCCCAAAAACTAATGAGTAAAAAAAAATCTGTATTAGAAAAAGTGCTCACAGGCTAACTCCCAAATCTAACAGAAAAAAAAATCCTTGAAAACGAAAGTTCTGGAAGGGGCAAATAAGAAAACAAATTTAACACCTCACATATAAACATACTTTAAAGATACTAATTAGAAAATTAGTATCTGTTCTCAGATACTAATAAGTAAGATATTACTTATATACTATATTACTTATATACTAATAAGTAAGATATTACTACTAAGTAAGATATTAGCAAAACATACTTTAAAGATACTAATTAGAAAGCACTGAAGTGCTCAATTCTATCTTTTTAATAGAACTTGCATTTAAATAGTCATTTCAATAAAATCCTTTACTCTTACAGTAAGAACCAATTATTAAATGTTGATTACCTAGCTCCTGGATGGTTTTCTAAATATTTCACAACTGTCATTTGGTAATAATCTCTTAGCATACTTATGAGAATTACTGGTTCTACAGGTCTCATTTCAGATGATTGGACCAGGATTTTGAAGGAAAATAGCTAGAAGTATCTGGGTATATATTTTATGACCCACGTAATTATTTGAGGATGCTTGTGAAACTCTGGTCTGACAGATAAGATACAGTAAAACAACAACAACAAAAACAACAAAGCCAAAAACAGAACCAAAAAAAAAAAAGACCCAAAAAATAAGCCACACGTGAAGAACATCAAGCCAGGAGTCAGGAATAAATACTTTATCTTTTCCTAACTTCAGGCTTCTCAATTTGTATGCCCCTATCTTCTTTTTCATTCTTGGTAAATACTACTCCAACTATCCAACACTTCAGAGTACTAATTAACCTGTTAGTTTGAAATTCAGCAAAATATATGAAACCTATTTCTGAACATTTCTTTAGGATCCTATTTCTAGCTATACACCTGTGTCAGTTATGTTATACATTACTATAAGATAGCAGTATTTAACAAAAATATTTGACCACTGAGGCAAAATTATCTTCTGTAAATGATCCACTGCTACTAAGATTAAGTTGACAATTTGGATATTGTACTGACGTTTTGAATTTCATATATTCGAGGAAGATTGGAAAGCATCTTCAGATGTCATTGTCTATAATGATGAGTTAATGCTCATATTAACTTCCAAATTTTTCTATGTTAAAGCAGGTGTGCAGGTATTGCATGAACAGGTAGGCCACTGAAGCATAACTGTGGTTAAAGCTGTAAAAGTTTTGGCGAAATTGCACATAACAACATCTCCACAGAAAATTTAGATTTTGGCTCAGCTAGAAGATGTTGAAGAAAATGACATTTTTTATTCTTAATGATTCCCCAGCTGGATCTTAAAGGGAGATAGCACGATATTGTGGAAAGAGGTAGTTTTGTAATTTGAAATTAGACTTTAAGAAAAGATAATGATTTTGAGACTCAAATTTCAGATGTATGAAGTGGGGTCTAAAATATCTAGTACCTGTGTTTGTAGTTACAAAGATCATATAATAACAATTGATTCTATTTGCCTTGTACTTTTCTGTAAAACAAAGACATCACTTAATTGTGTTACTATAGGTTTGTGTGGGCATTTTTAAGGAATATTTCTCTTGTGATAAATAACATAGTAATACTGACAGAGAATGATTCTTACTCCAACATTGACATTGCAGAGCTCCAGCTGTTCTCTAGAGAAACTGGTGTGAATTGAAGAAAAAAAAGTGGATGATTGAAGGTAACTTATGAGCCAGTCTTTACTTACTAAGACTATATAATTCTCAGAGGGGACATACAACCTGTGAAGAGTTGGATATGAATGATGGAGACTCATTGAGAAACGGCTGCCTCAAGGATCATCCTCTACATTTCTAGCTTGAAATACACGGTATTTGGTGCTGTGAATTTCTGAAATAGTGGAATACTGTAGGAGGAAACATGTTTTGGGCATGAAAGGAAGGTCTGGTGTTGGTATGTGGACATGTAAGGCATGCAGTTGGATATGCCAAGTCTGAAGGTATAACAAAGATCTGGCCTGAAGTTGGGAATTTCTTAATGGTCAGCATAGAAAGGGTGTTTTAGCCTTGAGAAAACCCAAGAGGATCCATGACTGAAATCTGAACAACTTCAACACCTGTAGATTTAGTAAAGATGCCAACAAAATACACACCAAGTTCGTATTAAAATTAATGAGAAAAGACAAACGACTTAGTGAGAGGCATTCGGGCAACTAGCATTTAGCTAGATATTAGCTAGGAAATTTGGGAAAAAATGAAATGTCTAAAGAATCTTTGATCAGGTTTCCAAATATAAAAAATAAAAACCACTTACATGTTAGAAGACAATATACAAAATGATATTATGTTAATGGTACTATTTAATGCTAATAGACAAAAATGAAAATTATTGTGAATTAAATCAATAGACAATATATTTTCTATCACTGTCTTTTCTTCTCAATTTGTGTGTCATTTTAATTCACTAAGCAATGACTCCTCTTAATTCCACTACTTTTTATTTAACACTGAATTTTTTTTTCGTATGTGCAATATTACACTGTCCAATAGAGAGGAAATGCAGAATTTGGGCTGTTATATCAAAAACACCTTAGTTTTTCAGCTTTGGGCTTCAGGAGTGTGGTTAATTTAAATATTCTCATCAGGCCTTGATTTTTCTAATTTCTGTAATCACTTCTCCAAAATAAACAATGTCTGAAACTGATGACTACAGTGAAATTAAAATTATGCAGGCTTTTAAGATAATTATGTTTATGTAAATTTGAGGCTTTCTTTGGGGGGTGTGGGGTGGTAGAGACAAATCTTTGCTCTTGTGACCCAGGCTGTAGTGCAGTGGCATGATCTTGGCTCACTGCAACCTCCGCCTCTCAGGTTCAACCGATTCTCCTGCCTCAGCCTCCCAAATAGCTAGGATTACAGGAACATGCCACCACACCCAGCTAATTTTTGAATATTTAGTAGAGATGGGGTTTCACCATGTTGACCAGGTTGGTCTTGAACTTCTGACGTCTGGTAATCCACCAGCCTTGGCCTCCCAAAGTGTGGGGATTACAGGTGTAAGCCACCCCACCTGGCCTTCAAATTATATTTTCATACCCACTCACTTCCACAATTTTTTGGACCCATCTAGACATTTTCAGTGCATTGCTTTAAAGTGAATAAGCTGCATAAACTGTGTGGGAGCATATCTTTGGGGTAATCTGCATGTTCTCCTCAGGGGGCGGGGGCCAGAAACGGTATTAGAGTTCTTGAAGAATTTATGAAAGAGAGAATGACAATACTATACCAGGTTTAACCTATTCACAATACTGTATTTACTGAATAAAAACATTACTTTTAAAATTCTACTATTGAGTAAATAAACAAAATACATTCTTTCCATCACTCTAAAATGTGTGTACATGAAGAGAATAGAACAAGGGTTCAAATACGTAAACAAATAAATGAGGTCGGGCATGGTGGCTCACGATGTAAACCCAGCAGTTTGGCAGGCAAAAGTGGGTGAATCACTTGAGGTCAGGAGTTGGAGACCAGCCTGGAAAATATGGTGAAACCCAGTCTTGACTAAAAACACAAAAATTAGCTGGGCATGGTGGCATGCACCGGTAATCCCAACTCCTCAGAAGGCTGAGGCAGGGTAATGGCTTGAAGCCGGGAGGCGGAAGTTGAGGTTGAGCCAAGATCCTACCACTTCACTGCAGGCTGGGTGGCAGAGCAATACTCCTCAAAACACACACAGACACCCCAAAAAAACTAAAAAATGAAAATAAAAACTTTGTACTCACAGTCAAACTCACATATCTAACAGAAAAAAAAGTACTTTAAAACATAGTTTCCACAAAAGGCAAATAAGAAAACAAATTTATCACCTTGCATATAAAATTAAAATAATAAACTGAAGAGAACTATACGGGAAAAAATTCAAAATTTACAAGTAAGTACTCTAAAAGAAGCTGAAAGTCACTCAAAACTTTTCCGGATTCTATGTCTGTACATAGAATCTATGATCATACAAACATGATCATAAAATTTCCCAGGGACAGAACAATCAAAATGTATCTTAAAACTCAATAAACACTTCAAGTCTCACATAGGAATTGTAATGGAAAATGGATGCCTCTGCAGTATTTCTACACAAATCTGAACAAACACTATTTCTTTGTATACATTGTTTGACTATTCCAAGAAAATAACTTCCACATTAATATTAGGGGATGTGACAAAGCAGGTCTTCATCATGATAAGTAACACTGGGTGTCCACACCACTACTCAGGTCGCCTTAATTCCCAGCCAGGTTCCCTCCCTGGACACACAATGAAGGGCTCATCCATTTTGCAATCTCTTCACATTTCCTCCCCTGTGAGCCCAGTGTGGTTCTCCAGATTCCCTGTGTAGCGGCCTCTCTTGTCTGGTGGGGCAGGGTGGGGCAGGGAAGTGTGAGTGATGATGGCAGAGGGCAGAAAGCATCTCAGGGAAGCCTGGGATCATGGTAACAAAAAATGATGGGCGTGGGACAGCCCATCAGGGAAGACATAGAGAGGGGCCTTGGGAGGATATCTGGGTGGAGGGTGAGAGGGCCCTGGTTGAGCCCAAACTGAGCCCCAAGTGGTAGCTGGCCTCAGGCCTCAGCCGGTGAGGGATGATGAGACAGCTACCACTTGAGCCTTGCTTCTCACCCACTGACCTTAGACACTTACTCCTCTTAGGCGGCTTAAGGTGCCCCAATCCTAAAATGTGGGTGTTACAGTTCTTTGATGGCCATTTCTCCGCCAGCCCATGGATGGCTTGGGATTGCTCATGGCAGTCACCTCCCTGAGGCTTGGATTCTCCATGTGGGGCACAACTCCAGGAATCAAAGGCCTCTCAGTCCCCAGCCCTAGACTGTTCACCTGGCCTCCTCTCTGTTCACTCTCTAATGGCCTCCCTCCCTGGAGAAGTACTGCAGGGGATTGAGCTACAGGTTCTGGCTGATGATCTAGGGGCCTGCAGAAGTGAGTACAGGTTAGTTCAGGTCATGGCTCAAAGCCAGTTCCCCAGAGGCCAAGGAATGACCAGCAAGATCCTTTCCCATGATGCCCTACCTGGTGCTCACCTAAGCAATCCTGCCAGAACCTGGGCAGTCATGGTCAGCCAAGCAGCTGAAGAAGGTCAGGTAGGAGCTGTACTGCCTGCAGCTGGAGGCTTGACCTTCATGATCCCACAACCACTAGACTGCAGTGGAATGAGACATCCCGTATACTGCAGAGAGAGGAGTCAGGAAGGTTCATGCCAGACCTACCCTCCCACACACCAGCTCCCCTACCATGTGGGAGGCGCTCCTTACCGAGGACGCCAAGACAATACTCCTGAATGATCACTTCATTGTGGAAGTAAAGATTGTGATAAAAGGAAAACTTCATCCTGCCACCGGTACCCGGGATAGTTGAGTTCCTCCCCTTACCTGGCCAAGAAGGAGAAAGAGGACGTACTCAAAGGACCATTTCATGTAGCTGGGGTGAGGTGACCTGTTAGCTGGGGTGAAGCACGTGTTTCTCCTTCCCAGCTCTCTCACTGAGACATCCCCGGGTCCCAGGGGAACCTCAACCTGACCCAGACACCAGACCCTCCCAAAGACTCAGGCTCTTTAGCCTGACCTGCAAATCCATCATGTAGCTTAGCAGGGCTTCATCATCATTTGTGATCCCGGCCAACATCTGGGTGTGCAGCAAAATCTGCCTCTGGTCAAGGAGCAGCCAGATGATTGGGTGGGCATGCAAGGAAATACCCTGCAACTTTGCAAGAGCACGGAGAGTGTGGGGCAGGGCACCTTCCCTTCCAGGTCCTCTGTCTCTGTCTGGCGTGGAGGGCACCATCACAGCTGTGGTGGTCTTGGTGGTGGGTGGAGGCAGGCCCAGACAACCTGCTCTGAGCAGGGGCTGGCACTGAAGAAGTGGGCAGGGGTTTGGGGGCGGGGTGTTGTTGTGTGAGGCGACTACTTGTTCGGCGTTTCTGAGCTGCAGGAGGCCCTCCTGTGCTGGGTGCTGGACGGGCTCTGCTGCTGTCTGGGTGTGCGGCCTCTCCTTCTCCTGGTTTCCCTGAGGGGTGCATGTGTCCACCCCAGGGAACTGCTGTGGTTAGAAGCAGCTGCAGGGCTATGCCTGGCTCTCCCCATGGAGCTCAAGTGGTTTCAAGGGAGCTTATATACACTCAGGGCCTAAACATCTTTGGGTGCAGCGATGGCAAAGGGAAGAAATTGTGTCTGGGGAGATAGTGCTTGCCTTGCAGAGGACAGCAGCCCCGTGCACAGTAACAGCAAGTCTTGAGCACCTTGTGTTTCTGGGGTAAGCTTGCTGGACACAGGCAAGGGGAGCAGGGAAGTTCCATGGCTTACATGGGCATGCATGCTCCCCTTCCTCAAGGGACTTTCCCAGTGAAACGTATCCTTCAACTTTCTGCTGTTATGAAGGGTCGTTGGCGCTGCTATTCTCCCTCGTGAGTGCTGAGCTTAGCTTCCTGTCCCTACCACATGCCCTCAGGGCACGTGAAATTAAGCTGCCCTCCTATCTGCATGAGCCTGTTCTGGGTGCCTCTCGTTATCCCACATGTGCTGAATCCTGGCTGACCCCCGGTGCCTACCACCTTGTTTCCCCCAACCCCGCTCCCAGGAGCTCGGCGCTAATCCCCTGCTGCCAGCCATCCCGAATTGGCAGCTGCAAGGATATGGCTCTGGCCCAGAAGCCGGGGATGCCTTGCAGCCTGGGACATTCACGTAGCCGAGCTCCAAGAGAGGGACGTCCAGTGAGTCTGTTGCTGGCCGGGGCGTACTGTGGCCAGGGACAGGCTGTGCCTGCAGGTCCTCCTGCTGAGGCTCCACGTTGGCCTCCTCCTTTGGCCACCACCTCCATCTCTGCAATGATGTCATCCCCCACTAGCATGCCTCTTCCCCCAGGGTTGCCTTCCTGCTCTGTGCACAGGCCATCCTCTCCTGCACAGCCTCCAGCCTTAACATGGGGCCCTCCTTGAGGCTCCAACAGAGCAAAGCCTGTGCCTCCCATCCCACCCCCCCCCCCCCCCACCCCGGCACCCCTCGACTCTGGGGGCAACTCCAGGAGAGGCCTGTGGGCCTTGCCCTGCTGAGAACCACATCCTACACCTATGTGGAACAGGGTTCCTGGGGAGCCCCACAGGGCCCTTAGCTTGTCACACTCACACTGGGGTTCAGATACCCTGCAGGGTTAGCTGCGCACAGCAGCCCTGGTGTCGGATGCCAAGGCCCTGGCTTCCAGAGACCCGCTAGCAGGCACCACGGCCACCACTGCACTTGTGAGAGCCTCTGCACCAGCAAAGCAGTGCACACGGATCACTGGATTGGCGACCATGGCGGTAGGCCTCCCATGTGCCCAGGGCACAGGATGAGAAGTCCTTTGGAATGCCCCTGTGAGTATAGCATTCTCAGGGAGGAACCGTGGAACTCGGAGTATGTATTTGCCTAGACCTGAGAGAATCCTTGCAGGGTTTCAGCTTCTGGTGCAGATGAATTCCACCTCAGCAACGTACCAGTCGACTTTAGTCCCATGCACTCGCCCTGCCCCAATCCCCCCAAGCCCCCGCCGGTGCTGTCCCAGCGGGCAGCGCTGGTCCCTCTCTCTCCCCTCTGGATCTGCAATATTCAGTACCATCAGCCTAGCCTGCCTAATGAAGTGAGATGTTTCATGTGTTCCCTGTGGGTTAATTAATGTCTTGCCACACTCAGGATGCCAGTTAGGGTGTAGGTCTTCCATGCCCACAACTGCAAAGGGCTCACACTTCGCGTGTGCCTTAATCCACCGCCGCCCACCCCATGGCACAAGCGTGGTCTCGGAAGAGTTACCGCGACATGATGGAGCTGCAGCCCAGCCGGGGCGGGGGGCCTCAGGACACGCCCACAACCTTCGCAGTAACTGGCTGACGCCCACCGCCTTCGCAATGATTGGTCGCTGGAGGTAGGCGGGATTTCCGGGCACGGCTTCTGGCGTCCTTCCCTCTCAGGGTAGCTCCAGCTGTCCTTCCCGCAGTTGGCCCTGTGGTGTTCCGAAGCCGGTTACGTACGGCCTGAGGGCCAGGCGAACCTCAGGCTCTTTGTCCTACTAAAAAGCGCAGGTATTTTCTGTTTCTCTGCACAGCTGGGTCTCTCGGCAAGAATAGAAAGCAAAGGTTTGGGATTTTGTCTATAAAAGGGGATGGGTTTTGTATGTGTGGCTGTTGAATTACGGGAGGAGTCACTAGGGAAAGAACTCCTCAGTGCTATTAAGAGACTCACTTTCGTTAAACTCATTGATTTTTCCTGAGGATTCTACCTTTAACTGCCTAATATGTCCGACTAGTTGTGGGAGATGGTGCTAAGGCGCCATTGTTTTCATGTGCACTTTTTATTAAAGTGGGTTTTCTCTGTGAATGTGGTCATCATTCAGAATACAGGCGATACACTTAACCACTGCGATTAAAAAGTCACACTTTTAGTTAGCACATGTCGCGTGTCTGATTTGCTTGGAAGAAATTATCAACTTTTGACATAAATTGTGTTACTTTAGTGTATGTGGAAATATGGGGCCATAAATAATCTCAGTTTCAGTTTGCCTCTGTAAAGGCTGTAATTGTCTCCTTCGTTGTATGACAGTATTTGAAAGATGTTTCATGTATCTTTGGCACCGTAAATAATTTAAACCGAATAAGTGGGTGTAATGGAGATAAATGGAGTTAGATAGCCGAAAACTGGAACAAAATAGATGCGCTTAAGTTATTCTGTTAACCTGGCACACTGCCTTACTCCTGTAATCCTAGCATTTTGGAAAGTGGAGGTCGGAGGATGGCTTGAAGTCAGGAGTTTGAGACCAGCCTGGGTAACGTAATGGACTCTTTCATTGCTATTTTCGCATCAGGGACTGGTTTAGTGGAAGCCAGTTTTTCCTCAGACAAAGGTTGCGCAGGGGAAGAAGGCGGCGAGGTGGACAGGTTTGGGAGTGGGGGCTGGCGGCAGGTCTCCGAGGGGCACGTGGTGGGGCGGGTCTTCCGGTAGGAGCAATGTGACAGAGGCCAGGTGGGGCAGTGAGGCTGTCACGGGGACAGGGAGGGCCAGCGAGGGAGTAGGGAGGATGGTTTCCGGATAAAACTGTACCACGTCAGGTCATCCTCAGGCCTTACATTCTCCACAGACAGGTATTACATGTCATCCTCCGGCATCACATTCAGGCCACAGATAGGTACGGGTTGAAGGCTAGGGTTTGGGGATCTTTGACCTATTGTATATTTCAAATCACTAAAAGATGGTAAAATATTTAAAATATTCTCCTCCTAGAACATTTTCAGTAGCTTGATTTCATCTCTTATCCAAATATCATGCTGAGTGTGGTGAGTCACCCTCGAAATCCCATCACTTTGGTAGTCCCAAGCCGGCAGAACACTTGAGCCGAAGATTTGGAGACTAGCTCGGGCAATATGAGGAAACCGTTGTCTATTTTTAAAAATACAAAAAAATTTCCCAGCTGTGGTAGAAAGCACCTGTAGTACTAGCTACTTGGGAAGCCGAGATGTAGGAAGATCAGTTGAGGCTGGGTGGAAGAGCCTGCAGCGAGCAGTTCACTTTGGCCACAGGAGACATACATCTCAAGAAAGCAAATATGCAAAACATCACACTGTACCTCATACATAGATTGTTTTCAAATAAAATTATTTAAATGGGGACATTCTTCATATTGCAACTTAGGAAAATTACAATAGCTTTTCTTATCTAATTTTTAGAAATGAGATTTTGTCAGGTACATACTAAAATGCAGCATGTGTCCATGAAGTTAGTGCCCCTTTGCTCTGAGTGTTACAAATTTTACATATTTAAAGTCAGAAATACTAAAAAGATGTCAGCCTCGGGAAGGGAATTTTACTTGGGTTTTCAGCACAGTATGTAATAAAATTTTATCTTTTTAGCTTATTTACATCTAAATATAGATAATGTTTTACCATTTACAGCACAATGGTAGAAGCAGATCATCCTGCCAAGCTTTTCATTGGTGGCCTCAATAGAGAAACCAATGAGAAGATGCTTAAAGCAGTATTTGGGAAACATGGTCCCATATCAGAAGGTAACTCTTAAAACCGTGTGTGTGTGTGTGTGTGTGTGAGTGTGTGTGTGTGTATGTGTATTTTCACATGTATATTTCAATATGTTTGTTTAAAATATGTATGTTATATATATATGTTTTGAAAAAATATATTTTTTCAAAGTTCATTGTATACCTACATTAAAATGCCTTATGCGTTTTAAACTCTTATTTTGTAGTATCTGTTTGATATTTGGAAAATTCTCATAGTAGTAGGTTAAGGTTCTATGGAAAGGATAACCTACTACTTAGAAAGGAAAATGAGGAAAAGTAAATGTGCTGTGGAGTTCCGAAACAAACTGGAATAAAGTAGACTGACTGTAGGGGTGACTGAGTATTAAGAACCATAATAGTGATGTGAAATGCAATTATTTTTTAGTTTGATGTAACTTTTACATGGTTAGTAACTTGATGAGTCCATTATATGCATGTAAAATGTTTTCATATATTTTAGTTCTTTTGATAAAGGATCAAACCAGCAAATCCAGAGGTTTTGCATTTATTACTTTTGAGAACCCTGCAGATGCTAAGAATGCTGCCAAAGATATGAATGGAAAGGTAAGAGTCCCTTATTACTAATATTCTAACTCTGTTCTTCAATTAACAATATTTCTAGGTCTTTTTAATATTACTAAACTTTTGAAGATAGTAGAATGACATATGAAGCCATCCTCTTTTTTGTGCCATATACGAGCAAGTGTAGTCGGAAGGGTATTGGAATTAACATTATATAAATAAATATTTGATAACCTTTTTCTATGTTTGTATTTCGATATGAGTGCAAATAGATTTTAAAAGGTTTTGAAGAGCTTTAAAACTTATAAGGAACCCTCATGTATATGAAAGTAATAAGTCAATATTTATTAAATGCTATTAATTGAAGTACATCCAATTCATGGAAATACTTTTAGAGCATAGACAAACTGGATAGACATCTAGACAGACTCACAAGAAGGAAAGACTCTTTCCTTCTTGAAGAATATATTTTATGAAAATATATTTTTGCGAAAGTATATTTAAATAAGACCTTTACATTTACGGAAAGGTTAAGTAGTTGAAAATAGAAAATAATATGAGAACATTGAAGTCAGATAGCAGAAGAAGTAACTGGCATTTTTGCTCCATGCTTGCTTTTTCTGCTAAGGACATTTCTTTCCTGTCAGCAGAGTGACTTATGTAACATGAATAGCTAATTACTCATTTCCCCAGTGTGTTTGAGGACTTGTTTTGATTGAACCAATGGTCTCTTGTCCTGTTGAGTCTTAAATCTAGAGATTGTGTGTTTGCTTAAGCTTTAAACTTTTATGTAATTATATTAATTATTGAATTCCTTTATATTTTAGTCAAGAGCATTCCATTCTGTGCTCTTTAGTGCTTTTTTGCTTTATAACATTATCCCAATCATGCCGGGCATGGTCGCTCATGCACGTAATCCCAGCACTTTGGGTGGCCAAGGCGGGCAGATCACAAGCTCAGGAGAAAGCAACCATAATGGCCAACATGGTGAAACCCTGTCTCTACTAAAATAAAAAAAAAAAATAGCTGCATCTGGTTGTGTGTGCCTATAGACCCAGCCAGTCAGTAGGCTGAGGCAGGGGAATCAGTTAAACCCAAGGAGGCAGAGGTTGCAGTGAGCCGAGATCACGCCGATGCACTCCAGCCTGGCAACAGAGCAAGAATCCGTCTCAAAAACACAAAAAATAAATGAAATAAATAAATGACCTTATCCCAATCTGTTTTTAGGTCCTGTTAGTCTTCACGCTATCCCCAAAGTGCTTTTTTAGACTTCTTGAGAATTATCCTTCCCTGTGTGTGTCTCATACATAAAATTTATGCTTCAAAAACCACTTAGATTTCATATTTTCTTCCTCATTTCGTATTGTGGGTATTTTCTACTCGCTGTACTGTGTATTAATCTATTGATCGTGAAATTGTATATAGTGCATATTTAAGTCTTGCTAGTTGCTTTTCTTTCTGTTACATCTAGCACACTTCCTGTCACATAGCAGAAAGTACATTTTTATTCACCCTTATAAATTAGTATTTCAAGCTGTGGCAGAAACTGAGAGTTGCTTTTGCTTCATGGCTTTGTGGTAGGTATGGAGATAATTTTGACTTCTGTATAGGAATCTATGATAATTTCTTTTTTCCCTCTAGTTTTCAAGCAAAAGGGCAGATAATTTGCGTAAAGTTTTTGTTCGTTTGTTTGCTTTTTAAGATGGAGACTCGCCGTGTGCCCTAGGCTGGATTGCAGTGGGGCCGTCTTGGCTTACTGCAACCTCTGCCTCCCGGGTTCAGGCGATTCTCCTTCCTCAGCCTCCCAGTACCAGGGGCTACAGAGGCGCGCCACCACGCCCAGCTAATTTTGTACTTTGAGTAGGGATGGGGTTTCACCCTGTTGGCCAGGATGAGCTCTATCTCTTCACCTCATGATCCACCCGCCTCGGCCTCCCAAAGTGTTGGGATTACAGGTGTGAGCCACCGCACCCAGCCAACGTTATTTCTAAATTACTTCATCTCACATAATTTATTGTGTTAAAATAACTATGAATGTTGTATGCACATTAATGTTAAGATGGCCAATAAAGGAGGTTCTTCGAGTTTTCAGGGGGAATTAACAGTTAAGGAATTTTGGCTGACTTCAGAACACTGGGAAGGAAGCAGCCATGGGCAAATCTGGGGAGAATATTTTGAGCCCAGAAATAACAAAAGAAGTTTCAAGGTAGGAACAACTGGCGATGTGGCTGGAAGGGGTCTTGTTCGGGGATTTAAGTCCTTCTTCCAAATAACAAAATCCATGTAATTTTTAAATCGCATTATTAGCTGAACTGTTTTCAAAAATTGCTGTGGCCTGTAGAAAAGATTACAGTGAAAAATGTTATTAGGAAATTAATTAGGATAGTTAAGCATTTCTGAGAAATTACCTGAAGTACTATATTAAGATTCGTTTTTTAGGGGCACGTCTAAGGCAATGTAAGAAATGAGTAAGGGAAGAAAACTTAATGAGATCAAACAAGGATCACATATACAGAAACATTTTTAGAGTCAATATAGAATTGTAAATCATATGGGGATATTTTATGTAAGTGTTAGCAAATCCAACAAGAAACAGCTCATAATGACTAATGTGACACTCTGAAAAAGTAAGCTCATTTTTTTTTAAAATGACACAAGTTTTGTTGGGACACTGCAACTTTCAAACCAGTGATGTGAATACAAAGATGAAGTGGATTATATATTGTAAAAAACAGATGTGCCACATTCTTCCATATAATGTGTGATGGGTCAGTCTTTTTTTCTATGTTTTGGTTTTTTTTAATAATGGAGGAGTTTTCAAGGAATTTGAATAATAGAATTTGTGTTTGATCCCTTAATGGAAGGCATGTGCTCAGTAACTATCTCAAATTTGGCATTGCGAAAGATGTGTTCATTTTAGGAGAAAACAAAGTTTCCTTTTGGCAGAAAATACCTCGAATTGAACTACAGTTGATGTTAAAATGTTTGTAAAATGTGCTTACGTTAAATGTGCCAGTGTTATTGATAGTACCCTTAATACTTCTAGTCTTTGGATGGAAAAGCAATAAAAGTAGAACAAGCCAAGAAACCATCTTTTCAAAGTGGTGGTAGGCGGAGACCACCAGCTTCTTTGAGAAACAGAAGCCCTTCAGGAAGTCTGAGATCTGCAAGAGCAAGCAGTGGAGGAAAAAGAGGGTGGCTTCCCTCACATGAAGGACACCTGGGTAATGTTTTAAAATATAAAGATGGAACCATAGGACTGAAAGAAAATAAGTTTGAAGATATCAAAATTTCTCAATTTTTTAATTTCCTGTATGAAGAGAAAATTAGCTTATTGATAATAAGCATACTTACTTCTAAGTACTAAAGGTGTATTATAAAAATGATTGAACTAATATCTAAAATTTGTTTTAAAATTATAATAAGTTTGTATTGAAGTAACACACATTTGAAACTGAGTTGTGTTTATGAATGCTGATTGCCTGTACTCAACCGGGTTTCTGCGGAACTCATTTATATTCATTATACTTTAGAGTTTTCTACTTTAGGGCCCAGAACTTCGTGTCAGTTGTATTATCAAAGTACAATGTAATATTTTAAATTTTCCAACAGGAAAAAGTAACTGAATACTGAAGATTGATTTTGCAGTATTTGTTTTCTTGTGTCTACATGTGGAAACATCTATGCAAATGTATTGCTTTGTAATTTTGATAAAGAGAGTTTGTACAATGGCCTGCCGTAAAGCATTTTCAGTTGAAGAAATGTAGAACTTTAATTTCTGAAAAGAGTCTGTGACTCTGGAAAGATGTAAAAACCACTGCTTCACAGATATGTTATGAATCTTTCTTTGCTGGAGGCTGAGTCACTGAAAATGACATTTATTAGTGACTTACTCAATAGAAATGAGGGGTCCATCTTTACATATAAAAGAAAAACAGACCATATATTTAAGCAAAAGGAAAAAGAAAAAACTATTGGATGGGCTGTGCGAGGTGGCTAACGCCTGTCACCTCAGCACCTGGGGAGTACAGGGCAGGTGGACCACGAGGTCAGGAGTTCCAGACCAGCCTGGCCAACATGGTGAAACCCTGTCTCTCCTAAAGATACAAAACAATTTGCCTGGGCGTGGTGGTGTGCACCTGTAATCCCAGCTACTGAGGAGGCTGAGGCAGGAGAATCACAGGAACCTGGGAGGCAAAAGCTGCGGTGAGCCAAGGTTATGCCATGGCACTCCAGCCTGCGTGATAGGGCAAGAGTCCATCTGAATAAATAAATAAACCTCTTGGTTAACTTGTATTATCTATTAACCAACCTTCAAAACTCTAACAATTAACGTGGAGTTTTAATGACCAGACATGTAATTAATTGGAGATTTGTTTCAAGTTGAAATTGCAGTGTTTGCTCCATTTTAAGATGCATAGCTTCATGGCTGTTTCGTCTCCACTGATCTTGAGGGTGAGGTTCAATTATACTCTGCCACGGACGCGAATGTATATATAAATTCTAACCTGTAACACTACCTGGCAGTTGGCATATATCTACATTTTTGTAGAGGTATAAAAATATGTTTATATTACCGAATATGCAATTCTTAAAGACTGTTACAATTCAGCATAGTCTCAACTGAAAATTAGTGTCTCATAAGGGAATTTTAAGAATTCTATATTGTGTTAACAAATTTTAGAGACAATGTATTTTCCTGATATGTGACTTCTTGGTATTGGAAATATTTGAGTTTCTTTGAATGGAAATTAGTTTATCTTTATGATGTGCTTTGAAAATTTTTCCTCATTACAGAATGATATAAACAGTCATTTATCATTTTTCTTTTAATATTTTTATGCATATTATAGTTAGATATTTTAGTGATAGATTTCTGCCCCCTTTCACTCCCCATTTTCCACATCTCTCCTTCATACCGATATATTATGATACTTCAGTTTCTTTCTAGATTTTCTAAATGAACTTTTATTGCTTGAAGTGTACTAATACCATGTAGGAATGCTAATTTTATTAGTTTAGACAAAATGTGAATTTGTTATAAAATGTAGAAAATATTTGTAAACAACCAAAACTTAGCCATCTAAGAAACAGTGATGTTAGTTAACTGAAAAGATTTTGTTTGAAATACAGATGATGGTGGATACACTCCTGATCTCAAGATGAGTTATTCTAGGGGACTCATTCCAGTTAAAAGAGGTCCATCTTCAAGAAGTGGAGGTCCTCCTCCGAAAAAATCTACTCCTTCTGCTGTGGCAAGAAGCAGTAGATGGATGGGAAGCCAAGGTAAATGCTACCTGACAGAAAGACCGTAGTTTTTGTATGACTAAAAATGAGCTGTTTTACCTGAATGCTTAGCTTTAAGTTCATTGAACAAAAGGGAAGTGACACATACGTGAGCATAATTACTGATTGATAGCTTTTATTATAGTTTCTATCTCACTAGGTACATTTCAGATTTATGTTGAAGAAATACTTGAGCTTCTCATTGCAGATCAAAGAAGTGATTAGAGTGAGGCCAACATTCCTTTTAATCCTGTGTTTGCTAGAAAATTCCCCTTAATTTTTCTAAAAGTTCCTAGCAGTATTCTTTGATGGTAGGCTTCTTGATCTAATTAATTCTTCCATTTCCTAAGTCCCATGGTGTCCCATTCTAAAAACTGCTTGTTCGGTGACTTTGCTGGGTTGGAGTCTTGCTCTTACTAGGTGAGAGTGCACTATGTGAGATGACGACTTACTATAGCCTCAAATTTGTGAGATGACGGCTTACTATAGCCTCAAATTCCTGGGCTCAAGCAATTCTGCTGTTTCAGCCTCCCGAGTTTCTGCAACTACAGGCATGCAGCACCACACCTAGCTACATTTTTTTCCTATGTTTTTGTAGAGAGAGGATTTGACTACATTGTCAAAACTGATGTTAAAGCCCGGGGCTCAAGCAGTCCAGCTGCCTCAGCCTTCCACACTCACTCACAGTGTGAGCCGCTAAGCCTGGCCATCCAGCTTCTGAGACCTCAGTAATGCGTATGTGCAAGGCATACTCACTGCTTGCATGAAGATTCAAAAGAACTACAAGAGCATTTAGCAGACAAGGAGTCATTGAGCTTAAATATGATTTAAAAATAAATTTAAGGCTCAAAAGGTAGACACGTAGCAGTCCAAAATTCTTAAATTAAGTGGATATCACAGAAATGCAGAGCTGTGAAATATAGGTGTATGTAAATCAGTAATTGAGATTGTACCGGGTTGTTTAAACATTAACACAAGATCCTTAGTGTAAGATTTGAAATTATTGGAGGAGAGAATTTAGAACTAAGCAACCCGAGGTGAGAAGTAGGGTTGAATGCAGGTAATGCTTTTGAGAAGAATTGTAAGACTGCAGACTGAACAGAAGAAAATAAGACAATAAATAAAAGTTCTTAGCAAGGAAGCTTAAGCAGAGCAAATTAAAATTCTTTCTTAGTCCTCCATCCTAATATGGAGGTAGTTAAAAACTGCCATTTTCAATTTTACATTTCGTATGTAGAGTATCTGTGAAGGGAGGTATTTATTGGCTTCAGGACACCCAAGCCAACTCATTTCCACTGGAAAATTAGCCAGTGAAGGTATCATATGTGAAACACTGACCTCTAAGGAATAGCAAGTGAAGAATATATTAAAGGAGAAACTTTCTATTTTGAAATAGCACCAATGTTGTAATGACCCCTTGCATAGCATTGCTTTCTTTGTAGTAAATGCAAATCTTGACCATCATTAGAAAATCTTCACTAATACATTTTAATTTCTCAACATTTAAGATAGAGCCAACCAGTTAGGGATAAAGAACTTTTATGTAAACATTTAGCATATAGTCATTTACAGGTAGCTGTATTTATGTGTGTGTGAGATGGACTGAATGATATTTTAAAATCCACCTTCTTTGGCTGAGAAACGACAATGTATGTAAACTTTAAAATCAGTGAAGAGTTTGATGGTTTTACATGTTTTGCCTGTGTCACTCAGTCATCAGTAATTTATATGAAAAGGAAAATAATAACTAAGTAGTTACTAACCATTACATATCAACTTTTACCTAAGCATTAATGTTTGCCTTCAGCTTCATTAGAAGAACTGGCCTTGTGGGAGCCATGGGATTATCCAACGCCATAAGAAATATTCACAGTGTCATGACTGTCTAGTAGTTTAGGAAACAAAGAATGGAGTCATAGAAGAAATAATTTTAAAAAGTTGTTTGAGAGAAGAGAAAATAGCGTTTCAGATTTGGTGTTCTTTACATAATGTTCCATCATTTGAATGTTAAAGGTCCCATGTCACAAAGAAGAGAGAATTATGGAGTTCCTCCACGCAGAGGGACAATATCTTCCTGGAAAAATGATCGCATGTCACCAAGAGATGATGGTCATGCAACTAACGATGGGTAAAGAAAAATTAAAAAACACGGTTGATTTTTTTTCTGTGGTGATGAAATTCACATAACAAAATTAAATATTATAAGATGAACAGTTAAGGGGTGTTTAATACATTCTGTGCCGTGCAGCAACTACCTCCATTGAGTTCCAGAACATTTTCGTCACTCTGACTTAAAACTACTACCAGTTAAGCAGTCCCTCCCATTTCGTCCTTTTCCTTAGCTGCTAGCAAACACCAGTCAGTGTTCTGCTTCTGAACTTACCTGTTGTGGGTATTTAATGTTAATGTGCTCAAACAGTACATGACTTTTTGTATTTTTCAGCTTTCCTTTTGCATGATATCCTGAAGGTTCATTTACATCACAGCACTTCACTCCTTCCACAAGCTATTAGCCCATTATTTTATCTGGGTGGTTTCCACCCCGGTATTTCAACGCACCAATATTTGTTTGAGTATGCATATTCAGCTCTGGGTGTATATGAGTGGAATTGCATGGTCCTATGATAACGATGTTTGTTTTCTTGAGGAACCGCCACATTTCTCCATAGTAGCTGCATCATTTTCCGTTCCAACCTAGCGTTGTATCAGCATTCCAATTTGTCTACATCCTCTCAAACACTTGTTATTTCCTGCTTTTGGAAATTTATTGCCATTCAACTGTGTGTTTGAAATATGATATCTCATTTTGGATTTGAAATGCATTTTCTGCGCCCATTAACTCATCATGCACATGTATCCTAGAACTTAAAGTATAATAAAACAAAAAGAAATGCATTTTCTGAATCACTGAATATGAGTATCTGTCCCGTGTGCTTTTTGGGCATTTGTCGATTTTATGTGGAGAAATATCTGTTTAGATGTTTGGCCTTTTAATTTTGTTTAAGTTGTAAGTTAGTCATGTATTGGATACTAGAAGTTGAAAATTTAAAATTTGTTGCTTTAACTTATGCATACAGAAATCATCGAAGTTCCCAAGAAACTAGGGATTATGCTCCACCATCTAGAGGCCATGCATACTGTGATTATGGTCATTCTCGACGGTATGAAAGTTATTCTAGAGGATATAGGTACTGTACCTTTTTCTGGATTTGCCAAATAGATTTCTTAAATTGTTCATTCCAACTAAGATTGTATCAGGGCTTCAATTTATCTACATCCTCTCAAACACTTGTTATTTCCTGCTTTTGAAAATTTATTGCCATTCATCTGTGCGTGTGAAATATGATATCTGATTTTGGATTTGAAATGCATTTTCTGCACCCATTAACTCATCATGCACATGTATCCTAGAACTTAAAGTATAATAAAACAAAAAGAAATGCATTTTCTGAATCACTGAATATGAGTATCTGTCCCTTGTGCTTTGTGGGCATTTGCCTATTTTATTTGGAGAAATATCTATTTAGATGTTTGGCCTTTTAATTTAAAGTTGTAAGTTAGTCATGTATTCGATACTAGAAGATGAAAATTTAAAATTTGTTGCTTAAATTATGCACACAGAAATCATCCAAGTTCCCGAGAAACTGGGGATTATGCTCCACCAACTAGAGGCTAGGCATACTGCGACTATGGTCATTCTAGGCAGAATGAACATTCCTCTAGAAGATATAGATACTGTAACTTTTTCTGGATTTATCAAATAGATTTCTTAAATTGCTCATTCCAACTAACATTGTGTCAGGGCTCCAATTAGCTACATCCTCTCAAACACTTGTTATTTCCTGCTTTTGAAAATTTATTGCCCTTCCAGTGTGTGTGTGTGAAGTGTGGAAGCTCCCTTTTTATTTGAAATGCATTTCCTGAATCATTGATTATGAGTGTCTGTTTCATGTGCTTTTTGGGCATTTGGGCATTTTGGGCATTTGGGCTCTGTGGGCATTTTATTTAGATGTTTGGCAATTTAATTGTGTTGAAGGTGTAATTTAGTTATGTTTTGGATACTAGAAGTTGACAATTTAAAATTCCTTGCTTAAACTTGTGCACGCAGAAATCATCCAAGTTCCCGAGAAACCAGGGATTATACTCCACCACCTAGAGACTATGCATACCATGATTATGGTCATTCTAGTTGGGATGAACATTCCTCTAGAGGATATAGGTACTGTCATGTGATCTGGATTTATCTAATAGATTTCTTAAATGGTTCATTCTGAAATTGAAAAGACTTTTTTTTTTCAATTTAGTTATCATGATGGCTACGGTGAGGCCCTTGGTAGAGATCATTCTGAACATCTAAGTGGAAGTTCTTATAGAGATGCATTTCCGAGATACGGTAAGGGTCCAGGATGGATTTGTAAATTACAGAATTTTATTGAATAGATCAGATTGTTATTTTAATGAAATTCTAAGGAAAATTGTAAAGGACATATGCAACATGTTTAAATATTGAGTATTCTTAACAGTATAAAGCCTAGGGAATGATACGAAGGTGAGAACTGCAGTTAACGTTAAGAAAATGTGACTGAGCATTTACTTTAGAATTAAGTTTGTTAAGCTGCAAAATACTACTCTTACACTTCTCTTAAATAAAACCTTCTGACTATTGAAGACTTGATTAATATCCTGTCAAGAAAGGCGGAGGAAAGCAGATATTTCCAAATAGTACTTTAACTAATTCATGCTTTAATGATAGCAGTAAAAATGTTTAAATGTAGTCCCACATATTATTTTATCAACCCTGCAGGGACCTCTCATGGTGCACCACCTGCACGAGGACCTCGGATGTCTTATGGTGGAAGCACCTGCCATGCATATAGTAATACACGAGATAGATATGGCAGAAGTTGGGAGAGTTACTCAAGGAGCTGTGGTGATTTTCATTATTGTGATCGTGAGCATGTTTGCAGAAAAGACCAAAGGAATCCGCCTTCTCTGGGTAGGGTGCTCCCTGATCCTCCGGAAGCATATGGTAGCTCAAGTTATGTGGCATCTATAGCAGATGGTGGGGAGCGTCGATCTAAAAAAGGAGACTCGAGCAGATATTAAAGCAAGCATTCAAAATAATAGTTATTGCATACCAAACCTTGTTTGCAAATCAAAAATTGAAATGTTATTTCTGCATCGTTACCTGCATATTACTAAAAGAAACATGTTGGTTTTGTGGAGAGAGGTAGATACTAACTTCCTCCATGAATTTTTTGAGGTATTCAAAGGAAAAGGAATTGTTTTCAAAGTAATTTCATAGTTTTTGATGCTATTTGAAAAGTGTTTAGATGTAATATCTACCTTAAAATTTTCACAATAAAATTTTACATGTACTGCAAGATGCCTGGTGTTATTGGTTAGCCGCACATGCTGAAAGCAAATTCAATAGGAGAGTAAATTGTGTAGTTTGTTGTACGTTTTCCTTTGTTTCTTTGAACACAGATTCAAAATTAGGGATGTGTTATGTTGCCCTTGCAAGCTGCTCAAGTTTTCTAATTAGGCTTTTTCTCTTTAAAAACTAACAAGGTTAAAATGTTTGAGAAGTCTTCAGAAAGACTACAAAACTGTCTGCCTCACCCTAAAATCTTTATGTTTTAGAGGAATAGTACAGGTCAAAGGAAATAATTAGATGTCACTGATACTAAAGTTTAAGACATCCGGAACATTCTCTGTGAAGCATTCTGTGACTGAAGAGGATAACGGTAATGAAAACTTTTTTTTTTCACCTAAATCAGAAGTGAACCAGCTAAGTTTCTCAGGTGCATAGCATAATGAATTTAAATGTTCGTAGTTTAAATAGTGGAAAGGAAGTGTTTTTTCTTGTGAGGTACCCACGTTAATTTTTTCTTGAATATTTTGACAATGGGTGTTGTAAGTAATGGTTTAGTAATATGTTCTTACAAATAGGAATAATCTAGAATGGTTGGGATAGTATCAATTTTTTTTGAGATGAAGTGTAGCTTTGTCGCCGAAGCTGGGGTGCAGTGGCTCTGTCTTGGCTTATGGCAACCGCTGCCTTCTGGGTCCAAGCTATGCTCCTGCCTCAGCACCCTGAGTAACTGGTATTAGATATGTGTGCAGCACAACAGGGCCAAGTTTTGTATTTTTAGTGCAGACAGCGTTTCACCTTGTTTGCCAGGCTGTTCTAAAAATCCTGATCCACCCTCCTCAGACTCCCGAAGTGCTAAGATTATAGGCATGAGCCACCACTGTCAGCCTATCAGATTTAATTGATAATATGAATGGAAACACTTTAAACCTCATACTTAGGGGAAAGTGAAGTGTATAAAACATAAACAACAGCATAAAGTTTCTGATGGGATTGCTTAAAGTCTTAAGACATCATTGAATGATAAAAATATTTGGACCGAAATAACTAAATGAATTAATTTTCCTGATTATACAAACTAAAGAAATGAAGTACATCAAGTTCCAGAAGTTTTGCAGTGCATAATTCTTACAATTGACAGACTAATTGGCAAGGAGGAAGTATTTTCTTGAAAAATTTTGACACAATCATCAATTTTTATAGGGTAAGGGTACAAATAATTTTAAAGGGAGAAGTTGCCAACTTTGATTTTGAAGTGAGTTATTCATGTTATGAAGTGTTTTCATTCACCTGTAGCATTGTGAGGATGAAGTGAAAAGATAAATCTCCCTAGTCTTGTGTATCTTACTGTCCAGGTGTGGTGGTTCAGGTCTCTAATTCTAACACCTGGGGAGGCCGAGGCTTGCAGAGCACTTTAGGACAGGAGTTGAAGACCAGGCTGGCCAACACCATGAAACCCCATCTCTACCAAAAATACAAAAATTAGCCGGGCATGGTGGTGCCTGCCTGTAGTACGTTGCAGTTAATTGGGAGGCTCAGGGAGGACAATGGTTTGAACTTGGGAGCCTGATGCTGCGGTGAGCCGATATCGCACCATGCACCCTAGCCTGGGTGACAGAGTGTGACTCCAACACAAAAATAATTATATCCATCAACAAATATATAAATAATAAATAGGGTATCCTTCAGTTCAAGCACTTATCGATTCTTTTTTCTTGTTTAGAGACAAGGTCTCACACTGTTGTCCAGCCTAGACTGCAGTGGCACCATCATAGCTCACTGCAGCCTTGAACACGGGGTTCAAATGTGCAAGCCTTCCATTTCAGCCTCCCAAGTAGCTGGAATTACAGACACACACCAACCACCATGCCCAGCTTTTGTGTTTGTGTGTGTGTGGTAGGGACAATGCTTTGGACATATTGTTCCGGCTGGTCTCAAACTCCCAGACCGAAATAATCCTCCTTCCCTGGCTTCCCAAAGTGTTGTGATTATAGCCGTGAGCCACTGAGTCTGGCATATCTTTTCGTATTATGAGCGACATTCCACCTCACTGAGTCTGGCATATCTTTCCTTGGTATCAGTGACATTTCACCTTTGCTCTTTTAATTATTTTGAGATGTACAATAAATCCTTATTAAGTGTAGTCACCGTGTGCCACTGAACACTAGATCTTATTCCTTCTAAGCAAGTATAATTTAACCCACCCCCATCCCCTCTTTGATCCCTCCCTTACCAGTTCACATTACTTGTATCAAAATATCACGTGTATGCCAAAAGTATTTACAACTGTTAGGTACAAATTTTCATTCCCTTCCTCCTTCCCTCCCTTCCTCTCTTCCTTCCTGCCTTTCTTTCTTTTTGTCTCTGTATCTTTTTCTCTCATTGAATTTTTTTAAGACAGGATCCTGCTCTGTCACCTAGGCTGGAGTGCAGTGGCGTGATCTCAGCTCACTGCTCCCTCCCTATCCTGGGTTCAAGCAGTTGTCCACTCACACCCTTCTAAGCAGCTGCGACTGCAATCATATGACACCAATCCTGGCCATTTTTTTGTATTTTCAGTAGAGACCAGGTTTCACAATATTTGCTCAGGCTGCTCTTGAATTCCTTTCCTTTAGTGATGCACCCACATCAGCCTCTCAAAATGCTGGGATCCAGGCATGAGCCACAGTGCCCACCCAGTTGTATGCATTTCTCTCTCCCGTGATCTCTCCTATTTTATTATTTTATTCTCTTTTTATTTCTGAGACAGCGTCTCGCTCTGGTGCCCAGGCTGGAGCACAGTGGTGTGATCTCACGTTACTGCAAACTCCATCACCAGGGTTCAATGGATTCTCCTGCATCAGCCTTCCAAGTAGCTGGGAGAACATCCATGGGCCACCAAGCTTGGCTAGCTTTGGTATGATACTAGACGTGGCATCTTGTCATGTCTAATTTCATATCTGTTTTAAAGCTTGATTGATAAGCAATATTGACTTCCTGGAATGTTTTATGTTTACAAAACAATTATAGTACTACTATTTAGCCTCCTCCTATAAAATATTGTAACACACAACACATACACACACAGACAAAGACACAGTCAGTGATCAAAAAAATCAGTGTAGGCCACGACCTAAATGAAAGGTGAGCTGCTGCAGTTGCCTAGAACTAAACCAGACCAGAGTTGACCCATACCAGTCTGAGAGATGTGAACAGGGGCTTTCAAACAACTCTATCAGATACATGTTAGATTATTCTCCAGCCATAGCGAAGGGGCATTAAAGATCTGTGGTGCTTAGAAGAGTCTCGATGATTTGACTTTTGCAGGGTATTGGCATTCATGATGTTGGCCTTTACGGCTCTCTGCAATTAAGTCAGTAGACAACGCAGTTTTTCTAGGAGTCTAAAATGCTTTTCAGAATTATCTAAAACTTAGTGGCTTAAAACCATAATTATAATTTCCTAACTGTCAGTCTCTGCAATCGCCCTCAGTCTCTCAGCCAAATGAATGTGGTTCAGGGACACTCAGGAGGATGCAATCTAGTGATGGCCAAAGATGGGGACATTGGCGGGTGTCTTCTCATCTCCCTGGTGCCATGGCTAGCGTGACTCAAATGGCAGGGGCTGGACTGCTGAGATGCTCAGACATCTTGTTCTGTTTCTTTGAGTCTCCCCATTGGATGTCCCTTCTGCGTAGTGTTATCAGGGTGTTAGATTTCGTGATGTACTGGTCGGGGGCTCCTAAGGGGGATGAGAGCAGGAGACTTCGGCAGAGCTGTGGCACCTTTTCTAAACTAGGCCAGAGGTGGTCCAGTATCCAGAAAATGCTTGCACTGTTTTCTCTTCATTACAAGGAAGTACTGTGTTCAGTCCCATCAGGAATATTTTCAAATGGGTTTGAGAAGAATTTCAAAGTGTGTTTTAGACCGCTACAGTGGCCATGCCTATGAATTCCTTATTTTTACAAGTGCTGGATGGGTTTTTCCCAAAATAATGCTTTTTTCGGGGGTGTGGGGTGGTAGAGACAAAGCTTTGGTGTTGTGACCCAGGCTGTAGTGCCGTGGCGTGATCTTGGCTCACTGCAACCACCGCCTCTTGGGTTCAACCGATTCTCCTGCCTCAGCCTCCCAAATGGCTAGGATTACAGGAACCTGCCACCATGCCCAGCTAATTTTCAAATATTTAGTAGAGATGGGGTTTCACCATGTTGACCAGGCTGGTCTTGAGCTTCTGACATCTGGTAATCCACCAGCCTTGGCCTCCCAAAGTGTGGGGATTACAGGCGTGAACCATCCCCATCCGGCCTTCAAATTATATTTTCATACCCACTCACTTCCACAATTTTTTGGACCTATCTGCGTGTTCTCCTCGGAGGCGGGGGGACGGAAACAGTATCAGAGTTGTTGAAAAATGTATGAAAGAGAGAATGGCAATACTATACAAGGTTTAACTTATTCACAATACTGTATTCACTGAATAAAAACATTACTTTTAAAATTCTACTATTTACTAAATAAATAAAATACATTCTTTCAATCACTCTAAAATGTGTGTACATGAAGAGAATAGAAGAAGGGTTCTAATACATAAACAAATAAATGATGCTGGGCATGGTGGCTCAGGCTGTAAGCCTAGCAGTTTGGCAGGCAAAAGTGGGTGGATCACTTGAGGTCAGGAGTCGGAGACCAGCCTGGCAAATATGGTGAAACCCAGTCTTGACTAAAAATACAAAAATTAGCTGCACATGGTGGCATGCACCAGTAATCCCAACTCCTCAGAAGGCCGAGGCAGGGGAATTGCTTGAAGCTGGGAGGCGGAGGTTGAGGTTGAGCCAAGATCCTGCCACTTCACTCCAGCCTGGGTGACAGAGCAATACTCCTCAAAACACACACAGACACCCCAAAAAAACTAAAAAATGAAAATAAAAATTTTGTACTCACAGTTCAACTCGCATATCTAACAGAAAACAGAAGTACATTAAAACAAAGTTTCCACAAAAGGCAAATAAAACAAATTTATCACCTTGCATATAAAATGAAAATAATAAACTGAAGAGAACTATACGGAAAAAAATTCAAAATTTACAAGTAAGTACTCTAAAAGAAGCTGAAAGTCACTCAAAACTTTTCTGGATTCCATGTCTCTACAGTGCAAACATGATCATAAAATTTGCTGGGGGCAGAACAATCAAAATGTATCTTAAAACTCAATAAACACTTCAAGTCTCCCATAAGAGTTGTAATAGAAAGGGGACGCATCTGCTGTATTTCTACACAAATGTGAACAAACACCATTTCTTTGTATACATTGTTTGACTATTCCAAGAAAATAACTTCCATATTAATATTAGGGGATGTGACAAAGCAGGTCTTCATCATGATAAGTAACACTGGGTGTCCACACCACTACTCAGGTCGCCTTAATTCCCAGCCAGGTTCCCTCCCTGGACACACAATGAAGGGCTCATCCATTCTGCAGTCTCTTCACATTTCCTCCCCTGTGAGCCCAGTGTGGTTCTCCAGATTCCCTGTGTAGCGGCCTCTCTTGTCTGGTGGGGCAGGGTGGGGCAGGGAAGTGTGAGTGATGATGGCAGAGGGCAGAAAGCATCTCAGGGAAGCCTGGGATCATTGTAACAAAAAATGATGGGCGTGGGACAGCCCATCAGGGAAGACATAGAGAGGGGCCTTGGGAGGATATCTGGGTGGAGGGTGAGAGGGCCCTGGTTGAGCCCAAACTGAGCCCCAAGTGGTAGCCGGCCTCAGGCCTCAGCTGGTGAGGGATGATGAGACAGCTACCACTTGAGCCTTGCTTCTCACCCACTGACCTTAGACACTTATTGCTCTTAGGCAGCTTAAGGTGCCCCAATCCTAAAATGTGGGTGTTACAGTTCTTTGATGGCCATTTCTCTGCCAGCCCATGGATGGCGTGGGATTGCTCACTGCAGTCACCTCCCTGAGGCTTGGATTCTCCATGTGGGGCACAACTCCAGGAATCAACGGCCTCTCAGTCCCCAGCCCTAGACTGCTCAGCTGGCCTCCTCTCTGTTCACTCTCTAATGGCCTCCCTCCCTGGAGAAGTACTGCAGGGGATTGAGCTACAGGTTCTGGCTGATGATCTAGGGGACTGCAGAAGTGGGTACAGGTTAGTTTAGGTCACGGCTCAAAGCCAGTTCCCCAGAGGCCAAGGAATGACCAGCAAGATCCTTTCCCATGATGCCCTACCTGGCGCTCACCTCAGCAATCCTGCCAGAACCTGGGCAGTCATGGTCAGCCAACCAGCTGAAGAAGGTCAGGTAGGAGCTGTACTGCCTGCAGCTGGAGGCTTGACCTTCATGATCCCACAACCACTAGACTGCAGTGGAACGAGACATCCCGTATCCTGCAGAGAGAGGAGTCAGGAAGGTTCATGCCAGACCTACCCTCCCACACACCAGCTCCCCTACCATGCTGGGAGGCGCTGCTTACGGAGGACGCCAAGGCAGTACTCCTGAATGATCACTTCCTTGTGGAAGTAAAGATTGTGATAAAAGGAAATCTTCATCCTGCCGCCGGTACCCGGAAGAGTTGCGTTCCTCCCCTTACCTGGCCAAGAAGGAGAAAGAGGACGTACTCAAAGGACCATTTCATGTAGCTGGGGTGAGGTGACCTGTTAGCTGGGGTGAAGCATGTGTTTCTCCTTCCCTCGTCTCTCATTGAGACACCCCCGGGTCCCAGGGGTACCTCAACCTGGCCCAGACACCAGACCCCTCCGGAAGACTCAGGCTCCTTAGCCTGACCTGCAAATCCATCACATACGTAGCTTAGCAGGACTTCATCATCATTTGTGATCCCGGCCAACATCTGGGTGTGTCACACAATCTGCCTCTGGTCAAGGAGCCGCCAGATGATTGGGTGGGCGTGCAAGGAAACACCCTGCAACTTTGCAAGAGCACGGAGAGTGGGGCAGGGCACCTTCCCTTCCAGGTCCTCTGTCTCTGTCTGGCGTGGAGGGCACCATCACAGCTGTGGTGGTCTTGGTGGTGGGTGGAGGCAGGCCCAGACAACCTGCTCTGAGCAGGGACTGGCACTGAAGAAGTGGGCAGGGGGTTGGGGGCGGGGTGGTGGTGTGTGAGGCGACTACTTGCTAGGCGTTTCTGAGCTGCAGGAGGCCCTCCTGTGCTGGGTGCTGGACGGGCTCTGCTGCTGTCTGGGTGTGTGGTCTCTCCTTCTCCTGGTCTCCCTGAGGGGTGCACGTGTCCACCCCAGGGAACTGCTGTGGGTAGAAGTAGCTACAGGGCTGTGCCTGGCTCTCCCCATGGAGCTCGAGTGGTTTCAAGGGAGCTTATATATACTCAGGGCCTAAACATCTTTCGGTGTAGCTCTGGCACAGGGAAGAAATTGTGTCTCGGGAGATAGTGCCTTCCTTGCATAGGACGGCAGCCCCGTGCACAGTGACATCGAGTCTTGAGCACCTTGTGTTTCTGGGGTAAGCTTGCTGGACACAGGCAAGGGGAGCAGGGAAGTTCCATGGCTGGTATGGGCATGCAGACTCCCCTTCCTCCAGGGACTTTCCCAGTGAAACGTATCCTTCAACTTTCTGCTGTTATGATGGGTCCTTGGCGCTGCTATTCTCCCTGGTGAGTGCTGTGCTTGGCTTCCTGTCCCTACCACATGCCCTCAGGGCACATGCAATTAAGCTGCCCACCTATCTGCATGAGCCTGTTCTCGGTTCCCCTTGTTGTCCCCTATGCCCTGAATCCTGGCTGACCCCCAGTGCCTACCACCTTGTTTCCCCCACCTCCGCTCCCAGGAGCTCAGTACCCATCCCTTGCTGCCAACCATCCCGAATTGGCAGCTGCAAAGATATGGCTCCGGCCCAGAAGCCCTGGATGCCCTGCGGCCTGGGACATTCACGTAGCCAAGCTCCAAGTGAAGGACGTCCAGCGAGTCTTTTGCTGGCCGGGGCATACTGTGGCCAGGGCCAGGCTGTGCCTGCAGGTCCTCCTTCTGTGGCTCCACATTGGCCTCCTCCTTGGCCACCACCTCCATCTCTGCAATGATGTTATCCCCCACTAGCATGTCTCTTCCCCCAGGGTTGCCTTCCTGCTCTGTGCACAGGCCATCCTCTCCTGCACAGCCTTCAGCCTTAACATGGTGCCCTCCTTGAGGCTCCAACAGAGCAAAGCCTGTGCCTCCCACCCCATCCCCACAGCACCCCTCGACTCTGGGGGCAACTCCAGGAGAGGCCTGCGGGCCTTGCCCTGCTGAGAACCACATCCTACACCTATGTGGAACAGGGTTCCTGGGGAGCCCCACAGCGCCCTTAGCCTGTCACACTCACACTGGGGCTCAGATACCCAGCAGGGTTAGCTGCGCACAGCAGCCCTGGAGTCGGATGCCAAGGCCCTGGCTTCCAGAGCCCCGCTAGCAGGCACCGCGGCCACCACTGCACTTGTGAGAGCCTCTGCACCAGGAAAGCAGTGCACACGGATCACTGGATTGGCCACCATGGCGGTAGGCCCCCCGTGTGCCCAGGGCACAGGATGAGAAGTCCTTTGGAATGCCCCTGTGAGTACAGCATTCTCAGGGAGGAACCGTGGAACTCGGGAGTATGCATATGCCTAGACCTGAGAGAATCCTTGCAGGGTTTCACCTTCTGGTGCAGATGAATTCCACCTCAGCAACGTACCAGTCGACTTTAGTCCCATGCACTCGCCCTGCCCCAATCCCCCCAAGCCACCGCCACTGCTGTCCCAGCGGGCAGCGCTGGTCCCTCTCTCTCCCCTCTGGATCTGCAATATTCAGTACCATCGGCCTAGCCTGCCTAATGAAGTGAGATGTTTCATGTGTTCCCTGTGGGTTAATTAATGTCTTGCCACACTCCGGATGCCAGTTAGGGTGTACGTCTTCCATGCCCACAACTGCAAAGGGCTCACACTTCGCGTTTGCCTTAATCCACCGCCGCCCGCCCCATGGCACAAGCGTGGACTCGGAAGAGTTACCGCGACATGATGGAGCTGCAGCCCAGCCGGGGCGGGGGGCCTCAGGACACGCCCACAGCCTTCGCAGTAACTGGCTGACGCCCACCGCCTTCGCAATGATTGGTCGCTGGAGGTAGGCGGGATTTCCGGGCACGGCTTCTGGCGTCCTTCCCTCTCAGGGTAGCACCAGCTGTCCTTCCCGCAGTTGGCCCTGTGGTGTTCCGAAGCCGGTTACGTACGGCCTGAGGGCCAGGCGAACCTCAGGCTCTTTGTCCTACTAAAAAGCGCAGGTATTTTCTGTTTCTCTGGACAGCTGGGTCTCTCGGCAAGAATAGAAAGCAAAGGTTTGGGATTTTGTCTATAAAAGGGGATGGGTTTTCTATGTGTGGGTGTTGAATTACGGGAGGAGTCACTGGGGAAAGAACTCCTCATTGCTATTAAGAGACTCACTTTCGTTAAACTCATTGATTTTTCCTGAGGATTCTACCTTTAACTGCCTAATATGTCCGACTAGTTGTGGGACATATCAAAAACCTGTTAGAGTCCTAAGCATTCTTCTCTTAGTATTAGGACCTTCGCACTCTCCTATGAAGATGTTTGCCCCAAAAATGAAGTGGAGAGCCATATCCTGAGGGAAGGAAAGGATCACCAGGGTTGGAAGAGTGACATCTTTTGTCCTCACTTGAATAGGAAGGATAGCATTTCTGAGGTTCCCCATATCCTAGCTTCAGGAATAGTTTTTGTTAGGTCTGCTTGTCTGAAGAGGGATCCTTAAATTCCAGACAGTCCCCACTATCATGGGGCTTTCAGCAAAAATTATGTCTTTCTGATTGGTGAGTCCAGGTGCCTAACGAAGGGAATAGAGTCCTAGAGTTTATACTAGAAATCATTCTTATTGAAGAAACTAGAATAGCAAAAGAAACAGGGAATGGTTTTTAGAAGCAAGACTAGCCTCAGAGAAGAGAGAGGAGAGGAAGTTTGTCTGACAGACATTAGGACCCAGGAGGCATGGGTCAGGATAGATAGGATAGATGGGTGAGTCTTGCTTGGGCAATGTAACTTTGAGAGTTCCACTCATGACTACGGGGTCAACCAACTTGTTGTTAGACCCCCGAGCTGAATGTCTTTCCCCTCTGTCGACTCTTGGCTCAGCCCAGAAGTAAAGAAAAAGTGAAGCTCGTTCCAGGCAAACCAATGCTTCCAACCCCAAAGAGTCAGCAGTTGTTAGAGAGCCCTTTCTCAGAAAGACTGACACCTGTGTCTTTAGTCCAGTGGCCATGCTAGCCACTTTTAAGAGCCCAGTATTTAGCCCCAGAATTCTAAGGAAAAGTAGGATGGGTGAAAAGGGTCCAATGGTACTCACCACTTAGTAATAGTCAATAATGCCTTCATGGTTGCCAAAATGGGTCTGGAATTTATTCCTTCTGGTGGGTTCTTGGTCTTGCTTACTTGAAGAATGAAGCCACGGACCCTGACGGTGAGTGTTACAGCTCTTAAAGATGGTGTGTCCAGCGTTTTTCCCTTCAGATGTTCAGATGTGTCCAGAGTTTCTTCCTTCTAGTCGGTTCATGGTCTCTTAAAGGTAGTGGGTCTGGAGTTGTTTGTTCCTCCTGGTGGGTTCATGGTCTCACTGACTTCAGGAATGAAGCCACGGATGCTTGTGGGGAATGTTATAGCTCAAAAAGTTAGTGAGGACTCAAAGAGTGAGCGGCAGCAAGATTTATTGTGAAGAGTGAAAGAACAAAGCTTACACAGCATGGAAGGGGACCCCAGCGGATTACCACTGTTGGCTGGGTGGCCAACCCTTATTTGACCCCACCCATATCCTGCTGACTGGTCCATTTGACAGAGGGCTGATTGATCCCTTTTACAGAGTGCTGATTGGTCCCTTTTACAGAGTGCTGATTGGTCCCTTTTACAGAGTGCTGATTGGTACATTTTACAGATTGCTGATTGGTGCATTTTACAGAGTGCTGACTGATGTGTTTACAATCCTTTAGCTAGACACAGAGCGCTGACTGGTGCATTTACAGTCCTTTAGCTAGGCACAAAAGTTCTCCAAGTTCCCACCCTGCCTAGAAGCTCAGCTGGCTTCACCTCTCACTAGGTCTTACATTTAAGTCTTTGATCCATCTTGAATTGATTTTTGTAAATTGTGTAAGTAATGGGTCCAGTTTCAGTTTTCTGCATATGGCTAGCCAGTTTTCCCAACACCATTTTTGTACTTCTTAAGAGTATATTTAGAAATTCTTTGTCATGATTAAAATTTATTTCTTTTAGAAGGAGAAGCAAGTTAGTAGCATTTTAGATATAATACCCACTGAGCTGTTTTCTTTTTTCACAGGAATTGTCTTTATTCAAAATTTCCATTAGTTTTAAAATTGATAAAACTATACAAATTATAATAAAAAAAGTTTTCCTACAATTCCAAAGTAGTATTTGCTAAGTAAATTATCCCTTAAAATGTTGCATCAGCTAAACTTAATTTTGTCTAAACTAAAGGCTACAAAAACCTTGGAGGAAAATATGTAGTATTATGTTAATTAAGAGAATTAGTATCACATTTTCAAGTGTCAAACAATTATTAGGTTTTTTACAAACATGAAAGAAAAAGAAAACAACTATGACTCTTATTTTATCATTACAGTCTGTGATTTTTCTTCCTAGTTTTCATTTATTTATATTCATCATGGGATTAGTTGTATGTCTCCACATTTCTCTGTATTCCTCTGAAAGTTTAATATATGGTTCCGTAATTATATATTCATTTCACGTTTGAAAAGGTGAACAGCATATCATGATATATTTCCTATTAATATACCTACCTCAGAATACACATAACTTTTGAACCTATAAAACTTTTGTATTTGCTGAAAAACTAGGTAATGTTAAGCAGTATTTATTTACAAAATATGTCTAATTTATAATGGGAATAGGATAAGAAAAGATGCTTTCCTTTGGGTTTGACAACATTATGGCCCTAATCGTTACTCACAGAAAACAGACTTTATCTTAGAAGTTGGTATTTGCTAACTAGGGTTCAAAGCATTGTGGTAGTGGCACGCTCCCAGATTACCACTCAGGATGCATTGCCAGCTGATCTACACAGCAGCTTTGATTGCGGTTGTACCCAGCCAGATTCCTGCTGTCCTGGCTGCAAGGTTTGTTTTCTTTTGTTTGTAGTCAGATGGGAAGTGATGCTTGCTTTTCTACTAACCTCTGAACTTTAGAGCTTAATTTTGCCCCAGGAAAGTGGAGAATTTCTTAAATCTGAAGTGTTTCACTTAGCTTTATCAAAGTGAGAAAAAATAAAATAATGAAATAAAATAAAAACAATCCTTGCTGGTTTCTTGTTCATATTACATCTATTAACTGCTGGATTGAAACTCTTTTTTAAATTTCTTGATGACATCTGAATCAAAGTAACCATGTAAACAAGGTACCACACCTGGAAACTAAGAAAGAACTTGCACAGAAGAAAGTAAGACAGAGAGAGAAAATATGAAGGTTCTGAGATTACCATGAAATCGGTTCTAATTTCCTTTGCCTGATAGTCAAGTCCCTTCTGCAATTGATTGGAGTTTCATTCTTCTTTCAGGTCTCAGCTCATGCCACATTTTCTCTCCGATCTTCTGCGTCTTGTCTTTATATTACTTTATTTTCGCTGGCATTAAGAAAATAATGTAGGGGAAAATAAAATATAGAGTAGATTTTGCAATGAAATATTTTAATTGCAGAATAGTATAGAGAACAATACTAGGATACTAGGATAAAAATTGTGTTTGTAAGCTTATTGAGAAATTTGAATGAATGTCAGTTTCAGAAGAGTTTAGAATTGAAAGTGTTATTAAAAGTATGCTTTCATATCTTGCTTGTGTGTGACATAAAAATACATAATTTTTTTATGTCAGAGAAGGTAGTTTTCATATATTATGCATCAACCTATGGATCTCCAAGTTCCAAATGTGCAGTACATGCTTAATAAACTGTTGAACAGAATGAGGAATGAGTAATATTAACTGTACTCTTTAGAAAACTGGCATACTAAAGTTCATACTAAAACATGAATGCATTCAATTTTTTCAAGTAATTAATTTCAAATGATCCCATTCATCTTAGGTAAAAAAACTTAATTCAGTAATAAAATTATTGGTGATAGCATATTACTTTACTAAATTTATGCTTTAGAATGTATTAATAGTTTCTGTCCAAGTTTATCCTTGTGAAAACCATAGTAGTAAATGCATTCTTATGTGCAGTTTTTTTTATGAGGTTCCAAAGAGAGGATATATTAATAGCACACATTATAAACATTAGCCTACTGAATTGTTAAAAATTAAATAAAGAAGCACTAAGACAAGTATTAAAATTGTATAAACAATTATTACTTATCTTTCATTAGTTAGCAACAGCATCAATAAGTTAACCAGCAGCATTTTTACCAGGTCAGAGGGTGGTTGAGTACTCACTGGGATTTATTATGTGAAACAATGCCTAAATAAACCTCAAGAAAATGTACAGATTTTATGTACACAAAAGACAGTAGGTAACCTACTTAGAGATTCTTTGAAATTTCTACTTGTATGGGCCCTTTCACCCTGTTAGAATATGGGGCAGGTCAAGTTCTCCTGGGATGTTGTGGGAATAGTCTTTTTTGCAGATTGGTTCATGTTTTTAGAATTTTTATTTTTCTCAGGCCACTCCTATGGCTCAGTCATTATGTTTTCTCTGGAGTGGTTGGTCTGGGGCAGATGTTCCCAACCTTTCTGGTGGCAGGGACTGGTTTCATGGAAGACAATTTTTCCACAGATCATGAGTGGAGAGGTGATGGTTGCAGGATGATTCAAGGACATTACATTTATTGTGTCCTGTATTTCTATTATTACAACGTTGTAACACGTAATTAAATAATTTTATAACTCACCATAATGTAGAATCTATGGGAGGCCTGAACTTGTTTTCCATCCTGGGGTGATGGCAGACAGTGACAGATCACCAGGCATTAGATAATCATCAGGAGTGCACAACTTAAACCACTTGCATGGGCAGTTCACCATGGCATACAAAAATCTAATGCCATTTCTGATCTGACAAGAGGTGGAGCTAAGGTGGTAATGCAAGTGATGAGGAGTGGCTGTAAATACAGATGAAGCTTTGCTGACCTGCCAGCCACTTGCCTGTTGCTATACAGCCTTTCCTAACAGGCCATGCACTGGTACCTTGGTCTGGGGTAACCGAGTCAATGTTTAGAATCATCAGAGTCTTTAAGATGGTTAGCATATCTAGAACAAACAGTGCGTCCAGATAAAAAGGGGCTACCTATGGAGAGTGATTAGTCACTGCTGTAAAGTTAGTCTATTAAGGTTGATTTGATGTATCTTACAGTTTTTATCAAGACAGTGCTTGCTGAATAAATATGCAATAAATGATAACCATATATTCAAAATTAGTGTTTCCCCCAGGTTCCACCTGGGTTTGTTTTCATGTGATCACATCATTTCTTCATAGGGTAGTCATAAGAATACTCAGTTGAATGCTCAGTTGAACCTTGGAGGAAACATACATCACTGTTTATATAGCAAAACGTAACTGAAGTAAATTGTTTGTTTCGTGTCTCCTGGCTCTGCTAAAGTCCCCAGAATAATTGCAGTTTAAAACGTTGTCATAGACAGTATATATTTGAATCTATGCATATTTATGAACTATGAAAATGACTACCATATTAATAACAACAGTAATATAAAACAGTTTCTGGGCACTTGCTGGAAATCAAATGTCAAAGGTAGAATCAGAGAGCAAGTCATTTAGAAAAGAAAATAAATTCATTTGCAGAAAATTATTAATTGGAGTACAGGTTTTAACAGACCTTGCTCTAAAATTTTAAAAAATATGACTAGATATTTAATGTATCAAATTTGTAACATTCATGATGGACAATTAATAACTTCTTTGAATTATTGTCAAATTAGATTATATTTTTCCATTTCTATATATCAACATTTCAAAGGCCAGGATAGTTTTCATTAGGGAGTCAGTAACTTAGAGAAAAGCTCAAGGTTTGATTTAATTTTTGGATTAGAACTAGACAGAATGAGTCTGTTTTTGTTGTTGTTGTTGTTGTTGTTGTTGCTGCTGCTGCTATTGTGGTTTACCTTAGGGAAAATGAAGCATTTAAAATGTTTTTTCGTTGTATGGAATATGATGTAAACCTTATTCCTTTAATGGAGCAGGGTAAAGTGATACAGTATTTCCTTATAGACATTGTGCTAGGCACTCGATTCATTTATCTCTAACAACAAGACCATGATGGTCACAGGGCACTATTTACTCAATGAATTTTACAGTTACACTAGAGGTGAAGTTTAACTTGTATTAGTAATACATTAGGCTTAGTAAATAATTTAGTGAGCCCCTTGAGAATGATCTAAGATACGCGCACCTAATTTTACCAAATGTATGATCAATATTATTTCCTGTTAGAGACCCATGATGAGGTTACAGAGAAATTAAAAACTAATTAAACATATAGAACCAAAATTTTCATTCCTTAGTTCAAACTCACAAGTAAATTTTGCTTTCTTTAAGATGCAGAAATAATTACTTGTTTTTGAAGAATCTCTGTCTCTCTCTCTGTTTTCCTCTCTCTGTTTCTCTGTCTTCTTCTCTCTCTCTCCCTGTTTCTCTCTCTCTGTTCTGTCTCTCTTTGTTTATCTGCTTCTGTCTCTCTCTCTCTCTCTCTCTGTTTCTCTATCTCTCTCTCTCCCACTTCATGTTATACGATAGCAAAAGGATGAGGCAAGAATAGATGTTCTCTAAAGACAGAAAAGCTAAGGACTGATTTTTTTAAACAAAGCCAAATATAGCATCAGTGATGAGGACATCTTATTTTTGTTATTACTGCTGTTTCATTCAAGAAACTCAAAACTAGGACAAGATTTATTCACACGTATACAGGTAAGAACAGCTTAACCACAATAAAGGGATGTCTACATTGATTTGGGTGAAAATTGCAGGACCCATTTACATGGGAATATGGTATTTTAAAAAAAAATAAAAATGGTATTTTTTTATTTTAAAATAAAAAAAAAATAAAAATTTTTTATTTTTATTTTATGAATTGGAAGTTATAAGCATTCCAATTCACATTGTGAATTGTGTCTTTTTATATAAAATGAGATAATGTAAGTAAGACCCTTCTGTTTTAATTGTTATTGCTATTGAGGTTATCATCCCTATTCTTGTTAATGTTACTTACTTTTAATTTTCTGTTTTAATTGTTATTGCTACTGAGGTTATCATCACTGCTCTTGTTAATATTGCTTTTAATTTTCCTGTATAGGCCTTAGTCTAACACTTTCTGTACCAAATGCTTGTTTGGCAAAACTATTTTTTTTAGGTAAAGAGTGTAAAAGTTAGTGTATCAATAATGCTGCCTAATTATCCATACCAAAACTTGTGGCATTTTACAGTAAGCATGTACTTTTTGCCTTTGTAATTGAAGATAAAGAGGGATTTTTTTACTCTTCTAAGCTTAGTTGGACTTGATTTTGTCTCGGTCTACTCTAATGTGTTCTCTTTAAACCTACAGTTAAGTTGTTTTCTTCTTATAAAGAAAAGCAGGAAGGCAAGAGGGTAAGTTCAGTTGCCAAACACATTTCAAGGCCTTCCTTGTTTTGCATGTCTGAGCATTCCATTGGCCCCTAACAGGAAGCAAGCAACAGGAAAGCAGAAATCTGCCATGGAAAGTATGAGTATGTGCTAAGCAATAGGACTATTAATTTTAAATAATAAGCTGTTAGGTGGTTTTTATTCTGTGAACAATTAGATTGCAAGTGACTTGTACATGTTACGTTTATACAGAAATCCATACCCAGAAAGCTTTCTCACTTGCTCCTGATTTTAGAGGTGTTCAGTTGTCAGATCTTTTCCTCACTTCCACTGGCTGTATTCCTCCACTCTTCTAACCACCCTCCTACTTATTTTGGAATCAAAGTGAATTATGTCTTGCCTGGCAGTCTTTATTAATATTGGATCCTGCAGTTATAAAGATTGTTATGTATCTTTCTAGTTCTTTTGGCATTATTACTATGGGAAAATGTATACCTTTTGCAAAATATCTAATTTGAAATAATCTTGTAACATAATCCATTTTATGAGAAGAAATTCCTTCTCTCACACACACACTTATTCTCCATGACAAATTTATTATAATTCAAATAAACATGAAATATTAAATTTAATTTACATGGTTAGTAGAGATTGTTTTTTGTTAAATACAAGGTAAGTTGATATGTTAGGTAAGATTTTTTTCTCATTTTATCACAAAATTGCCAAACACATGTGCTAAATTATTAATACACAGTATCATACATATGATATTCCATATGACAAATTTTGACATTAATTCATCTTTTGATCCAAAAACTTCTTCCTACTTTAATAAAGATAAACATTGGAACTTTATCCATTCTGCATCTTTTTAAGGCTCCTTTTAATAATGAACTTAAAAATTAAACTTTAATATTAATATTATTGCTGGCATAGTCTCATTTTTATAAATAGGGGTTCTGTTCTTTACATGATGATGTATAATACACAGGCAACAGGATATCCTGGAGTTTTTATATTTTATTATATATATATATTTTATATATATTTTTGAGACAGAGTCTCACTGTTACCCAGGCAGGAGTGCAGTGGCATGATCCCGGCTCACTGCAGTCTCCAACTTTGGGTTCAAGTGATTCTTCTTTCTCAGCCTCCTGAGTATGTGGAAAAAAGGCGTTCACTACCATGCCTGGCTAATTTTTTCATTTGTAGTAGAGTTGGGGTTTCACCATATTACCTAGGCTGGTCTTGAACTCCTGACCTCAAGTGATCGATCCAACTCAGCCTCACAAAGTGCTGGGATTACAGATGTGAGCCATTGCACCTGGCGTTTTGCTAATTTTGTTTCTATCTTATGCATAGTTGCTTGCAGTGAAAGAGCCAGGAATTCATCAACACATCGTAGACATATACAACTAAATTTCTGAGAGGAATATATTTCCAAGATCAAGTAAGTTACCTTGGAAAATTATTAACAAAGGCCTTACTCAAGAGGATTGCAGAAACTGAACTATGCTCAGTGGGATTAGTATCATAATGTGGTAAAGGCACTGAATAACTTTATATGATTAATGTTTTGTTGCGGTTGCAGGTCAGCTCTCATTGCTTAAACCACATACAGCACCCTTCTTAAACTTGAATGGCAGTGAGGCAGTCAGAATTTGGAGGAAGGCCCAGCAAGAACAATCAGGGCACAAGGAGAGCATCCTGGATTTGCCTATGGTGCCTTATGATCTTTCACAAGGTAGCTGTGAAATGATCAGTGTAGACAGCATATCTTCTGTCGTAAATTAGATATTTCAACCAAAATTATTACCTTAAATATATCTGTCCTTACTCTAAATTGTTAAATCCACTGCATTCAAGATTTAAAATTGAATCCAAAGACTCTTTAATGTTGCAAAGAAATACGAAGTTACCTTAAGTTAAAATTGTTTAGTGGATATTGAAATAGCTATGGTCTGGTACAGTGGCTCACGCCTGTAATCCCAGCACTCTGGGAGGCTGAGGCGGGTGGATCAGGAGGTCAGGAGATCGAGACCATCCTGGCTATGGTGAAACCCTATCTCTACTAAAAATACAAAAAATTAGCCAGGCATGGTGGCAGGCACCTGTATTCCCAGCTACTCAGGAGGCTGAGGAAGAGAATGGGGTGAACCTGGGAGACAGATCTCGCAGAGAGCTGAGATTGCACCACGGCACTCCAGCCTGGGTGACAGAGCGCAAGACTCCATAGCAAAAGAAAAAAAAAGCAGAAAGAAAGAAAGAAAGAAAAGAAAGAAAGAAAGAAAGAAAGAAAGAAAGAAAGAAAGAAAGAAAGAAAGAAGGAAAGAAAAAGAGAAAGAAAGAAAGAACAAACATGTCCCAAAATTCTTCTTAATGTGGACATAAATAATGTCATCTCAGGAGTATACTTTAATGTGTGCTTCGATAATGATCTCTCCATTAGAAGCCTCTAGGAGAGAAGGAATCATTGAGTTTCAATCATACACATATTTCCAGAGACAGACTTACATTTGCTTTGAAAAGTGTGCTCTTGTATGGTTTCATTGGAGGTAATAAATATCTGACAGTAGAGAACAAATTTTGTAATTCCTAAATACCTGACTAGTAGTATCATTTTTATATTTAAGAGATTTATTTTCATTCATCAGGGATTATTCATGCACCTACCTTAATTGTAATTACCAACCCAGCATAGTTAAAATCATACTGTATCTAAAAATATAAACACTATCCTACTGAAGGTGCACATACAATCATGCTGAGATTGGGTTGCCACCTTTTCCTCTGAAACCACAGAGAGGCTCTGAATGTTATTCTGCTTTCAGCATATGCATTTGCTAGTTTCTGTTACCATTGTTAAAAATAGACTCTTGACAATCTTTTTTTTTTAAACTTTCCATCCTACAAAGCTTATTAGTTTTACTTTACACAACCATCCAGTACACACTGCTACTAAATAGATGATTTGTCACCAAATAATGGAATCCGTAATTTGTAGGAAGAAGAGAAACTTAGGCTCTAGGAATCCCAAAGTAGAAATCCTCCTAGGAGGTATTGTAATTTGGAGATCTGCCATAGTTTATTAGTGATGCAGAGATCCATAAAACTTTGTGGCAGGTACTGCATCTGTGACATCGCATCTAGCAATAACAAGGGATACTCAAGGTGCATACTAGTTTCACTTATTTCACATTTATACCCATGAATCTGTGACACAACTCTTCAAAATGCTGCGGATCAGCTACCTACAAGACAGAGAGAATAGGATATGACTGTATACTGTGTTCCAGACATTATGGATTTAATCCTCAAACACCTCCAGATGAATACAGTTGGAATACTGGCTACCCACTTCTTGGTAAAATAAAACGCATTGTAAACCTTAGCTTTTTGGTTAAATTGTAAGTATAGTATTAACCATTATTGTTTATGCTATCTTTTAACCTCATTTCAATGAAGAGAATAATGGATGATATACAGATCATCACGCTCCTGCCTTTTAAGTAAAATTATAAAGAATGATGTATTGCATGTTCTTGGAGAAGCAAATTAATTTTCACAACTTTTCTGGGTTTCTCATTGCCAACTAATCCCTTCTTGTAAAGAAACAGAAGACGGTTCTGCTGAATTAAAAAATGATGTATGAATTGATCTCATTATTTGTCTTCTGTTTTAACTGAGACCTTACTTGAGGATATTCAAGATATGCATTGTCTGGTTTTGTTTTGTTTTGTTTTGTTTTTGTTTTGTTTTGTTCTGTTTAAGTAGGCACTATGGAGCCAGAAAAAGGTGCCTTGCTGCTCAGTTAAAGTTAATGGAGGCTATACTGGTCTTACTGAAGATCCAGAGGGCACATGGGCCAGGAAGGCAGGACCATGGTCATGAGCCATTAAAGTGTTCCCATCGGGGTGCCTTAATAACAGCCGAGGCATTAGAGGGATTCCCTCTAGAGTCATCAGCTTTGAATTTTTTTAAGTCTTTTTTTTTTCCTTGTTGACATATAGAAAGACACAAAGCTAGGGAAGCAATAATTCTACTCTGGTTACTGTATGTTCTGGTGTAAAATCCCCAGTCTTGAAAGCCACTTGTAAACACAGGACCCATCTGACTAAAGAATGTTCCTTTTGGGAAATATGCTGTATTATCAAAAGGAGGAGTTTTATGAACTGATAGTATAGTTTAAGCTCAGGTTACTGGTTCTTCCAAAGTTCAATTATAGATTGAAGTGATGATGATTTGTTTTATTCCAACTCATTGAAGGTCCAGTTATTCCCTTCTACCACCCCCAAAAATGTATTCTAAAAAGTGAAACAAAGTGATGGTACTCTTTCGGAAGAGTCCATCCCCACATCTCTGCCCGTCCCACAAGATTTATTTTGACAAAAAATAGTTCTAGTGGTACTTCACTGATGGCAATCAATGTATTCAGCTGTAATTTTGTAAAGATTTATGAAGTTCTGATTAGATACATCACTGCAGTTAGAAAAGCAGTCTCGTCTACATTGTTGAAAAAGAAAGTTCTTGCTAGAATGGGAAGTGGCTGGCATGGTCCAACTGGAAAAGCATTCAGAAGACAAGAAGGTGAATTAGCGAAGTGGAAAGAGATCTTGAATGAAAATGTATGCAAATTTTTGATGACAAATTGTGTGTAAATCATAGTTTATGTGTAATTCTAAAGACAGAGGATTGATGGCCCTACATCAAGCTTAGTGCCAGAGTCAAATGAAAGGAGACGCGTGCCACTGGGGTCTTTCCTAAAATACAAAGTTCCAAAATAAATAAATAAATAAACATAGAAATAATAAACTGAGGGACTGACAGTGAATAAGAGACTGACGGTCAATAAGACTATCTGGAACTCACTGAAGAAATAAAGACAGAAACAGAAAAAATTAACCATGTTTCAAAGGTTGTAGGACCGTGATTGTGTCATGCCATACGGGGCAAGCTGGGTTTGACTGGTTCAGTTGAAGCCAGAACCTACAAATAATATACAGATAACAGAGATCCACTTCCATTTACACTTTCTACATGGCACAAATTTTGACTTTCTTATTTAATGAAATAATACGTAACAGAGTTCATGCTGATGATAAGCTTTATGTTTAGCCTTTTGTGGCCTCTTCCTTCCTCCTTCCCTTCCTTCCTCCCTCCCTCCCTCCCTCCCTTCCTTCCTTCCTCCCTCCCTCCCTTCCTTCCTTCTTTCCCTCCTTCCCTCCTTCCCGCCTTCTTTCCTCATTTTAAATTAGAAGTCCAATTGAACCATGCCTTGTGCTTTTTTTGACCTAATGTACGGGCATTAAAATGTTACTGAATAGACTGTAATGTCACTTGGCCAAGGAAAAGCAATGAATAATTCAACCTGATTTAGTTGTCTTTGATTTGAAACTTAAGGCCATGAAATGGTATCATCTCCAGCACCCTGAGTAGGAGTAGTACCGCCACAGAAATAGGTGATAATCAATTTATTTAACCACTCAATTTTGAAGCCTTCAATAACTTAGTTGATATAAAGACCATGAAGTCTCCCAATAAAATGAGCTAAGACTAAGATCAAGCAGAGGTAAGGCAGTGATAATTTTGAATTGGTAAAGATGATGTTATGTTATTAATTTTCTCTGAGAAAATGACATGGAGCAAGATTTGAGACCACCAAAAAACAAACAAAAAAAGGTACTTTATTGAATTTAAAAGAAGTTTGATGACTTCAAATTTATTTAAAGATATTTTAAAATCTGTGCCTGATTTCACAAAATTAAATTGATTGTTTTATAATAAAATAAACTTGTTTTGAGTTTTAAAGTCACACAACCATACCCACACATTATTTTCGTTAATTAATGGAAGAGAACACAAATTCTACCTATTGACATAGTGGCAAAGTAATAAAAAGGGACTCAAATATTTCTACACACACACACATGCATTCTAAGTGACATAAAGGGTTACTTCTATGTAGATTGCATAAAAATATTTTAATCTTGTGTCTTGTTTTTCTCTTTAAAAGTAAGGAATAAGCACAGGTAGAATAAGAACTAAACAAAATGAAATGAAATTTTTTTTAACAGAAGTAGAGAATAAGTCTGGATGATGACACTGGAAAATCTACGAGGGCTAAACTTAAATGAATATACATAAGATACTGAGAGATATGTCTTAAAGCAGTATTTGCAATGTAAGCACACTGTTTTCACTTACTTTATATGTGATACATTGGGCCAGAAGTGCGAAGAGTGCCACTGCTTGTCCCTGCAAGCCACTGCATTCGGGCGAGGGCTCTGTTTAACAGTGAACACTTTTATACAGCTATTTCTAAATATTATAGCATGGAAAAAATCTATTGCAAATGGAAGTAACCCGGAAGTAAGCACACTATTATGACAGAAGTTACAGTCTAAGCAATGCTGAAGTAATGCACTATTCAATAATATCCTAAGAAAATAATTGAAGGCAAGTGGGCTAAACCCATTTGTTAATGACATATAAAAATAAATCTTTATGTCACAGTGTACACAAGAGTAAATGGATGATGACTTTAAAAATACATGTAAAAACCAAACTGCCAAATTGCTAGGAGAAAATATTAGAGAATAATATTATAATACTATAATAATATAGTATCAGAAAAATACTGTTGATAAGATTCAAAAAGCTTTCATAAAAAATAAAAATTTTAGAAGTTGTGGTGGTTTAGGCCTGTAATCCCAGGACTTTAAGAGGTCAATGTGGGCAGATCACAAGGTCAAGAGATTGAGACCATACAGGCCAACCTGGTGAAACCCGTCTCTACTAAAAACACAAAAGTTAGCCACGCATGATGTTGGGTGCCTGTAGTCCCAGCTACTCAGGAGGCTGAGGCAGGAGAATCAAATCTCTTGAAGATGGGAAGTGGAGGTTGCAGTGAGCAGAGATTGCACCACTGCACTCCAGCCTGGTGACAGAGCAAGAATCTGTCTCAAAAAAATTTTTTTAAAAATGTAATAGTAGTAAAAATAAAAATTTTATAAAGTACACATACTAAAATAAAAATCTTTTTGACATAAGACATCATGAAAAAATAAGTTAATCATTTGACTGACTGAAGAGAGCTGTAGCACAAAGCGTTAGTATAAAATAAAATAACACATGTAAATCTGTCAGATAAAGGGCAAAATATAGAAAAAGAGTGAATCATATGAGCAGGCACTTCACAGAGGAAAAAAAGCTGAATATTCAGCCAGGCGTGGTGGCTCATGCCTGTCATCCCAGATCTTTGGGAGGCCGAGGCAGGCGGATCACGAGGTCAGGAGATCAAGACCATCCTGGCTAACACGGTGAAACCTAGTCTCTACAAAAAAAAAAAAAAAAAAAAAAAAAAAAAATGGGCTTGGCAGCAGGAGCCTGTAATCCCAACTACTCGGGAGGCTGAGGCAGGAGAATGGCATGAATCCGGGAGGCAGAGCTTGCAGTGAGCCGAGATCACGCCACTGCTCTCCAGCCTGGGCTACAGAGCAAGACTCAGTCTCAAAAAAAAAAAAAAAAAAAAAAAAAAAAAAGCTGAATATTCAACAAACACAAGAAAAGAAAATTAAAACCACTATAGAAGGCCATTTTCTATCCACGATACTGACTAAAATTGAAAAGTCAAATATGATCAAGTGTTGACAAGGCTATAGGGAAGCAGGAACGTTAGTACTTAATACACTGTTACGGTAACTTCAGAGAGTTCTTTAGCTGTGCTTGGTAGATATGCAAATTTTTGATGACAAATTGTGTGTAAATCATAGTTTATGTATAATTCTAAGGACAGAGGATTGATGGCCCTACATCAAACTAAAACCTTGGCTCTTCCCAGATCTCAAGGTTACCAGCCTTCAAACTGGAAACACACCATTGGCCACCCTGGGTCTCTGGCCTTTGGATTCAGACTATAACTATACTATCAATCCTCCTGGGTGTCCAAAATGCCAACTGTATTTATTAGAACTTGCCAGCCTTCATAACTGCAGGAACCAACTATTTATAATCGATTTCCTTCTCCATATATTTGTGTGTATATATACATACACACACATAAATATTATATGCACATACACATATGCACATATAAACACCGTGTATATATGTGCAAATATACACATGCATGCATGTGTATATATATGTATATATATGTGTGTGTGTGTGTGTGTGTATATATATATTTGTGGGTATAGGTGTGTAAACACACACATATATGCATCGTATTTATTTCCAGTACTGTGGCGAATCCATAATATTACAACACCCAAAATGGGTGACTTCAATAAAAATTTCTTGGATATTGATAGGTCAGGTTTACAAAAAATATTAAAAACAGGTTTTGAAAAATTAAATAAACATTCTAATAGATATATATCAATTTCTAATTACTATAATTAGAGAGAAACAATATTCTCAAACACAAATGATACTTCATTATTACCATTTTACATTTGGTCACATGATAGTATGTAAGCAAATCTTAACAAATGTCAAATAATCAGCGTCATAAATGCCACAAGTTCTTTGACCTCATGCAATTAGGTTGAAGTCAACTACAAATGATTTGTTTCAGTCACTGTTTATTGGAAAAATGAAAAAAACGCAAGAAAGCAATTCTAATGAATCTTTTGGATCTATACATCAAACAAAAATAAAAATATTCAAATATACTCACGTATGTATAGGAAGATGTCTGTGTAAGATCTTGTTGTTGTAGCAAAAGCCATGAAATGACAGAACTGTTCGTCATGAAATAAAGAACTTCTTTAGTACAGTATATTGCCTCCAGAAAATGGTATGCAATAGCCTTAGTGCTATTAAAGAGAACATATTTGCTCTTTGTTGATAAAGTAGTATTAGGATAAATAAGGTAGGTACGGAACAGCACATAGAGTATACACTCATTTTAACTTAAAAATTATATGTTTTGATATATATTTCTGAGAAATTGAACAAACTTCTCTTAGGGATAACTTCAGAATGGAGAATTGTACATCTGGGCTTACGTACTCTGTGGTGTTGTCTAATTTTTTTTCTTTCATATCCTTTATGCATTTACAACTTAAAAATACTAGTTAAAATGTAGAATGAATCAAAGAATCCTAGCCTAAAAATATGTCTTCTGAAATGTTGTCAAATGGCTTTCAGATCCTTCCACAAGTGACTTTTTTCCTTTGGTTTTAGCAGTGGCATGTACGTTGGGATATTCTTCAATAGAATTCATCCTCATGAAAGTATACCACATGATGTCATCAGTAAATTAATGTAGAAAGGAGAATTGGATTTTCAAACCATAATTCTCTGGACTAAAGACACTGGGTTCCAGGAAAAGGAAAGGAGAAACCTGGAAAGAAGAAGGTGAGCCAAAGATGCTGATACTTCCTCAGTCACGATTTTGGTCTGACAACAAAATTTCAGGTTGAGATGTCACCGAATGATCTTAAAACTCTTGAAAGATTTCTTGCAGTCCTTATTTCTACAGATAAGAGTATCAAGATCTGCAATATTCTTCATTGTAAGACCTGGTCTGAAGGGAAAAAATGATCGAGATTCTGGGAAAGTGAATAGAGAACTCCGATGAAAGCAATGGTTAACATAGGCCTGAAACTTAAAAGCGTCAAATTTACGTAAACATACTTTTTTTTTAAGCCAGCGTAATTTTAATTTTATTGTAGTCGTCACCTGCAGAGACTGTTTATGTTGGAGAAGTGATTACAGAAATCTGAAAAATCTGATGAGAATACTTAAATTTAGCACACTCCAGAAGCCCAAATCTGAAAAGCAAAGGTGGTTCTGATATAAAAGCACAAATTCTGCCTTTCTGCTCTACTGGGCAGTGAAATATTGCCCATATGAAAAACAAATGGAGCGTTAAATGAAAAGTGATGGGATTAAGAGGACTCATTGCTTAGTGAGTTAAAATGACACACAAATAAATTGAGAAGAAAAGAAACACAGTGATAGAAAATATACTATTGATTTAATTCAGAATAATTTTTTTGTCTATTACCATTAAATAGTACCATTACAATAATATAATTTTGTATGTTGACTTCTAACATGTAAGTGGATTTATTTTGTATATTTGGAAACCTGATCAAGGTTCGTTAGACATTTCATTTTTCCCCAAATTTCCTAGCTAATAGCTAACTAAATGCTAGTTGCCTGAATGTCTCTCACTAAGTTGTTTGTCTTTTCCTGTTACTTTTAATATGAACTTGGTGTGTATTTTGTTGGCATCTTTACTAAATCTACAGGTGTTGAAGTTGTTCAGATTTCAGTCATGGATCCTCTTGGGTTTTCTCAAGGCTAAAACACCCTTTCTATGCTGACCATTAAGAAATTCCCAACTTCAGGCCAGATCTTTGTTCTACCTTCAGACTTGGCATATCCAACTGCATGCCTTACATGTCCACATACCAACACCAGACCTTCCTTTCGTCCCCAAAACATGTTTCCTCCTACAGTATTCCACTATTTCAGAAATTCACAGCACAAAATACCCTGTATTTCAAGCTAGAAATGTAGAGGATGATCCTTGAGGCAGCCTTTTCTTAATGACTCTTCATCATTTACATCCAACTTTTCACGGGTTGTGTGTCCTCTCCGAGAATTACATAGTCTTAGTAAATGAAGAGTGGCCCCTAAGTCACCTTCAATCGTCCAGTTTTTTTTTTTTTTTTCAATTCACGCCAGTTTCTCTACAGAACAGCTGGAGCTCTACAATGTCAATGTTGGAGTAAGTACCATTCTCTGTCAGTATCACTATTTTCTTTGTCAAGAGATAAATATTCCTGTAAAATGTTCACACAAAGCTATACTAAGTAACAAAGTTAAATGATGCTCTTGTTTTACAGAAAAGTACAAGGCAAACAGAATAATTTGTTATTATATGATCTTTATAACTACACACACAGGTACTAGGTATTTTAGACCCTGCTTCATACATCTGAAATTTGGGTCTCAAAATAATTATCTTATCTTAAAGTCTAATGTCAGATTACAGAACTGCCTTTTTCCACAATATTGTGCTATCTCCGTTTAAGAACCAGCTAGTGAATCATTAGGAACAAAAAATGTCCTTTTCTTGAACATCTCCAAGGTGAGCCAAAAACCTAAATTTTCTGTGGAGATGTTGTCATGGGCAATTTCACCAAAACTTTTACAAATTTAACCACAGTTATGCCTCAGTGGCCTACCTGTTTATTCAATACCTGCACACCTGCTTTAACACAGAAAAATTTGGAAGTTAATACAAGTATTAACTCTTATCATTATAGACGCTGATATCTGAAGATGCTTTCCAATATTCCATGAATATGTGAAATTCAAAATGTCAGTATAATCTCCAAAATATCTATGTAATCTTAGTAGCAGTGGATCATTTACAGAAGACAATTTTGCCATAATGGTCAAATATTTTTGTTAAATACTGCTATTTTATAGCAATACATAGCATTAACTGACACACAGTGTATAGCTAGAAACAGGTTCATAAAGAAAATGTTCAGAAATAGGTTTCTTACTTTTTGCTAAAATTGCAAACTAATAGGTCAATTACTCCTGTGCAGTGCTAGATAGTTGGAGTAGCATTTACCAAGAAAGAGAAAGAAGATAGGGGCATATGACTTGAGAAGGTGGGAGTGAGGAAAAGATAAGGTATTTATTCCTGACTCCTGTCTTGATGTTCTTTGATTCTTTCCCTTTTGTTGTTGTTGTTTTTTTGTTGTTGTTTGTTTTTTTTATTTAGGCATTTTTTTTCTTTTCTTTTTTTTTTTTATTATACTTTAAGTTTTAGGGTACATGTGCACATTGTGCAGGTTAGTTACATATGTCTACATGTGCCATGCTGGTGTGCTGCACCCACTAACTCGTCATCTAGCATTAGGAATATCTCCCAATGCTATCCCTCCCCCCTCCCCCCACCACACAACAGTCCCCAGAGTGTGACGTTCCCCTTCCTGTGTCCATGTGATCTCATTGTTCAATTCCCACCTATGAGTGAGAATATGCGGTGTTTGGTTTTTTGTTCTTGCGATAGTTTACTGAGAATGATGATTTCCGGTTTCATCCATGTCCCTACAAAGGACATGAACTCATCATTTTTTATGGCTGCGTACTATTCCATGGTGTATATGTGCCACATTTTCTTAATCCAGTCTATCATTGTTGGACATTTGGGTTGGTTCCAAGTCTTTGCTATTGTGAATAATGCCGCAGTAAACATACGTGTGCATGTGTCCTTATAGCAGCATGATTTATAGTCCTTTGGGTATATACCCAGTAATGGGATGGCTGGGTCAAATGGTATTTCTAGTTCTAGATCCCTGAGGAATCGCCACACTGACTTCCACAATGGTTGAACTAGTTTACAGTCCCACCAACAGTGTAAAAGTGTTCCTATTTCTCCACATCCTCTCCAGCACCTGTTGTTTCCTGACTTTTTAATGATTGCCATTCTAACTGGTGTGAGATGATATCTCATAGTGGTTTTGATTTGCATTTCTCTGATGGCCAGTGATGATGAGCATTTTTTCACGTGTTTTTTGGCTGCATAAATGTCTTCTTTTGAGAAGCGTCTGTTCATGTCCTTCGCCCACTTTTTGATGGGGTTGTTTATTTTTTTCTTGTAAATTTGTTTGAGTTCATTGTAGATTCTGGATATTAGCCCTTTGTCAGATGAGTAGGTTGCGAAAATTTTCTCCCATGTTGTAGGTTGCCTGTTCACTCTGATGGTAGTTTCTTTTGCTGTGCAGAAGCTCTTTAGTTTAATTAGATCCCATTTGTCAATTTTGTCTTTTGTTGCCATTGCTTTTGGTGTTTTGGACATGAAGTCCTTGCCCACGCCTATGTCCTGAATGGTAATGCCTAGGTTTTCTTCTAGGGTTTTTATGGTTTTAGGTCTAACGTTTAAATCTTTAATCCATCTTGAATTGATTTTTGTATAAGGTGTAAGGAAGGCATCTAGTTTCAGCTTTCTACATATGGCTAGCCGGTTTTCCCAGCACCAATTTATTAAATAGGGAATCCTTTCCCCATTGCTTGTTTTTCTCAGGTTTGTCAAAGTTTTTGTTGTTGTTTTACTTTATGTTACGTGTTAGACCAGAGTTTCACAAACATCGCCAAATAATTACATGGGTCATAACAAATATATCCAGATACTTCTCTTTATTTTCCTTCAAAATCCTGGTTCAATCATTTGAAATGAGACCTGGAGAACCAGTAATTCTAACAAGTATGCTAATTGATTGTTACCAAAATGACTATTGTGAAATATTTAGAAAACCATTCAGGAACTAGGTAATCAACATTTAATAATTGGTTCTTGATGTAAGGGTAAAGGATTTTATTGAAATGACTCTTTACATGCAAGTTTTATGAAAAAGATAGAATTGAGCACTTTAGTGCTTTCTAATTTGTATATTTAAAGAATGTTTTGCTAAAATGGCAAAATTATTTTTTCATTAGAAGTTAGCATTATGGCCACAAATGACTTCTGAGTTAGCTTTTTGAAAATCTTCTGGTTGTAAATTCTAAAAATTACCTTTTGGTATTATAAAACTCCAGAAAATCACTAAGAAAAATATACATAAAAATACCAGTATCCAAAAAAATCAAAATAACTTACAAATAGACAAGAAAATATATAGACAATCTAGCCCAGTAGAAGAAAGTAGGACAGGTAAATAGATCCATTTTAGAAAATAGGAAAGTCAAATGACCAACGGAAAATGGCTAGATGCTTGAGCTCATTAGTAATACAGGATATAAATCAAAACCACGTTACGTTCCAACTTTTGTTCATTAGCTTGGTAACTATTAAATTAATAATACCGAGTGTAGTCAAGGGTGTAAGGAATACTAATTTGCTTCCATCAATCACAGGACTATCTAATGATATTTAGTAAAATTAGGGTGACTGAAACTTTTATTGTTCCAATGGAAACTTTTTTTAGAATAAACAGTACTAACATACATAAAATTATTTAATATTTATTATATTTTTCCTTACAGGCAAATTTTTATTATATCAATGGATCTATGAAATAGTTATCTTCTAACTATTTTTGAAAATGAAATCCCTTCAAAAATTTAATGCCACAATTACATATTTTGAGGCAAAATAGGAAAATAACTTCTTTATATTTATTATTTAAATATTTAAAAAGTAGGCAGAATAATTATTCCAGAATATATTTATATGAATTAATCTGTTTCTTAACATAATTATCTCTAGTTCTTTTCTGGAAAATCCATTTGTTTTAATATTATATTGATTTTTAAATAAAATTTCTTGCAAGCTTTTCCAAAGTTGCTGCTTCTTGTCACCAATAAAAGTTATTAACAATATTTAGCCTTTTAAGCGAAATTTAAAAAACTGTTTATCATATTTTTCAATGTTTTTTATTCTGGCACAATAATATTCCCACAGCTTTACTTTGGTCCCAATGATTGACTAAAAATTCAAACCACTTTTTAATCTAATTTTCTGTTTGAAACATCTAAATGGCATTATTCAACTCTTTTGGAATGTCTTCTTTAGGTAATGGAGCTAACATACTACCAATTATTGATGCATATTTCTTAAGTGCAGAAAAATTAAATTAAAAATGTACACAATTGATTTTAAAAAATTGCAATCTGATTTAAATAAAAAGCCAAGCGTCTCAGAATTACATGCTTAATTTTTCCAAATTCACGTATTAAAACTGTGAAAATGTCATCTTCAGGCATAGTTTTCTTAATGTAACTAAGTATTACCTTTTGGAATAGCAGCTGGTTTTTCCCCTAAGCCCTCCATGTTCTGGATTTCAGGATATCACTTTTAGCCTGTGGTCCCAACATGGACTACAAGGCTTTATGATTATACCATGTGTTTATTGGCACTTTTCAACCCATAATTTGATTGAAAGAGAAATCGGGTAGTTTTTAATTAAATATCTTCTTGCACTTTTAGGCCATAGCTGCTGAAACAGCATTCTTAAAAAAATAGTCATTAGCAAACAGCCAATAAATAAGCAGTTGTAGGTATATGAGAGATGACAAAACCACTTAAATACTTAATTTGGCCAGACAAATTAAGTATTCTCTGTGAGCTAACTTCTATTTCCAGCACATAATTAATGTATACCTAGCCTATTATTTCCTTCACTTTCCCTAAACCCACCATATGATGATCTGGCAGTGTCATGTAAGTGAGCAACATAGAAAAAAACTATGTAAAATACTTCTTCCGTCACCAGGCAAGATTGGAAAAAGCTGGCCATTTCTAGTCAATACTGACTCATTGAATATTGATTTATTATCAAGCACTCTGCTGCATGCTGTCCTTGAAAAAGAAGCATTATCTATGTTTTGTACAAACTGTGTTAGGAAAATAAAGTTGATTTTCATACTTATCCCCCAACTCAAGTCATCGTTCTGTTAATATTTTATTTTCCTCACATACTGATAGAGCCCTGACAATAGGTATAATTATTAAACAAAATGAACATTTGACAAACACATGCTGGTTCTAATCAATGTAACTTATAATAATACTTCATTAAAAATGGAAAATCTGAGACATATGCTAAGCTGATTAGCATGGATGAGCAATAGTAATAAAGTGGTAGCCCTGGGAACTAATGAGAATATTTTATCCCCTCAAAGTTAAAACTGTATGCACACTGCAGTCCAGCCATTCTTCTAGTATGTTCATTATAAACTCTCACACATGTGTACCCAGAGGCATAGGGAAGGCTTTTCATTGTAGCATTTCAATAAACACATAATGGAACATAATGAAATTCAGTAGAATAAGAACTATGCTATCATAATGGCAGCTCTCAACAAGAATGTTAACAAAAAAAGTGAAATAATGCACAGCTTATAATATTCATAAAAACATTAAAAATGCACAAAACACCAGTATTGTTTAGAAATAAAGATTTTAATAAATTTATAAAATATATGAAGATAATACCAGGTTCATGATTATGGTGCCTCTAGAAATACAGAAAAGGAAATGAACCAGATGGGGTGTATTGCAATTACAACCAGAGATAATGTAAATAGAACAAGGAATGTATTAATAGCTGTTATTTTTAAGTGGGGTTAAAATGGTGTTTATTATGTTATTTTGTATTTGTATTTTTTAAATTTTGCTCAAAAACAAAATAATTTTATAATGAACAATATTCCGCATAAATTGGAATCACCTTGTGAAGTAACTGCTTTAAAATTTCCCGGTCCCCACTGCTGCTTTCAAGGAATTTTTAAAAATTAAAAATTGAGCCGGGCGCGGTGGCTCACGCCTGTAATCCCAGCACTTTGGGAGGCCGAGGTGGGCGGATCACGAGGTCAGGAGATCGAGACCATCCTGGCTAACATGGTGAAACCCCTTCTCTACTAAAAATACAAAAAATTAGCCGGGTGTGGTGGTGGGCGCCTGTAGTCCCAGCTACTCGGGAGGCTGACGCAGGAGAATGGCGTGAACCCGGGAGGCGGAGCTTGCAGTGAGCCGAGATCGCGCCACTGCACTCCAGCCTGGGCGACAGAGCGAGACTCCGTCTCAAAAAAAAAAAAAAAAAAAAAAATTAAAAATTGAATAATGCGGTATCTTTCAAAGAAAAACGTTTTACCTTTATAAGTATGAAATAAAATGTATTACCAGCACATCTCATTTTTGACTCGTTATCCACGTAAAATCATGCAGTGAAAGAAGACAGAAGGACATAGGCAGAATTTAACCTATGAATAGAGGTAATAATTGTATGTTTATTTAAAATATCTTATTAAGACGTACGAGTGGCCAAGAAATATAAGAAAAGTGCTCAACATCACTGATTATCAGAGAAATGCAAATCAAAACCACAAGATACCATCTCATACCAGACAGAATGACTATTATTATTTAAAAGCCAAAATAAAAAAACATAACGAAGGTGGTCAAGGCTGCAGAGGAAAATAAACACTTATCCACTGGTAGTGAGAATGTTCAGCCACTGTGGAAAGCAGTTTGGGGGATTTCTAAAAGAACTAACAGGCCGGGCGCGGTGGCTGACGCCCGTAATCCCAGCACTTTGGGAGGCCGAGGCGGGCAGATCATGAGGTCAGCAGATCGAGACCATCCTGGCTAACATGGTGAAACCCCGTCTCTACTAAAAATACAACAAAAATTAGCCGGGCGTGGTGGCGGGCGCCTGTAGTCCCAGCTACTGGGGAGGCTGAGGCAGGAGAAGGGCGTGAACCCGGGAGGCGGAGCTTGCAGTGAGCCGAGATCGCGCCACTGCACTCTAGCCTGGGTGACAGAGCAAGACTTTGTCTCAAAAAAAAAAAAAAAAAAAAGAAAAGAACTAACAATAGAACCAATAGAACTACCATTCCAGCCAGTAATCCTATACTCGGTATATGTTCAAAGGAAAATAAATCATTAAAGCCATGAAAAAAACACAAGAATTCTCATATTCATCACCATAGTGAAGACATGGAATCAACCTAGGAGCAGATCCATGGCACATGGGGTACATATGAACCTGGAATAGTACTCAGCCATAAAAAGAACAAAATCATGTCCTTTGCAGCAACGTGGATGCAGCTGGAGGTCATTAACCTAAGCAAATTAATGCAGAAACAGAAAATCAATATTGAATATTCTCATAAATAGGAGCTAAAACTTCGGTGCACACAGAAATAAAGACGAGAACAATAGACACTGGAGACTTCAAAGCAGGGACAGAGGGAGAGGGGCAGGAGCTGAAAACCTTCCTATTGGATACTAGGTTCACTATCTGAGTGACGGGATCAACAGAAGACTAAACGTCAGCATCACACACTATACCTTTGTAACAAGCCTGCACATGTACTCTCTGAATCTATAATAAAAATGGAAATAAAAAATGAAATAAAATATTAATAAAAGAAATAACAAATTACATTTTAGAAGTCACATTACTGCAGTCATACATAATTCAAACATGCTGATAAAGTCTATATAAGCTTTATGGAAACAGTGAATAGTCTCCTGACTGTCTTTAAAAGTATGAAAGATGGGATAGCTACCTTTATGCAAATTAACTAGACTTCAGTTGCACTAATTAAGAGAGCAACAGCTGAGTCAAACGATAATATACAAGTTATAATTGATGCCAAAATTCTACCTTATTATATATTGACTTACAAAATCATATCCCAAGTTTTCTTCTATTTTGAGAAACATCACTCTACTAATATATACAACAAATATTGACTTTGCAGAATTGCATGATTTCAATAGAGCACATTTCATCTTCAAATACGATAAGCACTTTCCAATCCATAAAACACTGTTAGAAAAAACTGTCAATCAGGCTAGACACACAATTCAAAGAGCCTGTGAGTTTGCAAATCACTTATGCCTCAGTCTCCTGTTACCATGATAATGCATAGCACTTACATAATGTTTCTTAGCTTGAAAGATCCTAGGAACTTTAACTAATTAATCCTTAGACTACCCAGTGAGAGAGTGATGAGAAGTCCCTTGAAGAGATCATTTAACTATATAATTCACACTTACTTAAATGTAATTCAGCTTATGTGTCATGTTGTGTTTTCCTAGCTTTCCATTTCAATCTTCAGAGAAATAATATTTATCTGTGAATATATGACGCATAGGCATCTATTATGAATAAAACTATGTAGACTGCACTCTGTCTGCTACTAAAAGGTAACAGATATATGTACATACAACACGCAGAAAAACATCTGGTACATTCTGCTGTATTTTCTTGTCTTATTCATTTCATATCTTATTTTCAGGTATTTCAGACTGGACTTCTTAGATTTGAATAGGCTAAAGCTTTTAAAAGGAGGAATATACAATTTTCTTTTTAATTTTGTAATTACTTTATTTTTGGAGAGTGTATTAAAATTAAACTTTTATAATTATGCTGAATGTAAAAGAATGTCAGATGTGAATGTTTCACCTAAATGAAAGAATATTTAATTATTCAGTTTAGAATTCTCTCTAGTAAGATTTCCTTCTCTGCAGGTAGTTGGCTACAGGGGTCTACCAAAACCAATCTATTTCTGCAGTAAAGGCCAACACTGGGTTACTCAGGAAAGAATTCTTTTAGTCTGCAAAGCACAGTACCTCTTTTCCCTGAGCAGAATAAATACTTACCCAGCGTTACTGTTCCACTAAAAATTCAATTAAAGTTAATCATGTTCTTTTTTGTTACAAAGAAAATCTGGTTAATTTCTAATCACTTGTCCTAAATCTATTCTCTATAACTATCTAAAATTACATAGACATACACACATGCATACAAAAGAAACAGTACAACTGGAAGACCAAACAATGTGTACATGTGATCTGTTAAAATAAAAACAAAACTTTCTACTCTACTATTTTCATTGTAGTTTATAGTTATAATTCAATCAATTTTAAACGAGTGCTTAAGACATCTCTGGAAAAAGTATGTACAATACAAGAAATATTTCCCTATGCATACACTTTATTTGTAAATATGTTTATACAGTAGAGTTAAAATGGTTAACTTTGTTGTCAAAGACTGGTACTGGCTAAAGTTTTGTTTTTTAATATATGTATCCAGTTTGTTGTTTGGTATCCTATAAACCTTTTATGCTATATCTAAGACTTAAAATGTTTTAAACATTGGATGTTGGTCTTTATTGGAAGTCGGGTGGGGGGAACTCATGCAGTTGCTGCCTGGGGCATCTTATCTAAAGAAAGAAGTCAATAACACGCAGCTGAGTGGGCAGTGGTCCAGTGCCAGGTTTTTAGCTGAGACATGAATACGTTTCTCAGGAATTCTCGGAAGTATCTGACAGAAATGAAACTGGTTTACTAATGCTCTTTAAAAGAATTAGCTAAAGAATATCCAGTAGTGCCCTCAGGAGAAAAAATGAGCAAGGCACAATTTCAGACAGGAAACATACTAGGTGATTGCAGGAGAATAGAAAATCTCAAGCAGCAGTTTCACATGACTAGCAAAAATACACCGTTAAAGTAGCTGTATAAACTGGAAGCTGATAAGACTCCGAAAAACCAGAGTGTGGGCAAAGCTGGCTAGCAACAACTGGACTCAGCATGGTGTTGGATTTGAGCTAGGTTTCACCTTGGAGAAAATAGCAACAACAACGACAAAAAATTACTGCTACTACCATGCAGCTCTGCTACTACCATGCATTAGAGCCACTGATCAAAGCCAGCAACTGCCTAAGTATGGCTGGTTCACATGTGAAAACTAGAAGTCCCTGTTTGTTTAATTCATGTTTACTTTTTCTGTTATATGAAGTAAAAAAAAAATCCTTACTGACACAGTGTTGCATTTTTCTTCCTTATTCTGTACCATTTATTTTCTTCTCACATTAGTTATAGTTTGTAACTTATTTTGTCAAATACATGCAATGAGGTAACACTGCAGTACTGCAGAAAGCACACTGCATTGGAAACAGACTCATATAGAAACCAGAAAACATCCCTTATCCTCTGCTGCAGAGTGAGCAATGAGGTCAGGTTGTGGGGCTCCCACCCCAGGCAGCATCTAGGGGTGAAAGTTTATAGCTCCTGAATCCCCAATGGCCATGTGTTACAAGGTGTTAATTTAGTTTCTCCATCTGTAGGTGGCTTGTGTTAGCTCAATTAGACACTCCGCCTTACTGCAAAGACAGAAGGCTTTCTGGAGCCCAGGGTTTTCTGCCTTGGTGTACCTGAAAAATTGGCTCACACATGGGCTTGGAGAATAAGTGCAAGGTTTCACTGAGTGGAAGTTGTCAGCAGATGGATGGGGAGCCAGAAAGGAGATTGAGTGGGAAGGTGGTTTTCCCTTGGAATGGGGCAGGTCAGCTCTCTCCTCCCACAGCCCTGCGGAACTCCATGCTCTGCAGTGGATGGCCTGCCACCTCCGTCCTTGTACTCTCCTTCCTCTGGTGTCTTCTTGAGGTCCAGTTGCTGTGTCTTCTTCTGCTTATGGTTCCTCTCGATGTCCAGCTGCTGTGTATCTGCCTGCTAGGGTCTCAGGGTTTCTTATAGCACAGGATGGGGGTATGGCAGGCAAGGGTGGTCTTGGAAAATGCAACACTTGGGCAAAACAACAGAAGTGCACGTCCTCACCAATTTGGGCAAGAAAACAGAAGTATATGCCCCCACCTAGTTCAGTGAGCACAGGCCTGAGGGTGGAGCCCTAGCCAAGAACCACACTCTCCTCTGCCAGGCACTTCCTCGCCCCACTTCCATATCAATACTTTTTTTAAATTTAAAACTCCAAAAATAGTACCCAAATCGTTTAGAGAAGACAATTGGAGAAAATGGCTTTAGAAGAGCCAGTCTAGGATTAGGGTCACTACATGGAAAATGGAAACACAGAGAGCATGTCCTGCATGCCATGGAATCACTGGGGAAACGTATTCCCTGCTGAGAAGGAGACGGACACACACTGGCTTCTCTCATCTTCTTGTTCTCTAATCTCTGCAGTGTCACCTTGACTGAGCTGAAACAGGAAGTAATTTTTATGAAGGCTTAGGAACCATGCCTCCCAGTGGCGGGTCTCTCTATTAGAGAACAGTGCCAGGGAGAGGTGATTGATGTAGCTGTGGGAATACAAACCCAGGACCTCACACAAAGGATTACCAGAGACAAATATAGTATCAAGGGACCAAGAGAAAAGTAGTCTCAGGAAAGATTCATGCACGATATTTGTGAAAAGACCAAAAAGTAAAACATAGTTTATGAGGTAGTAAACATAGAAAGAATGTAAAGAAAAGCAGCAAAATTGCAAAGTCCAGGGTATTTACCTTTCCTTTATAGGATTTTGAAGTGCTACTGTAAATGCAAAATTGAAAGAAGAAATTAAGTCTAACATATTGCAATATTCTAAAATCCAAAATTTTTTCACTGAGGTCTAGTGGTTCATGCCTGGAATCGCAGCTCTTTGGGAGGCTGAGAAGGGAGGATTGCTTCAAGTCCAGAGTTCAAGACCAGCACAGACCTATCTCTACAATATAGCAATACCTATCTCTACAAATGTAACCAATTAATTAATTAAATTGGACATGATGGCACATATCTGTTGTTTATTTACTCAGGAGTTGGATGTTGTGAGAATCAACTTTCAGCTACCAACAGGGGACAAGGAGAATAAAAAGAGTGAAGCTATCTGCAGTTAACATTATTGGATTAATTGAAATGAATGTTAATAGAGATTTTGTTGGCTTTACATCACATTGAGTATAGTACTTCAAATTGAGTATTTGGTAAGGGTAAACTCTTATCAAATTTCCCACATGTAAAATTGAGGATTAATTAAAAGATTATACAACTGATACATATGGGTATGTCATTTAAATTTATACACACGTGCAAACTTGCAGTGTGCAAATATTTGTCTATATCTAAATACATCCAAATCCATTGATGAACAGTTAGAAATTTAGAAATTATTCTCCCATTTTACCATTCCCTTTTCTAGAATTTTGTCACAGATAAAATTTTTCCAGCTGTTTGAAGCCTACTCTCTGGAGGCATGTAATGTGTGGATACAGAAAAGCCATGAGATATCACAGGGTTTGTATCAGAGAAAACAATAACACTGGTGTTATATAAGATCCATTGTGAGGAGAAAGTTATACTTCACATGACTACAAATACAGAAGTATTATTTCATCAAAAGCTGATATCAGTCAATACAATTTGTTTTTAATGTTTTACTTAAAATATTTAATCCCAAAAGGATTACTCAAGTAGAATGTTATTGGTAATAAATAATGATTAAGAATTTCCTTTAATTTGATAATTGTTTAAAATGTAAGTAAAATACCAAAAAGTAGTGTATAATGTAGTTTCGTGAAACATTCTCTGTGGTTTATGTAAAATTAATAGCCTTAATGGATTTTTTTGATACAGACAAATTTCTTTATATCATTTTATTATTATACTTTCACTTTATTACTTGCTTGCATGTCATAACTGATGGAAATAAAAATATTTTATTTACACATATATGAAGAATGAATTTTTGTTTATGTTTTCTAGTGATAGAAAGTTACCAATAATTTTTTCATATAGGAAAATTTTGACAAGCCCAAAGTTCTTAACTTTCTTTTCTTTTGAAGTTTCTTATTTCAGGCTAGGTATGAGATGGAATTGATTGTGATCATTTTTTGATTTCATTATAACTACTGAGTTTCTGATATAGTGTTACAAATATATAGACTTAAAAGCTTACTTGATCCTTCTTCTTCTCCCTTCGGACCTGTACATGTGATATCTGCAGTAATGAGCACTGTTATCTGAAATAATGTTGCTGAAAGATACAAGCATAAATGGAATTCTTTACTTATGTGAACTTTTAGGAACAGACAAGTAGAACTGAAAGATAATTATGATATTAATTTAACTCTGCAGTTTCTCACAGAAGTATGATAACGGTGAAATTACATTTAAAAATACCTCCAAAACATGAGGTAGAAAAACAAAAAATTTAATTTGACATAAAGAACAGTTTAAAAGTTGTGGTTATTTCTGGTGAGAGCAAGTAGCACTAAAAACCCTATTTTCCGTGTTTTAATTTATGAAACTATTACTGTACCTTCAGGCTTTAAAAAGAGTTAACTCTAACTTAAGCAACAACCTTAACAGCCATTTCAAACAGTGGGTGCGTCATCTTAGAATTTCTCCGAGAATCTTTTGGGAGAAATATAATCTAATCTAGCTCTCTAAACCATTGAATTAATTAATGAAATTATTATGACTGTAGTCTCACAATTTCATTGTCCTTCTCTTTTTGGTTTTTATGTATTCTGTTTAAAATTCAAAAGCCCCTATGAAGCATATGAAAAATAACAATCACTGAAACAGTTGAAAATAAAAACTAAGCAGCAGCCACATTTCAAGGTTTCCTTTATGAGAATGCTACATTAGCCATGTGATATACACATGGTATAAATCACCATGAGGATGGCACAGGGGCCATGAGCCAGGGCATCTCCAGCTTCTGGGCCAGCTGCCCATTCGGAATGACTGGCAGCAGGGGGTGGGCATCTGGCTTCTTGGGGTGGGGAGCAGGGGATCCAAGCAAGGGTCACAAGGGGTCAGCCAGGAGGCAGGGAATGGGGAACAGCGAGGGGAGCTGAGGCCAGGCTCCTGCAGATAGGAGGGCAGCTTGCTTGAGGGTGTCCTGAGGGCATGTGGGAGCCAAGCCCAGCACTGACTGGGAGCCAAGCTCAGCACTCACAAGGGAGAATAGTGGCACCAAGGACGCTTCATGCACAGCAGGAAGTTGTAGGGCATGTTTCCCTGGGAAAGTCCTTGAAGGAAGGGGAGTCTGCACGCCCATGCCAACCATAGAAGCTACCCTGGCCCATGCCTGTGTCCAGCAGCCTTACCCCAGAAATACAAGGTGCTTAAGACTCGGGTTCTGGTGTACTGGGCTGCTGTCCTCTGCAAGGCAGGCACCAGCTCCCCAGACAGGCTTTCTTCCCTCTGCCTCGCTGTACCCAAAGAGCTGTAGGCCCTGAGCATATATAACCTCTGTTGCACACACGCCTCTGTTGCACACACACGAGCCCCAAGGGGAGCACCAGGCACAGCCCTGCAGTCCCTTCTACCCATAGCAGTTCCCTCAAGTGGACACTCCCACCACTCAGGGAGATGAGGAGAAGAGGGGACAGCACACCTGGACACCCTCAGCAGAGCCTGTCCAGCACCCAGTGCACAAGGGCCACATGCAGCTCAGGAACTCTGCGGAAACAGCTGCCTTGCACCACAGTACCCCACACCAAAATCCCCTGCCTACTTGTGCTCTCAGCTTATTGTCGGCGAGGCTTTCTGGGCCTCTCTCCACCTGCCCACGAGACCACCACACCCTCTACCAATCCTGCATGCCAGATAGAGACAGAACCACCAGTGCAGGGTGCCAGGCCAAAAGTCAGGGGGATAGCCCTGCCCAACACTCTCCCAGATCTTGCAAAGTTTCAGGTTGTTCTCTGGCATGCCCACCCAATCATCTAGAGGCTCCTTGACCAGAGGCACAGATTGTAGGGCACACCCAGATATTGGCTGGGTTCAGAAAGCATAAGGAAGTCCTACTAAGTAAGCTACAGGATGGATTTGCAGATCAGGCCGGGGCGCCTGGGTCTGGGGGAGGGGTCGAGGGTCCTGGTCAGGTTGAGTTCCTCCTGGACTCCAGGGGTGTCTCAGCAGGAGAGCTGGGAAGCGGAAACACATGCTTCACCCCAGCCAGCAAGCCCTCAGCCCAGCTAGATGAAATCATCCCTTTGAGTCTGTACTCTTCTCCTTGGCCTGGCAGGTGGAGGAACTCAGCTACCCCGGGTACAAGTGGCAGGATGAAGTTTTCCTTTCATCACAAACTTTATTTATGCAATGAAGTGATCATTAAGGAGTATCATGTTGGCATCCTCAGTAAGGAGTGCCTCCTGGCGTGGTAGAGGGGGTAGAGTGTGGGAGGCTAGGCCTGGCATGAGCCTTCCGGACTCCTGTTGCTCCAGAAGACAGGGTGCCTGGCTCTACTGTAGTACAATGGTTCTAGACTCATACAGGAGGAGCCTCCATCTTCATGCAGGATGCAGCCTGAGATTCTTCAGCTGGTTGGCTGACCATGACTACTCAGGGTCAGCCAGGATTGCTGAGGTGTGGGCCACTGTGGGGCATCATGGAAAGGACCTTTCTGGTCTTTCCTTGACGTCTGGGGAATTGGCTTTGGACCATGACCTGACAAGTCACAGATGCCTTTCCCCAGTCCCCCAGATCATCAGTCAGGGCCTCTGTCTCAATCCCCCCACAGCACTACTGGAAGGAGTTAGGCCCTGAGAGAGGGAACAGAGAGGAGGCCAGGTAAGCAGCCCAGGGCTGGGGCTGAGAGGCCTGTGGGTCCTGGAGCTGGGATACACAAGGAGAAATCAAGGATCAGGGAGGAGCCTGCAGTGAGAAATCCCAGGCCATCCCCGGGCTGGGGGAGAAAGGCCCATCAGGGAACTGTAACATTCATATTTCAGAATTGGGGAACCTGAAGTCACCTAAGAGGTAGAAGTGGCAAAGGTCAATGGGTGAGAAGCAAGGCTCAATGGATAGCTGCCTTATCATCCTTCTCTGGCTCCTTTCTGTGCCTTGAGGCCTGTTAATACCTGGGGCACAGTTTGAGCTCAACTAAGGCCCTCTTTCCATCCACGCAGAGGTGCACACGAGGTGCACTTAGGTCTACATCCTTCTAGAATGGCCAGTCCTATCATGTTCTGTTTCAGAGACTCCAGGTTCCCCTGACATGCTTTCTCCCCTCTGCCACCCTCACTCATGCTGCCCTGGCACTGAGACATTTCCTATGACATTAAAAAACAGACATAAAATTTGTAAAATGCCTTAATAGTATAGATGCAGATAAAGTATTTTATTATAAAAAATGCTTTTCCTCCTTACTTATATCAAAGTCTTTTTCATGATGGGGGAAAGAATGCAACATACTTTGGTAAGTTAAAAAAGTATAAAAGTAAAAATAAATCCCACTGTAGATGATCAATTAAATGGCAGGGGACCTTCTGTGTGTGTGCAGCAAGGGAATGTGGCTGAGCATTAAGGTTCACCTGAGTATTGGTGTAGACACCCAAACACCCACCCAGTTTCCCTGGTACCAATGTGAGCGTGCGCACGTTCCAGCCTGCATGTTTGAGCTGGTGCACGCCTGTACACACCTGCACCTGTTTCCCCTTGTGTACCTTTGTTTGGCCGGGGGGGGGGCCCACACTCCCACCCACAGGTGTGCCTCAAACGCAGCTCTTGAGCTGGCAAGCAGGAGACCACTGGGTTTGACAATCCAACTTCAGGACCCGTGAAGCCTGCCCGCTGGGGAGACACGAAGAGTCCTCACAGTTCTCACGAATGGCAGAGGTAGGAGGAAAAGAGTGGCTGGGCGAACTACCTAAAGGAGATGTTATGGACCTGAAATGACATCCGGAGGGAAATAAAACCTAGTAGCTACCTGTGTCTTCCTGTGTGTTCGGTCGGGGAAGGCAGGCATTCAGGGAAGAAGCAACAGAACCTGAGGGGCTTTGGGATTCGCTGTCTGGGAATCCCTGTGCACCAGAGAGTGTCTAGCCCATGAGAGACGACAGCATGTGGGTCCTGCAGGGCCTGAGTCTCCAGGGAGGCTGGCATTCTCCCCAAGAGGGTGCGGGTCTGTAAGTGGAGGAGAAACCCGGGCTGCGGGGTCGGGTAGATGGGACACTTACCACTAAGCCACATGGGAGCTCAGGAGAGGGCCTGGTGAGCAACGGCCTAACAGGCCAGTGACACCCCGTTCCAGTGCTGCATGTGCGCATACGACCTTCGCCCCGCACATCCTCTCCAGGATGCCTCACCTGGGCGGATAGGAAGCAAGGCACGTAAGAGCTTAAGCTTGAGTGGACCCAGAGGAGGTCTCCAGTGTCACTGGTCTCAGGAGAGCCAGTCTTGCTGGGTCTCTTCAGGACGTGGGGAAAATGCACAAGCCCAGCTCTCCACCCAGTGGGTGTCTTGCCATGACAGATACAGCAATTCCACCTAGATTGCAGATCCACAGGCTTATGACATCCCCCCAGCCTTCTCCGGGACGGGCCCCTGGACTCCGGAACAGCCAGTGCCCCACGGGTGTTCCTTCCCAGCCTCCAAGCTCAAGGTAGGCTCAGTGAGGACCCTCGTCCTAGTACATGGCCACCCACAGGCACTGTCAACAACCCAGGGCCCTTCTAGATTCCGAGATCCTGCCGCCTTACCCAGCAGTGGGATAATGGAAAGGGAAAGAGCTGGAACATACAGAGATGAGGCCACAAGCCTTACCCTCCCACATGGCAAGGGAATGAGGGGATCCTTCCCAGCCCAGGGAACTGCTTCCCGGACACACCTGGAAGCCCAGCACCAGCTGAGGGATTCACTTCACCACACCTGGGCATGGGGGATTTCAATGTGTGCCAGAGACCTTGATCCTGGGCGCCTACGAGGTATACCTCTTCTTCAGGTCACATTATGCTGACACACTCCTTAACCCGGATGGACTCCTCGTACTCACCACACGGTTTTGGCTGGAAGCGTTACTCCTTGTGCCCTAGCTGCTGTTTCAAGGTGCAGAGATGGACCAGCAGACCCTTGAGTCCTTGTCCTGTCCAAGTACTAGCCATAGAAATAGAAGAGTGGCACATTAGACCTCACGACATTTTTAAGGCTGACCTCTTTATAAGCATTTCATCCAGATATTTATGAGTTTATGTCATTTATTTTATTTATTTACAGCTCTCATTTCAAAATCAATTTTTGCTTGAGAGTTATTTCAACATACAACCAAATGTTTGGAGCTATGACATTTAGGTTTTAAGCTTAAAAGTCTGTATCTGCTATTATGTTGGGTAAAATGCATCCAGCACTTATAAAAATAAGTAACTATTAGGCATGGCCATTGTAGTGGTCTCAAACAGTCAAATTCTCCACAAACCCATTTGAAAATATTCCTGGTGGTACTGAACACAGTACTTGCTGCTAATGAATAGAAAACAGTGCAAGCCTTCTCTGGATACTGGGATACCTCTGGCCTAGGTTAGAAAAGGTGACACACAGCTCTGCCTAAATCTCCTGCTCTCATGGGACAAACCCCTCAGGAGCCCCCAACCAGTACATCACAAAGTCTAATACCCTGATAACACTATGCTGAAACGACATCCCACGGAGAGACTCACAGAAATAGAAGGAAGGCCAGCACGGTGGCTTACACCTGTAATCCCAGCACTTTGAGAGGCCGAGGTGGGTGGATCACAAGGTCAGGAGATCAAGACCATCCTGGCTAACACGGTGAAACCCCATCTCTACTAAAAGTACAAAAAATTAGCTGGGCTTTGTGGCAGGCACCTGTAGTTCCAGCTACTTGGGAGGCTGAGGCAGGAAAATGGCCTGAACCCTGAACCCAGGAGGCAGAATTTGCAGTGAGCCAAGATGGCACTACTGCACTCTGGCCTGAGCAACAGTGCAAGACTCCATCTCAAAAAAAGAAAAAAAGAAAAAAGAAAAAGAAATAGGAGATGCCTGAAGATCTCAGCAGGCCAGCCCCCACTATTTTGAGTCAACCTAGCCATGACACCAGGGAGACGAGAAGACACCGGACAATGTCCCCATCCTGAGCCATCACTAGATTTCATCCTCCTGAGTGCCCCTGAACCACAATCATTTGGCTGAGAGACTGTGGAAGATTGCAGAGACTGAGAGTTAGTAAATTATAATTATTGTTTTAAGCCACTAAGTTTTACATAATTTTAAAAAGCACTTCAGACTCCTAGGATAACTATAATTATTGTTTTAAGCCACTAAGTTTTACAAAATTTTAAAAAGCACTTCAGACTCCTAGGATAACTGAGTTGCCTACTGATTTGAGTAATTGTGGAGAGCTTTAAAGGCCAATGTCACGAATGCTACCCTGGAAAAGTCAAACTATCAAGACTCTTCTAAACACAACAGATCTTTAATGTCCCTTTGCTATGGCTGGAGAATAATCTAACATGCATCTGATAGAGTTTTTTTGAAAGCTTCTGTTCACATCTCATCTGGGTAAGGGTCAGCTGTGGTCTGGTTTAACTCTAGTCAACTGAAGCAACACATCTTTCATTTTACATCCTGGCCTACCCTCATATTTTGATCACTGCCTGTGTCTGTGTCTGTGTGTATATGTTTTCTGTGTTACCATATTTTACCTGAAGGGGCTAAATAATAGTACTGTAGTTGTTTTGTAAACATAAAGCATTCCAGGAAGACAATACTGCTTATCAACTGAGGTTTAGAACAGATATGAGGTAGGGCATGGAGGCTGCACTCCCAGCAGTTTGGCAGGCCGTGGTAGGCAGATCTCTTCATGTCAGGAGTTTAAGACAAGCCTGGCCAACATAGCAAGATCCCATGTCTAATATCATACCAAAGCTAGCTGGGCTTGGTAGCCCATGGATGTTATCCCAGCTACTCAGGAGGCTGATGCAGGAGAATCCACTGAATCCCGGTGATGGAGTTTGCAGTGTGCTGAGATTACACCACTGTGCTCCAGCCTGGGCACCAGAGCAAGACTCTGTCTCAAAAATAAAAGTAAAATACAATAATAAAATAGGAGAGATCACTGAGGAGAGAAATGCATAAAACTGGGTGGGCACTGTGGCTCATGCCTGACATCCCAGCATTTTGCGAGGCTGAGGCGGGTGGATCACTTGAGGACAAGCATTTGAGACCAGCCTAAGCAAACATTGTGATACCTGCTCTCTACTATATATATATATATATATATATATATATATATATATATATGCACCAGGATTTATGTCACAGGCCTACAGTCACAGCTACTCGGGAGGGTGTGACTGGAGAATTGCTTGAACCCAGGATGGGGAAGTTTCAGTGAGCCAAGATCATGCCACTGCGCTCCACCTTAGGCGACAGAGCAGGAGTCTATGTAAAAAAAAAATCAAAGGGAGATACAGAGATAGAGAAAAAAAGAGAGAGAGAGAGAAAGAAAGAAAGAGGTAAAGAAAAGAGCGGAAAAAGAAAGAAAGAAAGAAAGAGAGAGAGAAAGAAAGAAAGAAAGAGAAAGAAAGAGAGAAAGAAAGAAGAAAGAGAGAGAGAGGAGACAGGGAGAAGGGATGGAGGTGGGGGAGGGAGGGAGGAAAGGAGGGAGGGAGGGAAGACAGAAGAAAAGAAGGAAAGATGGAAGGAAAGACTGAAGGAAGGAAAGAAGGAAGGAAGGGAGGGAGGGAGGGAGAAAGGAGAGAATGAAAGTAAATAAATAATAAAAATATAACTGATAGTAATATTTTTGTTTTACAGTTTGGAAACACAAATTTCCCTTCATCATATATAAGAATATTTGATAGTCACGAACACAGCACATTTGCTTGTTTATGGGAACCAATGCAGGAAAGCAGTGGGATTGGATACTCTTTCTCCTTAATGGATGAATACGCAAATACTGTGATGATAAGGGATCACCCTTTCATTTTGGCATAAAACCAAAAAGAAATGAATAAAAATAAAAACTTGCCATTTTGCCCCTTATCCACATGAATTTTGACCTATGTTTAAAATAATATTTAGGTCTGTAGTGGACTAACTGAAACTTTAAAATAAGCTGGTATATATTGTTAAAATTACTTATGTAACTATGGTGTTAACTAAGATTCTTGTAGTTTTCAATGACCAAATCTAATTGACATTTGTCATCAAATCACATACTACTAGGGGCAGGGTAGTCTGTGTCATGCTGCCTAATCTACAGTAAATTTAAAATGAAATCAAATCTGTGAGAGATTTTACAGTTACTATTACCAGTAAAGACTGTTTTGTTTCCTGACTTGTGGAGGGTTTTATTTCCACAGCGTTGATGGCTCTGGCAGAAAGCCTTCTTGGTCCAGACTCACCCCTTATCATATGAACCCTGGAATTGTACACAGCCAGAAAAAGAACAAAATCATGTCCTTTGCAGAAACATGGATGAAGCTAGAGGTCATTAACCTAAGAAAATTAATGAGGAAACAGAAAATCAAATACAGCATAGTCTCACTTATGAATAGGAACTAAAACTTGGGTGTACACAGAAATAAACATCGGAACATTAGACACTGGGGCCTCCAGTTATTGGATGAGCAGGCAGGCCACTGAAGCATAACTGTGGTTAAAGTTGTAAAAGTTTTGGCAAAATTCCACATAACAACATCTCCACAGGAAACTTAGAATTTGGCTCAGCTAGGAGATGTTGAAGAAAATGACTTTCTTTTATTCCTAATTATTCCCCAGCTGGTTCTTGAAGGGAGATAGCACAATATTGTGGAAAGAGGTAGTTTTTAAATCTGAAATTAGACTTTATGAGAAGTTAATTATTTTGAGACCCAAATTTCAGATGTATGAAGTGGGGTCTAAAATATCTAGTACCTATGTGTGGTTATAGAGATCATATAATAACAATTAATTCTATTTGCCTTATACTTTTCTGTAAAATAAAGACATCATTTAATTGTGTTACTTAGTATAGCTTTGTGTGGGCATTTTTAAGGAACATTTATCTCCTGATACATAAAATAGTGATACTGGCAGAGAATGGTACTTGCTTCAACATTGACATTGCAGAGCTCCAGCTGTTCTGTAAAGAAACTAACATGAATTGAAAAAAAAAAGTGGATGATTGAAGGTGACTTAGGGGCCACTCTTTATTTACTAAGACTATGTAATTCTCAGAGGGGACACACAACCTGTCAATAGTTGGATGTGAATGATGAAGAGTCATTGAGGAAAGGCTGCCTCAAGGATCATCCTCTACATTTCTAGCTTGAAATACAGGGTATTTTGTGCTGTGAATTTCTGAAATAGTGGAATACTGTACGAGGAAACATGTTTTGGGCATGAAATGAAGGTCTGGTTTTGGTATGTGGAGATGTAAGGCATGAAGTTGGACTTGCCAAGTCTGAAGGTAGAACAAAGATCTGGCCTGAAGTTGGGAATTTCTTAATGGTCAGCATAGAAAGGGTGTTTCAGCCTTGAGAAAACCCAAGAGGATCCATGACTGAAATCTGAACAACTTCAACACCTGTAGATTTAGTAAAGATGCCAACAAAATACACACCAAGTTCTTATTAAAATTAATAGGAAAGGACAAACTACTTAGTGAGAGGTATTCAGGCAACTAGCACTAGGTAGCTATTAGGTAGCAAATTTCGGAAAAAATAAAATGTATAAAGAATCTTTGATCAGGTTTCCAACTATACAAAATAAAAAACACATGGTAGAAGTCAATATAAAAAATTAGATTATTGTAATGGTACTAATTAATGCTAACAGACAAAATGAAAATTATTCTGAATTGAATCAACAGACAATACATTTTCTTTCATTGTCTTTCTTTTCTTCTCAATTTATTTGTGTGTCCTTTTGACTTACTAAGCAATGACTCCTCTTAATCCCATTACTTTTTATTTAACACTCCATTTGTTTTTCATATGTGCAATATTACACTGCCCAACAGATAAAAAATACAGAATTTGGGCTGTTATGTCAGAAACACCTTCACTTTTCAGATTTGGGCTTCTGGAGTGTGCTTAATTTAAGTATTTTCATCAGGCCTTGATTTTTCAGATTTCCGCAATCGCTTCTCCAACATAAACAGTCTCTGCAGGTGATGACTACAATAAAATTAAAACCATGCCGGCTTTTTAGAAAATTATATACATTTGGTGCTTTTTTTTGGAGTGGGGATGGCAGGGGAGACAAAGTTTTGCTCTTGTGGCCTAGGCTGGAGTGCAGTGGCACCATCTTGGCTCACTGCAACCTCTGCCTCCCGGGTTCAATGGATTCTTCTGCCTCTGCCTCCCGAGTAGCTGAGATTACAGGCACCTGCCAGCACGCCCAGCTAACTTTTGAATATTTAGTAGAGATGGGGATTCACCATGTTGACCATGTTGGTCTTGAACTTCTGAAATCTGGTAATCCACCAGCTTTGGCCTCCCAAAGTGTGGGGATTACAGGTGTGAGCCACCCCACCTGGCCTTCAAATTATATTTTCATACCCACTCAGTCAGACAATTTTTTGTAACTATCTGCATATTCTCCTCAGGTGAGGGAAAAACAGAATCAGAGTTCTTGAAGAATTTATGAAAGAGAGAATGACAACACTACAAAAGGTTTAACCTATTCACAATATTGTATTTAGTGAGTAAATACATTACTTTTAAAATCCTACTAAACTATTGAGTAAATAAATAAAATATGTTATTTCAATAACTCTAAAATACATGTCCCTGAAGAATATAGAGGAAGGCTTCAAAAACATAAAGAAATAAATGAGGCCGGGTGTGGTGGCCCATGCCTGTAAGCCCAGAATTTTGGCAGGCCAAGGTGGTGGATCACTTGAGGTCAGGAGTTGGAGCCCAACCTGGCAAATATGGTGAAACCCAGTCTCAACTGAAAATACAAAAATTAGCTGGACATCATGGCATGTGCCTGTAATCCCAGTTCCTTGGGTGGCTGAGGCAGGGGAATCACCTGAAGGTGGCAGGTGGAGGTTGAGGTGAGCCAAGATCCTGCCACTTCACTCCAGCCTGGGTGACAGAGCGAGACTCCTTCTCAAAATACACACACACACAGAACTAACAAATGAAAACAAAAATGTATACTAGAAAAAGTACTCATGGTCAAACTCATATATCTAACAGAAAAAAATGTCCTTTAAAACAGAAGTTCCACAAGAGGCAAATAAGAAAACAAATTTATCAGTTTGCATATAAAGTTCAAATAATCAACTGAAGAGAACCATAGGGGAAAAATAAAAATGTGCAATTGAGTACTCTAAAAGAAGCTGAAAGTCAGTCAAAAATGTTCTGGATTCTATGTCTCTACATTGCAAACATGACCATAAAATTTGCCAGGAGCAGAACAATCAAAATGTGTCTTAAAACTGAATAAACATTTCAAGTCTCCTATAAGAATTGCAATGAAAAATGGATGCATCTGCAGCATTTCCATACAAATCAGAACAAACACTATTTCTTTGTACTCATTGTTTCACTATTCTAAGAAAATAACTTCCAGATTAATATTAGGGGATATGACAAAGCATGTCTTCATCATGATAAGTAACACTGGGTGTCCCCACCACTACTCAGGTGGGCCTTAAATCCCAGCCAGTTCCTCTCCCTGGACAAACACCGAAGGTCCCAGCCATTTTGCAATCTCTTCACATTTCCTCCCCTGTGAGCACAGTGTGGTCCTCCAGATGCCCTGAGTAGTGGCCTCTCTTGTCTCAGGGGGCGGGGCAGTGTGAGTGATGATCCCAGAGGGGAGAAAGCATGTCAGGGGACCCCCGGGTCATTATAACAGAAAATGATGGGCCTCGGAGAGCCATTTTGGGAGGACATAGAGACAGGCCTTGGGGGTACATCTGCATGGAGGACCCTGGTTGAGCCCAAACTGAGCCTCAGGTGGTAGCTGGCCTCAGGGCATGGAAGGGAGCCGGCGAGGGATGATGAGACAGCTACCCCTTGAGCCTTGCTTCTTACCCACTGACCTTAGATCCTGATACCTCTTAGGTGGCTTGAGGTACCCCAATCCTGAAATGAGGGTGTTACAGTTCCCAGATGGCCATTTCTCCACCAGCCCATGGATGGCCTGGGACTGCTCACTGCAGTCACCTCCCTGAGGCTTGGATTCTCCATGTGGGGCACAACTCCAGGGATCAAAGGCCTCTCAGTCCCCGGCCTAGACTGCTCACCTGGCCTCTTCTCTGTTCCCTATCTAATGGCCTCCCTCCCTGGAGAAGTACTGCAGGGGATTGAGCCTGGCACACGTGGACTCTGAGCCCTTCGGAATTGTGGGCATGGAAGACCTACACACTAACTGGCATCCTGAGTGTGGCAGGCTCTGGCTGATGATCTGGGGGACTGCAGATGTAGGTACAGGACAGGTCAGGTCATGGCTCAAAGTCAATTCCCCATAGGCCAAGGCAAGGTTCTTTCCTATGATGTCCCACTGTGGCGCCTACCTCAGGAATCCTGCCAGAACCTGGGCAGTCAGGGTCAGCCAATGGGCTGAAGAAGCTCAGGTAGGAAGTGTACTGCCTGCAGCTGGAGGCTTGACCTTCATGATCCCACAACCACTGGACTGCAGTGGAATGAGACACCCTGTATCCTGGAGAGAGAGGAGTCAGGAAGGTTCATGCCAGACCTACCCTCCCACACACCAGCTCCCCTACCATGCTGGGAGGTGCTCCTTACCTAGGATGCCAATGCAATACTCCTGAATGGTCACTTCATTGTGGAAGTAAAGATTGTGACGAAAGGAAAACTTGATCCTGCCACCGGTACCTGGGGTGGCTGAGTTCCTCCCCTTACCTGGCCAAGAAGGAGGAAGAGGATGCAATCAAAGGGCCATTTCATGTAGCTGGGCTGAGGTGACCTGCTAGCTGGGGTGAAACATGCGTTTCCCCTTCCCAACTCTCCCGCTGAGACACCCCCGGGTCCCAGGGGGACCTCAGTCTGACCCAGACACCGGACCCCTCCCGCACACCCAGGCTCCTTAGCCTGACCTGCAAGTCCATCATGTAGCTTAGCAGGACTTCATCATTTGTGATCCCGGCCAACATCTGGGTCTGCCGCACGATCTGCCTCTGGTTAAGGAGCCGCCAGATGATTGGGTGGGCGTGGAGGGAAACACCCTGCAACTTTGCAAGAGCACGGAGAGCGTGGGGCAGGGCTACCGTGCAGGCCGTTGGTCTGGCACCCTCCCTTCCTGCTCCTCTGCCTCTGTCTGGCGCTGGGGGGGCAACTTTGCGGCTGTGGTGGTCCTGGCGGCGGGTGGAGGCAGGCCCAGACAGTCTACTCTGACCAGAGGCAGGCACAGAAGAAGTGGGGAGGGGGTTGCGGGAGGGGTGTTGTGGTGTGAGGCGGCTACTTTCTCAGGGTTCCTGAGCTGCAGGAGGCCTTTGTGTGCTGGGTGCTGGACAGGTTCTGCTGCTGTCCAGGTGTGCGGTGTCCTCTTCTCCTGGTCTCACTGAGGGGTGGGCGTATCCACCCGAGGGAACCGCTGTGGGTAGAAGTTGCTGCAGGGCTGTGCCTGGCTCTCCCCGTGAGACTCGAGTGGTTTCAACGGAGGTTATATATGCTGAGGGCCTAAACATCTTTGTGTGCAGCGCTGGCAGAGGGAAGAAATCGTGTCTGGGGAGCTGGTGCCTGCCTTGCAGAGGACAGCAGTCCCATGCACTGTGAACCCGAGTCTTGAGCACCTTGTGTTTCTGAGGTAAGCCTGCTGGACATAGCCACGGGGAGCAGGGGTAGTTCCCTGGCTGGCCTGGGCACGCAGACTCCCCTTTCTTCAGGGATTTTCCCAGTGAAAAGTGTCCTTCAACTTTCTGCTGTTTATGACGAGTCCTTTGAGCTGCTATTCTCCCTTGTGAGTATTGTGCTTGGCTTCATATCCCTACCTCATGCCCGCAGGGGACATGGAATTTTGCTGTCCTTCTATCTGCATGAGCCTGTCCTTGGTTCCTCTCATTGTCCCCCATACCCTGAATCCTGGCTGAGCTCCGGTGCCTACCACCTTGTTTCCCCCAAGCCCGCTCCTGGGAGCTCGGCGCCCACCCACTGCTGCCAGCCATCCCGAATTGGCAGCTGCAAGGATATGGCTCTGGCCCAGAAGTCGGGGATGTCCCGCGGCCTGGGGCATTTACCGAGCCCAACTCCAAGTGAAGGACGTCCAGCCAGTCCGTTGCCGGCGGGGGCATACTAGCGCGAAGGCCAGGCTGGGCCTGCTGGTCCTCCTGCTGCCGCTCCACATTGGCCACCACCTCCATCTCTGCCATGATGTCGCCCCCCACTGGCATGCCTCTTCCCCCAGGGTTGCCTCCCTGCTCTCCACACAGGCCGCTGTCTTCTGCAGAGCCTCCGCCTTAACACGATGCCCTCCTTGAGGCTTCCACAGACTAAGACTTGCACCGCCCATCTCACGTCCCTGGCACCCCTAGACCCTAGGGGAATCTCCCGGAGGGGCCCCCGGGCCTTGCCCTGCTGAGAACCATGTCCCACACCTACGTGGATGCAGGGTTCCTGGGGAGCCCCTCAGGGCCCACAGCTCGCCCCACTCGCCATGGGGCCCAGACACCCAGCAGGGTTAGCTGCACACAGTAGCCCTGGAGTTGGAGGCCGAGGCCCTGGGCTTCCAGAGCCCCGCTAGCAGGCAGGACGGCCACTGCTGCGCTTGCGGGAGCCTCTCTGCCAGCAAGGCAGGGCACACGGGTCATCGGATTGGCGACCATGGTGGCTGGCCTCCCATGTGCCCACGGCACAGGATGAGAAGTTCTTTGGAATGCCCCTATGAGTACAGCATCCTCAGGGAGGAAGCATGGAACTCAGAGTCTGTATTTGGCTAGACCTGAGAGAGTCCTTGTGGGGTTTCAGCTTCTATTGCAGACAAATTCCACCCCAGCAACGTACCAGTCGACTTTCCTCTCAGGCAACCGCCCTGCCCCACTCCCCTCAAGCCACCGCCGCCGCCCTCACCCCAGCAGGCAGCGCTGGTCCCTCTCTCTCCCCTCTGGGTCTGCAGTATTTAGTATCATCAGCCTAGCCTGCCTAATGAAGTGAGATGTTTCATCTGTTCTTTGTGGGTTAATTAATGTCTTGCCACATTCAGGATGCCAGTTAGGGTGTAGGTCTTCCATGCCCACAATTCCAAAGGGCTCACAGTCCGCGTGTGTCTGAATCCACCGCCGCCAGACACAAGCAGCTTCTCAGAGGAGCCTTACCGCGGGAGGTTGGAGCCGCAGGCCAGCCTGGGTCGGGTGGGGGGAGTGCCTTGAGAGACGCCCACAGCCCTCGCAGTAATTGGTCGACACACCCCGCCTTCGCAATGATTGGCCGCTGGAGATAGGCGGGATTTCCGGGCACGGCTTCTGGCGTCCTTCCTTCTCAGGGTAGCTGCAGGTGTCCTTCCTGCCGTTGGCCCCGTGGTGTCCCAAAGCTGGACGCATACGACGTAAGAGCCGGGCGACACTGAGGCTGTTTGTTCTACTGAAAAGCACCTGTATTTTCTGTTTCTCTGGACAGCTTGGTTTCTCAGTAAGAAAAGAAAGCAAAATTTTGGGATTTTGTCTATAAAAGGGGATGGGTTTTCTATGTGTGGGTGTTGAATTATGGGAGGAGACAGTGGGGAGAGAACTCCTTAGTGCTATTAAGAAACTCATTTTTGTTAAACTCATTGATTTTTCTTGAGGATTCTACCTTTAACTGCCTAATATGTCCGACTAGTTGTGGGAGATTGTGCTAAGGCGCCACTGTTTTCATGTGCACTTTTTATTAAAGCGGGTTTTCTCTGTGAATGTGGTCATCATTCAAAATGCAGGCAATATACTTAACCAACGCGATTAAAAACGTATACTTTTAGTCAACGCATGTCACATCTCTGATTTGCTTGACGGGAATTATCAACTTTTGACATAAATTGTGTTACCTTAGTTAATGTAGAAGTCTGGGGCCATAAATAATCTCAGTTTAACTTTGCCTCTGTAAAGACTATAACGGTCTCCTTCCTTGTATGACAGTATTTGAAACATGTTTCATGTATGTTTGGCACTGTAAATAATTTAAACCGAATAAGTGGGTGTAATCCAGATAAATGGAGTTGGATAGCCTAAAATGGGAACAAAATAGATGCGCTTAAGTTATTCCATTAACCCAACACACGGACTTACTCTTGTAATCCTAGCATTTTGGGAAGTGGAGGTAGGAGGATGGCTTGAAGTCAGGAGTTGGAGACCAGTCTGGGTAACATAATGGGCTCCTTTTATCTGTTGCCATTTTCGCGCCAGGGCCGGTTTAGTGGAAGACACTTTTTCCTCAGACAAGGGTTGCGCAGGGGAAGAAGGCGGCAAAATGGACACGTTTGGGAGTGGGGGCTGGCGGCAGGTCTCCGAGGGGCACGTGGTGGGGCGGGTCTTCTGGTGGGAGCAGTGTGACAGAGGCCAGGTGGGGCGGTGAGGCTGTCACGGGAACAGGGTGGGGCAGGGGGGAAAAAGGCAGGATGGTTTCCAGATAAAACTGTACCACCTCAGGTCATCCTCAAGCTTTACATTCTCCACAGACAGGTATTAGAGGTCATCCTCAGGCATCACATTCAGGCCACAGATAGGTACGGGCTGAAGGCCAGGATTCAGGGATCCTTGACCTATTGTATATTTCAAATCACTTAAACATGGTAAAGTATTTAAAATGTTCACCCCAAGAACATTTTAATTTGCTTGATTTAATCTTTTATCCACGTATGTCGCTGGCCGTGGTGGTTCACCCTTGAAATCCCATCACTTTAGTAGTCTTAAGCCGGCAGATCACTTGAGCCCAGGATTTGGAGACCGGCTTCGGCAATGTGGGGAAACCCGTGTCTATTAACACACACACACACACACACACACACACACACACGCACACAAAATTGCACAGCTCTGGTAAAAAGCCCTTGTAGTACCAGCTACTTGGGAAGCTGAGATGTGGGAAGATCAGTGGAGGCTGGGTGGAGGAGGCTGCAGTGAGCAGCGGACTTCGGCAACAGGCGATACACATCTCAAGAAAGAAAATACACAAAACATCACAGTGTACCTCATAAATGTATAGTTTTCAAATAAAATTATTTAAATGGGGGCAACCTTCAGATTACAACTTAGGAAAATTACAATAGCTTTTCTTATCTAATTTTTAGAAATGAGATTTTGTCAGGTACGTATTATAATGCAGCATTTGTCCATGAAATCAGTGCCCCCTTTGCTCTGTATGTTACAAATTTTACGTATTTAAAGTAAGAAATACTAAAACGATGTCAGCCTCTGGAAGGGAATTTTACTTGAGTTTTCAACACAGTATGTAATAAAATTTTATCTTTTTAGTGTATTTATTTTTATCTAAATATAGATTTTTCTTTGACCACTTGCAGCACAATGGTAGAAGCAGATCGTCCTGGCAGGCTTTTCATTGGTGGCCTAAATAGGGAAAGCAATGAAAAGATGTTTAAAGCAGTATTTGCAAAACATGGTCCCATATCAGAAGGTAACCCTTAAAACCATGGGTGTGTGTATATTTCAACGTGTTTATTTAAAATATGTATGTTATGTATGTGCTTTGAAAAAATGTATGGTTTTCGAAGTTCATTGTATACCTACATTAAAATGCCTTATCATTTTTAAACTCTTATTTTGAAGTATCTATTTGATATTTGGAAAATTCTCATAGTAGCAGGTTAAGGGTCTGTGTAAGGATCACCTACTACTTAGAAAGGAAAATGAGGAAAAGTAAATGTGTTGTGGAGTTAGGGAACAAACTGGAATAAAATAGGCTGACTATAGGGGTGACTTAGTATTAAGAATCATAGTAGTGAAGTAAAATGCAATTATTTTTTGATGTGATGTAACTTTCAGATGGTTAGTACCTTGGTGAGTCCATTATATACATGGAAATGTTTTCATGTATTTTAGTTCTTTTGATAAAGGATCGAACCAGCAAATCCAGAGGCTTTGCATTTACTACTTTTGAGAACCCTGCAGATGCTAAGAATGCTGCCAAAGATATGAATGGAAAGGTAAGAGTCCCTTATTAATAGTATTCTAACTGTTCTTCAATTAAGAGTATTTCTAGGTCTTTTTAGTATTATGTAACTTTTGAAGTTAGTAGAATGCGATATGAAGCCATGCTCTTCTTTGTGCCATATACTTGCAATTGTAGTTGGAAGGGTATTGGAATTAACATTATATAGATTAATATATGGTAACCTTTTTCTAAGTTTGTATTTCAATATGAATGTTAATAGATTTTCAAAGGTTTTGAAGAGCTTTAAAACTTATAAGGAGCCCTCATGTAAATGAAAGGAATAAGTCAACATTTATTAAATGCTATTAAGGGAATTACTTCCAATTCATGGAACTACTTCTACAGCATAGAAAAACTGTGGATAGACATCTAGACAGACTCACAAGAAGGAAAGATTCTCTCTCATTTTCTGAAAAACATATTCTTGAGAAACTATATTAAAATAAGACTTACATTTAAGGAAGTGGTAAGTACTTGAAAATAGAAAAACATATGATAACATTGAAGTTGGAGAACAGAAGAAGTAACTGGCATTTTTGGCCCATCCTTGCTCTTTTCTGCTAAGGACGTTTTTCTCCTGTCACCAGAGTGATTTATGTAACATGAATACCTAATTACTCATTGTCCCAGTGTGTTTGAGGACTTGTTTTGATCCAACGAATGGTCTCTTGTCCTATTGAGTCTTAAATCTAGGGATTGTGTGTTTACAAAAGCTTTAAACTTTTATGTAATTCTATTAACTATTGAATTCCTTTACATTGTAGTCAAGATCATTCCATTCTGGGCCCTTTAGAGCTTTTTTGCTTTGTAACATTACCCCAATCAGGCTGGGCGTGGTGGCTCACGCCTCTAATCCCAGCACTTTGTGAGGCTGAGGTGGGCAGATCACGAGGTCAGGAGAACGAAACCATCATGGCCAACATGCTGAAACCCCGTCTCTACTAAAACACAAAAGATTAGCCACGTGTGGTTGTGTGTGCCTGTAGTTCCAGCTACTTGGTAGGCTGAGGCATGGGAATCAGCTGATCCCGGAGGCAGAGGTTGCAGTGAGCCAAAATCAGGCCACTGCACTCCAGGCTGGTGAAAGAGCAAGACTCTTTCTCAAAAAAAAAAAAAAAAAAAAAAAGAAAAGAAAAGAAAAATAACATTATCCCAATCTGTTTTTAGCTCCTGTTAGTCATTACGCTATCCCGAAAATGCCTTTTTAGACTTCCTGAGAATTTTCCTTCCCTGTGTGTGTCTCACAAATAATAATTGATGCTTCAAAACAACTTAGATTTCATATTTTCTTCCTCATTGCATATTGTAGGTATTTTGTACTCACAGTACCATATATTAACCTATTGATAGTGAAATTGTATATAGTGCATATTTCAGTGTTCCTGGTTGCTTTTCTCTTACATCTATCATACTTCCTGGCACATCGCAGAAAGTACATTTTTATTCATTCTTATAAATTAATATTTTAAGCTGTGGTAGAAACCGAGAGTAGCTTTCGGTTCATGGCTTTGTGGTAAGTATGGAGATAATTTTGACTTACGTATAGTAATCTATGATAATTTCTCCCCCCTCCGCAATTTTCAAGCAAAAGAGCAGGTAATTTTTGTGGAGTTTTGTTTGTTTGCTTGTTTGTTTGTTAAGATGGAGACTCACTGTGTCACAAGGCTGGATTGCAGTGGGGCGATCTTGGCTCACTGCAACCTCTGCCTCCTTGGTTCAAGTGATTCTCCTGCCTCAGCCTCCAAGTAGCAGGGACTACAGGCATGCGCCACCACGCCCAGCTAATTTTTGTACTTTGAGTAGAGTCGGGGTTTCACCCTGTTGGCCAGGATGAGCTCTATCTCTTCACTTTGTGATCTGCCCACCTCGGCCTCTCAAAGTGTTGGGATTACAGGCGTGAGCCACCATGGCCAATGTTATTTCTAAATTACTTCATCTCACATATTTTATTGTGTTAAAATAACTATGAATGTTGTATGCACATTAATGTTAAGATGGCCAATAAAGGAGGTTCTTCGAGTTTTCAGGGGGAATTAACAGTTATGGAATTTTGGCTGACTTCAGAACACTGGGAAGGAAGCAGCCGTGGGCAAACCTGGGGAAAATATTTTGAGCCCAGAAATAACAAAAGTTTCAAGGTAGGAACAACTGGCGATGTGGCTGCAAGGGGTCTTGTTCAGGGATTTAAGTCCTTCCTCCAAATAACAAAAGCCATGTAATTTTTAAATCGCATTATTAGCTGTACTGTTTTCAACAATTGCTGTGGCCTGTAGAAAAGATTACAGTGAAAAATGTTATTATGAAATTAATTAGGATATTTAAGCATTTCTGAGAAATTACCTGAAGTACTATATTAAGATTCGTGTTTTAGGGGCACGTCTAAGGCAATGTAAGAAATGAGTAGGGCAAGAAAACTTAATGAGATCAAACAAGGATCACGTATACAGAAACATTTTTAGAGTCAATATAGAATTGTAAATCATATGGGGACATTTTATGTAAGTGTTAGCAAATCCAACAAGAAACACCTCATAATGAGTAATGTGACTAATCACTCTGAAAAAGTAACCTCATTTTTTTAAATGACACAAGTTTCATTGGGACACTGAAACTTTTAAATTAGTGACGTGAATACAAAGATGAAGTGGATTATATATTGGGGAAAAAAACAGATGTGCCACATTCCTCCATAGAATATGTGATGGGTTAATCTCTGTTTGTTAGTTTGTTTGAGGATTTTTTTTTTTTAAATAATGGAGAAGTTTTCAAGGAATTTGAATAATAGAATTTGTGTTTGATCCCTTAATGGAAGGTGTGTGCTCAGTAAATGTCTCAAATTTGGCATTATGAAAGATGTGTTCATTTTAGGAGAAAAAAACAAAAGTTTGCTTTGGGAGAAAATATCTAGAATTGAACTAGAGTTGATGTAAAAATGCTTGTAAAATGTGCTTAGGTTAAATGTGCCAGTGTTATTGATAATACTCTTAATACTTTAGCCTTTGGATGGAAAAGCAATAAAAGTAGAACAAGCCAAGAAACCATCTTTTCAAAGTGGTGGTAGGCGGAGACCACCAGCTTCCTCGAGAAACAGAAGCCCTTCAGGAAGTCTGAGATCTGCAAGAGGAAGTAGTGGAGGAACAAGAGGATGGCATCCCTCACATGAGGGACGCTTGCGTAATGTTTTAAAATGTAAATATGGAACCATAGGACTGAAAGGAAATAAGTTTGAAGATATCGAAATTTCTCAATTTTATTTATTTGCTTTATGAACAGAAAATAGACTTACAATAAGCAAACTTATTTCTAAGTACTAAAGGTGTATTACAAGAATGATTGAAGTAATATCTAAAATTTGTTGTAAAATTGTAATAACCTTGGATTGAAATAACACAAATTTCAAACTGATTTGATTTTATGAATGCCAATTGCTGCTACTCAACAGGTTTTCTGCTGAACTCATTTATATTCATCATACTTTAGAGTTTTCTACTTTGGGGCCCAGAACTTTATATCAGTTGTATTATCAAAGTAAGCAATATTTAAAACTTTCCAACAGGAAAAAGTAACTCAGTACTTAAGATTGATTTTGCAATATTTGTTTTCTTGTATATACATGTGCAAACATCTATGCAAATGTATTGCTTTGTAATTTTGATACAGAGAGTTTGTACATTGGCCTGCCATAAAGCATTTTCAATTTAAGAAATGTAGAACTTTAACTTCTGCAAAGAGTCTGTGACTCTGAAAAGGTCTAAAAACCACTGCTTCACAGATACGTATGTATCTTTCTTTGCTGGAGGATAAGACACTGAAAATGACATTTATAGTGATTTACACAATAGAAATGAGGGGTCAATTTTTACATAAAAAAGAAAAACCATGTATTTTTTAAAAAAGAAAAAACTATTGGATGAGCTGGGTTTAGTGACTCATGCCTGACATCTCAGCACTTTGGGAGTACGGAGCAGGTGGACCATGAGGTCAGGGCTTCCAGACCAGCCTGGTCAACATGGTGAAACCCTGTCTCTCCTAAAAATACAGAAAATTAGCCTGGCGTGGTGGCATGCACCTGTAATCCCAACTACTCAGCTGAGCCAGGAAAATCGCTGGAACCTGGGCGGTGGAAGCTGCAGTGAGCCGAGATCAGGCCATTGCACTCCAGCCTGGGCAATAGGGCAAGAGTCCATTTCAATCAATCAATCAATCAATACCTATCGGTTAACTTGTATTATCTATTAACTAACCTTCAATAATCTAACATTTAACTTGGAGTTTTAATAACCAGATGTGTAATTAATTGGAGATTTTTTTAAGTGGAAATTGCAGTGTTTGCTCCATTTTAAGATGCATAGCTACATGGTTATTTTGTCTCCATTGCTCTTGAGGGTGAAGTTCAACAACACTCCACCATGTCTGAGAATGTGTGTATTCTAACCTGTAACACCACCTATGTTATGTATGTAGATATATTGCCGCATATCTACATTTTTTGTAGCTATATAAAAATCTTTATATATTATTTAATATGCAATTCTTAATGACTATTAAAATTTAGCATAGTGTAATCTGAAAATTAGTGTTTCATAAGGGAATTGTAAGAATTCTATATTATGTTAACAAATTTTAGAGATAATGTATTTTCCTGATGTGTCACTTTTTGATATCATAAATATTTGAATTTCTTTGAATGGAATTTAGTTTATCTTTATGACATGCTTTGAAAATTTTTCCTCAGAACACAATGATATAAACAGTCATTTATCATTTTTCTTTTAATATTTTTATGTCTATTATACTTAGATATTTTAGTGATAGATTTCTGCTCCCTGTTCACTCCCCAATTTGCCTTCATCTCTCTCTCACACCAATATATTATGATTCTTGAGTTTCTTTCTAGATTTTCTCAACAGACTTTTATTGCTTGAACTGTACTTATTTCATATAGAAATGTTAATTTTATTAGCTTAGACAAATATGAATTTATAAGATGATAATATGTAGATAATCTTTATAAACAACTAAAACTTAGCCACTTAAGAAACAGTGATGTTAGTTAGCTGAAAAGATTTTGTTTGAAATACAGATGATGGTGGATACACCCTTGATCTCAGCACGAGTTCTTCTAGGCAACCCATTCTAGTTAAAAGAGGTCCCTCTTCAAAAAGTGGAGGTCCTCCTCCTAAAAAGTCTGCTCCTTCTGCTGTGGCAAGAAGCAACAATTGGATGAGAGGCCAAGGTAAATGCTACCTGATAGAAAGACTGTAGTTTTTGTATGACTAAAAATGAGCTATTTTACCTGGATGCTTAACTTTAAGTTCACTGAACAAAAGAGAAGTGACACATACATGGGCATAATTACTGATCGACAGCTTTTATTATAGTTTCTATCTTACTGGGTACATTTCAGATTTGTTGTGAAGAAATACTTGAGCTTCTCATTGCAGATCAAAGAAGTGATTAGAGTGAGGACAACATTCCTTTTAATCCTGTGTTTGCTAGAAAATTCCCCTTAATTTTCTAAAAGTTCCTAGCAATATTCTTTGATGGTAGGCTTCTTCATCTAATGAATTCTTCCATTTCCTAGGTAGTGTTCCCCTGGTGTCCCAATCTAAAAATTGCTTGTTCAGTTTCTTTGTTGTATTGGAGTCTTGCTCTTACCAGGTCAGAGTGCACTGGTGAGATGATGGCTTACAACGGTCTCAAATTCCTGGGCCCAAGCAATTCTCCTGTTTCAGCCACCTGAGTTTCTGCAACTACAGGCATACACCACCACAGCTAGCTAAATTTTTTTCCTTATATTTTTGTAGAGAGAGGATGTCACTGCATTGTCAAACCTGTCACTACATTGTCAAAGCCCGTGGCTCAAGCAGTCCAGCTGCCTCAGCCTTCCACACTGGTTCACAGTGTGAGCCACTGAGCCTGGCCATCCAGCTTCTGAGACCTCGATAATGCTTATATGCAAGACATTGTTACTGCTTATACAAAGATTCAAAAGAACTGCAAGAACATTTAGCAGAAAAGGAGTCACTGGGCTTAAATATTATTTAAAAATAAATTTAAGGCTTGAAAGGTAGACATGAAGGAGTCCAATATTCTTAACTGAAGTGGATTTTACAGAAGTGCAGAGTTGGGAAATACAAGGGGATGTAAATCAATAATTAAGATTGTTCCAGGATGCTTAAACATTAACACAAGATCCTTAGTGTGAGGTTGGAAATTATTTGAGGAGAGAATTTAGATCTAAGCACATGAGGTGAGCAGTAGGATTGAATAGAAGAAATATTTTTGAGACGGAGAATTGTAAGATTGCAGACTGAACAGAAGAAAGCGAGACAATAAATAAAAGTTTTTAGCAAAGAAGTTAAGCAGAACAAATTAAAATTCTTACTTAGTCCTCCATCCTAATATGGAGGAAATTAAAACCTGACATTTTCAATTTTACATTTCATATGTAGAGTATCGGTGAAGTCAGGTACTTCAGGATAGAGTGTAGGTGAAGTCAGGTATTTAGTGACTTCAGGATACAGAAGCCAACACATTTCCATTGAAAAATAAGCCAGTGAACATATCACAGGTGAAAGACTGACCTCTAAGGAAAAGCACTGTGAAGAGTATATTAAAGGAGAAACTTTTCTATTTTGAAATAGCAACAGTGTTGTAATGACCCCTGTAATAGTGTTGCTTATTGCACTAAAAGTAATTCTTGGCCATCATTAGAAAGTTTTCACTAGCACATTTTAATCTGTCAACATTTAAGATAGAGCCAACTACTTAGAGATAAAGGAGAACTGTTATGTAAAAATTTGGCATGCAGTCAGTCAAAGGTAGCAGTATTTGTGTGTGTGAGGTGGATTGAACTACATGGGAAAATTTACCTTCTTCAGCTGAGAAAGGACAACATATGTAAACTTTATATTCAGTGAAGAGTTTGATGGTTTTACAGTTTTCCCTGTGTCATTAGTAATCATCAGTAATTCATATGAAAAGGAAAATATAACTAAGCAGTTATTAACCACTATAAATGAACTTTTACCTAAGAATTAGCATTTGGCTTCAGCTTCATTAGAAGAACTGGCCTTGTGGGAGCCATGGGATTATCCAAAACCATAAGAAATATTCACAGTGTCATGACTGGCTAGTAATTTATGGAACAAAGAACGGAGTCATAGAAGAAACAATTTTAAAAGTTGTTTGAGATAAGAGAAAATAGTGTTTCAGATTTGATGTTCTTTACATAAAGTTCCATCATTTTAATATTAAAGGTCCCATATCATGTGGAAGAGAGAATTATGGAGGTCCTACACGTAGACAGCCAGTCTCTTCCTGGAGAAATGACCACGTGTCTCTAAGAGACGATGGTTATGCAACTAAGGAGAGGTAAAGGAAAAATTTTTTAAAAATTGATTTTTTTTTTGTTGTGGTGATGAAATTTACATAACAAAATTAAATATTATAAGGTAAACAGTTAAGTGGCATTTAATACATTCTGTGTCATGCAACAACTACCTCCATCGAGTTCCAAAACATTTTCCTCACTCCAAACTAAAACTCCAACTACCAGTTAAGCGGTCCCTTCCATTTTCTCCCTTTCCTCAGCTGCTAGCAAACACTAATCAGTGTTCTGCCTCTGAACTTACTGTTGTTGGCATTTAATGTTAATGGGCTCAAACACTACATGACTTTTTGTATCTGTCTCCTTTCCTTTTGCATGATGTCCTGAAGGCTGATTTACATCATAGCACTTCACTCCTTCTACAAGCTATTAACCCATTATTTTATTTGGGTTGTTTCCACCCCAGTATTTCTATGCACCAATGTTTGTTTGAATACACGTATTCAATTCTGTGTGTATATGAGTGGAATTTTTTGGTACTATGATAATTATGTATTTTCTTGAGGAACCACCACACTTCTCCATGGTAGCTCCGTCCTTTTGCATTCCAACTAGCATTGTATCAGCATTCCAATTTATCTACATCCTCTCAAACACTTGTTATTTCCTGCTTTTTAAAATGTATTGCCATTCCAGTGTATGTGTGAAGTATGGTATCTCATTTTGGATTTGAAATGCATTTTCTGAATCACTGATTGTGAGTATCTGTTCCATGTGCTTTTTGGGCATTTGCCTATTTTATTTGGAGAAATATCTATTTAGATGTTTGGCCTTTTAATTTTGTTTAAGTTGTAACTTACTTATGCTTTGGATACTAGAATTGAAAATTTCAATTTTTTAAATTTAATTTAATTTTTTATTATACTTTGAAGTTTTAGGGTCCATGTGCACAACGTGCAGGCTTGTTACATATGTATACATGTGCCATGTTGGTGTGCTGCACCCATTAGGTCTTCATTTAACATTAGGTATATCTCCTGATGCTATCCTTCCCCCCCTCCCCCCACCCCACAACAGGCCCCAGTGTGTGATGTTCCCCTTCCTGTGTCCATGTGTTCTCATTGTTCAATTCCTACCTATGAGTGAGAACATGCAGTGTTTGGTTTTTTTGTCGTTGCGATAGTTTGCTGAGAATGATGGTTTCTAGCTTCATCCATGTCACTATAAAGGACATGAACTCGTCATTTTTCATGGCTGCATAGTATTCCATGGTGTATATGTGCCACATTTTCTTGATCTAGTCTATCATTGTTGGACATTTGGGTTGGTTCCAAGTCTTTGCTATTGTGAATAGGCCCTCAGTAAACATACATGTGCATGTGTCTTTGTAGCAGCATGATTTACAAACCTTTGGGTATATACCCAGTAATAGGATGGCTGTGTCAAATGGTATTTCTAGTTCTAGATCCCTGAGGAATCGCCGCACTGATTCCTTAAACTTATGAACACAGAAATCATCCAAGCTCCTGAGAAACTAGGACACCACCTAGAGACTATGCATACCATGATTATGGTCATTCTAGTTGGCATGAACATTCTTCTAGAGGATATAGGTACTACAACTTTTTCTGGATTTGTCAAAAAGATTTCTTAAATTATTCATTCTAACTAATGTTGTATCAGGGTTCCAGTTTATCTACATACTCGCAAACACTTTCTCTTTCCTGCTTTTTAAAATTTATTGCCATTCCAGTGTGTGTATGAAGTCTGGACTCTCATTTTGGATTTGAAATGCATTTTCTGAACCACTGATTATGAGTATCTGTTCCATGCACTTTTTGGGCGTTTGCCTATTTTATTTGGAGAAATATCTGTTTAGATGTTAGGCAATTTAATTATGTTTAAGTTGTAATTTAGTTATATTTTGGATATTAGAAGGTGAAAATTTAAAATTTGTTGCTTAAACTTACACACACAGAAATCATCCACGCTCCTGAGAAACCAGAGATTATGCTCCACCACCTAGAGACTATGCATACTGTGATTATGGTCGTTCTAGTTGGGATGAACATTCCTCTGTAGGATATAGGTACTATAATGTTATCTGGATTCATCAAACAGATTTCTTAAATTGTTTATTCTGACATTTAAAAACTTTTTTCAATTTAGTGATCCTGTTGGCTATGGTGAGACCAGTGGTAGAGATCACTCTGAACATACAAGTGGAAGTTCTTACAGAGATGCATTTCAGGGATATGGTAAGAGTCTAGGATGGATTTTTAAATTATAGAATTTTAGGTAATAGACCAGATCATTATTTTAATGAAATTCTAGGGAAAATTATAAAGGACAATATAACATGTTTAAATATTGAGTATTCTTAACAGTATAAAGCATAGGGAATGATATGAAGGAGAGAACTTCAGTTCACGTGCAGAAAATATGACTCAACGTTTACTTTAGGATTAAATTTCTTAAGCTTCAAAATACTACTCTTACACTACTTTTAAATAAAACTTTCTGACCAATGCAGGCTTAATTAATATCTATCCTGTCAACAAGGGCAGAGGAAAGCAGATATTTCCAAATAGTACTTTAACTAATTCATCCTTTAGTGATGGCAGTAAAAAATGTTTAATTGTAGTCCAACATATTATTTTATCAACCTGCAGGGACCTCTCATGGTGCACCACCTGCACGAGGGCCTCGGATGTCTTATGGTGGAAGCAGCCGCCCTGATTATAACAATACACTAGATAGATATGGCAGAAGTCGGGAGAGTTACTCAAGAAGCTGCGGTGATTTTTATTTTTGTGGTCATGAGCACGTTGGCAGAAAAGACCAAAGGAATCCACTTTCTCTGGATAGGGTGCACCCTGCTCGTCGTGAAGCATATGGTAGCTCAAGTTATGTGGCATCTACAATAGATGGTCGGGAAAGTCGATCTGAAAAAGGAGACTGAAGCAGATATTAAAGCAAGTATTCCAAATAATAGCTATTGCATACCAAAGCTTGTTCGCAAATTGAAAATGGACGTGTTATTTCTGCATTGTTACCTGCATATTACTGAAAGAAACATGTCAGTATTGGGGAGAGACGTAGATGCTAACTTCCTCCATCAATCTGTTGAGGTATTCCAAGGAAAACAATTTTTTTCGGAGTAATTTCATACTTGTTAATGCTATTTGAAAACTGTCTGTTTAGATGTAATATCTACATTAAAAATTTCAGAAAAAATTTTACATGTAATGCAAAATAGCTGATGTTATTGGTTAGCTGCACATGCTTAAAAGCAAATACAATAGAAAAGTAAATTGTGTTTTTGTTGAACATTTTCCTTTGTTTCTCTGAACATAAATAGTTACAAAATTAGGCATATGTTACATCTCCCTTTCAAGCTGCACAAGTGTTCTGATTAGGCCTTTTCTGTTTAAAAACTTACAAGCTTGAAATGTTTGAGACTCCTTCAGAAAGACTACAAAACTGTCTGCCTCATCATAAAACGTTTATTTTTTAGAGGAATAGTACAGGTGAACAGAAATAATTAGATGTGGTTGATACTAAAGTTTAAAACATCTGGAACATTCTACTTGAAGCATTCTGTGACTGAAGGGGTATAATGGTAATGAAACCTTTTTTTTTTTTTACCTAAATCAAAACCGAACCAGCTAAGTTTCTCAAGTGAATAACATAATGAAATTAAATGTTCCTAGTTTAAATAGTGGAAAGTAGGTGTTTTATCTTGGGAGGTACTCATGTTAGTTTTTTCTTGAAAGTTTTGACAATGGTTATTGTAAGTAATGATTTGGTAATAAGTTCTTACAAATAGAAATAATCTAGAATGGTTGGGATTTTATCAGTTTTTTTTTTTTTTTTTTTGAGATGGAGTGTAGCTTTGTCGCCCAAGTTGGACTGCAGCGGCTCCATCTTGCCTTACTGCAACCTCTGCCTTCTGGGTCCAAGCTATTCTTTTGCCTCAGCATCCTGAGTAACTGTTGTTAGAGATGTGTGCACCACAGCTCGCTAATTTTTTGTATTGTTAGTACAGACAGCGTTTCACCGTGTTTGCCAGGCCGTTCTTAAAAATCCTGATCCACCCTCCTTGGACTCCCAAAGTGCTAAGATTACAGGCATGAACCCCTGCACTCAGCCTATCAAATTTAATTGACGATATGAATGGAAATGATTTAAACCTCATACTTTTGGGAAAACGAAGTGTATAAAACATAAACAACAGCATAAAGTTTCAGATGGATTGCTTAAAGGTTTAAGCAATCATCGAATGATAAAAATAAAAAGATTTGGACCTAAATAACTAAGTCGATTTATTTTCCTGATTATGCAACCTAGAAAAATGAAATACATGAAGTTCCAGAAGTTTTGCAGTCCATAATTCTTAACAATTAACAGACTAATCTGCAAGGAAGGAGTATTTTCCTGAGAAAATTTTGACAAGATCATCACTTTTTATAGGGTAAGGGTGCAAATAATTTTAAAGGGAGAAGTTACCAACTTTGATTTTCAAGTGAGTTATTCATGTTGTGAAGTTGTGTTTTCATTCACCTGTAGGATTGTGAGGATGAAGTGAAAAGATAAAACTCCCTAGTCTTGTGTATCTTACTGTCCAGTTGTGATGGCTCAGGTCTTTAATTCCAACACTTGGGGAGGCCAAGCCTTGCAGATCACTTTAGGTCAGGAGTTCAAGACCAGGCTGGCCAACATCATGAAATCCCATCTCTAGCAAAAATATAAAAATTAGCCATGTGTGGTGGCACATGCCTGTACTATGTTACAGTTAATTGGGAGGCTCAGGCAGTAGAATCATTTGAACCTGGGCGGCTGAGCCTGCAGTGAGCCGATATTATGCCATGCATTCTAACCTGGGCGACATTCCTCCTTCACTCTATTAATTCTTTTGAGATATACAATAAATCATAATTAAATGTACTCATTCTGTGCTACTGAACACTAGATCTTATTCCTTCTAAGCAGCTATAATTTAACCCACCCTCATCAGCTCTTTGATCCCGTCCTTACCAGTACACATTGCTTGTATCAAAATATGGCAGGTATGCCAAAAGTATCTATGACTGTTATGTACAAATTTTTTAAAATAAGTAAAAAAATAATAAAAAGGGTATCTCCAACAAGTTGATAAAATAGGAGGCTCTAATTTGTTCCTCCATCCACAAATGCAACAAATAAAAGCCACACCCACATCAATTCCCTATGAGATAAACTCAGAAACTAGTTGAGATACTCTTGCACATAGGATTGTGAAAATCCTCACTTAAAAAGAGGTAAGAAAAACTGAATCATGATCTTGTTCTAGAGTTTGTGTCTGACACAGTGCCCTAGAGTCAATAGGGAACTGTTATTTCACAGCTTCTCTCAGAGGACTGAAGTATTAAACCACATATGTAATGCCCCAACTGTTACAGCTGCTTCTCAAGGAAATTATTACCTATCTCTGGATTCTGGCACAGATTGGTATTCATAACTCTCCTAGGACCTCCAAGATAAAGAGGGATTTAAATAGACATTCAAGCACTTCTGAAACTGTTTCCTCCTAGCTTACTGAATCTCAAGTAGTCAAGAAAACTCAGCTCCCACTTTGTACCTTGAAGATCTTAGATTGTACATCTAACGTCTTGACATTTTTTTTTGTTTTTTCTTTTGAGACAGAGTCTTGCTCTGTTGCACAGGCTGAAGTGCAATGGCATGATCTCGGCTCGCTGCAAACTCTGCCTCCTGGGCTCAAGTGATTCCCCTGTCTCAGCCTCCCAAGTAGCTGGGATTACAGGCACCTGCCACCATGCTATGCTAACTTTTGTGTTTCTTAGTAGAGACAAGTTTTCACCATGTTGGTCAGGCTGGTCTCAAACTCCTGACTTCAGCTGATCCACCTGCCTTGGCCTCCCAAAGTGCTAGGATTACAGGTGTGAGCCTGCACCCAGCCATATCTTGACTTTAATAGCTTCTGCCAGTTCTCCTGACTTTTGGATCTGTCAAGATCCTCTGAGAGCAGGCACATAGGCATTTCTCATCAGTCTTCATCATCCCTCACTCTCACAATATATAGAGCTTCCAAATTTTCCTTCCAAGAAGTCAAATTACCCGACTATGGCCCTGACTTCTCAGGTTGCTGCCTAAGAGTCTGAATACTAACTTGCCAATCTCAGGAAGCTAATGAATCCCAGCTTTTTGTAGTTCCAGGATTCTAAAGAGGAAAAAGGATTGTTTTACTGTAACTCGGCATGATTTTTAAACTTGCCTTTTGATATAGTTTGGACATTTGTCCCTCCAAGCCTCAGGTTGAAATGTGGTCCTCCACATTGTTAATGGCACCTAGTGGGAGGTGTTTGTTTGTGTCATGGGGATGGATCCATCATAAATGGCTTGGTGCCCTCACCATGGTTATTAAGTGAGTTTTCCACTTTATTAGTTCCCACGGTGGAGATTACATCCAAAGAGGTTGTTGAAAAGAGCCTGATACCTTCTCTTCTTCTCTCTCTTGCTCTCTCCACACCTGACATGTCTGTTTTCCTTTTACCTTCTGTCCTGAGTGGAAACCTGGCGAGGCTTTCACCAGATGCAGATGCTGGCACCACACATCTTTTACAGCCTGCAGAACCAGGATCCATTGAAAGCTCTTTTCTTTATAAATTTCCCAGTCTCATAGTCTTTTATAGGAACACAAACAGATTAAGACATGTATCTCTGGCTGATAACTTGCCTATATCAGTAAGTAGTGGAGCTCAGAATTCACTATTTCCTTCATTCCATAGAGGACAAAGAGGTGGTTTTCAGTGGTCCCGTGAGCTCTTCTTTAAATCCAACCCTTGGCTTGCTCTAGCTTTCAGCTTTTCCATGGAAGCACCCCAACATTTTAAACTCCTCCTCCCTTAGGACCACTATTTTTTTTTTTTGAGATTGAGTCTCACTTTGTTACCCAGGTTGGAGTGCAGTGGCATGATGTCAGCTCACTTTGACCTCTATCTCCTGGGTTCAAGAGATACTCCTGCCTCAACATTCCAAGTAGCTGGAACTACAGGCACGTGCCCCCAGGCCTGGCTAATTTTTTATTTTTTATTTTTTGGTATGTTTAGTAAACAGGGGATTTCACCCTGTTAGCCAGTATGGTCTTGACCTCCTGACCTCATGATATGCCCACCTTGGCCTCTGAAAGTGCTGGGGTTACTTGCATGAGCCACTGTGCTCAGCCTGAACCAGTCTTTCAACTTGCCTGTTTCTAGGGTCTGATGTGACAGAATAGGCATTCTGTGATTCTCCTAACTCCCTCCCTCTCTGCAAAACCAAAACCTCAACTCACAGCTATCCTTAGATAAGGACACCTTAGTGAATGATTCTATAACTTGGGATTGAATCTATGACACCTTCTTCAGCTGTAGAACTGAGAATAGCCACACACATAGAATAAAAGAACAGGTTTTTTTTGTTTGCTTGTTTGTTTTTTTTTGAGGTGGAATCTCCCTCTGTTGCCCAGGCTGGAGTGCCATGGTGTGACCTCGGCTCACTGCAAGCTCCGCCTCCCGGGTTCACGCCATTCTCCTGCCTTAGTCTCATGAGTAGCTGGGACTACAGGCGCCTGCCACCACACCCAGCTAATTTTTTGTATTTTTAGTAGAGATGGGGTTTCACTGTGTTAGCCAGGATGGTCTCGATCTCCTGACCTCGTGATCTGCCTGCCTCGGCCTCCCAAAATGCTGGGATGACAGGCGTGAGCCACTGTGCCCGGCCAAAAGAACAGTTTTAATCTGATACTTTTCTCCTCCCCAAGCCAGCACAGTGTTGCATACAAAAAATTTCCCTGGACTCACAGTTTCTTCAGGGCGGAGAGAGTTGAAGGTGTACATTCAGCCTTTTCTTTTCCATTTTGCAATTCTTTACATGATGTTCTCTCTAGTCTTACCCTGTGGGAAACACTAGGGGTATCAGACAACTGGGGTCAGTTAGAAACAAAGTACATGGAGGGGGCTCACAGTGCCCATAACAGTGACCTTACTGGTGGCTTTGCATTCCAATCAGCAGAGGTGCACCACTAGAAAAACTAGGCAACAGCATCATTCCGCAGCAACCAACCATGGTTGAGGAGTCTTCCAGGCTCAAATCACTGGCCGACTGCCAAATCCAACCCTGATTTTCTCTGCAAAACTTCCAAGGCTGTGACAAAGCGGCAGCTTGATGACTATCCACAGAAGGGGCATGTGACCCCACCCAATCCCAGCTGCCATACTTTTGACCGTCCTAGCCCTGTGTACTCCACCCATCCCCAGGCTGAAAAGCAGAGGCAATTTAGTAGTGAAGGATGAAGTTTCTGGCCCTACGTGGACCCAGTGGGCAAGTAGTTTATATAATAAGCCTTAGTACCCCTGGAAGGAAGATCACTTCTGATATATCTAATGGAAATCTCTGGGCATTAGAATCTCTAGAGCACATGACTTTATTCAGAAACAGAGAATCACAGTCTCAGCTCCAGCCCCTCCCACTGTGACAGCAGATGTCAAGGGAGCTGATAGTCAGTCCCAGGACTTCTTGCTGCGGGCAGAAAGCTAGTCCATCCTTGCAGAGACCTTCCAGTAACCATCACAGCCAAAATTACAGGCTTGCCATTCTCCATTCCACAGCAGAACCTAAGTGGACCCAGTCTCAGCTCCAACCTGTCCAATTTCAATTTCCAAAATGGAATCATTAGTAATAAGTAACCAACCAGCCAAAAAAATAAATAAATAAAACCCAGGAACTGATCGATTCAGGATGAATTCTAACAGATCTACGAAAAGCTGCATCATATTCCATTGTGTAGGTGATCCTAGTTTGTTCAACAGGTTTTGTATGTATGCTTACACACACACAAACACACACACACACACACACACAAACGCACACACCTATGTAGCATGTTCTCTCAAAAAGCTGCAGTGGAAATGCCAAGCTGGCCTTTGGTATCATCTGAAGACTCAGTGGGGAAGGACCCACTCCTTTGCTTGCATTACATTGTTGCCAGCAGCCTTGTCCACAATGGTAGTTTTTCAGTGGTTTCTTACAGTTCTGGAAAGCCTGCAATTATGTTTATTTATATGGTTTATAATATATTCATTAGCATTTATCTCTAAACTTGAGCCTGGGTACAATGGCTTAAGTCTGTAATTTCAATACGTTGGGAGGCTGAGATTGGAGTATCCTCTGAGCCCAAAAGTCTGAGACTGCAGTGATGTATGATTCAGCCTGATGACAGAGCAAGACCCTGCCTCTAAGTAAATAAATAATACAAATACAACTGATGGTAATATTTTTGTTTTACAGTTTGGAAACACAAATTTCCTTCATCAAATATATGAATATTTGATAGCCGCTAACACAGCACTTTTGCTTGTGCATGGGAATCAATGCAGGAAAGCAGTGGGATTGGATGCTCTTTCCCCTTAATGCCTGAACATGTAAATACTGTGATGATAAGGGGTGAGTTTGGACAAAGAAGGCTTTCTGCCAGAGCCATCAACACTGTGGAAATAAAACCCTCCACAAGTTGGGAAACAGAACAGTCTTTACTGATAATAGTAACTGTAAAGCCTTTTGCAGATTTGATTTCTTTTTTAATTTAGTGTAGATTAGGCAGCATAACACAGACTACCCTGCCCCTAGTAATATGTGATTTGATGACAAATGTCAATTAGAATTTGGTTGTTGAAAACTACAAGAATCGTAGTTAACACCCATAGTTACATGAGTAATTTTGACGCCAGCTTATTTTAAACTTTCAGTTAGTCTACTAGAGACCTAAATATTATTTTAAACATAGTTCAAAAATTCATGTGTATAATGGGCAAAATGGCATCTTTTTATTTTTATTCATTTCCTGTTGGTTTTATGCCTTTAATTGTCTCCTTTCTCCCTTCTTCCCTTCCTCCCTCCCTCCGTCCGTCCTTCCTTCCTTCTTTCCTTCCTTCCTTCCTTCCTACCTTCCTTCCTTCCTATCTTTTTCTCTGTTTGAGTTGTTTTAAGATGGAATTCTGCTCTGTCACCTAGGCTGAAGTGCAGTGGCATGATCTAAGCTCACTACAACCTCCCCATCCTGGTTTCAGGCAATTGTCCAGTCACACCCTCCTGAGCAGCTGCGACTGCAGGTATATGACACTAATCCTAACTATTTTTGTTTGTTTGTTTGTTTAGTAGAGAAGAGGTTTCACAATATTTGCTCAGGCTGGTCTCGAACTCCTGTCCTCAAGTGATCCACCCACCTCAGACTCTCAAAATGCTGGGATCCCAGGCATGAGCCACAATGCCCACTCAGTTTTACACATTTCTTTCTTCAGTGATCTCTCCTGTTTTATTATTTTCTTATTTTTTTTATTTTTGAGACAGAGTCTCACTCTGGTGCCCAGGCTGGAGCACAGTGGTGTTATCTCAGTACCGTGCAAACTCCTTCCCCAGGGATCAATGGATTCTCCTGCCTCAGCCTCCTGAGTAGCTGGGATAACATCCATGGGCCACCAAGCCTGGCTAACTTTCATATGATACTAGACATGGGATCTTGCCATCTTGGCCAGGCTTGTCTCAAACTCCCGACATCGAGAGATCTGCCCACCTTGGCCTGCCAAACTGCTGGGAGTGCAGGTGTGAGCCTCCATGCCCTGCCTCATATCTGTTTTAAAGCTCAGCAGATAAGCAATATCGTCTTTGTGGAATGCTTTATGTTTACAAAACAACTGTAGCACTATTATTTAGCCCCTTCAGATAAAGTATGGTAACACACAAAACATACACGCACAGACACAGACATGGTCAGTGATCAAAAAATCAGTGTAGGCCAGGACCTAAAACAAAAGATGAGTTGCTGCAATTGAGTAGAATTAAACCAGACCAGAATTGACCCATACCCAGCCAAGAGATGTGAATAGAGGCTTTCAAAAAACTCTGTCAGATACGTTATATTATTCTCCAGCCATAGCAAAGGGACATTAAATATCTATTGTGTTTTGAAGAGTCTTGATGGTTTGACTTTTCCAGGGTATTAGCATTCATGACATTGGCCTTTAAAGCTCTCCACAATTACTCAAATCAGTAGACAACTCAGTTTTTCTAGGAGTCTAAAGTGCTTTTCAAAATTACCTAAAACTTAGTTGCTTAAAACAATAATTATAATTTACTAACTTCAGTCTCTGCAGTCTTTCACAGTCTGTAAGCCAAATGATTGTGGTTCAGGGGTACTCAGGAGGATGCAGTCTAGTGATGGCTCAGGATGGGGACATTGGCGGGTGTCTTCTCATCACCCTGGTGCCATGGCTAGCATGACTCAAATAGTGGGGGCTGGACTGCTGAGATCCTCAGACATCTTCTTCTATTTGTACGAGTCTCTCCATGGGATGTTCCTTCTGCGTAGTGTTATCAGGGTGTTAGACTTCGTGATGTACTGGTGCAGGGCTCCTGAGGGGTTTGTCCCCATGAGAGCAGGACACTTAGGCAGAGCTGTGTCACCTTATCTAACCTAGCTAGGCCAGAGGTGTCCCAGTATCCAGAAAATGCTTGCACTGTTTTTTATTCATTAGCAGCAAGTACTGTGTTCAGTGCCACCAGGAATATTTTCAAATGGGTTTGCGGAGAATTTGAGTGTTTGAGACCACTACAGTGGTCATGCCTAATAATTACGTATTTTTGTAAGTGCTGGATGTGTTTTACCCACCGTAATAGCAGACACAGACTTTCAAGCTTGAAACCTGTATGTCATAGCTCTGAACATTTGGTTATATGTTGAAATACCTCTAAGCATAAATTGATTTTTAAATGAGAGATATAAATAAATACAATAAATGAGAAAAACTCATAAATACCTGGATGAGATGCTTATAAAGAGGTCAGCCTTAAAAATGTCGTGAGGTCTAATGTGCCACTCTTCTACTATTTCTGTGGATATTACTTGGACAGGACAAGGACTCAGGGGTCTGCTTGTCAGTCTCTGCACCTTGAAACAGTGGCTGGGGCACCAGGAGTAACACTTCCAGCCAACACTAAGTGGTGAGGACAAGGAGTCCATCTGGCTTAAGGAGGGTGTGAACATAATGTGACCTGGAGGAGAAGTACACCTGGTAGGGCGACCAGGATCAAGGTCTCTGGCACACATTGAAATCCCCCATGCCCAGGTGTGGTGGAGTGAATCCCTCAGCTGGTGCTGGGCTTCCAGGTGTGTTCGGGAAGCAGCTCCCTGGGCTGGGAAGGATCCCCTCATTCCCTTGCCATGTGGGAGGGTGAGGCTTTTGGCTTCTGCTCTGTCTGTTCCAGCTCTTTCCCTTTCCATTATCCCACTGCTGGCGAAGGTGGCAGGACCCTGGAATGTAGAAGGACCCTGGGTTGTTGATAGTGCCTGTGGGTGGCCATGTACTAGGAGGAGAGTCATCAATGAGCCTCCCATGAGCTTGGAGGCTGGGAAGGACACCCGTGGGGCACTGGCTGGTCCAGTGTCCAGGGACCATTCCCGGAGAATGCCAGGGGGGAGTCGTAAGCCTGTGGATCTGCAATCTACGTGGAAGAGCTGTATCTGCCATGGCTGATATCATCAGGGCAAGACACCCACTGGGTGGAAAGCTGGGCTTATGCATTTTAACCCTGTGCTGAAGAGATCATGCATGCCTGCCTCTCCTGGGACCAGTGATACTGGAGACCCCCTCTGTGTCCACTCATGACCATAAGCTTAGGATGCTGTGTGCCTTGCTTCCTGTCCACCCAGGTGAGGCATCCTGGAGAGGATGCACAGGGCAAAGCTTTTGGGTCCACACATGCAGTACTGGAACTGGGTGTCACTGGCCTATTAGGCCGCTGCTTACCAGGCATTCTCCTGAGCTCCCACCTGGCTAAGTGATAAGTGTCCCATCTACCTGACCCCGCGGCCTGGGTTTCTCCTCCACCTACCAACCCGTGCCCTCTTGGGGAGAATGCCAACTTCCCTGGAGACTCAGGCCCTGCTGGGCCCACATGCTGTCCTCCTGTCTCATGGGCTGGACACTCTCTGGTGCACAGGGATTCCCAGACAGTGCATCCCAAAGCCCCTCAGGTTCCATTGCTTCTTCCCTGAATGTCCCGACTGAACACACAGCAAGACAGAGACAACTGCTAGGTTTCATTTCCCTCCAGATGTCATTTGAGGTCCATGACATCTTCTCTAGGTAGCTCGCACCAGCCACCCTTTTCCTCCTACCTCTGCCATGTGTGAGAGCAATGAGGAATCTTCACGTCTCCCTAGGGCTCAGGCTTCATGGGTCCTGAAGTTGGATTGCCAAACCCGGCTGACCCCTGCTTGGCAGCTCAAGAGCTGAGTTTGAGTCATACCTGTGGGTGGGAATGTGGGTCCCCTCCCCAAACCAAGGTACACAAAGGTACACAGGCACAGGTGTGCACACGCATGCACCAGCTCAAACACGCAGGCTGGAACGTGCCCACACTCACTCTTGTAGGAGGGAAACTGGGTGTCTACACCAATACTCAGGTAGGCCTTAATGCTCAGCCACATTCTCTCGCTAGACACACACAGAAGGTCCCCTGCCATTTGCAGTGGGATTTATTTTTACTGTTATACTTTTTTAACTTACCAAAGTATGTTGCATTATTTCCCCCATCATGAAAAATACTTTGATACAAGTAAGGAGGAAGGAGACTTTTTATAATAATCACAATGGATCTTTTATAACACCGGTGCTATTGTTTTCTCTGATACAAACCCCATAATATCTCATGGCTTTACTGTATCCATACATTACATGCCTCCAGAGAGTAGGATTCAAACAGATGGAAAAATAATATTTGTGACAAAATCCTCAGAAAGGGAATGGTAAAATGGGAGAATAATTTCTAAATTTCTAGCTGTTCATCAATGGATTTGGATATATTTAGATGTAGACAAATATTTGCATACTGCAAGTTTGCACATGTGTATAGAAATTTAAATGAGATACAGTATGTATGGGTTGTGTAATCTTTTAATTAATCCTCAATTTTACATGTGGGAAGTTTGATAAGAGTTTACCCTTATCAAATAATCAATTTGAAGTACTATAGTCAATTTGATGTAAAGCCAATAAAATCTCTGTCAAGATTCATTTCAATTAATCCAATATTGTTAACTGCTGATAGCTTCATTCTCCTTGTCCCCTGCTGGCAGCCTGAAAGCTGATTCTCACTCTAATTCAGCACTCAGGGTACCGTCTGCAAGAGCCTATCACGTTGCTGTGGATTACGACCTCTGACTCCACCACTTTCATCCTGTAACAGTCCTACCTTTGCATATTTAATGAACTTTGTACATGGTAAAAAAAATAAAACTGCAGTGAAATGTCAAGCCATGCTGTGAAATGTTCCATTGTTTCTATATCTCTAATTGACCTTTCCTGTTATAGAGGACAAGAAAAATAATGCAATGTATTTCTTAGTATCCAGTCCAATGCACTCTTTCTAATTAATATGCCAAACCTGTCCCTTCAATGCACTGACATCTAATATAGCTAGATGTATCAAAATCTATTCTCATTAATAACCACTATGTTAACCACTGTTGCCCAGATCTGGACTCTGACTGTGAAATCCTAGGGAGGAAATTGCTATAATGGCTCAAACTATGGGAATGATTATTTTTTGCATAATTACTGCTGCTATCTTACTGAAAAGTATCACATTAGATGGCAGCTAATCCTGTTGACTAATTTTTAATGTTCAGCATTTATGATATTGCACAAGTAAAGATCTTTGATAACTTAAGTGGTTAGCTGAGAAATGACTAAAATAACTCACAGCAATTCAAACACTTACTTACTAGAAGTGCCATACATCATTAACTCCTGATGAAAACAAAGTTGGGAAATTGCAAGTGCTGAACTGGTTACTAAAGTATGTATTTCAGGGTATTTTATAAAACTACCCATGCCATGAGCTGGGCGTGGTGGCTCACGCCTGTAATCCCAGCACTTTGGGAGTTCAAGACGGGTGGATCACGAGGTCAGGAGATCGAGACCATCCTGGCTAACACGATGAAACCCCATCTCTACTAAACAAAATACAAAAAATTAGCCAGGTGTGGTGGCGGGCGCCTGTAGTCCCAGCTACTTGGGAGGCTGAGGCAGGAGAATGGCCTGAACCTGGGAGGCGGAGCTTGCGGTGAGCCAAGATTACGCCACTGCACCCCAGCCTGGGTGACAGAGCGAGACTCCATCTCAAAAAAAAATGAAAAACTATCCATGCCATGAATGATGCCTCACCTGTGAGGATAAAGCTTTAGCATATATAAAAAATAAATGTCTTTGGTTCTTAATATCTCTCTACATTTGTCTTCATAACCTCAACACAAAACACCCATGTACTCGACTGTCAGCTGACTTGACTACCAGTTATGAGGGTTTAAGTAACAGAATAAAGATTTCAAAATTTGGTGACCAAATATGAGAAATCACACTCTAAGAAATATTCTCAAGTGCCACTGCAAATGCAAAATTGAAAGAAGAAATTAAACCTGACATATTGCAATATTCTAAAATCTAAAATTTTTTCATTGAGGTCTGGTGGTTCATGCCTGGAATTGCAGCTCTTTGGGAGGCTGTGAAGGGAGGATTGCTTGAAGCCAAGAGTTCAAGACCAGCACATGCAACATAGAAAGACTTATCTCCACAAATGTAACTAATTAATTAATTAAATAATTTGGGCATGATGGCACACATCTGTTGTTCTGTTTACTCAGGAGTTCAAGGTTGTAGTGAGCTGTGATCACACACTGTGCTTCAGCCTGGGCCATGGGGCAAGACTTTGTCTCTACAAAATAATTCAATATAACAATAAAAAAAATTAAAATAAAAACTCTTTCAGGTGTCTTTTGGAAGTTTGTATAACTGCTCCAAAAGCACAGACATTTTTTAAAGTTGAGCAGTTCATGGGGAATGGGCAATTAACATTGTTTATATTGTTTTCCAGAAATTAGGATAAATATGTTAGATTATTATATATAAATATCTAATAACCTTCTGAACAATAAATATTGACAAATATCAAGCCATTGTGTTTATAGACTTTTCCTTTAAAATATTCATAGTTTAATTGGAGGATGAAGGGAAGAGCAATAATTGCAATGTACTGTGACAAGTGTTACAATATATACAATTTAGTAACTTAATTGGAGAGGAAGGAAGTTCTTAACTGTGTTTACAGGGGTTTGGGGAACCTTCTTAGGGCAGGAACAATTGATCACATCTGTAAAGTTATGAATTTTCCTGAAGAATATTTGGGAGAAAAACACTGTAGAAAAAAAGAAACATTCTTTCTATCAATGATAGAAGTACTAACAGTGCATATGATGCCATTTGCCCAATTCTTAGACCATACTAGCTCAGTAAATATTTCTTTTATGAATCCAGGAGTGGAAGATATTGGGAAAAGGATTCTGTAAGGGATTTTCAAAATCCTATAAAGGAAATGTAAATACCCTTGACGTTACAATTTTGCCTGCTTTTCTTTATCTTCTTGTCATGATAACTATCTCATAAGCTCTGTTTTACTTTTCGGTCTTTTCACAAATACATGCATGAATTGTTCCTGAGACAATTTCTCTTGATACCTTGATACTATATTTGTCTCTGATACACCTTTGTGTGAGGTACTGGGTTTGTATGCCCACAGATACATCAATCACCTCTCCCTGGCACTGTTATCTAATAGAGTGGCCTGGGCCCTGGGAGGCATGTTTCCTAGGCTCTCATAAAAAATTACTTCCTGTTTCAGCTTAGTCAAGGGGTGACACTACAGAGATTAGAGAACAAGAAGATGAGAGAAGCCAGTTTGTTTCCCTGTCCTCAGCAAGGGATATGTTTCCGCAGTGATTCCACGGCCTGAAGGATATGCTTTCTGTGTTTCCATTTTCCATGTAGTGACCCTAATCCTAGACCGACTCTCCTAATGCCATTTTCTCCAATTGTCTTCTCTAAAGGATTTGGGTACCATTTTTGGAGTTTTAAATTTAAAAAAATATTGATATGGAAGGGGAGCAGGTAAATGCCTGGTAGAGGAGGGTGTGGTTCTTGGCTAGGGTTCCACCCAGAGGCCTGTGCTCACTGACCTAGGTGAGGACATGCACTTCTGGTTTTTTTGCCCAAGTGTTGCATTTTCCAAGACCACCCTGGCCTGCCATACCCCCATCCTGTGCTATAAGAAACCCCGAGCCCCTAGCAGGCAGAGACACAGCAGCTGGACGTTGAGAGGAACTATCAGCAGAAGAAGACACAGCAACTGTACCTTGAGAAGACACCAGAGGAAGGAGAGTACAAGGATGGAGGTGGCAGGCCATCCACTGCAGAACATGGAGTTCCTTGGGGTTGTGGGAGGACAGCGCTGACCGTGCCCCACTCCAAGGGAAAACCACCTGCCCGCTCCATCTCCCTTCTGGCTCCCCATTCATCTGCTGAGAACTTCCACTCAATGAAACCTTGCATTTATTCTCCAAGCCCATGTGAGAGCCAATTTTTCAGGTACACCAAGGCAGGAAACCCTGAGATCCAGAAAGCCCACTGTCTTTGCAGTAAGGCAGGGTGCCTAATTGAGCTAACACAAGCCGCCTACAGATTGATAAACTAAATTATCACCTTGTAACACATGCCCACTGGGGAGTCAGGAGCTGAAAACATTCACCCTTAGATGTTGCGTGGGATCTGAGCCCCACAACCTGTCCTCATTGCTCTCTTGGCAGCAGGGGACAAGGGACGTTTTCCCGTTTCAATATGAGTCTGTTTCCAATGCAGTGTGTTTTCTGCAATACTGCAATGTTACCGCAAAGCATATATTTGACAAAATAAGTTACCAACTATAACTAATGTGAGAAGAAAATAAATGGTGGAGAATAAGGAAGAAAAATGAAACACTGTGTCAGTAAGGAATTTTTTTACTTCATATAACCGAAAGAGTAAATATGAATTAAACAAACAGGGATTTCTAGTTTTCACATGTGAACCAGCCATAGTTAGACAATTGCTGCCTTTGATCAGTTGCTCTGCTGCGTGGTAGTAGCAGAGCTGCTTGGTAGTAGCAGTATATTTTTTTGCCATTTTCTCCAAGGTGAAACGTAGCTCAAAGCCAACACCATGTTGGGTCCACTTGTTGCTAACCAGCTTTGCCTACACTCTGGTTTTTCGGAGTCTTATCAACTTCTAGTTTATGCAGCTACGTTAACGGTGTGTTTTTGCTAGTCATGTGAAACTGCTGCTTGAGATTTTCTGTTCTCCTGTAATCAACTAGTATGTTTCCCATCTCAAATTATTTGCCTTGCTCATTTTTCTCCTCAGGACACTATAGGATATTCTTTAGCTGATTTTTTTTAAAGATCATTGGTAAACCAGTTTCATATCCCTTAAATACTTCTGAGAATTCCTGAGAAACTTATTCATGTCTCAGCTAAAAACCTGGCACTGGACCACTGCCCACTCAGCTGACTTTTGTTAGATAAGATCCTCCAGGCAGCAACTGCATGAGTTCCCCCCACCTGACTTCCAATAAAGACCAACATCCAATGTTTAAAACATTTTAAGTCTTAGATATAGCATAAAAGGTTTATAGGATACCAAACAACAAATCGAATACATATATTAGGAAACAAAACTTTAGCCATTATCAGTCTTTGACAACAAAGTTAACTATTTTAACTCTGCAGTATAAATATATTTACAAATAAAGTGTATACATAGGGAAATGTTGCTTGCATTGTACATACTTTCTCCAGCGATGTCTTAGACACTCATTTAAAATAGGCCATTGATTGAATTACAACTATAACCTATAATGAAAATAGTAGAGTGGAAAGTTTTTTTTTTTAAACAGATCACGTGTACACATTATTTGGTCTTCCAGTTGTACTGTTTCTTTTGTATGCATGTGTGTATGTCTATGTAATTTTACGTGGTTATAGAGAATAGATTTAGTACAAATAATTAGAAATTAACCAGATTTTCTTTGTAATAAAAAAGAAAATAATGAACTTCAATTGAATTTTTAGTTGAACAGTAAAACTGGATAAGAATTTATTCTGCTCAGGGAAAAGATGTAGTATACTTTGCAGACTGAAAGAGTTCTTTCCTGAGTAACCCAGTGTTTGCCTTTACTGCAGAAATAGATTGGTTTTGGTAGGCCCCAGTAGCCAGCTACCTGAAGAGAAGGAAATCCTACTACAGAAAATTCTAAATTGAATATTAAATATTCTTTCATTTGGGTGAAGCATTTACATGTGATATTCTTTTACATGCAGCATAATTATAGAAATTTAATTTTAATACACTTTCCAAAAAACTAAAGTAATTATAAATATTAACAAGAGAATTGTATATTCCTCTTTAATAAGTTTTAGCCTATTCAAATCTAACAAGTCCACTCTGAAATAACTGAAAGTAAGATATGAAATGAATAAGAAAAGAAAATACAGCAGAATGTACAAGATGTTTTTTATGTGTTGGCTGTACATGTATCTGTTACCTTTTAGTGGCAGACAGAGTGCAGTCTACATAATTTTATTCATAATAGATGCCTATGCATCATATATTCACAGATAAATATTATTTCTCTGAAGATTGAAATAGAAAGCTAGGAAAACACAACATGACACATAAGCTGAATTACATTTAAGGAAGTGTGAATTATATAGTTAAATGATCTCTTCAAGGGACTTCTCATCACTCTCTCACTGGGTAGTCTAAGGATTAATTAGTTAAAGTTCCTAGGCTCTTTCAAGCTAAGAAACACTATGTAATTTCTATGCATTATCATGGTAAGATGGGAGTGAGGCATACATGATTTGCAAACTCACAGGCTCTTTGAAATGTGTGTCCAGCCTGATTGAGAGTTTTTTTCTACCAGTGTTTTATGGATTGGGAAGTGCTTATCATATTTGAAGATGAAATATGCTCTACTGAAACCATGCAAATCTGCAAAATCAATCTTTGTTCTATAATTAGTAAAGTGATGTTTCTCAAAATAGAAGAAAACTTGGGATATGATTTCCTAAGTCAATATATAATAAGGTAGAATTTCGACATCACTTACAACTTCGCTATCATCGTTTGATTGACTCAGCTGTTCTCTTAATTAGTGCAACTGAAGTCTAGTTAATTTGCATAAAGGTAGCTATCCCATCTTTTATACTTTTAAAGACAGTCAGGAGATTATTCACTGTTCCCATAAAGCTTATATAGACTTTATCAGCATGTTTCAATCATGTATGACTGTAATAATGTCAATTCTAAAATGTAATTTATCATTTCCTTTAATAATATTTTAATTTAATTTTTTATTTCCATTTTTATTATAGATTCAGAGAGTACATGTGCAGGCTTGTTACAAAGGTCTATTGCATGATGCTGACGTTTAGTCTTCTATTGATTCCATCATCCAGATAGTGAACCTAGTACCCAATAGGAAGGTTTTCAGCCCCTGCCCCTCTGCTTCTGTCCCTCCATTGAAGACTCCAGTGTCTATTGTTCTCATCTTTATTTCTATGTGCACCCAAGTTTTAGTTCCTATTTATGAGAATATTCAATATTTGATTTTCTGTTTCCGCATTCATATGTTCAGGTTAATGACCTCCAGCTGCATCCACATTGCTGCAAAGGACATGATTTTGTTCTTTTTTTTGGCTGTACTGTATTCCAGATTCATATGTACCACAATTTCTTTTTTTTTTTTTTAGTAATTTTATTTTATTTTATTTTATTTTATTTTATTTTATTTTTGTCTTTTTTTTGTTATACTTTAAGTTTTAGGGTACATGTGCACATTGTGCAGGTTAGTTACATATGTCTACATGTGCCATGCTGGTGCGCTGCACCCACTAACTCATCATCTAGCATTAGGTATATCTCCCGACGGTATCCCACCCCCCTCCCCCCACCCCACAACAGTACCCAGAGTGTGATATTCCCCTTCCTGTGTCCATGTGATCTCATTGTTCAATTCCCACCTATGAGTGAGAACATGCGGTGTTTGGTTTTTTGTTCTTGGGATAGTTTACTGAGAATGATGACTTCCAATTTCATCCATGTCCCTACAAAGGACATGAACTCATCATTTTTTATGGCTGCATAGTATTCCATGGTGTGTATGTGCCACATTTTCTTAATCTAGTCTATCATTGTTGGACATTTGGGTTGGTTCCAAGTCTTTGCTATTGTGAATAATGCCGCAATAAACATACGTGTGCATGTGTCTTTATAGCAGCATGATTTATAGTCCTTTGGGTATATACCCAGTAATGGGATGGCTGGGTCAAATGGTATTTCCAGTTCTAGATCCCTGAGGAATCGCCACACTGACTTCCACAGTGCTTGAACTAGTTTACAGTCCCACCAACAGTGTAAAAGTGTTCCTATTGCTCCACATCCTCTCCAGCACCTGTTGTTTCCTGACTTTTTAATGATTGCCATTCTAACTGGTGTGAGATGGTATCTCGTTGTGGTTTTGATTTGCATTTCTCTGATGGCCAGTGATGATGAGCATTTTTTCATGTGTTTTTTGGCTGCATAAATGTCTTCTTTTGAGAAGCGTCTGTTCATGTCCTTCGCCCACTTTTTCATGGGGTTGTTTGTTTTTTTCTTGTACATTTGTTTGAGTTCATTGTAGATGCTGGATATTAGCCCTTTGTCAGATGAGTAAGTTGTGAAAATTTTCTCCCATTTTGTAGGTTGCCTGTTCACTCTGATGGTGGTTTCTTTTGCTGTGCAGAAGCTCTTGAGTTTAATTAGATCCCATTTGTCAATTTTGGCTTTTGTTGCCATTGCTTTTGGTGTTTTAGACATGAAGTCCTTGCCCATGCCTATGTCCTGAATGGTAATGCCTAGGTTTTCTTCTAGGGTTTTTATGGTTTTAGGTCTAACGTTTAAGTCTTTAATCCATCTTGAATTGATTTTTCTATAAGGTGTAAGGAAGGGATCCAGTTTCAGCTTTCTACATATGGCTAGCCAGTTTTCCCAGCACCATTTATTAAATAGGGAATCCTTTCCCCATTGCTTGTTTTTCTCAGGTTTGTCAAAGATCAGATAGTTGTAGATATGTGGTGTTATTTCTGAGGGCTCTGTTCTGTTCCATTGATCTATATCTCTGTGTTGGTACCAGTACCATGCTGTTTTGGTTACTGTAGCCTTGTAGTATAGTTTGAAGTCAGGTTGTGTGATGCCTCCAGCTTTGTTCTTTTGGCTTAGGATTGACTTGGTGATGCGAGCTCTTTTTTGGTTCCATATGAACTTTAAAGTAGTTTTTTCCAATTCTGTGAAGAAAGTCATTGGTAGCTTGATGGGGAGGGTGTATGGGTCGAGGAATTTATCCATTTCTTCTAGATTTTCTAGTTTATTTGCGTAGATGTGTTTGTAGTATTCTCTGATGGTAGTTTGTATTTCTGTGGGATCGGTGGTGATATCCCCTTTATCATTTTTTATTGCGTCTATTTGATTCTTCTCTCTTTTTTTCTTTATTAATCTTGCTAGCGGTCTATCAATTTTGTTGATCCTTTCAAAAAACCAGCTCCAGGATTCATTAATTTTTTGAAGGGTTTTTTGTGTCTCTATTTCCTTCAGTTCTGCTCTGATTTTAGTTATTTCTTGCCTTCTGCTAGCTTTTGAATGTGTTTGCTCTTGCTTTTCTAGTTCTTTTAATTGTGATGTTAGGGTGTCAATTTTGGATCTTTCCTGCTTTCTCTTGTGGGCATTTAGTGCTATAAATTTCCCTCTACACACTGCTTTGAATGCATCCCAGAGATTCTGGTATGTTGTGTCTTTGTTCTCGTTGCTTTCAAAGAACATCTTTATTTCTGCCTTCATTTCGTTATGTACCCAGTAGTCATTCAGGAGCAAGTTGTTCAGTTTCCATGAAGTTGAGCGGTTTTGAGTGAGATTCTTAATCCTGAGTTCTAGTTTGATTGCACTGTGGTCTGAGAGATAGTTTGTTATAATTTCTGTTCTTTTACATTTGCTGAGGAGAGCTTTACTTCCCAGTATGTGGTCAATTTTGGAATAGGTGTGGTGTGGTGCTGAAAAAAATGTACATTCTGTTGATTTGGGGTGGAGAGTTCTGTAGATGTCTATTAGGTCCGCTTGGTGCAGAGCTGAGTTCAATTCCTGGGTATCCTTGTTGACTTTCTGTCTCGTTGATCTGTCTAATGTTGACAGTGGGGTGTTAAAGTCTCCCATTATTAATGTGTGGGAGTCTAAGTCTCTTTGTAGGTCACTCAGGACTTGCTTTATGAATCTTGGTGCTCCTGTATTGGGTGCATATATATTTAGGATAGTTAGCTCTTCTTGTTGAATTGATCCCTTTACCATTATGTAATGGCCTTGTCTCTTTTGATCTTTGTTGGTTTTAAAGTCTGTTTCATCAGAGACTAGGATTGCAACCCCTGCCTTTTTTTTGTTTTCCATTGGCTTGGTAGATCTTCCTCCATCCTTTTATTTTGAGCCTATGTGTGTCTCTGCACGTGGGATGGGTTTCCTGAATACAGCACACTGATGGGTCTTGACTCTTTATCCAATTTGCCAGTCTGTGTCTTTTAATTGGAGCATTTAGTCCATTTACATTTAAAGTTAATATTGTTATGTGTGAATTTGATCCTGTCATTATGATGTTAGCTGGTTATTTTGCTCGTTAGTTGATGCAGTTTCTTCCTAGTCTCGATGGTCTTTACATTTTGGCATGATTTTGCAGCGGCTGATACCGGTTGTTCCTTTCCATGTTTAGTGCTTCCTTCAGGAGCTCTTGTAAGGCAGGCCTGGTGGTGACAAAAATCTCTCAGCATTTGCTTGTCTGTAAAGTATTTCATTTCTCCTTCACTTATGAAGCTTAGTTTGGCTGGATATGAAATTCTGGGTTGAAAATTCTTTTCTTTAAGAATGTTGAATATTGGCCCCCACTCTCTTCTGGCTTGTATAGTTTCTGCTGAGAGATCTGGTGTTAGTCTGATGGGCTTCCCTTTGAGGGTAACCCGACCTTTCTCTCTGGCTGCCCTTAACATTTTTTCCTTCATTTCAACTTTGGTGAATCTGACAATTATGTGTCTTGGAGTTGCTCTTCTCGAGGAGTATCTTTGTGGTGTTCTCTGTATTTCCTGAATCTGGACGTTGGCCTGCCTTGCTAGATTGGGGAAGTTATCCTGGATAATATCCTGCAGAGTGTTTTCCAACTTGGTTCCATTCTCCCCATCACTTTCAGGTACACCAATCAGACGTAGATTTGGTCTTTTCACATAGTCCCATATTTTTTGAAGGCTTTGCTCATTTCTTTTTATTCTTTTTTTCTCTAAACTTCCCTTCTCGCTTCATTTCATTCATTTCATCTTCCATCGCTGATACCATTTCTTCCAGTTGATCGCATCAGCTCCTGAGGCTTCTGCATTCTTCACGTAGTTCTCGAGCGTTGCTTTTCAGCTCCATCAGCTCCTTTAAGCACTTCTCTGTATTGGTTATTCTAGTTATACATTCTTCTAAATTTTTTTCAAAGTTTTCAACTTCTTTGCCTTTGGTTTGAATGTCCTCCCGTAGCTCAGAGTAATTTGATCGTCTGAAGCCTACTTCTCTCAGCTCGTCAAAGTCATTCTCCATCCAGCTTTGTTCCATTGCTGGTGAGGAACTGCGTTCCTTTGGAGGAGGAGAGGCGCTCTGCTTTTTAGAGTTTCCAGTTTTTCTGTTCTGTTTTTTCCCCATCTTTGTGATTTTATCTACTTTTGGTCTTTGATGATGGTGATGTACAGATGGGTTTTTGGTGTGGATGTCCTTTCTGTTTGTTAGTTTTCCTTCTAACAGAGAGGACCCTCAGCTGCAGGTCTGTTGGAGTACCCTGCCTGTGAGGTGTCAGTGTGCCCCTGCTGGGGGGTGACTTCCAGTTAGGCTGCTCAGGGGTCAGGGGTCAGGGACCCACTTGAGGAGGCAGTCTGCCCATTCTCAGATCTCCAGCTGCATGCTGGGAGAACCACTGCTCTCTTCAAAGCTGTCAGACAGGGACATTTAAGTCTGCAGCGGTTACTGCTGTCTTTTAGTTTGTCTGTGCCCTGCCCCTAGAGGTGGAGCCTACAGAGGCAGGCAGGCCTACTTGAGCTGTGGTGGGCTCCACCCAGTTGGAGCTTCCAGGCTGCTTTGTTTACCTAAGCAAGCCTGGGCAATGGCGGGTGCCCCTCCCGCAGCCTCGCTGCCACCTTGTAGTTTGATCTCAGACTGCTGTGCTAGCAACCAGCGAGACTCCATGGGCGGAGGGCCCTCTGAGCCAGGTGCGGGATATAATCTCATGGTGCGCTGTTTTTTAAGCCCATCAGAAAAGCGCAGTATTCGGGTGGGAGTGACCCGATTTTCCAGGTGCCGTCCGTCACCCCTTTCTTTGACTCAGAAAGGGAACTCCCTGACCCCTTGCACTTCCCAAGTGAGGCAATGCCTCGCCCTGCTTCGGCTCGCGCATGGTGCGTGCACCCACTGACCTGCGCCCACTGTCTGGCACTCCCTAGTGAGATGAACCCGGTACCTCAGATGGAAATGCAGAAATCACCCGTCTTCTGCGTCGCACACGCTGGGAGCTGGAGACTGGAGCTGTTCCTGTTCGGCCATCTTGGCTCCTCCCCCCGTACCACAATTTCTTTGTCCCATCCTCCATGGATGTGCTCCTAGGTTGATTCCATGTCTTTGCTATGGTGATGAATATGAGAATTCTTGTGTCTTTTTGGTAGCTTTCATGATTTATTTTCGTTTGAGCATATACACAGTAAGAGGATTGCTGGGTGGAATGGTAGTTCAATTGTTAGTTCTTTTAGAAATCCCCAAACTGCTTTCCACAGTGGCTGAACATTCTCTCCACCAGTGTGTAAGTATTTTTTTTTCCTCTACAGCCTTGCCTACCTTGGTTATTTTTTTATTTTGGTGTTTTAATAATAACAGTCATTCTGACTGATATGAGATGATATCTTGTTTTGATTTTGATTTGCATTTCTCTGATGATCAGTGATGTTGAGCACTTTTGTTATGTTTCTTGGACACTTTTATGTCTCAAGAAGATATTTTAAATAAACATACAATTATTTCCTCTACACATAGGTCAAATTCTGCCTATGTCGTTCTTTCTTCTTCTGCTACATGATTTTACATGGATAACAAGTCAACAAATGTGATGTCCTGGTAATACATTTTATTTCATACTTATAAATGTAAAATATATATTTTTTAAAGATACCACATTCTCCAATTTTTAATTTTTTAAGTCCTTGAAAGTGGCAATGGGCACAGGGAAATTTTAAAGCAATTACTTCATAAGGTGATTCCAATTTGTATGGAATATTGTTCATTATAAAATTATTTTGTTTTCCAGTAAAATTAAAAAATATATACAAATACAAAATAACATAATAAATACCATTTTAACTCCACTTAAAAATAACAGCTATTAATGCATTCCTTGTTCTATTTACATTACCACTAGTTGTAATTGGAATACACCCCGTCAGGTTCATTTGCTTTACTCCATTACCAGGGGCACCAGAGTCATGAACCTGGTATTACATTTGCATTTTTTTATAAATTTATTAAAATCTTTATTTCTAAACAATACTGGTGTTTTTTGAACTTCTAATGTTCATGTGAATATTATAAGCTGTGTTTCACATTTTCTTGTTAATATTCTTGTTGAGGGCTGCCATTATTGATGGCATAGTTCTCAGTCTACTGAATTCCATCATGTTCCATGATGTGTTTATTGAAATGCTACAATGAAAAACCTCCCCTATGCCTCTGGGTACACATGTGTGAGAGTTTATAATGAAAATACTAGAAGAATGGCTGAACTGCATTGTGCATACAGTTTTAACTCTGAGGGGATAAAATATTCTCATTAGTCCCAGGGCTACCGCTTAATTACTGTTGTTCATCCATGCTAATCGGCTTAGCATATGTCTTAGATTTTTCATTTTTAATGAAGTATTATTATAAGTTACATTGATTAGAACCAGCATGTGTTTGTTAAATATTCATTTTGTTTAACAATTACAGCTGTTCTCAAGGCTCTATCAGTATGTGAGGAAAATAAAATATTAACAGATTGATGACTTGAGGAGGGGGACAAGTCTGAAAATCAACTTTATTTTCCTAACACAGTTTATACAAAATATAGATAATGCTTCATTTTCAAGGACAGCATGCAGCAGAGTGCTTGATAATAAATCAGTATGCATTGAGTCAGTATTGGTTAGGAATGGCTAGCTTCTTCCAGTCTTGCCTGGTGATGGAAGAAGTATTTGACATATATTTTTTTCTATGTGGCTCACTCACATGACACTGCCAGATCATCATATGGTGGGTTTGGGGAAAATGAAAGAAATAATAGGCTACATATATGTAAATTATGTGTTGGAAATAGAAGCTTAGCATACAAAGCGTAGTTAATTTGTCTGGCCACAGTGGTTTTGTCATCTTTCACATACCTACAACTATTTATTTATGGGTTGCTTGCTAATGACTATTTTTAAAAAAATCTGTTTCAGCAGCTATGACCTAAAAATGCAAGTAGATATTTAATCAAAAACTCCTCAATTTCCCTTTCAATCAAAGTATGGGTTTAAAAGTGGCAATAAATACATGGTGTCATCATAGAGCCTTGTAGTCCATGTTGGCACCATAAGGCTAAAAGTGATATCCTGAAATCCAGAATACAGAGGGCTGAGGGGAAAAATCAGCTGCTATTTCAGAAGGTAATACTTAGTTACATTAAGAAAACTATGCCTGAAGATGACATTAATATGTGAATTTGGAAAAATTAAGCATACAATTCTGAGATGCCTGGCTTTTTATTTACATCAAATTACTATTTTTTAAAATCAATTGTGGACATTTTAAATTCTAATTTTTCTGTACTTAAGAAATATGCATCAGTAATTGTTAGTATGTAAGCTCCATAAGCTACAGAAGAAATTCCAAGAGTTGAACAATGCCATTTAGATGTTTCAAACAGAAAATTGGATTAAAAAGCGGTTTGAATTTTTAATCAATCATTGGGACCAAAATAAAGCTGTGGAAATATTGTTGTGCCAGAAGAAAAATTGAACAGTATGATAAATTTTTTTTAAAGTTCACTTAAAAAGCTAAACATTGTTGATAACTTTTGTTGATGACAAGAAGAAGCAACTTTGGAAAAGATGACAAGTAACTTTATTTAAAAATCAACATAATATTAAAACAAATGCATTTTCCAGAAAAGAACTACAGAAAATTATTTTAAGAAAAAGATTAATTCATATAAATATGTTCTAGAATAATTATTCTGCCTACTGTTTTTAATATTTAAATACTAAATGTAAATAAGTTATTTTTCTATTTTGCTTCAAGATATGTATTTGTGGTTTTCAATTTTTGAAGGGATTTCATTTTCAAAAACAGTTGGAAGATAACTATTTCATAGATCCATCAATACAATAAAAAAATTGACTGTAAGGAAATAATATAATAAATAGTAAATAATTTTGTATATGTTACTACTCTTTATTCTAAAAAAAGTTTCCATTGGAACAACAAAAGTTTTAGTCACCCTAATTTTACTAAATATCATTAGATAGTCCTGTGATTGATGGAACCAAATTACCATTCCTTACACCTTTGACTACACTCGGTATTATTAATTTAATAGTTGCCAAGCTAATGAACAAAAGTTGGAACGTAATGTGGTTTTGATTTATATCCCTGGATTACTAATGAGCTCAAGCATCTAGCCATTTTTCACTGGTCATTTGACATTTCTCTTTTCTAAAATGTATCCATTTACCTGTCCTGCTTTCTTTTACTTGGCTAGATTGCCTTTATATTTTCTTGTCTATTTGTAAGTGTTATTTTGATTATTTTGGATACTGGTGTTTTTATGTATATTTTTCTTAGTGATTTTCTGGAATTTTATAAACCCCCAAGATAATTTTTAGAATTTATGATCTGAATATTTTCAAAAAGCTAACTCAGAAGTCATTTGTGGCCATAATGCTAACTTCTAATGAAAAAATAATTTTGCCACTTTAGCAAAACATACTTTAAAGATGCTAATTAGAAAGCACTAAAGTGCTCCATTCTATTTTTTTCATAAAACTTGAATTTAAATAGTCATTTCAATAAAATCCTTTACCCTTACAGCAAGAACCAATTATTAAATGTTGATTACCTACCTCCTCCCTGGTTTTCTAAATATTTCACAATCGTCATTTTGGTAACAATCACTTAGCATACTTGTTAGAATTGTTGGTTCTCCAGGTCTTATTTCAAATTATTGAACCAGGATTTTGATGGAAAATAATGAGAAGTATCTGGATATATTTTTATGACCCATGTAATTATTTGGGGATGTTTGTGAAACTCTGGTCTGACACATAAGATAAAGTAAGACAATAACAACAGCAACAAAAAGAAAAGAATCAAACAAAGAACACCAAATAAGGAGTCTGAAATAAATACCTTATTTTTCCTCACTCCTACCTTCTCAAGTCATATGCCCCGTCTTCTTTCTCTTTTTTGGTAAATGCTACTCCAACTATCTAGCACTTCACAGGAGTAATTAACCTGTTAGTTAGCAATTTAGCAAAAAGTAAGAAACCTATTTCTGAACATTTTCTTTAGAAACATGGTTCTAGCTTACACTGTGTGTCAGTTAATGCTATCGATAACTCTAAAATAGCAGTATTTAACAAAAATATTTGACCACTGTGGCAAAATTGCCTTCTGTAAATGATCCACTGCTACTAAGATTACATTGACATGTGGGAGACTGTACTGAGATTTGAATTACACATATTCATGGAATATTGGAAAGTGTCTTCAGATGTCAGTGTCTATAACGATAGGAGTTAATATTTGTATTAACTTCCAAATTTTTCCATATTAAAGCAGGTGTGCAGGTATTGGATGAACAGTTATGCCACTGAAGCATAACTGTGGTTAAATTTGTAAAAGTTTTGGTGAAATTGCACATGACAACATCTCCACAGAAAATTTAGATTTTTGGCTCACCGTGGAGATGTTCAGGAAAAGGACATTTTTTGTTCTTAACGATTCACCAGCTGGTTCTTAAAGGGAGATAGCACAATATTGTGGAAAGAGGCAGTTCTGTAATCTGACATTAGACTTTAAGATTAAAGCTAACTATTTTGAGACCCAAATTTCAGATGTATGAAGTGGGGTCTAAAATATCTAGTACCTGTGTATGTACTTACAAAGATCATATAATAACAATTGATTCTATTTGTCTTGTATTATTCTATAAAACAAAGACATCATTTAACTTTGTTACTTAGCATAGCTTCATGTGGGCATTTTTAAGGAACATATATCTCATGATAAAGAAAATAGTAATACTGGCAGAGAATGGTACTTACTCCAACATTGACTTTGCAGAACTCCAGTTGTTCTGTAAAGAAACCGACGTGAACTGAAAAAAAAAATGGATGATTGAAGGTTGTTTAACGGCCAGTCTTTATTTACTAAGACCCTGTATATAATTCCTGGAGAGGACACACAACCTGTGAGGTGTTGGATGTGACGGATGAAGAGTCATTGAGGAAAGGCTGCCTCAAAGATCATCCTCTACGTTTCTAGCTTGAAATACAGGGTATTTTGTGCTGTGAATTTCTGAAATAGTGGAATACTGTAGGAGGAAACATGTTTTGACCATGAAATGAAGGTCTGGTTTTGGTATGTGGAGATGTAAGGCATGAAGTTGGATATGCCAAGTCTGAAGGTAGAACAAAGATCTGGCCTGAAGTTGGGAATTTCTTAATGGTCAGCATAGAAAGGGTGTTTTAGCCTTGAGAAAACCCAAGAGGATCCATGACTGAAATCTGAACAACTTCAACACCTGTAGATTTAGTAAAGATGCCAACAAAATACAGACCAAGTTCATATTAAAAGTAATAGGAAAAGACAAACTACTTAGTGAGAGGTATTCAGGCAACCAGAGTTTAGCTAGCTATTAGCTAGGAAATTTGGGAAAAAATGAAATGTCTAGAGAACCTTGATCAGGTTTCCAAATATACAAAATAAAAAGCACTCACATGTTGGAAGTCAAGATACACAATTATATTATTGTAATGGTACTATTTAATGGTAATAGGCAAAATTGAAAATTATTCTGAATTAAATCAATAGTATACTTTCTATCACTGCCTTCCTTTTCTTCTCAATTTATTTGTGTGTTGCTTTAACGCACTAAGCAATGACTCCTCTTAATCCCATTACTTTTTATTTAACACTCCATTTATTTTTCATATGGGCTATATTACACTGCCCAATAGAGACGAAATGCAGACTTTGGGCTGTTACATCAGAAACACCTTTGCTTTTCAGATTTGGGCTTCTGGAGTATGCTTAATTTAAGTATTCTCATCAGGCCTTGATTTTTCAGATTTCTGTAATCACTTCTCCAAAATAAGCAATGTCTGACCATGATGACTACAATAAAATTAAAATTATGCTGGCTTTTAAGAAAATTATATTTATGTAAACTTGATGCTTTTAAGTTTGAGGCCTGTGTTAACCATGGCTTTCATCAGAGTTCTCTATTCACTTTCCCCAGAATCTCAATCATTTTTCCCTTCAGACAAGGTATTACAATGAAGAATGTTGCAGAACTTGACACTCTTATCTGAAGAAATAGGGACTGTAGGAAATCTTTCAAAGTTTTAAGATCATTCAATGAAGTCTCAAGGTGAAATTTTGTTGTCAGACCTAGGAAGTTATCAGTATCTTTAGCTTACCTTCTTCTTTCCAGGTGTCTCCTTTTGTCTCCTTTCCTTTCGCTGGCACCCAGTGTCTTTAGTCCAGAGAATTATGGTTTGAAAATCCAATTCTCCTTTTCACATTAATTTACTGATGACATCATATGGTACACTTTCATGAGGATGGATTCTGTTGAAGCGTATGCCAATGCACATGCCAGTGCTAAAATCAAAGGAAAAAAATCACTCGCGGAAGGATCTGAAAGCCGTTTGGCAACATTTAAGAAGACATATTTTTAGGCTAGGGTTCTTTGATTCATTCTGCATTTTAGTAGTATTTTTGAGTTGTAAATGCATAGAGGATATGAAAGGAAAAAAACTTGGACAATACCACAGAGTAGGTGAGCCCAGATGTATAATTCTCCATTCTGAAGTTGTCCCTAATAGAAGTTTGTTGAATTTCTTGGAAATATATTAAAACATATATTTTTTTAAGTTAAAATCAGTGTATATTCTATGTGCTATTCTATACCTACCTTATTTATCCTAATACTATTTTATCAACAAAGAGCAACTTTGTTCTCTTTAATAACACCAATGGCTATCGCATACCATCTTTTGGAGGCAAAATATCATACTAAAGAAATGCCTTATTTCATAATGAACAATTATGTCATCTCAAGGCTTTTGCTATAACAAAAAATAACACAGTAAGATTTTACACAGATGTCTTTCTATACATATGCTAGTATATTTGAATATTTTATTTTTATTTTTGTTTGATGTATATATCCAAAAGATTCGTGAGAACTGCTTTCTTGTGTTTTTTTTTTCATTTTTCCAATAAGCAGTGACTGAACAAATCATTTGAAATTGACTTCAACCTAATTGCATGAGGTCAAAGAACTTGTGTTTATGATGCTGATTATTCGACATTTGTTAAGACTTGCTTACATACCATCTTGTTACCAAATGTAAAATGATAATAGTGAAGTTTCATTTGTGTTTGAGAATATAGTTTTTATCTAATTATAGTACTTAGAAGTTGACATGTATCTATTAGAACGTTTAATTTTTTAAAACTTGTTGTTAATGTTTCTTGAAAATGTGACCTATCGCCAATAAATTTTTATTGAAATCACCCATTTTGGGGGTTGTATTATTCTGGATTCTCTGCAGTAGCAGAAATAAATATGATGCATATATCTATGTGTGTGTGCACACAGAGGCTCACAAATATATGTGTGTGTGTACACACACACACACACACACACACACACATATATATATACACACAAAAAATATGTGGAGAAGGAAATCGATTATAAAAGTTGGTTCCTGCAATTATGAAGGTGGACAAGTTCTAAAAAATACAGTTGGCATTTTGGAGACCCAGGAGGATTGATAGTATAGTTGTAGTCTGAGTCCAAAGTCCAGAGACCCAGGATGGTCAATGGTGTGTTTCCAGTTTGAAGGCTTACAACCTTTAGGTCTGGGAAGAGCCAAGGTTTTAGTTTGAATCTAAAGGCAGAAAAATTCCAAGCCGTAGCTCAAATACAAGCTGGGAGAATTCCCCTTTATTTCATCCTTTTTGTTCTACCCAAGTCTTTTATCATTCTTTACTCATTAACTAAAACGTTAATCTCATCCAGAAACACCCTCACAGACACAATAGAACAATGCTTGACAACACATCTGGGTGCACTGTGGCCCAGTCAAACTGACACATAAAATTACAATATGGGTGGATTTATATATATATATGTAATGTGTGTGGGTGTCCCTGAAATTTTATCCTTCTTGAGTATATATGTGTCCTTATTTTGTTAGGTGCACACGCATTTTAGGTAACTAACTTCCTGTTGAAGAAAGACTTCCATGAGAAAGTGGCCTTCTCTATCCTTAAAAATATGTATTTTCTTATATTAAAGTTCACTTTTTATAAAGTTAATATAAACATATCATCTTTCTATTGGTTAGTATTTACCTAGTTTATTTCTATCTATCCTTTTATTTTCAGTCCCCATTTGCTTGATGCATTAGGCTTCTCTCTTGTTAAGTATTATTTAGCTGATATTTAATGAGAGAGTTTAGATCATTTACGTTTATTATGATTGTAAGAAATAAAGAGAGAGGAAGGAAACACAAAAAGGGTGGCTCAACAGTAAGGACACATTTATTTTAGAGAAAACAAACCTGAGACAGTGCCTTCTGGCTGAGTTAGGTCAGAGGCACACTTTCTTAGGGACTAAGAGTTTTTGAAGATTCAGGGTGGGAGAGTTTATCAGAGGCTTGGAGTGCTTCTGTGTCTCTTTGCTGTGCTTGTCTGGGAGGGAGAGTTTGTGTCTTCCCATACATCTTTTTGCAGCTGCAGGCTTATCCCCCCAGTCTGCTTTTAGCTTCCCTATCTTAGTGCACCTGAAGGGAAAGGAATGTGCCCAATAAAGCCCAGTGTTTTACTGGGGCCCACTGGATGAGGGGAATTTTGGCAGTTACTCAGGGGACTTTCCCTTCACCTACCTCTGTGCTGAGGTGTCTTATTTGTGTTTTACTATCTGCTCTTTTTAGCTGCTTGTAGTCAGAAGAGAAGTGATTTCCTTGAACTGCATGAGACCAAAAAAGGAGATGGAATTTAAAGTGGTGGTGTTTGTCCAAGATGCCAATGCTCCTGCTGTATCAATAATTATGTTGGGACTTATTTCTAACAGCTGGCTTTCTACATATATATGGTCCTTTTGTCACCTAATAGCGGCAAGCAGACTTTCCTTGATTTTAAATTTTAAATGTTTGATTTTTTAAACAAAACTTTTGAACAAAATTTTAAAACAAAATTTTAAACAAAATTTTAAATGTTTGATTCTAAAATGTATGATACTTTTTAGAAAATCCCGAACTATGAAAAAACATATTGTAAATATCCATCTACATGTACTACAGATGTTGAAGAAATGAGCCACGCAAGAAAGGGCATCATATGAATAGACAATAGACATACCTGGCTTCAAATCTAGCTCTGTGTGAATTTGTGCAAGCCGTTGAAACTTTCTTTGCCTTAGTCTTGTGATCTAGGAAATGAGCATTATAGTAATACTACCTCTTAGGCTTTACCATTAAAATTAAATCAAGTAATATTTGTAAAGCATGTATAACAGTGACTGCTCCATACTAAGATATGAGTTTATTAAATATAATGCAGGAATTAAATGTTAACATTTTTCCATATCAGTTAATCTCTCTAAGGAGATAAAAAATAAATAAATATTATGAGTATTGAAGGCTGTATAACACCTCCATCCTTTCTTCCTTCTTTCTCTCCATAAGCAATCATTATCCTGAATTTTGTGTATAATGCTCCCACATATATGTTTTATACAGTAAATATGTATCCATAAATGTATATATTTTTACATATATTTACATATGTATAAATGTATACAAATGTATTCAAATGTATAAATGTATACAAATATATGTGTGTGTGTGTGTGTGTGTGTGTATATATACTTTTGCTTTGGAGGCATTTAAAGAGTATATAAGTATTCACACCAAATATATCCCTTTCCAATGTAGTTTTCAAACTTGTTATTATAGTTTTGAAATTGCATATGTTTATACTGACAGTTCTACTTCATTCATTTCAACCACTGTATTACATTCCACTATGTGAAAGAAAAGCGATTTTTTACACATACTCTCCATTGACAGTTAATATTTTTCCATGATTTCTTCTTAACTCCAAAACATTTTGTCCTGTTTTCTTTTTAATAAACATATGAAAGTGTTTTTGTAGTGTATATCAAGAAATAAAAGTTCCTGATAATTTGGTGTGCCTGTCTCCAAATTTATCAAGCCTGGCTACAGAACTCTCTGAAGTTACCATGTCAATTCATAGCAACAGTGTATTAAATACTAAGGTTCCTGCTTCCCCATACCCTTGTCAACACTTGATGATGTTTGACTTTTCAATTTTAGTCCATATCATGGATTTAAAAAATGGCCCTTTATTGTGGTCTAAATTTTTTCATGTATTTGTTAAACGTTCAGCGTTTTTTCCCTCTGTGAGGTGCCTACTCATATGCTTCACTCTTGTTCTACATTTTGCCCTTTATCTGACAGATTTCCATTTTATGCTAATGCTTTGTGCTACAGCTCTAATCAGTTAGTCATAAGATTAGCTTATTTTTTCATGATGTCTTATGTGAAAAAAGATTTTTATTTCAGTATGTGTACTTTTAAAAATTTTTATTTTTACTACTACTACTGTTACTTTATTTATTTTTTTGAGATGGAGGCTTGCTCTGTCACCAGGCTGGGGTGCAGTTGCACGATCTCTGCTTACTACAACCTCCACCTCCCATCTTCACGCAATTCTCCTGCCTCAGCCTCCTGAGTAGCTTGGAGGAAAGGCACACAACATCATGTCTGGCTAACTTTTGTATTTTGGGAAGAGACGGGTTTCACCAGGTTGGCCAGGATGGTCTCCATCTCTTGACCTCGTAATCCGCCCACCTTGGCCTCCCAAAGTCCTGGGATTACAGGCGTGAGGCACCACAATGGCTAAAATTTTTATTTTTTATCAAATTCTTTTAAATGTTATTAACAGTATTTTTCTGATAGTATAAATTATTCTCTAATATTTTCTTCTAGCAATTTGGCAGCTTTGGTTTTTACAAGTATTTTTAAAATCCTCATCTATTTACTATTGTGTAAACTATGACATAAAGATTTATTTTTGTATGTCATTAACAAATACATTTACCCCATTTGCCTTCAATTTTTTTCTTAGGATATTATTGCATTAAGATATTAGGATATTACTGCATTACTTCAGCATTGCTTAGACTGTAACTTCTGTCATAATACTGTACTTACTTCCGGGTTAATTCTATTTGCAATAGGTTTTTCCATACTATAATATTCAGAAATAGCTGTATAAAAGTGTGCACTATTAAACGGAGTCCTCGGCCGGACGCAGTGGCTCATGCCTGTAAACCCACCACTTGGGGAGGCTGAGTGGGGCAGATCACAAGGTCAGGAGTTCAAGAACGGCCTGGCCAATATGGTGAAACCACATCTATACTAAAAATACAAAAACTAGCCTGGCGTGGTGGCAGCCATCACCCAGCTACTCTGGAAGCTAAGGCAGGAAAGCCACATGAAACTGGAAGGCGGAGGTTCCAGTGAGCCGAGATAGCCTTACTACACTGCAGCCTGGGCAACAAGAGCAAAACTCCTTCTCAAAAAAAAAAAAAAAATTAAATAAATAAATAAAAGAGTCCTCTTTTCCATCTTCCTCTTCCATTCCATTGTTCTCCCGCACTTACTACAAATTTGCCTAGATGAGTCCCACCCCTTTTCAATTCCATATTTAGAATCACGTTGTCAATGAGCACGAAGCATCTTGCTGTAACTTTTATTATTATTGCCCGAATTTATACATTAATATGGAAAAAGATGTCTTACCATGTGAAGTTTTTTTAACAATTGCCTGGCACACATTTTTATGTGTATTTTGGCTTTCACTTATTATGCACTTCAATAAAATTTAATACTTTTCCTTGAAAATTTTCAGGTTTTTTTACTAGATTCATTTTATATGGCTCATAATTTTGTTTGATCTCATAAACTCTATCAATTAAATTGTAAATAAATTCTAATCATTGTTTAGAATTTTAGGTGCACCTTACCTATATGCTTAATTACTCATTGTTAGTGTTATTGTTTACATTGCTAATGCTACCTTAGGGATATGATCTTTATTAATTTCTTTACCCACCTTACTTCTTGAATTTTCCCTTTTGTGTGAAATTTCCTCTTTCCCGAAACTTTACCTTAAGAAATTATTTCAGCAAACAAACTGTCTATACTACATCCTTTCAAGTTTTGTATATATAAAGTATCTTTATTTCACACTCACACTTTAATGATAGCTTTTTTAAAAAAATATATTATTTTAGATCATGGCTTGAAATAACCCTACTTCTTTATTTTTAATTGTTGCTTTTTAGAAACTTCTTGCTATGCCATTCATGTATAGGAAATTCATCATTATTTCTAGTACGCTTTAAGATAATTTCATTGTGTTTGGTATCTGTTTAGTGTGTTTTTTGTTTCTTTGTTTTGGGGGAGAACAATAAAGATCTACTCTATGAGCAAGTTTTTTAAGTTACAGTATAGTATTGGTAACCATAGTCACCATAGGGGAATGTTTGCATGAGCTATCAGTGAAGTTCCAGCTGTCAAGACTTGTGGCAGATAATGAGTTTCCCTCTCCAGATGTCTCAGATCTGTAATGGTATAGCTTACTTCTCCCAGCATTTATAAACGTTTTTTTTAGGAAAATAGTAGTCACTGCAATTGTGGAACCTTTGCACTGCGCCTGATGTCTGCAAATGTGTATTATCTTGCACTCGATTTGAATGTTCTATATCAGACCTATTATCTAATTTTCACTACCACTGTCATAGCCTGTGACTGAGGATCAGCGCAGGGACAAACAGTGGCTCTCCCCCCACTCCTGGCCCAATGTATCACATATAAAGTAAGTGAAAACAGTGTGCTTACTTTGCAAATACTGCTTTAAGACATTTCTCTAAGCATCTTATGTATATCCAAGTTTAGCCCTCATGGATTTCCCAGTGACATCGTCCAGACTTATTCTCCACTTCTGTTAAAAATTTTATTTATTTCATTTTGGTTAGTTTTTATATTGCCTGTGTTTTTTTCTTTATTTTTAAAGAGAAGAACAAGACACAAGTTTGAAACATTTTTAAGCAATCTAAATAGAAGTAACTCTCTATATCGCTTAGAATGCATGTGTGGTGTGTGTGTGTGTGTGTGTGTGTGTAGAAATATTTAAGTTGTGTGTTCCTTTTTATTATTTTGCCAGTATGTCAATAGGTAGAATTTGTGTTCTTTTCCATTAACTAACAAAAATAATTTGTGGGTATGGTTGTGTAACTTTAAAACTCAAAACAAGTTTATTTCATTATAAAACATTCAATTTTGTGATATCAGACATAGATTTTTAAATATCTTTAAATAAATTTAAAGTCATCTAACTTCTTTTAAATTCAATTAAGTACCATTTTTTGTTTGTTTTCTGATGGTCTCAAATCTTGCTCCATGTCATTTTCTCAGAGAAAATTAGTAACACATCAGCTTTGCCTTACCTCTGATTGATCTTAAAGTCTTAGCTCATTTTATTGGTAGACTATACCATCTTTATTTCAACTAAGTTCTTGAAGACTTCAAAGTGAATGGTTAAATAAATTATCACCTATTTCTGTGGTGGAACTACTCCTACTTAGGCTGCTGGAGATGATAGCATTTCACGGCCTTAAGTTTCAAACCAAAGACAAACTAAATCAAATTGAATTATCCACTGCCTTTCCTTAGCCACCTGACATTATGGTCCAATCAGTAACATTTTAAAGACTGTAGGTTAGGTCAAAGAAAGCACAAGGTATGGTTCAACTGGACTTCTAATTTAAAACGAGCAAAGGAGGAGGGAAGGAAGGAAGGAAAGAAGGGAGGAAGGAAGGAAGGGAGGAAATAAGGGGTCACAAAAAGCTAAACATAACTTAAAGGTTGTCATCAGCATGAACTCTGTTACTGCATTATTTCACTAAATAAGAAAGCCAAAATTTGTGCTATGCAGGAAGTGTAAATGGAAATGGATCTCTATTATTCATATATTATTTGTAGGTTCTGGCTTCAACTGAACCAGTCAAACCCAACTTGCACCATATGGCATGACCCGATCATCTTCCTGCAGCTTTTTAAAACATGGTTCATTTTTTCTGTTTATGGCTTTATTTCTTCAGTGACTTCCAGATAGTCTTATTGACCATCAGTCTCTTATTCACTTTCATCCTCTCAGTTTATTATATCTATGTTTATTTTTATTTTTTTGGAACTTTGTATTTTAGGAAAGACCACAGTGGCATGTGTGTCCTTTTGTTTTTCTCTGGCAAGAAGGTTGATGTAGGGCCATCAATCTTCTGTCTTTAGGATTCTACATAACCTATGATTTACATGGTTTGTCATCAAAAATTTGCATACATTTTCATTCAACATCTCTTTCCACTTCACTAATTCATCTTCTCGCCTTCTGAATGCTTTTCCAGTTGGAGCTTGCCAGCCACCTCCCCTTTCTACGAATAACTTTCTTTTTCAACAATGTAGATAAGACTGCTTTTCTAACTGCAGTGATGGAGCTAATCGGAACTTCCTAAATCTTTACAAAATTACAACTCAATACATTGATTGCCATCAGTGAGGTACCACCAAAACTATTTTTGTCAAAATAAATCTTGGTATGGGTATGGTCAGAGATGTGGAGATGGACTTTTCCAAAAGAGTACCATCACTTTGTTTCAGTTTTTAGAATACATTTTTGGGGTTGGTAGAAGGGAATAACTGGAACTTCAGTGAGTTGAAATAAAAGAAACCATCGTCACTACAATCTATTACTATAAGAACTTCAGAAGAACCGGTACACTGAGTTTAAACTATAGTAATGGTTCACAAAACTCCTCCTTTTGATAATACAGCATATTTCCCAAGAGGAACACTCTTTAGTCAGATGGGTCCCGTATTTACATGTGACTTTCGATACTGGTGATTTTACACCGGAACCTACAGTAACCAGAGTAAAATTATTGCTTCCCTAGCTTTGTGTCTCTCTGTATGTCAACAGGGGGAAAAGAGCCTTAAAAAATCAATGCCAATGACTCTAGAGGGAATCCCTCTAATGCCTCAGCTGTTATTAACACACCCTGAGGGGAACACTTTAATGGCTCATGACCATAGCACTGCTTTCCTGGCCAATCTGCCCTCTGGATCTTCTGTAAGACCAGTATAGCCTCTGTTAACTTGAACTGAGCAGCAAGGCACCTTTTTCGGGCTCCACAGTGCCAACTTAAAACAAAATAAAACAAAAACAGACAATGCATATCTTGACTATCCTCGAATAAGGCCTCAGTTAAACCAGAAGACAAAAATTGAGACCAATTGATATCTCCTTTCTTAATTCAGCAGAACTGTCTTCTATTTCTTTATAAGAAGTGATCAGTTGGCAATGAGAAACCTAGAAAAGTTGTGAAAATTAATTTGCTTCTCCAAGAATGTGCAATAAATCATCTTTTATAATTTTACTCAAATGCAGGAGAGTGATGGTCTGTATACCATCCACTATTCTCTTCACTGCAATGAGGCTAAAAGATAGCATGAACAAAAATGGTTAATACTATAGTTACATTTTAACTAAAAAGCTAAGATTTACAATGCATTTTATTTTACCCAGAGGTGGGTAGCCATTATTCCAACTATATTCATTTGGATGTGTTTGAGGATTATATCCATAATTTCTGAAACACAGTATACAGTCATATCTTAGTCTTCCTGTCTTGTGTGTAGATAATCCACATTTTGAAGAGTTGTGTCACTGATTCATGGGTACAAATGTGAAATAAGTGAAACTAGTATGTATCTTGAGTATCCCTTATGACAGTAGAGAACATTGCTGGATGCAATGTCATGGATGCAGTATCTCCAACAAAGCTTTATGAATCTCTTCATCACTAATAAACTAAGGCAGAATTCCAAATTACTATAACGGCTAGTAGGATTTCTGCTTTGGGATTCCTGGAACCTAGCTTTCTGCTCTTCCTACAAATTACAGATTCCATTATTTGGTGGCAAATCATCTATTTAGCAGCAATATGTGCTGAATGGTTGTATCAAGTAACACTAATAAGCTTTCTAGGCTAGAAAGTATTAAAAAATTGTCAAATGAGTCATTTTTAACAATGGCAACAGAAACTAGCAAGTGCATATGTTGAAGGCAATAACATGCAGAACCTCTTTGTTGTTTCAGAGGAAAAGATGGCAACCCAATATCAGCATGATTGCATGTTCACCTTCAGTAGGACAGTGTTTATATTTATAGGTACAGTGTGATTCTAAATTTGCTGGGTTGGTATTAAGGTAGGTGCATGATTAATTCCTGATGAATGAAACTAAATATTTTATATATAAAAATGATACTACTAGTCAGGTATTTAGGAATTACAAAATTTGTTCTCTACTGTCAGATATTCATTACCACCAATGAAAACTGTAAAAGAGCACAGCTTTTAAGGAAAATGTAAGTCTTTCTCTGGAAATATTTGTGTGATTGAAACTCAATGAGTCCTTCTCACCTAGAGGCTTCTAATGGAGAGATCATTGAAACACAAATTAAAATAGACTCCTGAGATAACATCATTTATGTCAACATTAAGAATAATTTTGGGAGATGTTTGTAGTTATTTCTGTTGGTAGTTCTTTCTTTCTTTTTTTTTTTTTTTTGAGATGGAGTCTCACGCTCTGTCGCCCAGGCTGGAGAGCAGTGGCGCGACCTTGGGCTCACTGTAAGCTCTGCCTCCCGGCTTCACACCATTCTCCTGCCTCAGCCTCCCAGCTTGCCGGGACTACAGGCGCCTGCCACCACGCCCGCCCGGCTAATTTTTTGTATTTAGTAGAGACGGGGTTTCACCGTGTTAGCCAGGATGGTCTTGATCTCCTGACCTCATGATCCACCCGCCTCAGCCTCCCAGAGTGCTGGGATTACAGGCATGAGCCACTGTGCCAGACCATAGTTATTTCAATATCCACTGAACAACTTTAACTTAAGGTAACTTCACATTTCTTTGTAACATTAAAGAGCCCTTGGGTTCAATTTTAAATCTTGAATACAGTGGATTTAACTACTTAGAGTAAGGACAGATAAATCTAAGAGAATAAATTTGGTTGAAATATCTAATTTATGACAGAAGATATGCTGTCTACACTGATCATTTCACAGTTACCTTGTGAAAGATCATAAGGCACCATAGGCAAATCCAGGATTCTGTCCTTGTGCCCTGATTGTTCTTGCTGGGCCTTCCTCCAAATTCTGACTGCCTCACTGCCATTCAAGTTTAAGTGCGGCACTGTAGGTGGTTTAAGCAATGAAAGTCGACCTGCAACCGCAACAAAATGTTAACATATAAACTTATTCAGTGTCTTTGTACCACATTATGATACTAATCTCGCTGAGCATAGTTCAGTTTCTGCAATCCTCTTGAATGGGGACTTTGTTAATAATTTTCTATAGTAAATTACTTGATACTGGAAATATATTCCTCTCAGAAATTTAGTTGTGTATATCTATGATGTGTTGACTACTTCCTGGCTCTTTCGCTACAAGCAACTATACATAAGATCGAAAGAAAATTAGCAAAATGAAAGGTGCGATGGCTCACGTCTGTAATCCAAGCACTGTGTGAGACTGAGTCGGGTGGATCACTTGAGATCAGGAGTTCAAGACCAGCCTCGGTAATACGGCTAAAACCCATCTCTACTTCAAATACAAAAATTAGCCGGGCATGGTGGTGAACGCCTTTGGTCCAGTTATTCAGGAGGCTGAGACAGAATAATCACTTGAACCCAAAGTTGGAGATTGCAGTGAGCCACGATTGTGCCACTGCACTCCTGCCTGGGTGACCCAGTTAAGACTCTGTCTCAAAAATGTGTTATATATAGATATATATATCTATATATAAAATAAAATATAAAAGCTCCAGGATATCCTGTTCCCTGTATATCATACATCATTGTTTAAAGAACAGAACACCTATTTATAAAATTGAGACTATACCAGCAGTAATGTTAATTATAAATTTTAATTTTTAGTTCGTTATTAAAAGGAGTCTTAAAAAGGTGCAGAACAGATAAAGTCCCAGTGTGTATCTTATTAAAATAGGAAGAAATTTCTGGATCAAAAGATGAACTAATGTCAAAATTTGTCATACGGAATCTCAGATGTATGATAATGTGTATTAATACTTTGGCACATTTCGCAATTTTGTGACAAAAAGAAAAAAAAGTTAACATATCTGCTTACCTTGTATTTAACAAAACATAATCCCTACTAACCATGTAAATTAAATTTAATATTTCATGTTAATTTGAATTATAATAAATTTGCCACACAAAATATTTCAGTGTGCGTGTGTTTGAGAGAGGGAGTTTCTTATTGTAAAATGGATTATGTTATAAAATTATTTCACTTTAGTAATTTTCAAAAAGGTATACATTTTCCCATAATGATAATGCCAAAAGAACTAGAAAGATATGTAACAATCTTGATAATTGCAGGATCCAAGATTAATAAATTCTGACAGGCAAGACATAATTCACTTTGATTCCAAAATAAGTAGGAGGGTGGTTAGAAGAGGGGAGGAATACAGCCAGTGGAAGTGAGAAAAAGATGTGACAACTGAACACCTCTAAAATCAGGAGCAAGTGAGAAAGCTTTCTGGGTATGGATTTCTAGTATAAAGGTAACATGTGCAAGTCACTTGCAATCTAATTGTTCACAGAATAAAAACCACCTAACAGCTTATCATTTAAAATTAATAGTCCTATTGCTTAGCACATATTCATACTTTCCATGGCAGATTTCTGCTTTCCTGTTGCTTGCTTCCCGTTAGGGGCCAGTGGAATGCTCAGACATGCGAAACAAGGAAGGTCTTGAAATGTGTTTGGCAATTGAACTTATCCTTTGGCCTTCCTGCTCTTCTTTACAAGTAGAAAATAACTTAGCTGCAGGTTTAAAGAGAACACATTAGACTCTACTGAGACAAAACCAAGTCCAACTAAGCTTAGAAGAGTAAAAAAAATCCCTCTTTATCTGCAATTACAAAGGCAAAAAATACATGCTTACTATAAAATGCCACCAAGTTTTGGTAAGGGTAATTATGCAGCATTATTGATACACTAACTTTTATACTCTTTACCTAAAAAAAAAAAATAGTTTTGCCAAGCAAGCATTTGGTACAAAAGTGTTAAGACTAAAGCCTATACAGGAAAATTAAAAGTAGGTAATATTAACAAGAACAGTGATGACAACCTCAGTAGCAATAACAATTAAAACAGAAAATTAAAAGTAAGTAACATTAACAAGAACAGGGATGATAACCTCAGTAGCAATAACAATTAAAACAGAAGTGTCTTGCTTACATTATCTCATTTTATATAAAAAAGACTCAATTCACATTGTGAATTGGAATGCTTAAAACTTCAGCTTTTTTTTATTTTAAACTACCATATTTCCATTTAAATGGGGTCCTGCATTTTTCACTCAAATCAGTGTAGACATCCATTGATTGTGTTGAGCAGCTCTTACCTATATACGTGGGAATAAATCTTGTCCTAACTTACAGTTTCTTGAATGAAACAGCCGTAATAACAAAAACAAGATGTCTTCGGCCAGGTGCAGTGGCTCACGCCTGTAATCCCAGCACTTTGGGAGGCCGAGGCAGGCAGATCACGATGTCAGGAGATCGAGACCATCCTGGCTAACACGGTGAAACCCCATCTCTACTAAAAATACAAAAAATTAGCCGGGTGTGGTGGCAGGCTCCTGTAGTCCCAGCTACACGGGAGGCTGAGGCAGGAGAATGGCGCAAATCCAGGAGGCAGAGCTTACAGTTAGCCAAGACCGCACCACTCCACTCTAGCCTGGGAGACACAGGGAGACTCTGTCTCAAACACAAAACAAATTAAAAAAAGATGTCCTCATCACTGATGCTATGTATGGCTTTTTGAAAAATCAGTGTTAGTTTATTTTTTGATTGGGCTGTTCTTAGCTCTTCAAACAGGCAATATCTGTCTTAGAGAACATCGATCTTTGTGTCATCCTTTTGCTAGCATGTAACATAAAGAGAGGGAGCGGCGGGGAGAGAGAGAGGCAAATAGAGAAACAGAGAGGGAAACAGAGAAACTGAAAGAGAAGGAAAGACAGAAACACAGAGATTCTTCAAAGCAAGAAATTATTTCTGCATCTTAAAGAAAGTAAAATTTATAAGTGAGTTTAAACTAGGGAATGAAAACTTTGGTTCTGTATGTTTAATTAGTTTCTAATTTCTCTGTAATCTCATCGTGAGTCTCTAACAGGAAATAATATTGACCATACATCTGGTACAATTAGGTGCTCACATCTTAGATCATTCTCAAGGGGCTAAATTATTTACTAAGCCTAATGTATTACTAACGCAAGTTAAACTCCACCTCTAGTGTAATTCTAAAATTCAATGAGTAAATAGTGCCCTGTGATCATCATGGTCTTATTACAGATAAGTGAATAAAGTGCCTAGCACAATGTCTGTAAGTGTGTCAGGAATTGGTGGGTTCTTCGTCTCACTGACTTCGAGAATGAAGTCGCAGACCCTCGTGGTGAGTGTTACAGTTGTTAAAGGCAGCGTGTCCGGAGTTTGTTCCTTCTAATGTTCAGATGTGTTTGGAGTTTCTTCTTTCTGGTGGGTTTGTGGTCTAGCTGGCTTCAGGAGTAAAGCTACAAACCTTCACCCTGAATGTTACAGCTCTTAAGGCAGTGCATCTGGAGCTGTTCGTTCCTCCTGGTGGTTTCGTGTTCTCCATGCCCTTAGGAGAGAAGCTGCAGTGAGTGTTACAACTCATAAAGGCAGTGTGGACCCAAAGAGTTGGCAGCAGCAGGATTCATTGCAAAGAGAAAAAAAACACACTTCCCTCCCTGCGTAAAGTGACCTGAGAAGTTGCTACTGTTGGCTCCCACAGCCTGCTTTTATTCCATTATCTGGCCCCACCCACATCCTGCTGATTGGTCCATTTTGCAGAGAGCTGATTGGTCCATTTTGACAGGGTGCTGATTGGTGCGTTTACAATCCCTGAGCTAGACACAAAAGTTCTCCAAGTCCCCAGTAGGTTAGCTAGACACAGAGCACTGACTGGTGCATGTACAAACCTTGAGCTAGACACAGGGTGCTGATTGGTGTATTTGCAAACCTTCAGCTAGACACAGAGTGCTGATTGGTGTACTTACAATCCCTTAGCTAGACATAAAATTTCTCCAAGTCCCCACTAGATTAGCTAGACACAAGAGCACTGATGGGTGCATTTACAAACCTTGAGCTAGACACAGGGTGCTGATTGGTGTGTTTACAAACCTTGAGCTAGACACAGAGTGCTGACTGATGTATTTACAATCCCTTAGGTAGACATAAATGTTCTCCAAGTCCCCACCAGATTAGCTAAATATAGAGTCCTGACTGGTGAATTTACAAACCTTGAGGTAAACACAGAGTGCTGATGGGGATATCTACAATCCCTTAGCTAGACATAAAGATTCTCCAAGTCCTCACCATATTACCTAGATACAGAGTGCTGATTGGTGCACTTACAAACCTTGAGCTAGACACAGGGTGCTGATTGGTGCATAGACAATTCTCCAGCTAGACATAAAAGTTCTCCAAGTCTACACTAGACTCAGGTACCCAGCTGGCTTCACCTAGTGGATCCCACACCTGGCCGCAAGTGGAGCTGCCTGCCAGTCCCCTGTGTGCCTGCACTCCTCAGCCCTTGGGCGGTAGATGGGACCAGCTGCCATGGCGCAGGGAGCTGCACTTGTGGTGCTCGTTGGGGAGGCTTGGGCAGCGCAGGAGCCCACAGCGGGGCCAGGGGAGGCTCAGACATAGCGGGCTGCAGGTCCGGAGCCCTGCCTTGCAGGGAGGCAGCTGAGGCCCAGCGAGAATTCCAGCGCAGAGCCGGTTGGCTGGCACTGCTGGGGGACCTGGTGAACCCTCTGCAGCTGCTGGCCCAGGTGCTAAACCCAGCTGCTGGCCCGGGGCCAGCAGCACCGCCCAGCCACTCTGACTGCAGGGTCTGCCAAGCCCACGCCGACCCAGAACTCCCGCTGGCCTGCAAGGGCGGCGCACAGCCCCAGTTCCCACAGGCGCCTCTCCCGCCACACCTACCTGCAAGCTGAGGGAGCCAGCTCCGGCCTTGGCCAGCCCAGAGAGGGGCTCCCACAGTGCAGCGGCCGGCTGAAGGGCTCTTCAAGTGCAGCCAGAGTGGGCGTGAAGGCCAAGGAAGCACCAAGAGCGAGGGCTGCGAGGGCTGCCAGCACGCTGTCACCTCTCATAGGGAAATACTGTGTCACCTTACCCTGCTCCATTTAAAGCAATAAGGGTTTACATCATATTCCACACAAGGAAAAAATTTTTAAATGCTTCATTTTCCTTAAGGTAAACCACAATGACAACAACAATAACAACCAAAACAGACTCATTCTGTCTAGTTCTAGTCCAAAAATTAAATAAAACCCTGAGCTTTTCTGTAAATTACTGACTCCCTAACAAACATAACTTTATCTTGGCCTTTGAAATGTTGATATATAGAAATGGGAGAATATCATCTAATTTGGCAATTCAAATAAGTTATTGTCTATCATGAACATTACAAATTTGATAAATTAAATATCTAGTCATTTTTTTAATTTTAGAGCAAGTTCTGTTAAAATCTGAACTCCAATTAATAATTTTCTGCAAATGAATTTATTGTCTTTTCTAAATGACTTAGTCTCCGAGTCTACCTTTGACATTTGATTTCCAGCAAATGCCCACAAACTTTTATATTGCTGTTGTTATTAATTATGCAGACATTTTCATTGTTCATAAATATGCTTAGATTCAAATATATACTCTCTATGATAAACTTTTAAGCTGCAATTATTCTGGTGACTTTAGCAGAGCCAGGAGACACTAAACAAACAATTTACTTCAGTTATTTTTGCTATATAAATAGTGATGCATGTTTCCTCCAAGGTTCAACTGAGCATTCAACTGAGTATTCTTATGACTACTCCATGAAGAAACGATGTGATCACATGAAAACAAACCCAGCTGAAACATGTGGGAAACACTAATTTTGAATATATGGTTATCATTTATTGCATATTTATTCACTAAGCACTGTCTCGATAAATACTGTAAGATACGTCAAACAGCCTTAATAGACTGACCTACAGGAGTGACTAATCACTCCCCATAGGTAGCCCCTTCTTACCTGGACACACTGTTTGTTCTGGATATGCTAACCACTTTAAAGACGTTGATGATTCTAAACACTCATTCAGGTACCAGTGCATGATCTGTTAGGAACTGGCTGCACAGCAAGAGGTGAGTGGCTGGCAGGCCAGCAAAGCTTCATCCATATTTACAGCCACTCCTCATAGCTTGCATTACTGCCTTGGCTCCACCTCCTGTCAGATCAGAAGTGGCATTAGATTATCGTACCCCATGGTGAACTGCCTATGTGAGGGATCTAGATTGTGCACTCCTTATGATTATCTGTCATAAGGATGACAGATAATCCTTATGGATGATGATCTGTCACTGTCTGCCATCACCCCGGGATGGAAAACAAGTTCAGGCCTCCACGGATTCTACATTATGGTGAGTTATATAATTATTTAATTATATATTACAATGTTGTAATAATAGAAATAACAGTACACAATAAATGTAATGTGCTTGAATCATCCTGAAACCATCACCTCCCCACCCATTATCTGTGGAAAAATTGTCTTCCATGAAACCAGTCCCTGGTGCCAGAAAGGTTGGGAATGTCCACCCCAGACCAACCACTACAGATAAAACATAACGACTGAGACATATGAGCGACCTGAGAAACTAAAAAATCTAAAAACATGAACCAATCTGCACAAAAGACTATTCTCACAACATCCCAGGAGAACTTCACCTGCCCTACATTCTTACAGGGATGAAAGGGCCCATCCAAGTAGAAATGTCAAATAATTTCTAAGTAGGTTACCACTATCTTTTGTGTACATAAAATGTGTACATGTTCTTAAGGTTTACTTCGGCATTGTTTCACATTAATAAATCCAGTGAGTACTCAAGCACCCTCTGACCTGGTAAAAATGCTGCCTTTTAACTTATCAATGTTGTTGCTAACTAATGAAGGATAAGTAATAATTGTTTATAAAATTTTAATACTTGTCTTAGTGCTTCTTTATTTAATCTTTTAAAAATTCAGTCAGCTAATGTTTATAATGTGTACTATTAATATGTCCTCTTTTTGGAACATCATAAAAAGAAAACTGCACATAAGAATGCTTTTACTACTATGGTTTTCATAAGGACAAACTTGGACAGAAACTATTTGTACATTCTAAAGCATATATTTAGTAAAATAATATGCTATCACCAAAAATTTTATTACTGAACTAATTAAGTGTTGTATCTAAGATGAATGGGATTAACTGAAATTATTACTTAAATAAATAGAATGCATTCATGTTTTAGTATGAACTTTAGTATGCCAATTTTCTAAATAGTTCAGTTCATGTTCCTCGTTCCTCATTCTGTTCCACAGTTTGTTGAGCATGTACTGCACATTTGGAAATTGGAGATCGATAGGTTGATGCACAATATATGAAAACTACCTTATCTGATATAAAAAATATGTATTTTTATGTCAAACACAAGCATGATATGAAAGCATACTTTTAATGACACTTTAAAGTCTAAACTCTCCTTAAACTGACATTCATTCAAATTTCTCGATAAGCTTACACACAAAATTTTTATCCTAGCATTCATTGTTTTCTGTACTATTCTGCAATTAAAATATTTCATTGCAAAATCTACTCAATATTTTATTTTCCTCTGCATTATTTTCTTCATACCAGAGAAAATAATGTAAGGAAAAAGTGCAGAAGATTAGAGAGAAAGTGTGACATGAGCTGAGCCCTGAAAGGAGAATAAAACTCCAACCAATTGCAGAAGGGACTTGACTTTCAGGCAAAGGAACTTAGAACCGATTTCATGGTAACCTCAGAACGTTCATATTTTCTCTTTCTGTCTCACTTTCTTCTGTGCAAGTCCTTCCTTAGTTTCCAGGTTTGGAAACATTGCTTACATTGTTACTTTGATTCAGAGGTCATCAAAAAATTTTAAAATGACTTTTCATCCAGCAGTTAAGAGATGGAATATGAACAAGAATCTAGCAAGGATTGTTTTATTTTATTTCATTTTATTTTTTCCCACTTACATAAAGCTAAGTGAAATACTTCATGTTTAACACATTCTCCTCTTAATTTCCTGGGGCAAAATTAAGCTTTAAAGTTCAGAGGCAAGTAGAAAATCAAGCATCACTTCCCCTCTGACTACAGACAAAAGAAAACAAACCTTGCAGCCAAGATAGCAGGAGTCTGACTGGGCAAAACCGCAATCCAAGCTGCTCTGTAGGTCAGCCAGCAATGCATCTCAAGTGGTAATCTGGGAGCATGCCAACACCATAATGCTTTCAACTCTAGTTAGCAAACACCCACTTCTAAGATAAAATCTGTCATCTATGAGTAACCATCAGGGCCATAATGTTGTCAAACCCAAAGTAAAATATCTTTTCTTATCCTACTCCCATTATAAATTAGACATGTTTTGTAAATAAATACTGTTTAATATTATCTAGTTTTTAACCAAATACAAAAGTTTTACAGGTTCAAAAGTTATGTGTATTCTGAGGTAGGTATATTAATAGGAAATATATCATGATATGCTGTTCACCTTTTCAAAGGTAAAATGAATATATAATTACAGAACCATACATTAATCTTTCAGAGCCATACAGAGAAATGCAGACACCTACAACTAAACCCATGACAAATATAAATAAATGAAAAAAAGGAAGAAAAATCACAGACTGTAGTGATATGATAAGAGTCATAGTTGTTATCTTTTTCTTTCATGTTTGTAAAAACATAATAATTGTTGAGTACCTGAATGTGTGATGCTAATTCCCTTAATTACATGGTACTAAATATTTTCTTACAGGGTTTTTATAGCCTTTAGTTGAGACAAAATTAAGTTTAGCCAACGCAAATTGTTTTAAGGGAGAATTTATTTAGCAAATACTACTCTGGAATGGTAGGAAAACTTTTTTTTTTAATTATAATTTGTTTACTTTGATCAATATTAAAACTAGTGGAAATTTTGAATAAAGACAATTCCTGTGAAAAAAGAAAACAGCTCAGTGTGTATTATATCTAAAATGCTACTAGCTTGCTTCTCCTTCTAAAAGAAATAAATTTTAATCATGACAAAGAATTTTTAAATATACTCTTAAGAAGTACAAAAATGATGTTGGGAAAACTGCGTAGCCATATGCAGAAAACTGAAACTGGACACCTTCCTTACACCATTTACAAAAATCAACTCAAGATGGATCAAAGACTTAAATGTAAGACTTAGGACCATTAAAATCCTAGAAGAAAACCTGGGCAATACTATTCAGGACATAGGCATGGGCAAAGAATTCATGTCCAAAACACCAAAAGCAATGGCAGCAAAAGACAAAATTGACAAATGGAACCTAATTAAACTAGAGAGCTACTGCAAAGCAAAAGCAACTATCTTCAGAGTGAAGAGCCGACCTACAGAATGGCAGAAAATTTTTGCACTCTATCCATCTGACAAAGGGCTAATATCTAGAATCTACAAAGAACTTAAACCAATTTACAAGAATAAAACAAACAACCCCATCAAAAAATGGGCAAAGGATTTGACAGTCACTACTCGAAGAAATTTATGCAGCCAACAGACATATGAAAAAATGCTCATCATCACTGGTCATTAGAGAAATGCAAATCAAAACCAAAATGAGATACCATCTCACTCCAGTTTTAATGACAATCATTAAAACGTCAGGAAACAACAGATCCTGGAGAGCCTGTGGAAAAATAGGAATGCTTTTACGCTGTCGGTGGGAGTGTAAATTAGTTCAACCATTGTGGAAGACAGTGTGGTGATTCCTCAAAGATCTAGAACTGGAAATACCATTTGACCCAGCAACCTCATTACTGGGCATCTACCAAAGGATTATAAATCATTCTACAATAAAGACACATGCACACGTATGTTTATTGTGGCACTATTCACAGTAGCAAAGACTTGGACTCCCGAAAAAGAAGGTGAAGAAAGGAACCGCGCGGTAAACTCAGTGAGTATTCATTAAGTCATTGATTTGCACTCAAGGTCACCAAGCTCTGGGGGAAGTTGGTTCAAGCTGAGTTTTCATTATGGAACAACAGTTATCAGCACCTGAGAAACAGTATATAAAATATTAAAACAGTTACTTAAGGCTAGCAGAGATTCCGTTTCCCAAGTTCAGTTAAGGAAATTAATGTAAACTGTGGTCTCATGTAATCCATGGTCCCAGAAGAAGGAACACTAGACGTAGAACTCTGGGAACAAGTAGGGAGAAATCTTAAACAATATTATGCACAGGGACATCAGGTCCCAGCATCAGCTTTAACACGGTGGATTTTACTAAGAACGGCTTTAGTCCCATTATACACAGAAGAGCCTAAAAAGGAGAAGGAGGGAGAAACATCACCTGCCTTGTCACCACCTTTCCCTCAGTCCCACTATCACTGGGCCAAAATAGCAAAGAGGAAACGGAGGGTTTGCCTGAGCCCCCTCTTACTATAAGTAGAAAAAAAGGCACGAAATATAATTCAGCTATGGGACCTTGTCTTAAACAAGCAGCATTAGAAGGAGAGCTCTTAGCCTGTCCAGTAATGCAGACCGACATGGTCATCAAGTGCATGAACCCATTTGCTTTCACACTTACAAAGAACTAAGAAAAAGCATTAAATAAAACAGAGCCGCTAGACCATTTACAAAAGGAATGATTGAGGCCTTAGCCGACCACTTCTGTATGGCCCAATGGGACTGGTCAATGCTGGCTAAAGCAACTCTGGAGCCTAACCCATACCTCCTCTGGAAGGCAGAATATGATGAGCTGTGCAAACAACAAGCCAACCAGAATCAGGTGGCCTGGAAAAATATAAGAGTGGATAAGCTGCAGTGGAGGTGTCCTCATGCTGATGTACAACAACTAAATTTTGATCCCCAGGCCTATCCTCAAGTGTCCTTGTGTGCTTTCAGAGCTTGGGACTGAATTCCCAAGAGCAGAGTTCAGCAGGGACCTTTTGTAAATGTTTGACAAGGGCCTCAGGAGCCATTTGTTGAGTTTATGGATTGGTTAACTCTGGCAATTAAGAGGCAAATTAGTCACACCCAGCCCACCCCTGTCTTATTGTTGCAACTGCCTTTTGAAAATGCTAATGTGGATTGCCAGCAGGCAATGCAGGCAATCAAAGGAAAGGCAAGCACCTTCAGGGAGCTGATGTAAGTGTGTCACCTGGTAGGAACTGAGACAAACAAGGCCAGAATATTAGCTATGGCATTAACGCCTCCTAAAGTGAAAAGGGAGAGAAACCAAAATTGTTTTCTATGTGGAGTGAAAGGTCATGTGAAGAGGCAAGGCCCTGATAGTGATCTGAAACTCTCTTCTTCATGGCTGTCTTTCTTTACAGGAAACACGTTTCGTTGCATGTAGATTGGATATCTATTCTTCCTGACTCTCCTGCTAGTAGAAATTATTTTCTGCCTCACTGGGCTTAAGTCAGGAAATCCTGACTTCCTGATATCCCTTAGTAGGGAATTATTTTCTTACTTCATAGGATAAAATGTTTTTTGTTTTGCTTTGTTTTCCCAGTAGGGATTATTCCCTAACTCTGTGAGCTTAAAGTGTCTTTTTTCACTATCACATCTTGGTAGGAATTGTTCCCTGACTCCTGGAGTGAAAGTCTCTTCTACCTTTTCTGCCCTTACCTAGTAGGGGCTATTCTCTGACTCTGTGCTAAATGTCATATCTCTTCATTGTTGTTTTATTAGTGATTAATCCCAGGCTTTATGGAATAGGAGTATCTTTTTAGTTTATATCTTATCTGAATAGAAATTATTCCCTGATTTCTGGGCTAGGACTCTTTTTTCTGGCTATTTTACTTCAATGGGATGTATTCTGTACCTTCTGGGGTAGAAAATTCTTCTTATCTTCTTCTTAATCTTGTTTTTCTGATTGAAGACTTTTCCCTGGACTCCTGGTTTGGAAATTTCTGGCCTTCTTTCCTTAGCAGGAAAAAAAAAAAAAAATCCTGCCTCTGTTTCCTGTGTAGAAATTTCTTGACTCCTGGAGTAAAAACCTGTTTTTCCTGGCTCTGTTTCATAAGAGAAATTATTTTCCTGATTGGACGTCATGTCTTTCCAGACCTATTCCTTGAGTAAAATTTGTTATCTCACTTCTTGCTTTGAAAGACATTCCTTCTGGCTCTCTTACCAAATGGAATTTATTCCCTGGCACCTGAGCTGGCACATATTAGCTCTCTTTTCTGACTCTCTGGCTAGATATCTCTTCTTTCTGGTCTCTTTGCTAATGGGTAAAATTTTCTGACTACTTGATTGTCTCTCTCTCCTAAGTGAGAATAATTCTCATGTGATTCTGAGCTCAAAGTCACTTCTTGGTTCTCTGTCCTAAATTAATATTATTCTCTGAATCTTTGGACTGAACTTCTTTTTTTTGCTTTGTTCTTTTCTCTGAGGTAAATACTAAATGAGCTCTGTGATAAAAGACTGTTTTTCTACGTCTTTTCATGATTGAGGATAATTTCCTGGCTCCCTGGGATAGAAGTTTGTCATCCCTCACTCTTTTTCCTGATGTGAAATTTTTATCTGATGTTTGGGCTCAAATTTCTTCTTTCTGACTCTGTTTCCTGATGGGGATTATACTCTGACTTCATTTAAAATCCTTCCTACTTGCTCTTTAAAAAAAATAATGATTATTCTAACTTTCCTAGGTAAAAGTTCCTTCTTATGGGCTCTCTCTTTCCCAAGTGGCATTTATTCTGAATGTACAGAAAGGACTTTCCTCCTAGTGTTTCCCTTACTAGGGATTACTGTCTGACTCCAGGAGATGGACATTTTCTTATGTTTTGTTTTTCTTAACTTTTTTTCCCTTATTACAGATTATTCCAATTTTCTGGGGATTATGTCCTGATAAATTAGTTGGAAATTTCATATTTCTGACTCTTTTTCTTTATTGCGTATTATTCCCTGTCTCCTAGGGTGACATTTTCTTTTCCCAGGTTACCATTTTTCTTACGATTATTCCCTGACTCCCTGGGGTTACAAGTCTCTCTTGCCTTTCTCTCTAATCTGACTGGAAATTGTTTCCTGATTTCTAAGTCTGGAACTCTTTTTTTGTCAGTTTTGCTTCATGTTTGAGATTATTCCTTTAGGTTCTATGCTGTATACCCTTCTTCCCAAGAGGGGCTCATTCTCTGACATTGTTGGCTTGAATTGTCCTCTTGGGTGTCTATTCTCAAGTAAGATTTTTTCCCTGATTCTCTATGCTAAAGATGTTTTTTCCTTGCTACTTTCTGAGTGGGGTTTTCCTCGATCCCATTGGCTGGGTTCCCTCTTTTCTAGTCTCTTTCCTGAATAGAGATTATTTCCTGATTCCCCATGTTGGAGACCTTTTTGCTTAATGGGAATTTTCCCATCTTTCCAGACTGTCAGGAAGTTTATCTCTATCTTTGCCTATCTCTCTCTCTCTCTCTCTCTCTCTATCTATCTTTCTATCTTGCTGTCTCTATCTCTAAACTCCATTGAATCTCTTTGACACCTCTCTATTCTTTATTTGGATTCTTGCCTCTCCCGTGGAAGTCTCATAGCCAACTAAAACCCATCTTCTTGAACCTTTGTGGACTTTAGGCTTTGCTAACTCTACATCCTTGTTGTTGGCATGCATTTTTCAAGGATAATTTGGAACTTAATGATCTTTCAGAAACTTAACATCTTCCTATGCTGGTGCCTCTTTGACATCTTCCTTCTTATTACTCATGTTTCTTGTTTCTCCTCTCATCACCTTCAATCTTCCCTTTACCTTCCTTGAATCCTTTGACACATCCTCCTTCCAACCTCTCATAATCCATTCTTCTACCTACCCTTAAGCAAACCTTTCCCTTCCTATTTCAGCCTTTCAACTCTGTACAGCCAACAGAAATTTAGGCCTACTAAATCAGAGGCTCTTGAGGGACTTGAGTATCTTCCCCAGCCTCCAAAAAGTTATTGGCCTGAAGTTGAAATGAAAAATGGCTAATGAATTAGAAGAGATTGAGTATTTTATCTACCCAGCCTTTGGAGACATCCAGACTGCAACTAGATGTATTCTATGCCTAAAATGTAGTCCTCTGGCTCAACAGATTAAATATTAGGACAAAATAATATCATAAAAGTCTTCTTCACCAATACAAACAAAAGGTATTAGATCTCCTACTGATTATACAACCTTGTCTCATTTCCCAGAAGAACAATTTAGATACAACATAAAATGGATATAACCAGTGAGTTTTATATTACTCTATTGTCTCATTCATAACTAAATTTTAGGAGAGCTATAAAATATGTTTGCCTCTATATTTTTATGCAAATATGCTATGTGTGTGATATATTTCTAACTCTGGATGTTATTACCAAGTTAATTTTTAATATCATTTAAAAAGATGCTATTCAAATTGGCTTAGAGATAAATGAGCACTATTGTGAATTACATACTCCTAATAATCCTAGAAATATGTATTCAAGTTCACATGACTCATGCAAATATTTAACTAAGATTACTTTAAAATTGTTTAATACAGACAACTATGTATTATGAATTGTTGTTGTTATTAAGTATAAAAAGACATTTGTGGGCCAGGCATGATGGCTCATACCTTTAATCCCAGCACTTTGGGAGGCCGAGGCAGGTGGATCATCTGGGGTCAGGAGTTTCCCAGCCTGGTCAAAATTATGAAACCCCATCTCTACTAGAAATACAAAAATTAGCCAGGAATGGTGATACACAACTGTAATCCCAGCTACTCAGGAGGCCAAGTCAGGAGAACTGCTTGAACCAGGGAGGCAAGGGTTGCAGTGAGCTGAGATCATGCCACTGCAGTCCAGCCTGGGCGGCGGAGCGAGATTCAGTCTCAAAAAAAAAAAAAAAAAAAAAGAATACGTTTGTCATTTGTATCCTTCTCTTGGATTTACTAATTTACTAGTTAAGCTGTGTTACGTTCACTGGACATTTAAGATTTTATAAATATCTGTATGGCAATAGAGTCATTTCTGAGGTAGTAAAAATGTATTCTCCTTTCAACAGAACCTAATTGGAACCTGGTTTTATTACAAAGCCTTGTCTGAAATATCAAATACATTTAAGAATGATTTGCAGAAAATCAGAGATAACCAGGCAACTTTAAGAACTAAAGTTGACTGTGGAGAAAATACTTAGACAGCCCTCTTGGAACATCAGCTTGGTAATTGGTTAGAGCTCCTAACTTAAGAGGTGAGAAAGACAGGTCACTTCTGGGCAAGCTCTGGAACCTCACGATACTTGGGGACTTTGAGAGGAAAGGTATTCAACCAAGTGTATAGGTTCTGAAAGGGAAGCCTGGTGGCAAGTTCCTGGCTTAGTTCCTAGTCTCAAAGCTTTAAAAATTCTAATCTGAAACTAATTATATAAAGTTCTCACTTAGTAAACTGGAAAGGCCTCTGTGGCCACACATGGTGGAAGACACCTGTAATCCCAGCACATTCAGAGGCAGAGGTGGGAGAATCACTTGAGCCCAGAAGTTCAAGGCTCGCCTAGGCAACGTGGTAAAACCCCATCTCCAAAATCAGACAAGCAAACAAACAACATATAAAATTAGCCAAGCATGATGGTTTGCACCTATGGTCTCAGCTACTCAGGAGGATGAGGTGGGAGGATCACTTGGGCCCATGAGTTTGAGACTACAGTGAGCTGGACACTGTCTCAAATTTAAAAAATAAATTATATATATAATAAATTTTATATTATATATAAAATAATATATAACTTATTTATATTATAATTTATATAATTCATTTATATAAAGTTAAATATAAATAAATATAAATTTATAAAATACAAATAAAATAAATATATTTATATAAATTTATTTATATACATTTAATTTTTTTAATATAATTTGTAATTATACCTTTGTGGTCAATGACAGTTCTTACTGCACTTAGGTAAAAAATGAGGACAAATCTAGTCAGACCAGACTTATCTGGTGAACAAGAGTCAAGAGAAGTAACTTCAGAGAGAATTTTGTTTCAATGCAAAACTAAAACACACCCCCACGTGAGTTGTCTTACATATTTTATTAGTCTATAATTTCAATTCTCGTTTCATTCAATGTATAGCTACAAGTCTCTAAACTAAAATTTCAACACTGGGTCCCCCTTTCATGATTTAGCATCACTGAAAACCAAAACTGCCCAATTGTCCCCAAACCTTGTAAGCTGAAAGTGGATGACTACATATGAACAATTTAAAAAATCATCTTCATGCCTTTAATACCTGATGCCAACACTGGAGGCATTAAAAACTGCAAACCAAAGAATTAATTAAATCATCACTGCCATCCTCACTCCACCATCTAAAAAATACTTTAAGCTAAACATGTGGAAGTGTCCGTTGGCTTCCCTCTGGAAGGAGAAAAGGGACTTTGATGGGAAGTAATCAGGTCAGGAAGGCAGCACCCTCATAAATGCCATTAGCACCCTCCTAAAAGACTATAGAGTTCCCAACTCACTTCTATAACGTATAGACTCAGCAAGAGGGTTGTTTAAAATCCAGGAAGTGGCTGGGTGAGGTGACTCATGCCTGTAGTCCCGGCACTTTGGGAGGCAGAGACAGGCAAATCACAAGGTCAGGAGATCGAGTCTATCCTGATCAAAATGGTGAAACTTTGTCTCTACTAAAATACAAAAAACTGTTGTGGGGTGGGGGGAGGGGGGAGGGATAGCATTAGGTGATATACCTAATGCTAGATGATGAGTTAATGGGTGCAGCACACCAACATGGCACATGCATACATATGTAACAAACCTGCACATTGTGCACATGTACCCTAAAACTTAAAGTATAAAAAAAAAAAGCCAGGCATGGTGGTGCACACCTGTCACCCCAGCTACTCATGAGGCTGATGCAGGAGAATCACTTGAACCCTGGAGGCAGAGGTTGCAGTGAGCCGAGATAGTGCCACTGCACTCCAGCCTGGTGACAGAGACTCCATCTCAAAAATAAATAAATAAAAATAAAACCCAGGAAGGGACCCCTTACCTGAACACTGTATTTGCTGATGCCTTGACCTTGGGCTTCTCAGCCTCTGGGATTACAAGAAAGGTTTATTATAGACCACCAAGTCCAGGTATTTTCTCATAGTAATGCCTGTGGACAAAGATGGTAAAAAAAAATTAACCTATTATTCATTCAAATCACATGTTCCTATGAAAAATGATGCAATAAGGCTTTCGCTCTTGTTACATAAATGGTTTTCAGCATTTATTCTAACTTCTGAAACAGAATCCCTGTTCCAAGATTGATAAATTGTATATTGCTGGTTACTCTTCTGTTTCCCATACCTTTTAATCATTATGACAGAATGTTTCATGCAGATAATTGGGGTTAAAAAAGCCTAGGGACAGAGTATCATAGACACCTTCTCCTTTTTTTTTTTTTTTTTATCAGGGTCTCGCTTTGTCACACAGGCTAAAATGCAGTGGTGTAAACAGACTCACTGCAGCCTGGAACTCATGGGCTCAAGCGATCCTCCCGCCTCAGCCCCCAAGGATCTGGGACTACACTGATGCACTACCACATCCAGCAATTTTTTGTCTATTTTATACAGACAAGATTTCTCCATGTTGCCCAGGCTGGCCTCAAACTCCTAAGTTGAAGCGATAGGCCCACCTCAGCCACCCAAAATGCTGGGATTACAGACCTGAGCCATCACACCTGGATAGACAGTATTTCTCCTGTTGCTGCTGTGAAGATACACAAGCCCAGGGAGTTGTATCTTTTCACTTAATCCTCACAATCCTATATTATAGGTGAATGTTAACACAATTTCATAACATAAATAACTCACTTGAAAAATCAAAGTTAGTAACTTCTCACTTTAAAATTATTTGCCACCTTACCCTATAAAAATTATGATCTTGTCAAAATTTTCTCATAAAGATATGCCTTTTTACAGATTAGTCTGTTAATTTTAAGAATTATGGACTGTAAAGTTCTGGATCTTCATATATTTCATTTATTTAGTTTGTATGTTCAGGAAAATTAATTGGTTTACTTATTTGGGTCCAAATCTTTTCAGTTTTATCATTAGATGATATCTTAAACCGTTAAGCAATTGCCTATCTGAAACTTTATGATGTTGTTTCATGTTTTATATGCTTCACTTTCCAAAAAAAACATGAGGTTTAAAGCATTTCTATTCATATCTTCACTTAAATTTGATAGTCGGAGCCTGTTGGCTCATGCCTGTAATCCTAGCACTTTGGGAGAATCAGGATTTTAAGACTAGTCGGGCCAGCATAGTGAAATGCTGTCTGTACTAAAAATGCAAAATTTAGCCAGCTTTGGTGGCACACAGCTGTAAACCCACTTACTCATGATGCTGAGGCAGGAGAATAGCTTGAACCCAGAAAGTTGTGGTCACAGTGAGCCAAGATCCAGCCACTGCACCCCAGCTTGGGAAACAAAAGCTAGACTCCATCCAAAAAAAAAAACAAAAAACCTGATCAAATCCCAAGCCTTCTAGATAATTTCTATTTGCAAGAACTTATTGCTAAGCCATTACTTACAACAACCATTGTCAAATATTATAGGAAATAATTAACATGAGTACCTCCCACAGAAAACACTTATTTTCCACTATATAAAACTAGGAAGACTTAATTTCATTAAACTATATACTTAGGAAACGTAGCTGGTTCCGTTTTTATTTAGGTTGAAAAAAATGTTTCATCACCATTATCCCCCTTCAGTCACAGAATGCTTCAAGAAAAATGTTATGGATGTCTTAAACTTTAATATCAAACATATCTAATTATTTCCTTTGACCCACATGATTCCTCTGAATGATAAACAATTTATGGTGAGGCAGACAGTTTTTTAGTCTTTCTGAAGAGTTCTCAAACTTTTAAAGCTTGTAAGTTTTTAAAGAGAAACACAGCCAAATTAGAAAAGGTGTGCAGCTTGCAAGGGAGATGTAACCTATGCCTACTTTTGTATCTATTTATATGCAAAGCTACAAAGAAAATTTTCGACAAAAAACACAGTTTAATTTCCTATTTAATTTGCTTTTAAGCATGTGTAGCAATAAAATCAGGCATTAGGCATTACATGTATAATTTTAATCTGAAAATTTTAATACAGCCATATCATCTAAACAGATAGTTTTCAAATAGCGTTAACAATTATGAAATTACTTTGAAAAAAGTTCCTTTTCATCTTAATACCTCAAAAAATTCATGGAGGAAGTTAAGATCTACCTCTCCCTCCAAAATCAACATTTTGTTTTAGTGGTACTCATGTAATGATGTAGAAATGACATTTTAATTTTTGATTTGCAAGCAAGGATTGTACGCAATAACTATTATTTTTCTTTTCTTTATTTTTTTCTTTTTATTTTGTGAGACCATTTTGCTTTGTTGCCCAGGCTGGAGTGCAGTGCTGAAAAAGCACATGGAACAAATAATCATAATCAGTTATTCAGAAAATGCATTTCAAACCAAAATGAAATACCATACTTCACACATACTGGAATGGAAATAAATTTTAAATAGCAGGAAATATCAAGTGTTTGAGAGCATGTAGATAATTTGGAACCCTGACACAATGCTAGCTGGAATGGACAATGATGCAGCTGCTGTGGAGAAATGTGGTTGTTCCTCAAGAAAACACAGTTATCATAGGACCAAGCAATTCCACTCATATATACCGAGAGTTGAATAAGTATACCCAAACAAATATGTATATATGGAAATACTGTAGTAGAAACAACCCAAACAAAATAATGAGTTAGCAGCTTGTGTAAGAAGAGAAGTGCTACAGTGTAAATGAACCTTCATGGCATCATGCAAACGAAAGGAGACAGTTATAAAATGTCCTGTGGTGTTTGGGCCCATTAACATGAAATGCCCAGAACAGCTAAGTTCAGAGGCAGAAAACAGATTGTTGTTTACTAGTGGCTGGCAGAAGGGAGAAAATGAAAGGAACTGCTTAACTGGTAGTGGAGTTGTGGTTTGGAGTGATGAAAATGTTTTGGAACTAGTTGGAGGTAGCTGTTGCACAACAGAGAATATATTAAATGCCAATTAACTATTTACCTTTAAATGTTAAAGTTTGTTATGCGAATTTCATCACCACAACAGAAGTCAACTATTTTTCCATTTTTTCTTAACCTATCCTTAGTTGCATAACCCTCATCTCTTGATGACACATGGTCATTTCTCCAGGAAGAGACTGACTCTGTGTGGAGGACCTCCAGAATTCTTTCATCCACATGACATGGGACATTTAATGTTAAAATAATTGAATATTATATAAAGAACACAAAATCTGAAACACAATTTTTTCTTCTCTGCAACAATTTTTAAAAATTATTTCTTGAATGACTCCATTCTTCTTTCTCGAAATTACTAGACATTCATGACAACTTAAATATTTCTTATGGCTTTGGATAATCCCATGGCTCCACAAGGCCAGTTCTTCTAACAAAGCTGAAGGCAGACGTTAATTCTTTGGTAAAAGTTCACTTTAATTGTTAATAACCAGTTAGTTACTATTTTTTCTTTTTATATGAATTACTGATGACTACTAATGATAACAGGCAAAACCTGTAAAACCATCAAACTCTTCACTGAATATAAAGTTTACATATGTTGTCCTTTCTCAGCTGAAGAAGGTTATCCCGTGTTGTTCAATCCATCTCACAAACACCAATATTGCTACCTTTGAACTACTGCATGCCAAAATTCTACATAAAAGTGCTCCTTTATCTCTAAGTGATTGGCTGTATCTTAAATGTTGACAAATTAAAATGTACTAGTGCAGCTCTTCTAATGATGTCCAATATTTATTTTTACTGCAATTAGCAATACTCTTAAAGGGATAATTACAATATTGTACCTCTTTCAAAAATAGAAAACTTCCTCCTTTGACATACTCTTCACATGCTAATTCATAGAAGTCAGTCTTTCACCTATGATGTGTTTGCTGGCTAGTCTTCTAAAGGAAATGTGCTGGCTTGTGTATTCTGAAATCAATAAATACTTAACTTCACTGATACTCTACATGAGAAATGTAAAATTGAAAATGGCAGTTTTCAATTTCCTCCATATTATGATGGAGGGCTAGGTAAGGATTTTAATTTGTTCTGTTTAAATTTATTTACTAAGATCTGTTACTTTATGGTCTTGTTTTCTTCTCTTCAGTCTGAAATCTCACACTTCTCTTTCTCAAAAATATTACTTCTATTCAATCCTACTGTTCACCTAATGCTGCTTAGAACTAAATTCTCTCCTGAAATAACTGAAGTCCTACACTAACTATCTTGTGTTAAGGTTTTAACATCCCTGTACCATCTTAACAATTATACACCCCCTCCATACATTTACACTCTCCATACATTAATTTACACCATATCTTAATTTACACCCCCCATATATTTCACAACTCTGCACTTTTGTGGTATGCTCTTAACTTAAAAATGCTGGACTCCTTCAAGTTTACCTATCAAGCCTTAATTTTATTATTCATTATTATTTAAGCCCAGTGATTGCTTATCTGCAAAATGCTCCTTTAGTTCTTGTGTATCCTCACATAACCAGTAAGAATGCCTTGCACGTAAGTATTATTGAGGTCTCAGAACCTGGATGGCCAGGCGCAGTGGCTCACACTGTGAGCCAATGTGGAAGGCTGAGGCAGCTGGACTGCTTGAGCCCAGGGCTTTAATGTCCTCTATGACAATGCAATGAGATCGTGTCTCTACAAAAATATAGAAAAAAGGGAAACAAATTTAGCTATGTGTGGTGGTGTATGCCTGTAGTCACAGCAACGCAGGAGGCTAAAACAGGACAATTACTTGAGCCCAGGAATTTGAGGCCGTAGTGAGCTATCATCTCATCGATGCACTCTGGCCTGGTGAGAGCAAGACTCCAACCCAAAAAGAAACTGAACAAACAATTTTTAGATTGACCCACTGGAGGACCACTACCAAGAGACCTAGGTAATGGAAGAATTCATTAGATTACGAAGCCTACCATCAAAGAATACTGCCAGGAATTTTAAGAAAAATTAAATGGAATTCTCTAGAAAACACAGGATTAAAACTAATGTTTGTTCACAGAGTGAATCCCAGCACTTTGGGAGGCTGAGGTGGGCAGATGATGAGGTCAAGAGGTCAAGACCATCCTGGGCAACATGGTGAAACCCCATCTCTACTAAAAATAAAAAAATTAACTGGGCCTCATGGCGTGCAACTGTAGTCCCAGATACATGGGAGGTTGAGGCAGGAGAATGGCTTGGACCCAGGAGGCGGAAGTTGCAGTGAGCTGAGATCACGTCGCTGCACTCCAGCCTGGTGACAGAAGAAAATCTAAAAAATAACAAAGAATCATTTTATATTGGTGTGACAGAGAGATTTGGGATAAATGCAGAGCGAAGAGAAAGCAAAAATCTATCAGTTAAATATATAAATACAATCTACATAAAAAATATAGTCAGAGAAAAATGATAAATTACTGTTCATATAATTCTACTATAAAAAAAGTGTTTCAAAACATATCATAAGGGTACACCAAATTCCATTCAAAGAAACTCAGTTATTTACAAAATCAAAAAATGACACCTCAGAAAAATACATTATCTGTAAAATTTGTATCATAATATACAATTCCTAAAAATCCATTATGAAATATTAGTTTTTAGCTTAGTCTATGCTCAATTTTAATAACCTTTAAGAATTGCATATTAAATAATAAAAACATTTTCTTATATCTACAAAAAATGTAGATATATTCTAATTCCTTGGTGGTGTTACAGGTAAGAAAATGCATATTCTCATACATGGCAGAGTAGTATTAATCTTCACCCTCAAGATAAATTGAGAAAAAAATACTATGAAGATATGTACCTTAAAATGGAGCAAACACTGCAATTTCAACTTGAGAAAGCATATCCAATGACTTACATATCCGGTTATTAAACTGATCTCCTGACCTTGTGATCCACCTGCCTCAGCCTCCCAAAGTGCTGGGATTACAGGTGTGATTGCCTTACTCATTTCTTATCTTGCCTTAGAAGTGTCCCTAATAAATGACTCTTAATATAGTACTTCATGTTATTTCTCAGAAATGCTTAAATGTCCTAATTAATTTCATAATAACTTTCTTCACTTTAATGTTTTCTATAGGCAAAGGTGATTTTAGAAGAAATGTCAGCAAAAATTGTATTTAAAACTTACATTGCTTTGTTATTTGGGGGAAGAACTTAAATCCTTTCCAAGATCTCTTGCAGTCACATAGCCAGTCGTTCCAGCCTCGGGACTTCTTTGGTGATTTCTCGGCCCAAAACATGTTTCCCAGATTTGTGCATGACTGCTTCCTTCCTACTATTCAGAAGTCAGCCAAACTTTCTTAACCTGTTCATTGCCCCTGAAACCTCTAAGTACTTCCTTTATTTCCCTTCTTAACTTTTGTGTGCATATTACATTTATATTTATTCTTACACAGTAAGATATGTTGGATGAAGTAATTTAGAAGTAACATCCACAGAAATCACCTGTTCTTGTGCTTGAAAACTATGGGGGAAAAAGAAATTATCATAGATTATTATACGTAAGTCAAAATTGTTTCCACACCTACAAAACCATGAGCCAAACGCAACTTTCAGTTTCTACCGAAACTTAAAATATGAAAGTATAACCTGAATAAAAAGGTACTTCTGCTATATACCAGGAAATGTGCTAGATGTAACAGAAACAAAAGCAACTAGGAAAACTTAAATATGCACTAAAGACAATTTAACAATCAACAGATTAATACATGGTACAGTGAGGCCAAAATACCCACAATATACAGTGAAGAAGAAAATGTAAAATCTAAGCTGTTTTTGGAGCATGAATTGCTATTTGTGAGATGTACGCCGGGAAGAATAACTCTCGAGAAGTCCGAAAAAGCATATTGGTGATAGCATAAAGAGTATTGGGAACTAAAAAGAGATTTGGATAATGTTATATAAAAAAAATTCCAAAGTATCCAGAATGCAATGATTTTGATGGTAATATGAAGGAATTAAGCAGGTAATAGAATGACACAAAAGTTTAAAGCTGTAATACACACATGATCCCTAGAATTTAAGATTCAGTAAGACAGAGATCATTAGTTGGATCAACACAAGTGCTCAAACACACTGGGAAAATAAATAATTAGGTATTCATGTTACATAAATCACTATGGTGACAGGATAAAAATGTTTTAAGGAGGAAAAGAGCAAGAATGGGGCAAAAATGCCAGTCATTCTGTTACTCAACTTCAATATTCTCATATTATTTTCTACTTTCAAGTACTTAACACTTCCTTAAATGTAAAGATATTGTTGAAATATACTTTCTCAAGAATGTGTTTTCAGAAAATGTGAAAAAATCTTTCCTTCTTGTGAGTCTGTCTAGATGTCTCTCTATAGAAGATTCCCATCTTGTAAGTCTGTCTAGCTGTCTACCCATAGTTTGTCTATGCTATAGAAGTGTTTCCATGAATTGGAAGTAATTCCATTAATAGTATTTGATAGATACTGACTTATTTCTCTCATTTTTGTGAGGGTTCCTCCTAAGTTTTAAAGCTGCTTGAAAGCTTTGAAAATCTATTTACACTTGTATTGAAATACTAACATACAAATATGATTACCATATATTAATTTATGTAAGTTTTATTCCAATATCCTTCCAACTACACTTGTACTTAATATGGCAAAAAGAAGAGGATGGCTAAAGCATTTCAGATCATATGACATTATGATATCTTCAAAAGTTTAGTAATACAAGAAAGACCTTGAAATGCTGTTAAGTGAAGAACAGTTAGGATATTATTAATAAGGAACTGTTACGTTTCCATTCATACCTTTGACAACATTTTTAGCATCTGCAGCTTTCTCAAAATAAATGCAAAGCATCTGAACTTGCTGGTTTCCCAATCATTTATCAGAAGAACTAAAATATATGAAAATATTTTACATTTATCTAATGGACTCACTGTAGTACTAACAAACCCAAAAAATGCATTTCACATCGTTACTATGATTCTTTTAATACTAAGTCACCTCTATAGTCAGCCTATTTTATTCCAATTTGTTCCCTGCATCCACAACACATTTACTTTTGCTCATTTTCATTTTTCAGTCGTAGGTGACATTTACCACAGACCCTTCACCCGCTGCCATGAGAATTTTCCCAATATCAAATAGAAATCCGAAGATAACAGTTTAAAAACAAATAAATATTTTATATATTCATTAAATACATTAAGTATATATTTACTTTAAAAAATATATATAACCAACATATATATGTAGATACACACATATACACACACACATATATCCAACATATATACACACACACACACACATATATATATAAAACAGTTGCCTTCCAATATGAGACCATATTTCCCAAATACTGCTTTAAGTGTCTTTAACTGGTATCTAAACGGAGGCCACCAGTGAAAGGCTTACCAGGCCTATCTGCTTCTACCATTTTGCTGTAAATGATAACAAAAAATCTATATTTAGATAATAAATAAGCCAAAAAGATAAAATTTTATTACATATTGTGTTGAAAACTCCCTTGCAAGTGAAATTCCCTTGCAGAGGCTGACATCTTTTTAGATTTTCTTACTTCAAATATGTAAAATTTGTAACATGCACAGTGAAAGGGGCACTGACTTCATGGACAAGTGCTGCATTTTAATATGTACCTGACAAAAACTTGTTTGTAAAAATGAAAGGAGAAAAGCTACTCTAATTTTCTCAAGCTGCAATATGCAGGACACTCCATTTAAATAGTTTTATTTGAAAAGTATGTATTTATACTGTACAGTGTGTTTTGTGGATTTTTTTCTTGATATGTAACTTTTCTGTTGCCAAAGTGCACCGCTCACTGCAGCCTCCTCTACCGAACCTCAAGTGATCCTCCCACGTCTCATCTAATGGGTAAGCTACAGGCACTCACTACCAGAGCTAGTAGGCACTTTTTTGTGTGTTTCTTTAGTAGACATGGGTTTCCCCGTGGTACCCAACCTAGTCTCAAACTCCTGGGCTCCAGCTATCTTCTGGCCTGGTGCTACCAAGGTGATGAGATTTCAAGGGTGAACCACCACGCCCAGCTAGATGGAACAGTTTCATTCAGAATCCATTCTCCCTATTCCCCGCTGGCCTGCCCTGTCCCGCTCGGAGCCCCGTTGTCCCACCACTGCCCCCCGTCACACTGCTCTGGCCCGAAGCCCCTTCCTACACTGTACTCCTCCTGGAACGGCCGCCCCCCACCTTCCCAAGGTGTCCACCTCACCACCTTCTCCCCCTGCTCTCCTCTTGTCTGTGGAAAAATGCCTTGCGCTAAACCAGTCCCTGGTGCAAAAATGGCAGTAGATTAAAGGACCTCATTGTATTACACAGGCTGGTCTCCAACTCATGATTTCAAGCCATCCTCACACCTCCTCTTGCCAAAATAGTAGGATTACAAGAGTAAGTCAGTGTGCCAAGTTAATAGAATAACTTAAAAGCAATTAATTTGTCTCCTTTTTAAGCTATCTATCACCATTTATCTGGATTACACCCACTTATTCGGTTTAAATTATTTACGGTGCCAGAGATACATGAAACATGTTTGAAATACTGTCAAACAAGCAAGGAGACAAAGGCTTTATGCAAATTTAAACTGAGATTATTTATGGCCCCAGACTTCATCATCCACTGAAGTAATGCAATGTATGTCAAAATTTGATAATTCCTGTCAAGCAAATCACAAATTTGACATGTGATGAGTAAAAGTTTTTAATCACAGTGGTTAAGTGTATTGCCTATATATTTGAATTAGGACCACATTCACAGAGAAAAACCGCTTTAACAACAAGTGCACATAAAAAAATGGCGCCGTAGCTCCATCTCCCACAACTTGCCCACATGTCGTCCATGTACGACGGTAAAGGGAAGAATACTCAAGAAAAATCAACGAGTTTAACAAAAGTGAGTTTCTTAACAGCACTAAAGAGTTCTCTCCCTACTGTTTCCCCCCATAATTCAACAACCACACATTGAAAACTCACCCCCTTTTATAGACAAAATCCAAAAAATTCGGGGTGTTTGTATTCCTGCCAAGAAACCAATCTGTGCAAAGAAACATAAAATAAAGGTGCTTTTTGGTAGGACAAACTGATACCCAACACTTTCATGTATACAGTTATACCCATATACATAAATCTACACATAATAACAATTATAACATTTCTTAACTTTTGCTGAAAACAACCTGAGAGAAATGGTCTGAATTAACACATTTCCTCTATTCACAGGAGATGATTTAGACATTAACTCTCCTGAGATACAAACGCGTCCTCTCTGCTTAAAATTAAGCTTTTTTTTTTGCCTCCGTTCCCTGATTTTCTGAGAAATCGCCTGTGTACCACCCTCTGTTACCATAAGCTGAAGGAACAGTTGAGGCTTGTGGCATACCCAGCTAAAAAGCTGAGAAACCTGAAAGTACCACTCCCACCAGAGCCGCAAAGGACGTAGGGAAAGAGGAGCATAACATAAATCAAAGGAAGCTTGGCCCAAGACAGTTTGAATTAAAAAAAAAAGGAAAGAAAATTAAAATGCCAAAATATGTTCTATATTATTTTCATTTTTTACTTTCTTCAGTTGTGGTGGTGTTACCAATCTTGAAGTACTTTTATTATGAAATAGTCATCCATGTTTCATCCCCTTCTCAAATATTAGCAATGAGCTCACTCTACATGGTGTCTGCTTATTTCATAAAATAATGCATAAAGGGGAAAAGTAATAATTAAAATTTAAAGAAATTTATAAGAAGCAATAGTAAGTAAAATAACATTAAAAGAAAGCAAGAAAATAAGTCAATTAGGAATGTAAAATTTATACATCTTAATCTTCTATCTTCTCTTTTTGGTTGTAATATAAATATTTAGACACCTTATTTTATTTGCTTAGTAGATAAATGTAGTGATTTGACCCAAACTTCCAAAATTAACAAAAACAATATAGACACATAGGCAATTCCTCTCTCTTCAATTTGTGTATAACAAATAACATCCTTAATTAACAGAGCTCTAGTAAAATAAATAGCATTTGTACTCCTGAAAAAATATTTCATTAGCTGACAGACTATATTGTCCACAGTAAAATTATTACATTCTATGAATTCTCTTGCAAAATAAAATGTAACATAAGAAAATACACTTAAATATCTACACAATGCAATCCAAACTTATTTTTCTGAGTTTGTGTATAAATTGTGCATATCAGAATTTAAAAGAACAGTTCTTTAAAAAATGCTTACTTATAAGCCACATTGTAAGTGTTTTATATTAATTTTAAAAAATTAAAGCTTATACATTCTATACTCACAATTATGAACTACTTGGTTCATAAACTATAACATACCAATATAGAGCTGATTGTGTCTGCATAAATGTTTTAATTTATCTTTTCAATGTTTTCTTTTCTGATGGATAACCTAACAGTAAAACGTGCTCTTAAGATAAAGATATTTTTACAGGTAAATGTATATTTTGGAAAAATGTTTCTTAAATTATGGTTACAAATATGTTGGTATTATGAGTTTCTTTGTTACCAAAACCCACTGTAGCATTTTATTCTCACATTCTTTTTGTCACATTCTTAGCAGAAAAACATTAATTTGACGATGGCTCTGTCTACATTATAGATTACCCGTTTTCCATTTTGAACAGATAATATTTCCCTTTGTTTCAATTTATATTTACTTGAGGGAATGCATGTATTAATGTTATATGTAATTGAGTAGCATATTATACTTAATTGATAACTAATACAAAAAAGAATTAGTAAGTTAGCTAGTGAGACTATACCACAGGAAAAATAGATAAGTAAATAATACATTATGGCTGATGCCATAGGATGTATGAGAAAATGCTTCAGTGTTTTTTCAAAAAAGGATACACATAATGGCATTTTTTAAATAATGATAAGCATCAACCTGTTTGATAAAATATCTACATATATTTTATACCAAGTTCATTTTTAGAAGTCCCATAACATTTATATAATTTTTATTAGGCCTAATTTGCACAGCAGGAAACTTAAGTTGCAAACATTTAAAAGCTACACAGTTTTAGGGGTCTATTACTAAAAAATAATTCGGATTTAAACCAACAAATCTTTCCTTCAGAAACAGTTTGTTCTTAAAGAAAACTCCTCTTATAAAGACATGGAAAAAAACAAGATGGAAAATGATTTTTAATCTATTACATACACTACTAAGAAACATTTTCTAGGCAGAGATAAAACATGCACAGATTAATGGAGTTATTAAAATCTGTGTGGTGGAAGGAAAAGCAAAAACACAAACATAGAGTGATATTTGCTGGGAGAATGTGCAGAAACATGCAGTGTTCTAAGTAAAAATGAACTTGATGGAATAACCTGCATTTTCTTTTGATCAATGAAATAGGACTAAATACCCAAAGATCAGGGAATGTCAGTAATGGACAGAGGGAGGGAGGGCAAGATCATGAAACATATTGATTGCCATCCAAATAGGCTACTTTTTTTTAGGGCAGCAGTTAAAAATCATTTAACCAGAAGCTTAATGTCTACAAGATAATATACTGCATGTTGTGATTTGTACAATATAAAGTCAGGCAAACCTAGAAAACTCTAACCTTCACCACTTAATAACTGTGCGAAGTTAGACTGCTTTATCTTTGAAATTTACCCAGTCAACAAAGAGAATATAATAATGGTATCTACTAGAGATATTATAATAAGATTAATAATGTGCTGAGCACAGAACATGTAACATAGTTTAGGGTTCAATAATGTATACAATTGCCATAATTACATTTATATTCAGTGATACCTAGAGGTTTACTTGCAATCCTGCTTTCTTTAGTGACTGGTCAAAAATACACAAAATAAACTTTAAAAATTGTGTTGCTTTGGATGTTTTGTATTAAGTAAAACACCCAATAGTTTAATTATATTAATGTGTACTTACACTTATATTGGGCGAACTAGCCCCCAGTATTTCAATGTAGGTTCTTTTCTATTTTCCCTAAGTGTCAACCAGTCTGAGAAATAAAGGGAAAGAGTACAAAGGAGAAATTTTGCAGCTAGGTGTCTGGGGGAGACATCACATGTCGGCAGGTTCTGTGATGCCCCCTGAGCCACAAAACCAGCACATTTTTATTATGGATTTCAAAAGGGGAGGGGTGTACAAATAGGGCGTGGGTCACGGAGATCACATGCTTCAAGGGCAATAAAATATCACAAGGCAAATGGGGGCAGAGAGCGATCACAGGACCAGGGTGAAATTAGAATTGCTGATGAATTTTCATGTCCCACGAGGCACACATTATCATTGATAACATCTTATCAGGAGACAGGGTTTGAGAGCAGACAACCGGTCTGACTAAAATTTACTAGGCAGAAATTTCCTAATCCTAATAGGCCTGGGGTTGCTACAGGAGACAGGCTTATCTCATCCCTTATCTACAACTACCTAAGACAGGCATTCCCAGAGCAGCCATTTTAGACACCTCCCCCTAGGAATGCATTCTTTCTCAGGGCTCTTCCTTGCTGAGAAAAAGAATTCAGTGATATTTCTCCTATTCACTTTTGTAAGAAGAGAAATATGACTCTGTTCTGTCCAGCCCCTCAGGCAGTCAGGCCCAGTGGTTATCTCCTTTGTTCCCTGAAAATCACACCATCCTGTTCCTTTTGGATGCCCAGATTTCATATTGTTCAAACACACATGCTCTACAAACAACTTATGCAGATAATGCAATCATCACATGATCCTGAGGCTACATACATCCTCAGTTTACGAAGATGATGGGATTAAGAGATTAAGACAGACATGGGAAAATATAAGAGCATTGACTGGGGAAGTGATAAATGTCCATGAAATCTTCACAATTTACGTTCTTCTGCCATGGCTTCAGCTGGTCCCTCTGTTTGGGGTCCCTGACTTCCTGCAACACACTTATACATGTCAAAATAAGGAAGACAAAGAAATGAGGAAACACATGTGCATGAGTACACTCAGACTCACATATACACAAACACTGGAAGAATAAATAAGAGAATAATTTAACCAGAGAAACAAACATAAAAGAATGATAAGAAATATTTGCACTATTATCATAGTAATGTGGAAAATAAAATGACATATAATTTCAAAAAAACATGATTTATGAAGAATTGTTTGGAAAGAAATAACAACCCTATATGTAGGCCCAGCTTGGTGGTTCATGCCTCTAATTCCAGCAATTTGGGAGGCCAAGGGAGGGGCAGATAACTTGAGGCCAGGAGTTTGAGGCCAGCCTGGGCAAAATGGTGAAACCCTCTACCAAAAATACAAAAAACTAGTTGGGAGTAGTGGCATGGGCCTGTGGTCCCAGCTACAGGTGGTGAGCTGGGAGAATCCCTCAAACCCTAGAGGCAGAGTTTGCACCAAGCCAAGGTCATAACACTGCACTCTGAACTGAGTGATACAGCCTGACCCTGTCTCAAAAACAAAAACAAAAACAAAACAAGTATACACACCAAAAAAAAAAAAAACAACAACAAATTCATATGTAATGAATTCTACGGAATAAATCTGAAAAATCTGCTTAGGAGCCACTATTTTGCTGACAAATTCTTCCTTCTTCCTTTCTCTTTCTTTTTCTTTTTCCCTTCCCTGCCCTCTCTTACCATTCTTTTCCTTCCTCCCTTCCTTCCTTCTTTTCTTCTTTTGTTCTTGCAGAGTATCTCAATATCAGAGTAAGCCACAAGAGTCATATTCTCTATATCATTAATATAATTCAGAGGTTGATAGTAAAAATAAAATTAACGGAAAAATAAAATCAGAAGTTTATAAAAAACTAGTATACAATTGAATCCATATTACTCCTCTTTATAGGGGAAAAATGGAAGTAAAATCAAAATGTCAGGCACTGAAATTACTCTGTATTCTGTTACCTGGTATATATACAATTGAATCCATATTATTCCTCTTTATAGGGGAAAAATGGAAGTAAAATCACTATGTCAGACACTGAAATTACTCTGTATTCTGTTACCTGGTATATATACAATTGAATCCATATTATTCCTCTTTATAGGGGAAAGATGGAAGTAAAATCACTATGTCAGGCATTGAAATTACTGTGTATTCTGTTACCTGGTATAAGATGATTTGCCAAAATCCAAGAGTCTATGAAGTATGTGTGAGATAAGATGAAGGAAAGGAGAATTTGAACTATCTCGGGGATGTCTGTAATGATTGAAAGCTACAATATAAAATCTTATAGGAAAGCCATGCTATAAATTGCCTAATGGAATAATGCATATCTCATATCTTTCTCATCTCTACTCTTTCAGATCACAATAACTTTGGCAGCAGTATGAAGAAGTTGTCAGTTAAGCTTCTAGACCTCTTCTTCTGTCACCATCAGCATACCCACATGACTAGAAATAATAATTAATGTATGTGGAGTCAGCTACAAGAAGACTGCTGGGTACTTACTATATAAAGACAAAGTTAGCATTGTTGGGGGGGTGGTAGAAACACATTAACAATTCTATAAAGGTGCATAAAGACATGTATTTTCTTTAATCACAAATAAATAAAGCAGAAGCATTTCAAGTGATTTTAAACAATTGCGAAGTAGGGAACTTATTTTAAAAGTCTTTGAAGCCACAGTGGCTTATGTCTGTAATCTCAGTACTCTGGGAAACTGAGGCAGGAGGATCACTTGAGGCCAGGAGTTCCAAACTAGCTTGGCAAACATAGCGAGATTCTGTCTCTAGAAAAAAAAAAAAAATAGGTGGGCATTCTGGACTGTGCTGTAGCCCTACCTACTTGGAAGTCTGAGTTGAAAGAATTGCTTGAGCCAGTGAGTTCGCGGTTGCAGTATCCTATGATCTTGTCGCTTCACTCCAGCTTGGGAGACTATGTTTCTAGAAAATAAAGATGAATAAATAGAATAAATAAAAAGGTGTTTAGAACAACGGGAAGAACTGACAGAGTTATGGTTAGATTCCTGGACTCAGTTGTTAGAAGAAAAATATAATCCAATTAAACAAATATATACTGAGAATTTATAAAAAATGAAAATCTGCAGTTATGAGGGGTCATTATCAGTTATGAAGATCCAAAATAACACGACAAAATTAGTCATGAAAAACACATGTCTACAAATAAGTACTTTTGAAAAGAATATCATGGTCTTTTCCTTAAAGCCTAATATAGGATACCATGTAGTACCTTCTGAAGGGGATAATATTTAGTATGTAAATAGCCACAATTAAGAAGACAAAAATGGCCAGAATTATTATTTATTTACTTTTTTACATAGGGTCTCACTCTGTCATCCAGGCTGGAGTACAATGACATAATCAGTGCTCATTGCAGCCTTGACATCCCAGGCTCAAGTGATACTCCAGTCTCAGCGTTCTTAGTGGCTGGAATCATAGGCATATGCCAAAACACCCAGCTAATTATTTTTCTTTAGTGGTGGAGTCTCACTGTTGCCCACACTAATCTTGAAATCCTGGGCTCAACTGATCTGCCTACATCAACCTCCGAAAGTACATGGGATCATTGCCATGTGCCACCACGCTTGGTCTTAGAAGGAAACTTAACCAGACAGACCAATGTGGTGAAACCCTACTAAACTCCACTAAAAATACAAAAATTGGCCTGTTATGATAGTGCATGCTTGTAATACCAGCCACTCAGGAGGCTGAGGCACGAGAATCGCTTGAACCCAAGAGGCAGAGTTTACAGTGAGCCGAGATTGCACCACTGCACTCCACGCTAGGGGACAGAGAAAGTGTCAGTCTATCAAAAACAAAAGTTGAACTATTTGAAATATGAATGGAATTCACGACGGAGAATGGATACTAAGTCATTTCAGCATTCTTTGCTAACAAACATTATCAGAACATTTTCCAAGTCCAAAAGACTAACATAAAACAATAGTAAAATCAATACTTAAAAAGCTTGCAATTAAGATAGACAGAATACTTGTACAGTCAAGGAATTCTCACCTAATAGCGTACATAGTGGAAACAGGCCTCATCCCAGTTCTCAGAAAATCCAGTCCTGAGCCTAGTGATTAGGGAGCTTACTATCTGATATCAAATAAATCAAGTGTACAGTATAGTGCAGTAATTTATTACAAGATATTATTGTCAATGTTCATGCAGAAATCTGTGTCACAAACAGTAGGAATATATAGAATATATGGTTCATTAAATGTGTACATTGATTAGATTTTTAGAATGGGCTTTGAAAGAAAAGCAGCTCTTTATAGAAATAAGCTATATAGATGTAGGAAGAACATTTAATAAATTATATTTTGGCAGGAAAATGTGGTTTTTTTTCTGGAAAACATTGGTAAAAAGAGATACAGAAGACAGGAGAACAGAAAAATAAGCTGGATTCATAATTTGAAGTTATGATATTTAGACTTGATTATTTAATCACTAGGAGCAACAGAAAAAATTTCCTAGAGAAATATTTTAAGGCAAAACTAGCATATTTGAGAAGAATAAAACATTTTCTGTTCTGGAAAGCAATAGGCAAGATGGCCTTTAAAAATAAAATCAGATTAAAGAATCTGTTAAACAGTCTATTAAGGAAATTTATACTCTTTATGTTTCAACATAATGATACGGCATATAGAACAAAAACAACAAGGGGTCATTCATTCATAAAATATCAAGTGGTTAAGCATTTATTTTGGTGTGGGCTAAGGGTTATTGGTTTTAAAATCATGTAATTATGCTTACTATCACAAAGCTTACATTTTTTGTCAACTTACAAGCAGAAAAAAAGTAAAGTAAAATGTTCAGTGGTAAAATATATTTTAATAAATTAATAGGTGATAGGAAGATGTTGGATAAAGAGTTTTTGAAGTAATATGCCTTTACTTGAGCAAAGAATAAATCCTTGGGGAAGTAATCTGGGAAGATATTTGAAGTAAGAGAATCCCTGGTAGAGATAATAACCATTGAAATAATTCTGAGACTAGAATTAAGCAAGTAGACATAATCCCATCATGTGGCGAGGTGAATAAAGGAAAACACTTAAGTGAGATAAAAGACAAATCCTTTTTTTTTTCACTCTGAGCATAATTCTGGCTACTGAGAGAACAAACTGTAAGCTGCAAGTGAGTATCAGAATCATGAAAGAGACCAAACAAATGATGATGCTTTAACAAACGTAATGGCAGTGGAGGCGATACACCTAGTCATTTCATGTGACTGGGTCAGTTGTGCTTTGCCTAAAGTTACTTGGCTGAGGGCATAAGTAATACTCAGATAACGATTATGACTATGTAGGTGATTTTTCTATTGTTTAGAACTTTCCTGTAAATTCCCTCTAGTATTTGATTTCACTCTTTTACCAGAATTACAATTATTTATGCCTAAGTGTTATATGGAACTCATGAAGTATGTACTTACAGTCCATCAAGTAATATAAAATTTACATGTGATAGAAAACTATAATTTATATTTTTACATAAATCTTGTAATGTATGTATAAACCATATAAGCTGTATAGCTGATTTATAAATAAGTGTCCCTAAACATATATATGTATCTATGTATTTTATAGTATATGTGTATTACCTATAGATGAAATTTATGAAAATTATATATATTTTAATACATGTATAGTATATGTCTATATGTGTTTCTTTTTTTAGGTACTTTAGGTTCTGGGGTACATGTGCAGAACGTGCAGTTTTGTTACATGTGTATACACGTGCCATAGTGGTCTGCTGCACCTATCAACACGTCACATACATTAGGTATTACTCCTAATGCTAACCTTCCACTAGCCCTCCATCCCCGACAGGCCCTGGTATGTGATGTTCCCTCACCTGTGTCCATGTGTTCTCATTGTTCAACTCCAACTTATAAGTGAGAATGTGCTGTGTTTGGCTTTCTGTTCTTGTGTTAATTTGCTGAGAATGATGCTTTCTAGCTTCACCCATGTCCCTGCAAAGGACATAAACTCATCCTATTTTATGGCTGCTGACTATTCCATGGTGTATATGTGCCATATTTTCTTTATCCAGTCTATCATTGATGGACATTTGGGTTGGTTCCAAGTCTTTGCTATTGTGAACAATGCCTCAATAAACAAAGTGTGCATATATCTTTGTAGTAGAATGACTTATAATCCTTTGGGTATATAAGACGTAATGAGATTGCTGGGTCAAATGGTATTTCTAGTTTTTGACTCTTGAGGAATCACCAGACTGTATTCCACAATGGTTGAACAAATTTGCACTCCCACCAAGAGTGTAAAAGCATTCCTGTTTCTCCACATCCTCTCCAGGATCTGTTGTTTCCTGACTTTTTAATGATCACCATTCTAACTGGCATGAGATGGTATCTCATTGTGGTTTTGCTTTGCATTTCTGCAATGACAGTGATGATGAGCTTTTTTTCATATGTTCGTTGGCTGCATAAATATCTTCTTTGGGAAGTGTTTATTCACATCCTTCCCTCACTTTTTGACGGGTTGGTTTACTTTCCTTCTTGTAAATTTGTTTTTAAGTTCTTTATAGATTGTGGATATTGGTCTGTTGTCAGATGGATAGATTGCAAAAATTTTCTCCTATTCCATAGGTTGCCTGTTCACTCTAATGATAGTGTCTTTTGCTGTCAGAAGCTCTTTAGTTTACTGAGATCCAATTTGTCAATGTTGGCTTTTGTTGCCATTGCTTTTGGTGTTTTAGACATGAAGTGTTTTCTCAAGACTATGTCCTGAATGGTATTGCCTACATTTTCTTCTAGAGTTTTTATGGTTTTAGGTCTTATGTTTAAGTCTTTAATCCACCTTGAGTTAATTTTTGTATGTACTATAAGGAAGAGTTCCAGTTTCAGTTTTCTGCATATGGCTAGCCAGTTTTCCCAACACCATTTATTAAATAGGGAATCCTTTCCCCATTGCTTGTTTTTGTCAGGTTTGTCAAAGATCAGATAGTTGTAGAGGTCTGGTGTTATTTCTGAGGCCTGTGCTCTGTTTCATTGGTCTATATATCTGTCTTGGTACTAGTACCATGCTGTTTTGGTTACTGTAGCCTTGTATTATAATTTGAAGTCAGGTAACATGATGCCTCCCACTTTGTTCTTTTTGCTTAGGATTGTCTTGGCTATGCAGGCTCTATTTTGGTTCCATATGAAGTTTAAAATAGTTTTTAACATTTCTGTGAAGAGGGTCAGTGGAAGCTTTAATCGGGATAGCACTGAATCTATAAATTACTTTGGGCAGTATGGCCATTTTCATGATATTGATTCTTCCTATGATAAGCATGGAATGTTTTTCCGTGTATTTGTGTCCTGTCTTATTTCCTTGAGCAGTGGTTTGTAGTTCGTCTTGAAGAGGTCCTTCACATCTCTTTAAACTGTATTCCAAGGTATTTTATTCTCTTTGTAGCAACTGTGTATGGGAATTCACTCATGATTTGGCTCTCTGTTTGTCTCGAACTGGTGTATAGGAATCCTTGTGATTTTGCACATTGATTTTGTATCTTAAGACTTTGCTGAAGTTGCTTATCAATTTAAGGAGATTTTGAAGTGACAAAGTGGGGTTTTCTAAATATACAATCCTGTAATCTGAAAATAGAGACAATCTGACATCCTCTTTTCCTATTTGAATAACCTTGTTTCTTTCTCTTGCATGATTGCCCTGGTCAGAACTTCCAATAGTATTGTGAATAGGAGTGGTGAGAGAGGGGGCATCCTTGTCTTTTGCAGGTTTTCAAAGGGAAAGCTTCCAGGTTCTGCCATTTAGTATGATATTGGCTGTGGGTTTGTCATAAGTAGCTCTTATTAATTTGAAATACGTTCCATCAATACCTACTTTATTGAGAGTTTTTATCATGAAGGGTTGTTGAAATTTGTTGAAGGACTTTTATGGCTCTATTGAGATAATCATGTGGTTTTGGTCATTGGTTCTGTTTATGTGATAGGTTACATTGATTGATTTGCATATGTTGAATCAGCCATGTAGACCAGGTATGAACCCAACTTGTTCGTGGTGGGTACACTTTTTGAGGTGCTGCTGGATTCGGTTCGCCAGTATTTCATTGAGGATTTTTGCATCAATGTTCACCAGAGATATTGGCCCGAAATTTTGTGTTTTTTTTTTTTTTGCTGTGTCTCTGCCAGGTTTGGGTATCAGGATGATGCTGGGCTCATAAAATGAGTTAGGGTAGATTCCCTTTTTTTCTATTGTTTGGAATAGTTTCAGAAGGAATGGTAACATCTCCTCTTTGTACCTCTGGTAGAATTTGTTAGAATTTGTCAATCCATCTAGTCCTGGACTTTTATTTTTTTTTTTGGTTGGTAGGCTACTAATTACTTCCTCAATTTCAGAACTTGTTATTGGTCTATTCAGGGAATCAGTTTCTTCTTGGTTTAGATATTGGATGGTGTGTGCATCCAGGAAATTATCAATTTCTTGTAGACTTTCTAGTTTATTTGCATAGAAGTGTTTATAGTATTCTCCGATAGTAGTTTATATTTCTGTGGGATCAGTGGTGATATCCCCTTTATCATTTTTTATTGTGTCTATTTGATTATTCTCTCCTTTCTTCTTCATTAGTCTGGGTAGTAGTCTATCTATTTTGTTGATCTTTTCAAAAAACCAGCTCCTGCATTCATTGATCTTTTTTTGAAGGGTTTTTCAAGTCTCTGCCTCTTTCAGTTCTGGTGTGATCTTAGTCATTTTTGTCTTCTGCTAGCTTTTGAATTTGTTTGCTTTTGCTTTTCTTGTTCTCCAGTTCTTTTAATTTTGATGTTACTGTGCCAATTTTAGATCTTTCCTACTTTCTCTTATGGACATTAAGTGCTATAAATTTCCCTTGAAACACTACTTTATTTCCCAGAGATTCTGGTATGTTGTGTCTTTTCTCATTGGTTTCAAAGAGTATCTTTATTTCTGCCTCCCTTTCTTTATTTACTCAGTGGTCACACAGGAGCAGGGTGTTCAGTTTCTACATAGGTGTGCAGTTTTGAGTGAGTTTTTAAATCCTGCATTCTAATTTGATTGCACTGTGGCCTCAGAGACCGTTTGTTATGATTTCTGTTCTTTTGCATTTGCTGAGGAGTGTTTCACTTCCAATTATATAGTCAAGTTTAGAATAAGTGCTTTTACTCTGATAATTCTGCCTACTGGGAGAACAAACTGTAAGGTTCAAGTGGGTATCAGAATCAAGCAGAGAGACTAAACAAATGATGATGACTTCAACAAATGTAATGGCAGAGCAGGTGACACAGTCATTTCATATGACTGTATAAGTTGTGCTTTGCCTAAGACTGCTTGGCTAAGGGCATAAGTAATATTCAGATAATGATGATGGGTATTTAGGTGATTTTTTAATGTTTAGAACTTTCCTCAAATTCCTCTCTAGTGTTTGATTTTACTCTTTTAACCAGAGTTAGAATTATTTATACCTAAGTGTTAAATGGAACTCTTGAAGTATGTACTATGTAATATTTATTATTGTCCATCAAGTAATTTGCAATTTACATGTGATAGAAAAGTATAATTTATACTTATAATTTAATATCATAATTTAATATATAAACAGTATAAGCTATATAACTAATTTATAAATATAAGTATTAACAAACATAAAATATATGGATCTGTATATTTTATAATTGATATATATATTGCATATATATGTAATTTATACATTATAATTTTTATACATTTATACTATATGTCTACATGTATTTCTGATATATATTGTTATCTTTGTTTCCAACCATTCAGGAACAGCAACGTAGTCCCGTTCTTTGCCTCTTTGGCAGTCACTGGGAACTGGTAGGCCTGCTCAGTGATATACCTCGGAAGCCTTTTATGATCCTGTTCTTGTCATCAGGACAGCCCCATACATATCTTGAATGAGATAGCTTATCAAGCCATCCCAGAAACCAATGGGTCCCATTTTTTTCTATACCCTGCAATTTTCCTCCTGGAGTAGAAGATAGTCCACAAAACACACTTAGTTCTAACACAGCCTCTGACACTTTGCTTTTACATGGATTCTCAGTATAAACATGGAGGACAATGTTAAGCACTTCCTTAGTGAACAGGATGCACCAGAATCTTCATTCAATGTTTTTTGATTCAAATAATAGAGGCTTTTTTCATGCCAATAGACTATTACACTTTCAAAGTGGTCACCTCTCCTCAGCTAGCAAATTTCCAATGGTATAATCCTGGATTTCTCCTGTTGCCAAATCACGGGATCATCCCAGTACAGCTGAACGCTGGAGTACCCCAGAAATGGATGCTTCTCAGTATTTCTTTTTTTCTGGACCCCAGAACTCCCAAACAGCTATTATAACTATACCGTGGATTCTTCCTGAGAAAAATACAATGAATTATAAATTTCATGCTGTGACTGATTCAGCAAGATTCTGCATTAATACATTAGCTAGTATAATTAGGATTTCATACCCTAGCATTAGTTAATGCTGGTGGATCCTGGTTTCTCTTTTCAAGTGGGATAGGTGGAACTCAAGTTTCTTCTAAGATGGATACTGGTCAGTCTCACGTTCAATCTATTAATGTTCCATCTCATGGACAACTTGTAGAGAGACCTTGGCTAGAAATTACTCCCAAAGTTGAAACTTGGAAACAATTTATGTCTTATAAAACAGAAACAGTGATGCAGATTCAATCCAGTGAAGAGAGTATTAGAAACCAAAGTATCATGTAGCCCACAGAGTTAACCCTGGTGTTAAACCAGTAACTTATAATTAGATTTCACAGATACCTTTCATAGTTAATAAAATTGAACTATGGGCTCATTCATCCCTCAATGAAGATGGATCTCAGTATCCTACAGTAACCCGTACTTTTGAACCATGGTGTTAGCCAGTCTTGAATCTATTTGGATCCCCAAGAAACTATAGAAAGGACAGGTGGATACTGGACTCTTACTTAACCTGAGTCAACTCAGTTCTGGATTTCTCCTATACTGCATACCCTGCATGTTCTAAGTCAAAAGGTGACAATATTAGGGCTTGGAAACAACATAAAACCAATATGATCAGGCCCTCAAATCAAATGGATAGATTTAGTCCATTGAGTAAACATGAGGCTGTTATACTCAAACCCCTGATGTAGACATGGATGTTAATACATCTTATTATGAATATAAATGAGCCTTAATTCACTCTGAAGTTGACATGATCAGACCCTGGAGTCAGCCTGAAACAGCCACAGTCCAAATCTGGATCCATCCAGAAACTCAGTCAGAAAGACTCTTGACTTGCCTGAAAGCTGATACAATTAAACCATGGTTACAAACTGAAACTGAAAGAATGAGACCCTGGATTCAGCATAAATGTAAAATATTGAGGGCCAGAACCCAGACTGAAGAATGGAAAGAAAACACTGAACCCAACCAGAAACAGATCCAGTTAGGGATTGGGCCCAAACTGAAATAGAAACAGCGGTATCTGGGACGCAACCTGAAGGTGATAAATGCAGACCCTGGAATCACACTGAAGCTGATATCATCAAACTTTTGTTTCAGTCTCAAGCAGAGACAGTCACACAGCGGAAAGAACCAGTAACTCTGACAGATCACCATTGTATACCATCTGAAACTGAAATAGTGAGGTTTTGGAACCAACCTGTGGCTGATAAGTTAAGAGACTGCATATATCATGAAACTTATGCATTTAAACACTGGGGTGAGGTTGAAAGTGATAAAGTTAGATCATGCACTCAAGGTGAAGATTATGCTTTGAGACCCTGGAATCAGAAAGACATTGGTGTAATCAAACCCTGGGTACAAAAAGAAGCTACTGTATTAACACCATGGATGCAGGCAGAGTCTCAAGAATGAAGTCTCTGGACACAATCTGAAACTCACACAGTCCCACTGTGGACCCCAACTGAAACTCCAATAGTAAACTCTTGGACCAAGATGTTAGCAGATACAGTCGCAACATGGACAAAGGCTGAATTTCAAGGATTAACATCCTGAAGAGAGTCTGAAACTGATCCAATCATACTGTGGGATATTGCCAGATCTCCAGCAGTGAATCTCTGGACACATTCTGTATCGATAAACTCACACGTTGGAACCAAGGAGAATTTCCAGCCTTATTTCCCTTGACAGAGCCCTATAGCTAAGACAGTCACACCATGGATCCAGGATAGATTTCCAACAATGAATCCCTGGGCAAAAACTATAGCTGAAACTGTCATACCATACACGCTTGATGAAATGCCACCAATAAATCTTTGGAAAAAATTGCAGGCTGTATATCTAGAAGGAAATATCTGGCTCCCATCGGAATTTAATCCAGTCTCATTGTGGACCATGGCTTATTTGCTGGCAGTAAGTTACTGGATACAGTTTGATACTGAAACAATAACGCTGTGAACCTGAGTTTAGTCTCCAGCAATACATTCCTGGAAAGAGTTGGAAAGTGATATAATCGCACAAGGGACCCATGCTGAATCACTAGTGATGAATTCATGGATACACTCTCCTATATTTGATATGGTCACACTGTGTATCCAGGTTGAATCACTATTATTAAATCCTTGGACACAGTCTGAAACTGATAAATTCACAACGTGGATTCTGGCTGAAACTCTAGGATTAAGTCCCTGGGCACATCATATATTCCTACCGTGGACCCACGCCGAACATCCACCAGTATCTTAGACTCAACCATAGATTCCAGGTGAAACTCCAGCAATGAATCCATGGAGAGAGGCTACAGCTGGTATGATCCTACCAAGGAATCAGGCTGAATTTATGGAAGGAAATGCCTGGACACAGTCTGAAACTTATATAGTCACACAGCAGATTATGAATGATTCTCCAGCAGTAAATTCATGGACACAGACAATAACTGATGCAGACAACCTGTGGACCAAGCCTGAATTTCCAGCCATAAATTCCTGGAAAAAGTCTGTAGGTGATAGTACTATATACCATGGATTCAGAATGGGTCTCCAGCAGTAAATCCGTTTACACGGTATCTATCTTATACAATCAAACCATGGGCCCAAGATGAATCTTCAGGAGTAAATCTCTGTATACTACCTGAATCTCATGACATTATCCTGTGGACACAAGCTGAGTCTCCAACAGTAAATCCGTGCACAGAGGCTGTAACTTCCACAGTCACACCATGGGCACAGGCTGTACCTCCAGTAACAATTCCATGGACACAGCCTATACCTTCCATAGTCATATTTGGATCCAGGTTGAATGTCCATCAGTAAATACCTGGACAACATCCATAGCTAATAGCATCACACTATGGAAAGGGGCTGAATTAACAGCAGGATTTCCATGGATACTGCCTTGGGCTACTACTATCTATAACACTATGGGCACAGTCTGAATCTCCAGCAGGAAATATCTGGACACAGCCTATGTATGACACAGACACACAATGGCCTCAGGTTGACCCTCCAGCAGTAGTTTACTGGACAGAATCTGTAGCTGATACACACACCCCGTGGACTCAGTTTGAATTTTTAACAGTAAAGCCTTGGATCCAATCTGTATCTGATACACTCATACCATGGACCCAGGCTGAGTCTTCAGCAGTAAAGCATTTGACACAGGCAATAGTTTATACAATCAAACTATGGAACCAAGTCAAATCACCTGCCATGAATCTTTGGAAACAATATGAAAGTGATACGTTCACACAGTGGACCGAGGCTGAATCTCCAAAAGTAAACAAGTGGGCACAGCCTATACCTGCTACAGTTATACCGCTGAACTAAGCTGAACCTGTAGGCATAAATCCCTCCACAAAGCTTGGAACGGAAATTTTCTTACTGTGGACCCAGGCTCATTCTAAAATCAACAATTTCTGTACATATACTCTACTTGATAGAGAGAAATCATTGGCTAAGAATGTTTATGCAGCAGTAAGTCCATGGAGAGAGCCTAAAACTGAAATAGTCACATCATGGACCCAGATATGTTGCCAGCAATAAATCCCTTAACAGTGGCTGTAACTGGTATAGTCACACTGCAGTACATGGCTCTAGTAATAATCATCTCTAGTAATAATTCCCAGGAGAGAGGCTATAGCTGACACTGTCATAACATGGACACAGCCAAAATCTCCATCAATCAATTTCTGGTTACAACCTCTACCTGATGCAGTCACACTATGGACCAAAAGAAAATATCTATCAGTAAACACTTGGAATGAGGCTGAATTTCCAGCTATAAATCCATGATGCAGTCTCAGTCTCCAGTTGTAAATATCTGGATATAGTCTGAATCTTCAGCCCCAAGTCCTCTGTTACAGGCTGAGACTGATATAGTCATACCATGGACCCAGACTGATTCTTTGGCAGTAAATCCCTGGACCAAGCCTGTTGCTCATACACTCACACTGTGTACACGGCCTGTAACTCCATCATTAATCTTCTTTCCACAAAGTTTACCTAGTACACTGAAAGCATGGCCTCAAACTGAATGTCTACCAGTAAATACCTGGAAAGAGACTGTAGCTTCCAAAGTTATACCCTGGACCCAGGCTGAATTTCCAGGACTAAATCCCTGGACACAGCCTGTTTTTTTATGCAGCTACAATTTGGGCACAGGCTGCATCTGCAACAGTAAAGGCCTGGGTACAGCCTTCATCTAACACAGCCAGATTATGGTCCCAATCTGAATCTTCAGCATTAATAACATGGATACAGCCTGTATCTGACACATACATAGGATTGATCCAATTTGAATCTTCAGCAGTAAATCCCTGGACACTGCCTATATCTAATACACTATCATTGTAGACCTAGCCTGTATCTCTAGCAGTCAATCTGTGGATAGAGGCGATGGCTTCCAAGTCACCCCATGGACCAAAGCTTTACTTCTAGCAACAAATCCCTGGACACATCCTGTATCTGATATAGTTGCACTGAGGACCCAGGCTGTATCTTCTGCAGTCATTACCTCCACACAACCTGTATCTGACAAAATTATACTCTTGCTGCAGGCCCAGTCTCCAGTAGGAACTACCTGGACACAGACTGTATCTGATGTACTTACATCGTGGACATATGATGAATCTTCAGCAGAAAATCCAGGAGCATGGGCTGCAGTTTCCTCAGTGTTACCATGGACCCAGGGTATCCCTTCCGCAGGAAAAACCTGGACACTACCTGTGTCTGAATCAATCACCCCATGGTCCCTTTCTGAGTCTCCAGTGGTAAACACGTGGACAGAGGCCACAGCTTCCACAGACACAAAGTGGACTCATGATGATTTTCCAGATGCAAATTCTTATACACAGAGTGATATGGGCTCATTCTGGACAACGGTTAAAACTGAAGCTAAGAAACTCTGGGCACTGCCTGAAGCTAAAATATTTATAGAGTTTCATTACTGCCTCAACCTGATACTATACAACCTTTGATCCAAGACAAAAATCAAGCATCTATTTTATGGACACATCATGAAATTGAAAATATCGATGAATGGACCTTGCCTGAATTTGGAAGACTTATATCCTGGATGGGGCCTGTGCCTCAAGCAGCAAAACCATGGTCCCAACCTGAAGCTCAAGTTAAAGAACTTCGTTTAAAACTGGAACAGAAAAAATAAAACCTTGGACTCAGTCAGAATTTCAAACATTGAGCACATTTACTCCCTTTGGACCTGGTAAAATAGAATCCTGGGCCAAACAGAGAACTACAACATTTATAACATGGATCCAATATGAAACTGATGGCTTCTTCCTGTGTACCCAATATGAAGTAGGTACAATGAGATCCCAGACCATTTCTGAAGCTGATATAGTAAAACCACGGATCCAGTCTGAAGAAGGCACAATCCACCCCTGGACTCAAGCTAAAACTAATACAATCCTTGTCTGATACACTATTATATCAGGCTGAAATGCAGGCAGCAAAGTGCTTGACCATGCCTGACATTAATACTCTGAGTGCTTGGTTTCAGACCCAAAACAATGCAAGAAGATATGGTACTTAACTTTATTCTCAAACAGTTACTACCTGGATGAAGCCAGAATGGCAAATAATCCACCCATTGTACCAATCTGAAAAGAATGCAGTCAGACCCTGGACCCAGTCTGAAGGTGATGTTCTGCAACCTTGGATCTATGCTGAAACCAATACAGTCAGACACTAGGCACATTCTGAAACTGATAAAATAGAACAATTGGCTGAGCCTGAATCTCAAGCAATTAGGACGTGGCATGAGGCAGGTATGTTGACACGTTTGTCCCCAACTCAAAGTGCTGCAGTTTGGCCCTGGACCCAAATTGAATCTCAAATGAGACACTCCTGGACCCAAAATTAAGTCAGCATAAATGACTCTGGGATTCAGCATGTACCTGTTACAATCAGACCCTGGACTTCCTCTGAAATTCATCCCTGGACCCACCCTTAAGCCAATATAGTGATAAGATGCTGGTTCCAGACTCAAATGAATTCAATAAGATCCTGGAACCAGCCTGAAACTGAAGTATTCCAAACTTGGACTGTAAACCGAGGAATAAAGCCCTGAAACATGACTGAAATTGATACATTCACATCTTGCTTACAGACTCAATGTGATACAGTTAGACCCTAGATTCATCCTGAAAGTCAGTTGCTGTCTCCCTGGCCACAGACTGAAGTTGGTACATTTTGGCCCTGGATTCAGCCAGGAGCTGCTACATATCAAACCTGGACCCACCCTGAAACCCAAGCAGTGAGACCCTGGATCAAGCAGGAAACTGATACAGTCAGATTTTCATTTTACATTCAAATGAATAAAGGCAGATCATGGGCTTATTCAAAATCTCAGTCAGTCCCTGGAACCAGCTGGAAGTTGACATAGTTCACCATTTTATCCAGTCTGAAACCTTGCTACTAAGATTCTGGCCCAAAGTTCTATCTCCAGTAGTAAAAACATGGACCTTGCTTACAGGAAGAACACTGATGTCTTGGATACTGCCTGTAACAAAAGCAGACACACACTGGATCCAGTCTGAAGCTGATATTATTGAATGCTTTGCTGTTTTTAAAGCTGGTAAAGTAAGAACCTGGATCCAGCCTGAAACAGGCATACTAAGACCCAGAAACCATTATAAGGCTGATATAATTGCATCGTTTTCTCCTCCTGAAATTGAGCCTAAAGGAGAAACACTATTAAGCAGTCATTTTGGCTCCTTGTCTAAATGTGTACTCTTTTTGCCAGTAAAAACTGTTTTTTTTTTGCAGATGAGTATTTTATCTCTTTGTTAACTGAGATAACTGCCACAGAAAGCCAAGATAAAATCAATTCTCTCCAACTGAGCCAGCTTACAAGCACTTGGCTTCCTGGAAGACTTGTTTACCAGCACTACAGCAGGAAATTAAAAATTATCCAGATAAAAGAAAGCCCTGATGTCCCAGGTACCTCTCTTATCTCTCTTTCTTCCTCCATTTTCTTCTTCTTTCTTACTCTCTTCCATCTCCAAGTACACTGTGCCCTTCTTGTTCAGTCTTTCCCTCTTGTACATTCCCTTTATTCTGCATGTTCCCATTTTGTTCAGTTATTTCTCCTCTGGTCTACTCTTCTATTCTCCTATCCATAGCCTCTTCTGCCAATGCTCTTCAGAAAATATCTTCCTCAACATTTACTAAAGAGTCCATTCTTTCTCATTCTTTTTCATCCTTGCATGTCTGCTCCAGCCACACTTTTAACAAAACTACCTCTCCTGATGCCTGGATCTCAATCTGGACCCAAGCCTAGACAACAACCTCTTAGGCATTCAGAACTCAATGTTTCCCTGGTTGAGTGTCAACTAGCTGTGATGTGGAAAGAAAGTTTCCAGGCTTTCTGGCTCTTCAACACTGCTGTTGTTTCTCATGAAACCACCGGCACCTTTAGTCTAGGCATATGTTTGAGTTAATATATTTGGTATAAAGACTCTTGTTGAACCCTAAAACCAGAGGTTTTTTTAGGTTATGTCCTCAGACCTTTGAAAAACCAAAATTTAGGTTATTTTATGCATCAGCAGAGACGTCTAAATATTGAGAGAATATCTTATTTTTGCCAAACAGGATTTATGGGCTATGTTTTATAAACAGAATTCTACTCAGAAAAAAGTGTGTTAAAGATAGTCTTGCTTCTTAGAAATGGTATATTATTCCACCTGAGGTATATGAATATACACACACACTATTGGATAATAGTATAATATCTTGGATATAAATAATAAGATATATATTTTATATATATATTCTTTATTATTTGAAGGGAAACTACACAGATAACCTCTGTAGTATATCTAAAATTGTAGGATGAATAAGTATATTTCCAAGTATTTTCTCAGAATTGAAGATACTGAATTTCCAAGCATATTCCTAAAAACCTAAAATTAGATTTTAGAACTGGGAGAGTAGTAACACTAATCTCACTCTATTCCACATGTTTGTTCCTTCTGCAGAGTGTGGATTATGTCCTGGCCATGTCACCCGCTGTCCCAACTGCTAGGAGGCATAAATTGGTGAATTCCCTTGGATAGTTTCCGTGCAACTGTCTTTCTCCCATTCTGTGCTGGCTCCATACTAAATGAACACTGGATCCTTACAACAGCCAGATGTGCCAATTTTATGTAAGTCTAAGTAATTCATCTCAAGATTAAGATATCATTACAAAGCAATTACAACATTGAGATTGTTAATGAATATCTTTCTCTTTATTTGTGCGTATGTGTGTATGTGTGTGTATGTGTGTGAGAGAGAGACAGAGAGAAAGGGAGATAGAGACAGGGTCTCGCTCTGTTGACAGGATGGGGTGCAGTGTCCTGATTCAGAGTAGCCTCAAACTCCCAAGATTAAGGGATTCTCCTACCTCTGCCTCCTGAGTACATGGAACCACAGGCATGGACCACTGCATCTGGCTATTGTTTCTTTTGGCAGAAATAAAGTCTTATCATGTTGCCCACCTGGTCTCAAATGATACTTGAAAATAGTTTCTAAGGTAGTATTTGTACTTTAGTGTTTACCTGGACTTCATCTGATTCACGTGACCTCCAGGGCTTTATTCAAATTTAAATGTGGAAATATTAAGACTTTTTCTGGACTTTTTTTCCCCCAGAAAAAGCTCAGGAGCCCTGGCCCTGATCCAAGTGAGGCTTATTCATCTTCTGGATTCTGCCAAAGCTCAGACTGTCAGCATTTAATGTGCTGTACCCTACCTAGGTCCCAAGGGACCTCTGGGTCCTGGGTTGATCTTCCTGAAGCAGCCAGTACATTTTCAACCCTTGGTCTTTCCTATATGCCCGGAGGAATGTCTGGGACAGGAGAAATTTATGCAACCATATGATCGTTGACTACCTAGTTGGTCTCATATGAGGGTTCAGTAATGAAGAAGACAATGGGATGAAAGAAAAGCATGTTTGGAAAGAGAATAGTATCCTCTCTTGAATAGTAAAAAATTCGTCTTTCTCTTCACTATACCTCTCTCTCTAATCTAGGCTAAGTTTGAAAACAAACAAATACAAACACCTCTATCAGGAAGTCCTGGAATTCTGGCGTTAGACTTTGAATTCTCAGCATCCTCAGGTGGGGGAGGGGTAGCTGAAGGGACAGGCTGATCAGACAACAAAGGCCCTGTGGGAGAGGAAGGTTGAGGAAGAGGTGGAGAGTCATCAGATTCAGAAAACTGTGGTAACTGTAGGGGGTCATGGGATTGGTATGTCAGTAGGAGGACACATATCAAGGCCCAATCACCCAAAACAGTGAGGGGAACAGAATTCCCAGTGGAGACCAGTTCCTGGAATGTTGCACCAATGTGATCCCATAGTTGTACATCTAAGGTTTCTTTTTCAGGAAACCAAGGACGGTGTTCTTCCACTGCCCTGAATAGAGTGACCATATTTTCCATGGTTAATGGGACACCACCCTATTTAAACAAAAGTTTAATATAGCAGAGATAAGCATGATGTTTAGACTCCGTGTGACCCATAGTTAACCGGGACCATGCACAGACTACTCACCAGTTGTCAGGGAATTGAACAAACATTTCTGTGGACTGAACTGATGATGATTCTCTGCACCTACCAAAGGGAATCGGGTTCCCACATGCACTTGGGAAAAAAGAAAGACCACGTGGGTGCCAGATATCAGGGGAACAAGCCCCCAGTGTTTCAAGGTAGGTTCTTTTCTATTTTCCCTAAGTGTCAGCCGGTCTCAGAAATAAAGGGAAAGAGTACAAAAGAGAGAAATTTTAAAGCTGGGTGTCTGGGGGAGACATTACATGTTGGCAAGTTGCGTGATGACCCCTGAGCCACATAACAAGCAGGTTATTATGGATTTCAAAAGGGGAGGGGTGTATGAAAAGTGTGTGGGTCACAGAAATCACAAGGGCAATAAAATATCACAAGGCAAACAGGGTCAGAGCAAGATCATAGGACCAGGCAAAATTAGAATTGCTGATTGATTAAGTTTCCTGTACCACTGGGCACACATTATCATGGATAACATCTTAGCAGGAGACAGGGTTTGAGAACAGACAACTGGTCTGACTAAAATTTACTGGGCAGGAATTTCCCAATCCTAATAAGCCTGGGGGTCCTACAGGAAACTGAAGCTTATTTCATCCCTTATCTGCAACCATATAAGACAGACATTCCCAGATCAGCCATTTCAGAGACCTTCACCTGGGAATGCATTCTCTTTCTCAGGGCTGTTCCTTGCTGTGGAAAAAGAATTCAGCAATATTTCTCCTATTTGCTTTTGTAAGAAGAGAAATATGACACTGTGCTATCTGGCCCCGCAGGCAGTCAGGCCCACTGTTTATCTCCCTTGTTCCCTGAAAACCACAGCCATCCTGCTCCTTTTGGATGCCCAGATTTCACATCGTTCAAACACACATGCTCTTCAAACAATTTGTGCAGATAATGCAATCATCATGGGATCCTGAGGTGACATACATCCTCAGTTTAAGAAGATGACAGGATTAAGAGATTAAAGTAAATGCAGGCATAGGAAATTGTAAGAGTATTGATTGGGGAAGTGAAAAATGTCCATGAAATCTTCACAGTTTATGTTCAGAGATTGCGGTAAAGACAGATGAAGAAAATTTAAAAGTATTAATTTGGGGAACAAAGAAATGTCCATGAAATCTTCACAATTTATGTTCTTCTGCCATGGCTTCAGCCAGTCCCTCTGTTTGGGGTCCCCAACTTCCTGCAACAGAGTATTCTTAAAGGAATTTGGCTAACACATTTCATCACTTCTTTTTTTGAGTCCCTTACCTTTTGGTGGCCTGTCTGTGCAGCGCTGCTTGGGCTGTGGGGCTCCGTGTTCTTTAGTTTTCTGTGGATCATAAATTTCCTGTGAATTGGGAGGCAGGCAGAGACCCATCGGCATGAAAATCACATCCCCATCCAAAAAAAAAAAAACCACTCTTTTAGAAAAAAGGGGAGCACACCTTGCCAAAAAACAGACATCCCTGAGTGTTTCATTGTCCTCTGGCCAATGCTGGGAGAAACACTAGCAGTCCTCTCCATAGGGCCCTTGAATTTTCCTAAAATTCAGGTCCCAGCTAAGCAGGTGCTTCACAATGTGAGGGAGCACTACTCCATCATCTTGGGTTTTCATTTTGGAACATAGAGTGTGAACTGCAACAAGGTCAGCTAGGGGTGAGGATTCAATCTTGTGAGAAGTGGATGGGATCCCACAACTTCACCTGCAAAAAAAAAAAAAAAAAAAAGAACAGAGATGACACAGAAGGTGCTTCCAACTCCAACCTGATATTCCCTTAATTTCACAAGCAGTCCACCCATGGCCTGGTGTTCATGTGAATGTACTCCAATGTGCAAGAAACATTTGTAGTGCAAATTGGGGCCGACATGGCAAACTTCCAATCTGAGGGCTTTCGTACCCGGAGCCAAATGGGAATTAAATGGTTTGATGCTGGGTGGGATGTGGCCTCCATACTTGCCTCTTGTTTCCTTGACATCCATGTTTTTTGGCAGCATAGGTTTTCCTGTGTCTGGCTCAATGAATTTCACAATAAACATTTCCCAGTTCATCGAGAACAACCCTAATGGGAATCCATTGCATGAGTGTTTCTTTCTGAACACTGACACAATTTAATGACTGGGCAGCTTTGATACTTTTAAAACCGTAAATTCCCTTTACAGCAGCCAATAAGGAAACTCTTGTTCTTTCACTTCTATCAGGATTCTGCATGATTCCTGCAGGATGAGAAGCAGGCAGCCCTGTCTGGCTTTTGCCTGGTAATCTAGCCACTGATTTTTTTCATCTTCACGGTCTTCTCATTGTGGAGGGGTACCTTCATTGGGCTGTGGCTGGATGGGACTGCCTCTCGCCAAAGATTATTTTGCTGCCAGGGATTTCAAAGAGCAAAATGGACTTTTAGGAGTCTGGCTGCACTCCAGGTTTTGGGTCATTGTCCCAATGTGGGATATGAGGTTGTTTGCAATTTGCAGGAGGATTTTGGGTCCCCTGACAGGAAGCATTGAACATTCTTTGGACTCTAGCTCAATGCAGCTCATTCTCTCAGGTGAGCCTTGATTTTTCTTTGCTTTTATGGGCAACCCACAGCGTTCTTCAACAGCTCTACTGGGCATCCTTTTCAGGCTTGCCATCATCAAAGACGACCTCTGAGACATGGTCTCCACCTCATCTTCACCCATAAGAGGTCAGTCCAAGGTGTGAGAACATGGTTCAACTTTTGACTTGCCTTTGTCATGGTTTCTGCCTTTCTCTGAGAGCCCCTGAAAGGCCCAGGATGAACGGAGGGTCAAGAGTCCGGCCATCTTCACTGAAAAATGCCTCTGGGGTCTCAGGTACGATGCTGTCACCCAAAGAGCCCTCAACAAAACACCAGACTATATTCCAGTCACCATGGGACCTGATTCTTGCACACACCCATTCTGTTTTTGGAATGGAGTTCAAAGAGCAGTTTCCAGAGACCACCTCATGGTGACCCTCCTCCATCAGGATGAGACCACAGAGGTGGCCCAAGTGGGCCTAAGGTTGAGGTGTTTCTGGTCCTGCCATGGGTTTTCACAGGCAGCCTTTTTCTCGATACAAGGCCAGCTCCGACTGTATCATTTTCCTCTGCTTAGGCAGACTGAATGCTCTTACAGCAGGGCTCCCAAGCCTGCCTCACAAATCTGCATGAGCTAGTCTCAGGGCACCAGGCCTGTGTGTGAACTCTGTCTCGAGTCACAGTGAATGTCACCATTGCCTAGTGACAAGTCCATGAGGCTTGACAGAGAAGGCCAAGGAGGAGTCCTCCATGGAGGTTTGTCAGCTGTGGTTTCTCGCCTGTTTTCTCTGTGGGATCCGTAGGATAGGCCCATAATCCTAGAAGAGGGCAGATGTGAGCCAGCCTGAAGAAATGTCAAGCAGAGCCCCCTGAATAAACTGCCAAATCCCTAAGGATCAAAAAGCATCTGCATGATGTGTAGATGTTGGAAGGGTGAGTCTTTTTTAAACTTGCCTTACTGTGATTTTAGGTACAGTCCGACTCTTTTCCTTGGGATTGCTCTCTCTCAGATGGGGCTTCCTACATAATCCTACAGCCTCAGGAGCTGCCGGGCTGTGTGTTTTTGTGGGAGTGTTGCAAGTGTTGGATGTCCACAAGTGTGTTTGCTATTGTGTTTGTGTGTGTGTGTGTCTGTGTTATGTGTGTGCCAGTAAGTGGAGTCTGCTTAAAGGAATGTGGCTAATGCACTTCAGTGCTTCTTTTTTTTTGAGTTTACTAACATTTTGGTGGCCTGTCTGTGTGGCTCCGTGTTCTTTATTTTTCTGTGAATCATGAATCTGAAGTGAATTCAGAGGTAGGCCGAGACCTGTCAGTGACCAAGGTATCTCCCCTTGCAATAAAAATTACTCTTCTAGAAAGAAGAGGAGAACACCATACCAAAAAAACAGACATTTCCAAGTGTTTCATTTTCCTGTGACCACCCCAGGAAGAGACACCAGCAATCTGGTCCACAGGGCCCCTATATTTACCTCAATTATGTTCCCAGCTGAGTAGGTGCTTCACATTGCGAGGGGGCACTCCTCCCTCATCTTGGGATTTCATCTTCGGACATAGAGTGTCAGCAGAAATAAGGTCAGATACAGGTGAGGATACAATCTGGTGAGAAGTGGAAGGGGTCCTGCAAATTCACCTGCAAAAAGATAAGACAGATGACACAGAAGGTGCTTCCAACTTTATACCCGCCTTTCCTTAATTGCACAAACAGTACACACCATGGCCCAGTGTTCAGGTGGGAGTACTCCAGTGTGCAAGGAACATTTGGAATGCAAATTGAGAATATCCTGGCAAACTCCTGATTTGATGGCTTTCATACCCGGAGCCAAATGGGTGTGGAATGGATTGATGCTGTGTGGGTTGTGGTCTCCACAATTGCCTCTTCTTTTCCAGACTTCCATCTTCTTCACTGGTGTAGGGTTTCCCGGATCTGGCTCAATGATTTCTGCACTAAACGTTTCCTGGTTCATGGAGAATGATCCTTAGCGGAATCCATTGCGTGAGTGTTTTCTTCTAAATAATGTCATGTTTTAATAACTAGACAGTTTTGATACTTTCAAAATCATAAATTCCCGTTACAGCCACCAACAAGGAAACTGTTCCTCTCCCACTTCTATAGGAGGCCTGCATGATTCCTGTAGAAGGAGAAGCGGCCGGCGTGTGTGGGTTTTTCCTGGTAATCTAGGCTCTGCTTCATTAAATCTGCATGGCTGTCTCATTGTGGAGGGGCTCATTCACTGAGCTGTTGCTGGATGGGACTGCCTCTTGCCACAGATTGTATACAGCTCCTTGGGGTTTCAGAGACCAAAAGGGACTTCAAGTAGGCTGACTGTGCTCCAGGTTTTGGTCCATGGTCTCATTTTGGTGGCTGAGTCTTCTGACAGGAATCATTGAACATTGCTTGGACTCTAGCACAAGGCAGCTTGTTCTCTCAGGCAAGCCTTGTTTTTACTTTGCCTTCTTGGAAAATCCACAGTGCCCCTTAACAGCACTGCTGGACACACTTTTCAGGCTTGCTATCGCCACAGACAGCCTCTGAGACACTGTCTCAACCTCATCTGCACCAATGAGAAGCCAGTCTGAGGTGTGAGAGAACTGCTCCACCTTAGACTTGCTTCTTTCGTGGTTCCTGCCTTTTCCAGAGAGCACCTGTGAGGCCCAGGATGAAGGGAGCACGTGAGATCAAGCTCAAGCATCTTTCACTGATGCCTGCCTCTGGGCTTTCAGGTTTAATTCTGTTACCCGAAGAACCCTCAACAACACAAAATATATATTCCAATCTCCATGGGACCTGATTGTTGCACACAACCTCTTTCAGAAATGGAGTCAGAAGAGCAGTTTCCAGTGACCACCTCACAGTCTTGAAATGCCTCCTCCTCCAGTGGGACCTGACCATGACGATGACCCAAAGAGACCCCGAGTTTGAGATTTTTAGGGTCTTGCAGTGGGTTTTCATAGGCATCCTTTTTCCTGATACAAGGCTGGCTCTGCCTGTAGCATTTTCCTCTGCTTAGTCAGGCTGACAGCTCCGACATCTGGGTGCCGGAGCCTGCCTCACGAATGTGCATGAGCTAGACTCAGGGCACCATGCCTCATTTTGAGTTCTGGCAAGTGTCACAATGAATGTCACTGTTGCCAAGAGACAAGTCCCTGCAGCTTGCGGAGAAAGAGTTCTCTGTGGAGGTGCACTGGTGGACTCTCATCTGTCTTCCCTGTGGGATCCGTGGAATAGTCCCATGATCCTAGGAGAGGGAAGATGTGAGTGAGCCTGAAGAAATGTCAAGCAGAGCCCCAGGAATAAACTGCAAAACCCCTATGGATACAAAATCTTCTGCAGGATTCCTTAGGCCTGCCTGGATGTTTTAGGGGTGAGTCTTTATGAAACTTGCCCCCCTGATATTTTTAGGTACAGCCTGCCTCTGTTCCCTGGGGTTGTTCTCTCCAAGGTGGGGCTTCCTGCAGAAACACACAGCCTCAGAAGCTGCTGGGCTGTGTGTTTCTTTGGGAGTGTTGTGAGTGTCGGATTTCTGCATGTGTTTGTGTGGCGTTGTGTCTTTGTGTGTGTGTGTGCCTGCAAATGGAGTCTGCTTAAAAGAATGTGGCTAACACCCTTCAGCACTTTTTTATTTGAGTATCTCAGCCTTTTGATGGCTTGCCTGTGTCGCTTTGCTCTAGTTGCAAGGCTCTGTCTTCCTTATTTTTCTGTAGATCATGAATCCACCGTGTATTGGGAGGCAGGTCGAGACCTGCCAGCATCCAAATCCAGGGAGTGACAGGACCTAGCCATGGACCCTGGCACCACAAAAGGCCCATGACTACCTCTGCTTCTGTGACCCTTCCAGTCTACTCCTACAAATCCCTTGGCTTTTACCTCCACTCCCACTTCTATCTGGCCACACTTCATCTCTCTGCCACAGCCTCAGAGTAAGGCTCAAAAACTTGGTAGGAGAAGTAAAGGAAGAAGAGAATGGAAATAGAAAAGAATAGAGGGAAGGAGAGGGGAGAGAAAGCTCTTCCTGAGAAATGCATGAGTTTTTTATCTACCAAATCATAGAAATTATTTTCCTTTTGGCTTACAAAGGCATTTCATACTTGATATATGATTCAATTTCCATAGTATCCCTAAAGATTACTCTATGATATAGATCATATAACATGATTATTATAGTTATCTTAAATACATATTCTAATAGATAATTACAGCGGATTGATGAAGTTCTCATGGCAAAAGATGAATTGGCCTAACATTAAGACACACTCCTAACTCAAAGACATTTCTTTACTGCCACACAGTAGCTTACATTTGTAATAGAGTTATTTTAAATTAAGTGTATGTTAAGTTAAAGATATTATGATATTTGGGAACAGCATAGTAGTGTTGTCGGTGAGTAATGGGTTTTAAGTGCTGGTGTGCTGGAATGTATTACATTGCGATTATCAGTTTCTCCCTTCCCTTGGCTATCAAAAAACCTATCACAATATTAGCAATAGTTATTTCACATTAGTGTATGTCCACTTATTTCCTCGGAAATTGAGGGATCCCTTTTGATGTCGTGAATTAAATGTGCACTTAACCACAGCTATTTTACAGCTACCACCTATTGGCATAGCTAGAGTGAATAACACATGCAAAACATAAAGAGGGACATAATTATTTGCTGACATCCTCCAAAGTCTAATTTAAAGACAACACATAAGATCTTACTTATGCTTCTAATTTCGTCTATACTTCCTTACCCCTTCTATAGACAGGTTATCTTCACCATTTTTATCCCTCTCTATTTATATATTAACAAGCATTCTTTCAACCCAGTTTTCTGAGGAAATCTAAAATAATTTTAAAAATATGAGCTCTTTCCTAAATCTCAAACTTGAATTTTCTATTTAAACTATTGGTTTGGTAACTCACTAAGATTATAAGTTTATGAAGATAAGCCCCCTCCAATTTAGAGTTAGGTGCTTTATCTCCAAATTTTTCATCATTTATTTTCAAGTCATTGCATTTTTTGTTGCCTATCTACTTCAATGACTTCTAAGTGGCTAAAATCATAGATATATAAATGTTGCAATGCAGGAGAAAGTTGGAATGACTCTCAGTCATTTTGATTAAAGAAACTTAAGCTAGGACATATGGAAACTATGAATGGAAAGATAAAAGAGGAACACTTCTTTTCAAGAAAAATGCATAAACACAAAATAGGTAGAAGTTTGTCTTTGCTAGTCATATTTAACAAAGCTGACTCGGTTAGCAGAAATAGGAGGGATTTAAAACTTCAAAAAAATGGTCTACGGATGGCAATTCTATTCAGATTGGCACAATTAGCTTATTTTTTCTTCTCAGCTTTGGCAGATCAGATTTCTCTGCTACATGCCATGCCTTGGCAGGCTGGGATCATCAGCTGCGGCAGTCAGGTCTGCAGTGCTTCCATAGTTAGCAGCTTTTGGGTTCTCACAGCTGCCCCCTGTGTCAGGAACATGTAAGATTTTGCCTGCCTCTTCCCATACTCTGTAATTCATTATCCCATAATTACATTGCTGAAGGTTTCTCTGTCAAACTTCACTTCTATAATGCATGACCATCTCACTTATACAGATAACATTTTTGTTTTAGACTAAAAAGAAATTGTCTCACTGTGTTTGGCTTGCTAATACCTCTGTTAGTTAATTCCTCTGCAATCCCATCGTCTGTGGACTCTTTATTCACAGATTTCTAATTTCTCTGAAGATGAGCTAGGGACCTTGTGTATCACGACTAAAGAAATATGCTGGAAAGCCTGATGTAGGTTCAAAGTTCAGGTTTTCTAATGCATGTACTATAATAAATCTTTGCCTATGCACAAAGGAATCCTGAAGACACTGCTTTGATTCTAGGCCTGAGGCACCCGGGGGCACCACTGAGGGTTGTGAAGGTGTCTACCATTCTACTGCATGAGAGGTTCTGGTTGGTGAGTGGGGCAACAAGAAATGACCTGGCATTGCTGCTCCTCCAAGATGTCCAGACTCCCATTTGGCTCTTTGCACCCTTGGGATATCTGAAGAACGTGAATAGTTCAGAATGCTGGCTTTCTGGGCCACAGATTATTATACTAGGTCAGTGGTTAGATTTCTTATTAGGGTAGCAGTTCTAAAAAATGAGGTTCATATTTTTAATATTATGGTTCAAGGAATAAGTATAATCACAATTGTATACATTACTAATTATAAGATATTTAATCCACATAAGAGACCCACTGGGAGATTCGTTTTTGCTTTATAACATGATGGTTCTGATGATAACTTCATAGGCTTTTATATCTGAAAACAATTATATGAGGATCTTTCTCTGTACAGTCAATTTTGCAAACTAAAGTAGAAATGATTTGCTTTCCAACTATTTGCTAACTTCAAAACAAAGGAAAATAAGTTTTTTGTTTTGTTTTGTTTTTACCTCTTTATGAAAATTAAGCCTAAATTTACTTGGAATTTGGAATTTCATAAGTAAAAATTTACTTGTTACTTTTGAAGAGTAGAATTTAAAAAGTGATTAAAGTGTCACGATGCTGTCCACAGTGGCTCAGTCCTGTAATTCCTGCACTTTGGGAGCTTGATCTAGGAGAACTCTTTGGGCCAAGGCATTTGATACCCATCTGGGCAATATAACAAGACTTCATCACTGAACAACAACAGCAAATAGTCTGGTGTAGTGTTGCACACATGTCATCCCAGCTATGTGGGAGGCTGAGACAGGAAGATAGCTTGAGACCGGGAGGCTGAGGCTGCAGTGTGTGAAGACGGTGCCAATACACTCCAGCCTGAGTGACCAAGCAAAACTTATCTCAAAAAATTGGGGGCTGGTGTGGTGACTCATGCCTGTAATCCCAGCACTTTGGGAGGCTGAGACCGGTAAATCTCCTGAAGTCAGGAGTTTGAGACCAGTCCGATCAACCTGGGGAAAACCCACCTCTACTAAAAACACAAAATCAGCCAGGGGTGGTGGTGTGTGTCTGTAATCCCAGCTACTCAGGTGGCTGAGGCAGGAGAATTGCTTGAACTGGAGAGGCAGAGGTTGCATTGAGCCGAGATCAGGCCACTGCATTCCAGATTGATTGACAGAGCTAAACTCCATCTCAAAACAAACAAAAAAAAGTCACTAGAAAGAGAATGAAATAGATAAATATGAGATATAAAGTGTTAATGGTGATAAAATAAACCAAATTTCTTTTTATAAGTTATACATTCAAGTTTAAAGTAATGACGAGACTGTGATAAGACAAACATGGTTTTATCTCAATACTTAGTGTTTAAATGTAACGTGTTCTTTAGGATAGTTATAATCCATTTTTCTTTCTAGGAGAGGTGATGAGAATCCAGAAATGTTAAAGATGCAAGTGATGGAAGCTTCCAGCTGTGCTCACCTGTACTCTGGCATAGGCAGTTCCATTGTTTGCTTCATTACTGAGGCCAAAGACTCTAATGCAAATGTGGTACACAGTCAAATTTTTTTTCTACCTACATGTTAGAGACTATAACTTTGTCCCTATATAAAAGGGTATACAGCATATGATAAATTCAATAAGTTTAATGATAAAATAAATGATAAATGATAAATTTAAGTGGATCACTGACAGGAAACCATTTTATTTTAATTTTATTTATTTTTTATTTTTTTATTCTATTTTATTTTATTATTATTATACTTTAAGTTTTAGGATACATGTGCACAACGTGCAGGTCTGTTACATACGTATACATGTGCCATGTTGATGTGCTGCACCCATTAACTCATCATTTAGCATCAGGTATATCTCCTAATGCTATCCCTACTCCCTCCCCCCACCCCACAATAGTCCCTGGTGTATGATATTCCCCTTCCTGTGTCCATGTGTTCTAATTGTTCAATTCCCACTTGTGAGTGAGAACATGAGGTGTTTGGTTTTTTGTCCTTGTGATAGTTTGCTGAGAATCATGGTTTCTGCTTCATCCATGTCCCTACAAAGGACATGAACTCATCATTTTTTTACGGCTGCATAGTATTCCATGGTGTATATGTGCCATATTTTCTTAATCCAGTCTATCATTGTTGGACATTTGGGTTGGTTCCAAATCTTTGCTATTGTGAATAGCGCTGCAATAAACATATGTGTGCATGTGTCTTTATAGCAGCATGATTTATAATCCTTTGGATATATACCCAGTAATGGGATGGTTGGGTAAAATGGTATTTCTAGTCCTAGATCCCTGAAGAATCACCACACTGACTTCCACAGTGGCTGAAATAGTTTACAGTCCCACCAACAATGTAAAACTGTTCCTATTTCTCCACATCCTCTCCAGCACCTGTTGTTTCCTGACTTTTTAATGATTGCCATTCTAACTGGTGTGAGATGGTGTCTCGTTGTGGTTTTGATTTGCATTTCTCTGATGGCCAGTGATGATGAGCATTTTTTCATGTGTCTGTTGGCTGAGTAAATGTCTTCTTTTGAGATGTGTCTGTTCATATCTGTCACCCACTTTGTGATGGGGTTGTTTTTTTTCTTGTAAGTTTGTTTGAGTTCATTGTAGATTCTGGATATCAGCCCTTTGTCAGATGAGCAGATTGCAAAAATTTTCTCCCATTCTGTAGGTTGCCTGTTCACTCTGACGGTAGTTTCTTTTGCTATGCAGAAGCTCTTTAGTTTAACTAGATCCCATTTGTCAATTTTGGCTTTTGTTGCCATCACTTTTGGTGTTTTAGTCATGAAGTCCTTGCACATGCCTATGTCCTGAATGGTATTGCCTAGGTTTTCTTCTAGGGTTTTTATGGTTTTAGGTCTAACATGTAAGTCTTTAATCCATCTTAAATTAATTTTTGTGTAAGGTGTAAGGAAGGGATCCAGTTTCAGCTTTCTACATATGCCTAGCCAGTTTTCCCAGCAACATTTATTAAATAGGGAATCCTTTCCCCATTGCTTGTTTTTCTCAGGTTTGTCAAAGATCAGATAGTTCTAGACATGCGGCATTATTTCTGAGGGCTCTGTTCTGTTCCATCAGTCTATATCTCCATTCTGGTACCAGTACCATGAGTTTTGGTTACTGTAGCCTTATAGTATAGTTTGAAGTCAGGTAGCATGATGCCTCCAGCTTTGTACTTTTGGCTTAGGATTGACCTGGCAATGTGGGCTCTTTTTTGGTTCCATATGAACTTTAGTTTTTTTCCAATTCTGTGAAAAAAGTCATTGGTAGCTTGATGGGGATGGCATTGAATCTATAAATTACCTTGGGGAGTGTGGCCATTTTCACAATATTGATTCTTCCTGCCCATGAACATGGAATGTTCTTCCATTGGTTTGTATCCTCTTTTATTTCATTGAGCAGTAATTTGTATTTCTCCTTGAAGAGGTCCTTCACATCCCTTGTAAGTTGGATTCCTAGGTATTTTATTCTCTTTGAAGCGATTGTGAATGGGAGTTCACTCATGATTTGGCTCTCTGATTGCCTGTTATTGGTGTATAAGAATGCTTGTGATTTTTGCACATTGATTTTGTATCCTGAGAGTTTGTTGAAGTTGCTTATCAGCTTAAGGAGATTTTGGGTTGAGACGATGGGGTTTTCTAGATATACAATCATGCCATCTGCAGACAGGGACAATTTGACTTCTTATTTTCCTAATTGAATACCCTCTATTTCCTTCTTCTGCCTGGTTGCTCTGGCAGAACTTCCAACACTATGTTGAATAGGAGTGGTGAGAGAGGGCATCCCTGTCTTGTGCCAGTTTTCAAAGGGAATGCTCCCAGTTTTTGCCCATTCAGTATGATATTGGCTGTGGGTTTGTCATAGATAGCTCTTATTATTTTGAGATACGTCCCATCAATACCTAATTTTTGAGAGTTTTTAGCATGAAGCGTTGTTGAATTTTGTCAAAGGCCTTGTCTGCATCTATTGAGATAGTCATGTAGTTTTTGTCTTTGGTTCTCTTTATATGCTGGATTACATTTATTGATTTTTGTATGTTGAACCAGCCTTGCATCCCAGGGATGAAGCCCACTTGATCATGTTGGATAAGCTTTTTGATGTGCTGCTGGATTTGGTTTGCTAGTATTTTACTGAGGATTTTTGCATCAATGTTCATCAAGGATATTGATCTAAAATTCCCTTTTTTTGTTGTGTCTCTGCCATGCTTTGGTATCAGGATGATGCTGGCCTCATAAAATGAGTTACGGAGGATTCTCTCTTTTTCTATTGATTGGTATAGTTTCAGAAGAAATGGTACCAGCTCCTCCTTTTACTTCTGGTAGAACTCAGCTGTGAATCCATCTGGTCCTGGACTTTTTTTGGTTGGTAAACTATTAATCATTGCCTCAGTTTTGGAGCCTATTATTGGACTATTCAGAGATTCAACTTCTTCCTGATTTAGTCTTAGGAGGGTGCACATGTCGAGGAATTTATCCATTTCTTCTAGATTTTCTAGTTTATTTGAGTAGAGGTGTTTATAGTACTCTTTGATGGTAGTTTGTATTTCTGTGGGATCAGTGGTGATATCTCGTTTATCATTTTTATTGCATCTCTTTGATTCTTCTCTCTTTTCTTCTTTATTAGTCTTGCTAGGGGTCTATCAATTTTGTTGATCTTTTCAAAAAACCAGCTCCTGGATTCACTGATTTTTTGAAGGGATTTTTATGTCTCTATTTCCTTCAGTTCTGCTCTGATCTTAGTTATTTCTTGCCTTCTGCTAGCTTTTGAATGCGTTTGCTCTCGCTTCTCTAGTTCTTTTAATTGTGATGTTAGGGTGTCAGTTTTAGATCTTTCCCGCTTTCTTTTGTGGGTATTTAGTGCTATAAATTTCCCTCTACACACTGCTTTGAATGTGTCCCAGTGATTCTTGTATGTTGTGTCTTTGTTCTCATTGGTTTCAAAGAATATCTTTATATCTGCCTTCATTTCGTTATGTACCCAGTAGTCATTCAGGAGCAGGCTGTTCAGTTTCCATGTAGTTGAGCAGCTTTGAATGAGTTTCTTAATCCTGAGTTCTATTTTGATTGCACTATGGTCTGAGAGACAGTTTGTTATAATTTCTGTTCTTTTACATTTGCTGAGGAGTGCTTTATGTCTTTAATTATAGAAAAAAATCTGAAAAAATTTTGTTTTTAATCTCTGAGTTTTCTTACATGGTTTATTAATCTCTAGTCTTACTAAATAGCTAGTATGCTGCTCTTGAAACAAATTAGACATTTTATATAATTCCGGTATTCTAATAATAATAGCTTTACATCTCAGAGTTTAAAACAAGTACCATCTTTTTCTATTTCCCCAATTAAAATAACTTTTTTAAGGTTTAATCTTCAGTGATTTTTGTAGTAATATTTTTGAATGTATTTGATTAGGATGATTCACTTATGTACATATCTGATGTCTCACTTTCTTCTGAATACATCTTTTGTTATCCACTTATTAGATCTAAGGTTAAGAAGTTGGAATAGGGATTTAAATCCAAATGCTACATTTGAATTTACAGGAGTCAGTGAGTTCAGGAAGTGTCATTATGTGCAGACCAATATCTGGCAATGGCAGTTGGAGACAAATAGGCTTCACCAGTCTCAAAGCCCTAGCTACTACCATAAGTCAACACTTCTCCTGGATCTTATCTACTTCAGCAAAGGAAGGCTACCCACTAAACCAGGCCCATGTGCTTTGGGTGAAAACTCCTAAGTCCTCTAGCCTCCTTAAACAGCCAAGCACACTGCCACTTTCTTCAATAACAATTACTGCAGCCCTGAGACTTTGGTAGCCTAGTGACTATAACTAGTGATGCTACAGTCTGGTCACAGTGTGATAAAACACCAGAGCAACAACAACAAAATATTGACTTAAGCCTTCTAAAATCTCTAAATATACCTTCAATAAATATGTTTTTTGCTACATAACAACTGCTTTCTACTTCCTGGACTAATGCTTGGCCTTGGATTGTTTTCATTCTTGAAATTGATTCAAAATTGTATATTTAACATGAAGGTGAATACAGAATTTCAGGCGTCAGCAAATAATATTTTCAAAATGATGCAAAATACGAATGTGAAATTGTATTTTTGAAGTTTACTATTCTTTCAAATTATATTCTAACACCTACCCACTCACACAATTTTTTATAACGATCTGCATGTTCTCTTCAGGTGGGAGAAAAACAGTATCAGAGTTCTTAATAATTTATAAAAGACAGAATGACAATACTATACAAGGTTTAATCAATTCACAATATTGTATTTACTGAATGAAAAACATTACTTTTAAAATCTTACTAAAGTATTAAGTAAATAAAGTATATGATTTCAATAAATCTAAAATACACATACATGAAGAAAATAGAACAAGGATTAAAATACATAAACAAACACATGAGGCCTGGTGTGGTGGCCCACACCTGGAAACCCAGCATTTTGGGAGGCCAGTGTGGTTGGATCACTTGAGGTCAGGAGTACAAGACCAGCCTGGCAAATATGGTGAAGCCCAGTCTTGACTGAAAATACGAAAATTAGCTGGACATGGTGGCATGCACCTGTAATCTCAGCTCCTCGGAAGGTTGAGGTAGGGGAATCCTTGAAGCTGGGAGGCAGAGGTTGCGGTGAGCTGAGATCATGCCACTTCACTCCAGCCTGGGTGACATAGTGAGACTCTATCTCAAAAGAAACAAACAAACAAAGAAACACCCCAAAAACTAATGAATAAAAAAAAATCAGTACTAGAAAAAGTGCTCACAGGAAACTCACATATCTGACAGAACACAAAATTCCTTTAAAACAAAAGTTCCAGAAGGGGCAAATAAGAAAACAAATTTAACATCTCGTATATAGAGTACAAATAGTAAACTGAAAAGAACCACGGGGGGAAAAATCAAAGTTTACAACTAGTTCTCTAAAAGAAGCTGAAAATCCCTCAAAAACTTCCTAGTGTCCATGTCTCTGTATTGCGAAAACGATCATAAAAATTTCCAGGAGTAGAACAATAAAAATGTATCTTAAAACTTCATAAACACTTCAAGTCTCACATACAAATTGTAATGGAAAATGGATCAGTCTGCAGTTTTTTCATACAGTTATGAACAAATTATATTTCCGCATACTTAAATTTGTTTTTTCAATATTCTAAGAAATTAACTTTTATATTAACAGTAGGCGATGTAACAAAGCAGGTCTTTATCAAGATAACTGACACTGGATGTCCATGGCATTACTCAGGTGGGTCTTAATTCCCAGCCAGATTCCCTCCCTGGACACACACTGAGGGTCCCCATCCATTTTGTAATCTCTTAACATTTCCTCCCCCGGAGGAAACTCTAAAATACAAGTACATGGAGAATGTAGAACATTTCCTCACACTGGAGCCCAGTGTTGTCTTCCAGATTCCCTGTGCAGTGGCCTGTCTTATCTGGGAAGGAAGGGCAGTTGGAGTGAAAATGACAGAGGGGAGAATGCATATCAGGGGAGCCTGGGCTCCTTGAAACAGAACATGACGGGCCTGGGAGAACCATTCCGAAAGGACGTAGACCTAGAAGGGCCTCAGGTAGACATCCGCACAGGGAGGGAGGGGGCCCTGGTTGAGCTCAAACTGAGCCCCAGTGGGTAGGAGGCCTCAAGGCAGACGAGGGAGGTGGTGCGTGATGATAAGACAGCTATCCCTTAAGCCTTGCTTCTCACCCACTGACTTTAGCCACATATGCATCATAGGTAGCTTAGGGTTCCCCAATCCTTAAATGTGGGTGTTACAGTTCCCTTATGGGCCCTTCTGCCCCAACCCATGGATGGCGTGGGATTGCTCACTGCAGTCTCCTCCATGATCCTTGGGTTCTCCAAGTAGGGCACAGATCCAGGACTCAAAGGCCTTTCAGTTCACATCCCTAGGCTCCTTGCCTGGCCTCCTCTCTGTTCCCTCTCTAATGCTGTCCCTCCCCTCCCTGGGGTAGAACTGCAAGGGATTGAGCCATAGGCCCTGGCTGATGATGTGGAAGAATGTAGAAGGGGGTCCACTACAGGTCACGTCAGGGTTCAAAGCCAGTTCCCCAAAGGCCAAGGAAAGACCAGCGAGGTCCTTTCCCATGATGCCCCTTGGCAGACTCGACCTCAGAAATCCTGCAAAAACCCAGGCAGTCATGTTCAGCCAACCAACTGAACAAGCTCAGGTAGGCCATATTCTGCCTGCAGCTGGAGGCTTGACCTTCACGATCCCAGAACCAGTGGACTGCAGTGGAATGAGACACCCTGTATCCTGGAGGCAGAGGAGCCAGGAAGGTTCAAGCCAGGCTGACCCTCTCACACACCAGCTCCCCTACCATGCTGGGAGGCATTCCTTACCAAGGATGCCAACACAATACTCCTGAATGATCACTTCACTGTGGAAGTAAAGGTTGTGATGAAAGTAAATCTTCTTCCTGCGGCCAGTAACCTGGATGTCTGTGTTCCTCCATCTGCCTGACCAAGAAGGAGAAAGAGGATGGACTCAATGGGACCATTTCATCTAGCGGGGCTGAGGTGGCCTGCTAGCTGGAGTGAAGCATGAGTTTCCCCTTCCCAGCTCTGCCACTGAGACACCACCGGGGCCCAGGGGGACCTCAAGCTGACTCAGACACCAGACCCCTCCCATAGCCCCCAGCTCCCCAGCCTGACCATCATGTAGCACAGCAGGACTTCATTATGGTTTCTGACCCATGCCGACATCTGGGTGTGCCAAACAATCTACCTCTGGTCAAGGAGCCTCCAGATGATTGGGTGGGCAAGCCTCGTGAAACCCTGCAATTTGCAAGAGCACAGAGAATGTGGAGCAGGGCTATATCCCAGACATATGGCCTGTCACCCTCCCTTGTTTATCCTCTGCCTCTGTCTGGAGAGGAAGCAACGTCACAACTATGGTTGTTTTTGGGGTGGGTGGAGCCAGGCCAAGACAGCTGAGCTGACCCCGGACCGGAGGCGGAATAAGTGGGCAGGTGGTTGCAGCTTAGGGGCAGGGGGCGGGGTGATGTGAGGCGATTGCTTACTCAGGGTTCATGAGCTGCAGGAGGCCCTGGTGTGCAGGGTGCTGGACATGCTCTGCTGATGTCCGGGTGTATGGTGTCCTCTTATCCCGGTCTTCCTGAGGGTTGGGCCTGTACACTTGAGGGAAGCCCTGTAGGTAGAATGGGCTGCAGCGTTGTGCCTCGTGCTCCCCCTGGGGCTCGCGTGGGTGCAAAGGAGGTTATATATGCTCAGGGCCTACACCGCTTTGGGTGCAGCGCCGGCAGAGGGAAGAAAGCATACTGGGGAGCTGGTGCCTGCCTTGTGGAGGTCAGCAGCCCGATGCACGGCGAACCCGAGTCTTCAGCACCTTGTGTTTCTGGGGTGAGCCTGTTGGAAACAGGCACTCAGAGCGGGGGTGGTTCAATGGCTGGCACGGGCGTGCGGACTCCCCTTCCTCCAGGGCATTTCCCAAGGAAACGTACCCTTTAACTTTCCGCTGTGAGTGAAGGGCCCTTGGTACTGCGATTCTCCCTTGTGAGTGCCGTGCTTGGCTCCCCTTCCCTACCACGTACTCTCACGGCTCCCACTAGCAAGCTGGCCTCTGATCTGCAGAAACCTGGCCTCGACTCCCACCCTGTCCCCCATCTCCTGCCTCCTGGCTGACCCCTTGCGCCTCCCACCTGGCTCCTCCCCCCACCCAGCCCCCATTCCCCCCCCCTGAAGCCCGATGCCTAATCCCCTGCTGCTAGCCATCCCAAATCGGCAGCTGCAAAGATATGGCTCTGGCCCAGAAGCCGGAGATGCCCTGTGGCCTTGGGCATTCACGGAGCCCAGCTCCAAGTGAAGGATCTCCAGCAAGTCCATTGACTCCCCAGGTATGCTGGGTCCAGGGCCAGGCTTGCCCGCTGGTTCACCTTCTGCCACTCCACGTCGGTCTTCTCCTCAACCACCACCTCCACCTCAGCCGTTATGTCTTCCAACCATCAGCACCACCTCCTCTTCCAAGGCTGCGTCCTTGCTCTGTGCCCCGGCTGTCCTCTCCAGCAGAGCCTCCAGCCTGAACACTGTGCCCCTCTGGTGCTCCCGCAGACCCGGGCCTATGGAGTCCAGCCAATCCTCGTCACCCCTAGGCTCTGGGGGCCGCTCCTCAGGAGGCCCCCTCCCCAAAAGGCCCATGGGCAGCGACCTGCTGAGAACCTAGTCCCACACCTATGTGGACCCAGGTTTCCTAAGGAGTCCCGATGGGCCCGCAGATTGCAGCACTCGCCTTGGGGCTCAAGTCCCCTGCAGGGTCAACTGCGCACAGGAGCTCGGGAGCCAGAGGAGGAGGACCTGGGCTTGCAGAGCCCCACCAGCAGGCACGGAAGCCGCTGCTGCGCGTGTGGGAGCCTCTGGATCAGCAAGGCAGTGCACAACAGCATGCACGCAGGCCGTCGATGGCCAGTCCTGGAGGCTGGCCTCCTGTTTGCCCAGGGCATAGGACAAGAGGCCCTTTGGAATGCTCCTTGGAATACAGCTTCCTCAGGGAGGAAGCATGGAACGCGGAGCCTGTATTTGCTTAGGCCTGGGAGAGTGCGAGCCGGGGTTCTGGCCTCTGGAGCAGACGAATTCCACCTCAGCATAATCAGGTGACTTTCCTCCCATGCTCCGCCCCGACCCCCTTTCCCCGGGACACCCGCCGCCGCCCTCATCCCAGCAGCCAGAGTGAGTTCTCTGGATCTGCAATATTCCATACCACCTACCTGGCCTGCCTAATGAAGTGAGATGTTTCACTGTGGGTCAATGATTTGTTCCCTGTGGGTCAATGATTTGCCACACTCAGGATGTCAGTTAGGGCACAGGGCTTCCATACCCACAGTTCCAAAGGCCACGCCGCCTGCGTGTGCCTGGACACAGAGCTACCTGGCACAAGCTCCGAGGGCTTCTCAGAGGAGGCTTAACCCAGGAGGCTGGGACTGCAGGCCAACCTGGGTTGGTGCAGCCCAGGGAGGGGCCCACATCCTTGCACTGATTGGCCACGCAGGGAGGCCGGCGGTCTTGGCACGGCTCCCGGAGCCCTTTGAGTGCAGTCCATTAGGAGGTGTCTGGAAGCCTGGGGCTGGCGCCCTGAGGGACCGCCGACCCACAAGCTCTAGTAAGGGCAGCGGCAGGGTTCCTGTGGCGTGGGTCGGGCAGCACAGGTGGTGGTCTGTGGGAGTCCGGAGAAGGGCACTGTCTTCAGGATGGAGGCTCTACAGGAGGGGGCTCCCTGGGCGCAGAGCGAGGAGGCAGCCTGGGTGGAGGAGGCGGTGCTGGTGTTGGATGACATAGTCGCGGAGGTGGAGGTAGTGGCCCAGGAGGAGGCCGACGTGGAGCGCCTGGAGGAGGACCAGCGGGCACAGCCTGGCCCTGGGCCCATGACCCCAGAGTCGACACTGGAGGAACTACTGGCCATTCAGTTGGAGCTAGAGCCGGTTAATGCCGGAGCCAGGAAGGCCTTTTCTCAGCAGAGGGGAAAGATGGAGCGGAGGCGCAAGCCCCACCTGGACCGCAGAGGCTCATTCATCCAGAGCATCCCTGGCTTCTTGGCCAGTGCTGTAACCTTGTCAGTGTTTCTTCTGCCTTCTAGTTGAGAGGTGCTCTTGGAGAAGTGTAAGTAACTTAACGGGCAGCTCGGCATCGATGTGACTATTTGGGGAAAAACAGTGAGTTGCCATGGACAAGTGTGGTTGTAGAAAGCCGGAGCAGACGCGGGTACTCGTTTCCTGCATGCGGCAGAGAAACCCTTCGTGAGGCCCAGCAGCAGACGTTTGGGGCATCTTTTTCAAGAGCAGAAGCAAGTTCTCACCAGAACAGGTTTTTCTGTGAATCAAGCTATTGTTAAGGGAGTGTGATTGCTCCCCCTTGCCAGTCCGATCTGGGACTGGGCGTCTTCCGGTATAAGCAGATTCTGCCACTCCTCAGACACAAGCAACCCTCTGCAAATCGTCCCTCCCCATGTCAGTGCAGTCGGCCTCAGAAGTATACACCCTCTGTGAACCCAAGAGGCCTTACTTCAGGGGGAAGAGAGGAAAAAAGGAGGTCATATATGGAAGCACATCTGAGAAATCCCCCACCCCAGCCTCTGGGTGCTCTTCAGCCTTCTTCCCTGTTGCTTCTAGCTTTTCCTTCCATTGCATCTAAAGGCTCTTTGACCTAAATCAGATTGCAAACCACCTCCAGATGTCAGCCCTGATCTCTGACCAAGATGAAGACATGCTGAGCTACATGATCAACTTGGAGGTGAGGCAAGGAAGACTGAGTCTAGAGGGTTTAGTAGGGGAGGGTAAGGGAAATAATTTATTCCTGTAAGCAACAGTGGGCACCTTATCTGAAAACGTATTTAAGTTTTCTCCACCTTGTCCTGACAGGTGAAAGAAGCCAAGCATTCCGTTCTTCTCTGCAAGATCATGTTGTTCTTTCAGAGTAACCCCTACTTCCAGAATCAAGTGATTACCAAGGAATATCTCATGAACCTCACAGGTAACAGGTGGCTCCCACGATGGGTAGTGGAAGGAAGATGGTGGGTGGATCATTGCCGTCGTGATCCAGCCCCCTTCCCACAAAATCCTGTCTCTGTGGAATACAGGGCTTCCCATTCCACTCCAATTCAGTGGTATTAGGATTATGAAGTTAAGGCCTATCGCCTATCACCACAGACACCACAACAGGAGCCTTAACTTCTTCAGCTGGTTTTCTGACCACAACTTCGCAGGATCTAATAGGATTGCTAACGTGAGTCCTCACTGGGAAACATCAGGAATGACCCTGCTATGTTCCCGGCCGCATGGGTCACCAGTCTGAAACCTGATGAAGTCTTTCCCGATTGATTCTTCTGATAGATCCTATGTAAGGGCCTGTGGCCCAGTTCCCTGCAATACTACACGAGGATGAAGCCACCTGAAGAGCGAACAGAGATTTCAGGTGAGCTGCTCAGTTGGAACTGGAGCTGTTTGATGCCCACTATGAGGGGTTTGACACACCTCCCTATTCAGGGAGCCTGGGTGCTCATTTCATACATGTAGAAATTCCTTGAGAAGAAGACACAGAGTGACAGAATCTGGGAGATTCAAGGCATTGGGCTGAAAAAGGCTCATTAGAGACTGCACTGTCAAGCAGGTTATAGCTGTGGAGTCTGAAGCCCAGGGAAGCATAGTGCATGTCCAGACTCACTGAGAAGTAAAGCTGAATCATTAACTTCAATCTGTGGCACTTGATTCCATGGCCGTCAACCCTACCGGCAGTCATCCTACCAACCCCTTAAGACTGGGCTCCCTGAATGGGCCTCCTTGTCGCCTTTGCCACCGACCACAAAAGACTGTTTCAATTGATGGATTTTCTTAAGCTATTGCCCCATCAGATTTCTGTGTGCTTTTAGTATGCAATGCATCTTGTAAGCTGACTCCCATCATAGAGAATACTGGGAATGGGGCAGGTATTGCAGAGAACAGTTTGTAACACATGGTAGGAAGAGGCTTAAGAGATCACAAATGGGGAAGGGGTAGTCTTTTCTCGGCAGGCCTTAAAATTAAAACATTTTAAAGTATGGCCCCGAGGAAATACATTTTGATATGCATTTGTGTTTCTCTAGGGGACTCCCAGATTTTGAGTTGAATATGATGGAGCATCAGACTTTACCTAAAACAGCACAACTCCTAAAAAGTTACTACAGTATGCAGGATATCAGTACTCAGCATGGTCTTATGCACAGGAACTAAAGGAAAAACAGACCCAGTCCCAAAAAATGCAGACAGGAAAAGGGGGTAAACTTGGATTGTATGGAATGAAAAATAAATACTATTAAGGATGTATGATTCTGCATGTATGTGTGTGTGTATGTGTGTGTGTCTGTGTGTGTGGGTATGTTTATCCTTTGGATTCAGTTGTCATAATGAATTGGTCAATCTATATGTTTTATTCTCTTCATGGAAATGACCACTCCATGTCAGAGCTAGGCCTCCAATGTTGTAGAGTGAATGGGTATGGAATACTTCGGGATTCTTCCTGCAGGACAGAGTTGGGGAGGTAAAAGAAAGAGAAAGTTTAGTTGGAGGCTCACTTCATCCTATGGAAACAGAGGTAGTTCAACAAAAGGGGTTAATGGGCACTAAGATATCCAGGGCCCAGTTTGCTGGGATAAGGCACTTCCAAAATCCTTCATTTTGGGTGTCATCAGACACACTAAGATAGCACAAGACGATGGAAATCTGAAAGTTCACTTTCGTGTTGAAGTCACATGTTCTCCTTTTAAAGCGGAAAGCATAATCCTTTTCTGGGACAATCAGCATCTCAGGACAAGGGGTCCCATCACTGTGAGAAGAAATAGGTTTGTAAGGTGTATGGAGGGACTGTGGAAAAGTTTACAGAGGTATGTGGGAAGGCATTCAGGATACAACTTTTTTTTTTTTTTTTTGAGATGGAGTCTCACTCTGTCACTCAGGCTGGAGTGCAAATTTCGGCTCACTGCAAGCACCACCTCCTGGGTTCACGCCTTTCTCCTGCCTCAGCCTCCTGAGTAGCTGGAACTACAGGTGCCTGCCACCACGCCTGGCTAATTTTTTATATTTTTAGCAGAGACAGGGTTTCACCCTGTTAGCCAGGATGGTCTTGATCTCCTGAGCCCATGATCTGCCCACCTCGGCCTCCCAAAGTGCTGGGATTACAAGCATGAGCCACCGCACCTGGCTGCCTTTTTTTTTTCTGGCATACTTGACTAAGGGAAAACACAAACATGCAGAAGTGAGGGGAGAGGGTGGATTTGTGGAATATAAGATGGTCAGAGGATCCACGCATGGACTTTCCATCACTTGATGAACCAGAATATGGACACTGTTATTGATGTTTGCATCTTTAGTTGGGCTAAGCTTTTCTCCAAGATTCTTATTAGGTGAGGCGCCAATAATGTATGTAGCTAACGGCATTACCAGCGCATTTGGAGCTCAAGCAAACCCTAGTGAGACTCTATTCTCCCCACTGATTGGCACTGCAGATTGTTTCTGGAGCCCAGGGCCCTTTTATTCTCTGTGGCCTTTTCAGCATACTTTGCATAAGGTTAAGAATTTAAAGAGTGGGAATGGGGCAGCAGATTGGTGTGTGCACTCAGGGCAACTCAGATTGGGAAATGTGTGGGGACTTGCCTACCATAAGGTCGTTTGAAAATGTCTTGCCGCAAATTTAATGCATAGGAAAAAGTTGAGGAAAGGATCTTGCAATGATTTTTCTAGGAGGTAAATAGATAAGGAAAATACGGTGAGTAGATGCCAGGGCTAGTTTCGGAGCTAGCCGGTTTTAAACTGGTAGTAGGGGAACAGCTTTTCCCAAGGCAGGCAGCAAACCAGGAACTGTCTATAATGGACCGGCGTGCCATGGGCTGGTGACTCCGCCATATTGGCCACCCCAAAGAGTGAACATGGCTGACTGTGCTTCTTCCTCGAATCCTGCATGCAGTTCAGTCTAGTGATTTCATATGAGCTCCATTGTTTAGGTATTATCAGAGATCGTGCTGAATTATACAGTCTGTCTAATGCTTCTTCCACTGAATATCCATACATGTGGGCCACAGATGCTAAGGTCACTGACGAACTTGCATTCTGTCTCAGTAACACTGAAACACCTCTGTTATTTCTAGTGTCAGGGTCTTGGTGTTTTTTTCATGTTTAAACTGCCAAGTGTGTGTCTGTATTTGCGTATGTTTATTTCTCTATGTGGTTTTGTATTTTTCTCTGACTCCACCTATGTCTCTGTCTGTCCCTATGTTTCCACACTGCCTGTTTTAATTTGTATACACCTATCTCTACAACTGTGCTAGACTTTGTATCTGTGTCTTTGAACATCTGTCACTGTCTCTCCCTTCCTTTGTTTCTTTCCTTCCCTTACACCCCTCCTTTCTTCCTTCCCTTCCTTTCCCATGCCCCTCTCTCCATCTGCATCTTCTATCTTCCTATCCTTTATCTGAATTTAGTTTGTAATTCTGAATCTGTTGGCAGTGGCATCAGATTATTGTTTTCATATCAGGGTGAAATTCCTCTTATAAAGACTCTCAGCTGAAGGAGATGAGTTCTTTTTGTGAGACATCATGAACCATTTATTTCAAGCCTACCTAGAAATGACAGTGTTAAAAAAAATAACTGGGCATTACAGCAAAGCCAAAAGTCACAGGGATCCCACTCATACCACTCAGTATATCCAAAAGGTGGAAAAGAGGAAAAGCGAGTTATGCCTGTGGCCTCCAAAGCAGAGTGAGAATTTTCAAGAGATTGTGTCAGATTATTCTCCAGGAGGCAGCTGTAGTTCATAGGTATGTGTTGTGTAAACACAAGCGCGATGATGAACCAAAGAAAATGTACTTATCCCTATGTTTTTCTTTTGTATTATCATTTTAAGAAACATTGTGTATACAGAATTTCTTCATGACATGTCATAAACTATTGTTTAATGAACTCATATCTGAGTTATTCATTGTGTCAAACAATGTCAAGGAATCATGATTCGTTATGACCTGTTACAGATGGGTGATGTGAAACAACAAAATGAGAGCATACAGAAAGGGCAGATCATGGTCTGAGAACCTCACTGAGAGGTTCAGGTGAGCTGAATGCATGTCAGGGATATTTGTTATTATGGGCTTTGAAGCCAAAGGACGTACTCTTTGTACTTTCATGTCTTTTAACTCATTTGGGGAGTTCGGTTTATTATTTACAGTGTTCTCTCTGCCCTTTCTCATTGTTTTTTCCAGCTGGGGCTGTTACTATTTGAAAGCTGGTTTCTTTCATCAGATCTCATAGACTTTAATGATGTTTCATTTATTTTTATTCTCCTCACACGACATAGTTTTAATTTACCTAATTTGACTCTTTTTTGTTGGTTTGTTTTCTGAGAATGGGTCTTACTCTGTCTTCTAGGTTGGAGAGCAGCACCACAATCTCAGCCCACTGCAGCCTGGACACCCCACACCCATGTGATCCTCTCAACTCAGGTTCTCACATAGCTGGCACTACAGGTGCATGCCACCCCTCCCAGCTACGTATTAACTAATTAATTACTTTTTAGACACGGGTGGGCCCATGTTGTCCCAGGTTGGTCTGGAACTCCTGAGTACGGGCAGTCCTGCCACCTCACCTCTCAAAGTGCTGGGATTACAGGTGTGACCCAGGGCCCTGGCATGGCTTTTTGAGTTTTTTGCTTTTTTCTTCTGCCTCCTCACGTCTTCTTTTGAAACATGCAGTGAAGGTTTCAATTCATAGACTATAGTCTCCAAGCCTGTAATTTCTATCTTTCAGTTGATCATCTACATTGGGATTTATTTTTATTTGAATGTATATGTTTTAACTTACCAAACGACATTGCATTCTTTCCTGTGTCATGAAAAATACATTGATACGGGTAGAAAGGAATAGCACTTCTTTATAATACAATACTTTATTGACATTTATTCTCTTGAGGTATTTACAATTTTATGTTTATTTTTTAAATTGTCTTATGAAATGATACATATTTATAATTTAAGGGGTGACGTTCAAAAGGTCATATACGTTATGCATGAGATACATCCAGCTGATCAGCACATGCATGATCTCACCTACTTGTCATTTTTGAGGTGATAAAACTCGACATGCACTGTCTTAGAATTTTGTAGAGGAATTATGCGTTATCACTAGTTATAGTCAGCATGCTGTAGAAAAGTTTTTAACCTATTCCTCCTTTCTAATTAGAAATATGTATTATTGATCCAACATCCTCTTCACTAAACACCACCCCACCAGTGGAGTCACTACTGCTGTGAGGTCCACTTTTTAGATTTCATGTAAGAATGAGGTCATGTGTTATTTGCCTTTCTGATATATGGCTTATGTCACTTAACAAAATGGCGTGCATACATTCAGCAGATTCAGACATACTGTCACAACTGGCTATAGCGAAACTGTAAAGAGTGCAGCAATAATTGTATGGGTGCATGCACCGCTTCAACATGCTGATTTGTGTACTTGTGGGTGTGCCCTGGTATTCTGATTTGCTGCATCACATCGTGGGTGGTTCTACTTGTAGACTTCTGAAGAGTTTTTATACTTAAATAAAAGCCATAACGTTTCTTGTAATGCCTGCACTAATTTACATTCTCACCAAAAGTGTGCAAGGATTTCCTTTTCTCTGCATCCTCACCAGAAATGAGGTGGTGTTTTTTGTTTTTGTTTTTGTTTTTTGCCTTTTGGATAATAGGCATTCTGACTGAAGTGAGATGAAATATCACTGTGGTTTTTATTTGCATTTTCCTGATGCATTAGGGATGATGAGCACTTTTTACTGTGTCTTCTGGGCAGCTGTATGTCTTAGTTTCACAAATGACTATTCACATCCTTAGTCCATTTGTTTTCATGCTATTGAGTTGTTGGAGTTCCTTATGTACTGTAAATATTCACCCATTAACAGATGTATGGTGATCCAATAATTTTTCCCATCCTATAAGATGTCCCTTCCCTCTGTTTAGTTTCCTGTGGTGTGCTGAAGCACTTTAGATTGATATAACCCTATTCTCTATTTTGCATAGTGTTTACTTTGCTCTTGCAGTCACTTTGAGACCATCATTGCCCATACCAATGTCATGGAGCTTCTTCCTTGTATTTTATTCTGGTATTTTTATCATTTTAGGTCTGACATTGGAGTTTGGTGAGAAATAATCTACTTTTAAAATCCTTTATGTGGACATTCAGGTTTTCCCCAACCTAGTTTATAGAAGATATTCGATTTTCCATTGGGTGTTCTTGCTTCTTTGGGAAAACGTCGTGAGCTGCAAACGCAGTGAGTTAGTTCTGGGCCCTGATTGTTTTTAATAAGCTCATGTCTCTCCTTTTCTGCCAGTATTGTTCTATTTTGGTACGTAAAACTTTGTTATATATTGTGAAGTTAGGTAGTGTGATACCTCGAGATTTGTGCTTTTTACTGGATTGCTCTGGGTCTTCAGGATCCTCTGCCATTTCATAGCAAATGGAGAATTCTCAGATTGTTTTTCTATGAAGAATGGGTCGTTGATATTTTTACAGGGGTTGTATAGAATCTGTAGATCACTTAGGTAGTGACGATGTCAATCACATTTAGACAATGTGTGTCTGTGTGCACAGGCTCAGGGCCAAGAGATACTGGGTGTCATCACCAATAGTGAGATGGGCCTTAATGTCCAGCCAGATTTCCTTGCTGGACACACACAGAAGGTCCCCTTCCATTTTGCCATCTCTTCACATTTCCTCCCCGGTGAACCTTGTGTGGTCCTCCAGATTGCCTGTGTGATGGCCTGTCTTTTCTGGGGGTGGGCAGGGGCTGAGTGAATGAGCATGGCAGAGGGGAAAAAGCATGTCAGCAGAGCCTGGAATCATCGAAATGGAATTTGACAGACCTGGGAGAGCCATTCTGGGAGGGTGTAGACCTAGACAGACCTCAGGTGGGCAACTGTGTGGAGGGTGAGAGCACCCTGGTTGAGTCCAAACTGAGCCTCAGGTGGTAGCAGGCCTCAGGGCAGGGAAGGGAGCTAGCAAAGGATGATGAGGCAGCCATCTCTTCAGCCTGACTTCTCACCCATTGACCTTAGTTACTTATGCCTCTTAAGCAGCTTAGGGTTCCCCCATCGTGAAATGTGGGTACTACAGTTCCCTGATTGGCCTTTCTCCCCCAGCCCATGCATGGTCTGAGTATGCTTACCGCAGTCCCTGAGCCTTGGCTTCGCTATGTGTCCTAGCTCCAGGACCCACAGGCCTCTCATCCCCCAGCCCTGGGCTGCTCCCCAGCCTCCTCTCTGTTCCCTCTCTGAGGGCCTAACTCCCTTGGGTAGTGCTGCATGAGATTGATCCACAGGCCCTGGCTGATGATCTGGGGGACTGGGCAAATTGGTCGTGACAGATCAGGTTCTGGTTCAAAGCCAATTCCTCCGACGCCAAGCAATGACCAGCAAGGTCCTTTCCCATGATGCTCCACCGCCACCCCACCTCAGCAACCCTTCATATGCTGGGCTGTCACCATCAGCCAACCAGCTGAAGAAACTCAGTTAGGTGTGTCCTGCCTGAAACTGGGGCCTTCACCTGCATGACCCTAGAACCACTGGACACAGTGGAGCCAGTCACCCTCTATCCTGGAGCGAGAGGAGTTGGGAAGGCTCATGCCAGACCTAGCTTCCCACATACCACACCCTCTACCATGCGGGGAGGCACTCCTTACTGAGAATTCCAATGCAGTACTCCTTAATGATCACTTCATTGTGGAAGTAAATGTTGCGATGAAAGGCATACTTCATCCTTCCACCAGTACTCAGGATGGCTGAGTTCCTCCACCTGCCTGTCCAAGAAGGAGAAAGAGGATAGTCAAGGGACAGTGTCACCTAGGTGGGCTGAGGTGGCCTACTAGCTGGGGTGAAGCATGCGTTTCCCCTTCCCAGCTCTCGCAATGAGACACCCCCATGCTCCAGGAGGACCTCAACCTGACCAGGACCTTGGAACCCTCCCCCATGCTCCACATCCTGACCTGCAAATCCATCTTGTAGCTTTGCAGGAGTTCCTCGTGCTTTCCGAGCTACTTGTTCTCACCAGAAATAATCATAACTTTTAAACTGTTCTTTATGTCAAATTAAATTTTTCATTTTTATTACCTCATGTGTTGGATGAGGCGTGTATTTTTAAATTTATTTTCACACTTATTGTACTTCTGTGATAAACAGTTTACTAACATTCATACCATAATTATCTTTCAGTTTTACTTGTCTGTTCCTAAAGATTCACTGAAACTAAGAATTCTATTTATGCTTGTATCTTTCAGCAACCATATGTCAGATAATGATGCCTATTACTGCAGAAATCACATATACAGGTCCAAAGGGAGATGAAGAAGAAGAAGAAAGCAAGCTTTAAAGTCTATACATTCCTAATACTGCATCAGAATCATAGTGAAATCAAAGAATGATCACAGTCAATTCCATCTCATACCTACACTAAAATATGAAACTTCAAAAGAAAAGAAAGTTAAGAACTTTTGGCTTGTAAAAATTTTCCTATATAGATAAAATTATTGGTAACTGTATCTCACTAGAAAATATAAATAAAAATCCATGTTTTGTATATGTCTAAATATAAATATTTTTATTTCCATCAGTTATGACATGCAAGCAAGTAAGAAAGGTACAATACAATGATATATAGAAATTTCTGTCTCAAAATATTCAATTGAGACTATTAACATTATGAAAACCATAAAGAATGCTTCATGAAACTACATTATACATTACTTTTTAGTACTTTAGTTACGTTCTAAATAAACGGCAAATTAAAGGGAATTATTCAACATTATTTATTACTAGTACCGTTTTTGTACTTGAGTAATCCTTTTGAAATTAAGTATTTAAATAAAACATTAAAAACAAATTATACTGACTGATTTCAGCTTTTGATGAAATCATATGTCTGTATTTGTAGTAATGTGAAGTATAACTTTCTCCCCACAATTAATCTTTTATAACACCAGTGTTATTGTTTGCTCTGATACAAATACTGTGATATCTCATGGCTTTAATGTATCCATATATTACATGCTTCCAGAGAGTAGGCTTCAGACAGTTGGAAAAATTACATTTGTGACAAAATTCTAGGAGAGAATGGTAAAATGGGAGAATAGTTTCTAACTGTTGGTTAATGGATTTGTATATATTTAGATATAGACACATATTTGCACACGGCAAGTTTGCATATGTACATATAAATTTATATGAGATACACATAATATATGGCTTGTGTAATCTTTTAATTCACAATTTTATATGTTTGAAATTTGACAAGCAGTTACCTTAGCTATACTCAATTTGATGGAAAGCCAACAAAATCTCTGTGAACATTCACTTTAATTAATCCGATAATGTTAACTGCCGATAGCTTCATTCTCCTTGTTAGTTGTTGGCAACCGGAAGGTTGATTCTCACTCTAATTACCTCTCAGGGTGAGATCCACAAGAGACTGCCACCTTGCTGTGCATTGTGACCTCTGACTCCTCCTCTTTTTTCCTATAGCAGTCTTACCATTGCATATTTAATAAACTTTGTACATGGTTAAAAGGATAAAAGCTCAGCGAAATGTCAAGCCATGCTGTGAAATGTTCCATTGTTTCTACATCTCTAATTGACCTTTCACATTATACAGGACAAGAAAAACAATTCAATAGGTTCGTTAGTATCCAGTCCAATGCACTGTTTCTTATTAATATGCCAGAACCATCCCTTCAAGGCACCGACATTTAAACACAGCTGGACATCTCAAAATCTCTTCTCATTAATAACCATTTTGTTAATCACTGTTGCCCAGAACTGGAATCTGACTGTGAAATCCCTGGGTGGAAATTGCTCTAATAGCTCAAACTATAGGAATGACTGTTTCTCAGCATAATTACTGCTGTCATCTTACTGAAACATATCATATTAGATGGCAGCTTTTAGTTACATAAATCCTGTTATTAATTTTTAATGTCTCACATTTATATGATATTGCACAAGTAAAGAACTTTGATAACTTAAATGGTTAACTGAGCGGCGGTTAACTAAAACAACTCATAGCAATTCAAACATTCATTTACTTACTAGGAGTTCCATACATCATTAACTTCTGATTAAAACGAAGTTGGGAAATTGGTTACTAAAGTATGTATCTCAGGGTATTTTAAGAAACTACCCATGCCATATAGGATGCCTCACCTGCAAGGATAAAGCTTTAGCATAAATGTTTGAAAGCAAAAAAAATCTGAACAATACTGGCAACATGGCATCCCAATCGTGTGATCAAGTGCGTATTTGCGCATCTAAGGAGGCAACTTAAATGATGTATAATAATGCCATCTTCATCCACCCCAGTACCTCTTTTATTTAAAACAAACAAATGTTTCACTATTTGCAAGAAAAAATGAGTTCTTACTCTTTTGTGTAATTGGTATTTCTATTGAGTTGTTTTAGTCTTCCTATAAACTGTGAATGCTTACTAACTTTATCTGTAAAGTGAGAATGTAACTGTATTTATCTCGTAATACTATACTATGAGATAATATGACTCAAGAAATATAGATTTGCCTAGATAACACCTGGGATGTACTAAGCAATACGTAATTCTTCTCATATCAAATGCCTATCATAATTCTTCAAATATTGCCTTAATACAAATACAGGTGTTTTATATATAAAATAAATGTGTTTCATCCTTAATATCTCTCTACATTTGTCTTCATAACCTCAACACAAAACACCCATGGAATCCGTTTTCAGCTGAGCTGACTAGCAGTTATTAGGGTTTAAACAAACAGAATAAAGATTTCAACAGTAGATGACTAGATACAAGAAATCACACTTTTATCATAAGAAATAATTATTCTCAAGTGCCACTGCAAATGCAGACTTGAAAAAAAAATTAAGTCTAACATATTGCAACATTCTAAAATCTAAAATTTCCTCTTTGAGATCCAGTGATTCATGCCTGGAATCCCAGCTTTTTGGGTGGCTGAGAAGGGAGGACTCTTTCAAGCCCAGAGTTGGAGACCAGCCTAGGCAACCTAGCAAGAACTAACTCTACAAAAGTAATTCATTAATTAATTAGGGCATCATGACACGCATCTGTTGTTCTAGTTACTCAGGAGCTCAAGGTTGCAGTGGGCACTGATGGCACACTGCACTTCAGCCTGGGTCACAGGGCAAGAATTTGTCTCTAAAAAATAATACAATAAAACAAAACAAAACAAAATAAAAACACTTTCAGGTGTTTTTTGGAAGTTTGTATAATTGCTCCAAAAGCATAGACATTGTTTAAAGTTGAGCAGGTCATGGGGAATGGGCAGAGAAAATTGTTTGTATTTTTTTCCAAAAATCAAGATAAATATGTTAGAATATTAGTATAAATATCTAATAATCCTTTGTAAAATAAATACTGACAAATGTCAAGCCATTATCTTTATAGTCTTTTCCTTCAAAACACTCATAGCTAAATTGGAGAATGAAGAGAAGAACAATATTTGCACTGTACTGTGACAAGTATCACAACATATTTGGTAACTTAGTAGGAGGGGAAGAAAGTTCTTAACTGGGTTTAGAGGGGTTTGGGGAACCTTCTTAGGGTAGGAACAATCTACTGGGTCTGTAAGAATACACATTTGCAAGAAGAATGGGAGGAAAACATTGTGGGAGAAAAGAAATATTTTTTCTGTCAATGATAGAAGTACTAACAGACCATATGATGCCATCTGCCCAAATATTAGACCATACTAACTCAGTAAATATTTCTTGAATGAATCAATGAATGAAAGATATTGGGAAAAGGGTTCTGGAAGGGATTTTAAAAACCGTAAAAGGAAAGGTAAATACCCTTGACTTTATGATTTTGCCCTTTTTTCTTTGCATTCTTGTTATGTTTACTACCTCATAAGCTCTGTTTTACTTTTTCGGTCTTCACAAATATCATTCATGAATCGTTCCTCATACTACTCCTCTCTTGACCCTTTGTTATTACATTTGTCTCTGATATTCCTTTGTGTGTGGTCGTGGGTTTATATGCTCATAGATACATCAGTCGCTCTCCTGGCACTGTTCGGTAACAGAGAGGCCTAGCCCCTGGGAGACATGGTTCCTAGGCTCCCATACAAATTACTTCCTGTTTCAGTTCATTCGAGGGAGGGGTGACACTACAGAGATTAGAGAACAAGAAGAGGAGAGACGCCAGTTTGTGTCCCTCTCCTTCTCAATAGAGGATATGTTTCCGCAGTGATACCATGGCCTGCAGGACACCGTCTCTGTGTTTCCAATACCTATACCCTAACCCTAGACTCTTCTAATGCCATTTCCTCCAACTGTCTTCTCTAAAGAATTTGGGTATTACTATTGGAGATTTAAATTAAAACTATTGATATGGAAGGGAGGGCAGGCAAGTGCTGGGTAGAGCACGGCATGGTCCTTGGCTAGGGCTCCACCCTCAAGCCTGTGCTCACTGACCTAGGTGAGGACGCGCACTTCTGTTTTCTTGCCCAAATGTTGCATTTCCGAAGACCACCCTGGCCTGCCACACCTCCATCCCGTGATAAAAGAAACCCCGAGACCCCAGCAGGCATTGACACAGCAGCTGGGCGTCGAGAGGAACCATCAGCAGAAAAAGACACAGCAACTGGACCTCAAGAAGACACTGGAGGAAGGAGAGCACAAGGACAGAGGCAGCAGGCAATCCACCGCAGAAGAACATGGAGTTCTGCCAGGCTGTGGGAGGAGAGTCCTAAGCTGCCCCATTCCAAGGGAAAACCACTTTCCTGCTCCATCTCCCTTCTGGGTCCTCATCTATCTGCTGAGAACTTCCACTCAATGAAACCTTGCACTTATTCTCTAAGCCCACCTGTGAACCATTTCTTCAGGTTCACCAAGGCAAGAAACCCCTGAATTGAGATAGCTCTCTGTCTTTCCAGTAAGACAGGGTGTCTGATGGAGCTGACTAACACAAGCCACCTACAGATGGATAAATAAAACAACACCGTGTAACACATGACCGCTGGGGATTCTGGAGCTGTGAACATTTATCCCTAGATACTGCCTGGGATCAGAGCCCCACAACCTGTCCTCATTGCACGCCCAGAGAGGGAGGGGATAAGGGACGTTTTCTCCTTTCAGTATGAGTCTGTTTCCAATGCAGTGTGCTTTCTATAATCCTGCAGTGTTACCTCATTGCATATATTTGACAAAATAAGTTACAAACTATAAGTAATGTGAGAAGAAAATAAATGGTGGAGAATAAGGAAAACAATGAAATATTGTGTTAGTAAGGAATGTTTTTTACTTCATACAACAGAAAAAGTAAACATGAATTAAACCAACAGGGATTTCTAGTTTTCACTTGTGAAGTAGCCATAGTTAGACAGTTGCTGCCTTTAATCAGTTGCTCTGCTGCATGCTAGTAGCAGAGCTGCAAGGTAGTAGCAGTGAATTTTTTTGCTTCCTGGAAGGTGAAATCTAGCTGAAATTCAACACCATGCTGGCTCCAGTTGTTCCTAGCCAGCTTTGCCCACACCCTGGTTTTCCACAGTCTTATCAAGTCCTAGTTTATGCAGCTATTTTCATAGTATATTTTTGTTAGTCATGTGAAACAGCTGCCTGAGATTTGCTATGCTCCTGCAGTCACCTAGTATTTTTCCTGTCTCAAATTATGTGCCTTGCTCACTTTTCTCCTCAGGACACTATAGGATGTTCTTTAGCTGATTTTTTTAAAAAGAGCATTGCTAAACCAGTTTCATTTCCCTCAAATACTTTCGATAATTTCTGAGAAACTTATACAAGTCTCACCTAAATACCTGGCACTAGACCACTGCCCATTCAGCTGCCTGTTATTGATTTCTTTCGTTGGATAAGATTCCCCCGGCAGCAACTGCATGTGTCCTCCCACCTCCACTTGGTGTCCTAAAGACCAACATCTAATGTTTTAACTCTTAGATATAGCGTAAAGCATTTATAGGATACAAAACAACAATCAGATACAAAAGATTGAGTCACTCTTTTTTAAACTCTTATTTTATTTTATAGTTTGTCTTATCGGAAACTAGAGACCCAGAGAGTAGAAACAGTGCTTCCTCTTCATCCACCCTAATGCATCTCAAACATGTCTCATCACTTGCTTTGTACGAGATGTCCATGTATGAGCTCCCATAAAATGTTGCATAATTTATACATGCAAATAGTCCTATGAAACATTATTAATTTTTAAAGATAAATCCACATTCAAAAGTAAAGATTTTCAAAACCAGAAATAATTTACAGAAATGTTACATATTGTGGCATAATTATCATAATGTGGAAATGGAAATGTAGACAAACTTTCACATTGTTATTGAGAGTACTTTTCCTTAAAGACCTATAGTTCTGGCTATCTGCATTCCAGGAATATTTTTATTATATTTTACCACCTCATAACCAAATGACCCACAAGGTTATATTTTCCATGATAGAGTGTTTGACTAAAGAGTCAATAACTCTTGCAACAGAGAACATCCTTAGCAATTAGTTGACCAAAGTCTCAAAGTTCCCAAGGCCAATCCTTAGGGTTCAATCTCAGACTGTCACAGTGCTTTCTGTAGAACAGTGGCTTTAAGTAGGCAGAAATTTCCACGTTTATAATCTATTGGTGGAAAGTCTGGTCATAAAGTAAGAGTAGCAGATGTAACTCTCCTTTCATGACAAGTTTGACCCTCAGGAGATGATAAACTTATAGGAAAAAAAATAGCTTTCTCCATTTTCCAGATGAAATTAGAGTAAATATATGAACAATATTTCAAAACATTCTGGAAAAAAATTAAAGAAGAATATATTAGAAAACAAAAGTTTAGCCAGTATCAGTCTTTGACAACAAAGTTAACCATTTTACCTATACAGTATAAATGTATTTACAAATAAAGTGTATGCATAGGGAGATGTTTCTTGCACTGTACAAACTTTCTCCAGTCATATCCTAGGCACTCATTTAAAATAGGTCATTGATTGAGTTACAACCATCACCTTAATGCAAATAATACAGTAGAAAGTTTTTTAAAACAGAAGACATGTACACATTTGTTGGTCTTCCAGTTGTACTGTTTCTTTTGTATGCATGTGTGTATGTCTATGTAATTTTATATAGTTATAGAGAATTGATTTCATGCAAGTAATTCGAAAGTAACCAGATTTCCTTTGTAATAAAAAGGAAAATGATTACTTGAAATTTTAGTTGAAGAGTAAAACTGTGTAAGAATTTATCCTTCTCAGGGAAAAGAAGTGTTGTGCTTTGCAGACTGAAAGAGTTCTTTCCTGAGTAAGCCAGTGTTGGTATTTACTGCAGAAATAGATTTGTTTTGGTAGACCTCTGTAGCCAGCTACCTGCAGAGAAGGAAATCCTATTAGAGATAATTCTAAATAGAATAGTTAAATATTCTTTCATTTGGGTGAAGCTTTCACATATGATATTCTTTTATATTCAGCATAATTATAAGCATTTAGTTTTAACACACTTTCCAAAAAACTAAATTTATTATAAAAATTAACAAGAGAATTGTATATCCCTCATTTAAAATTTTTAGCCTATTCAAATCTAAGAAGTCCACTCTGGAATACATGAAAATGAGATATGAAATGAATAAGAAAAGAAAATACAGCAGAATGTACCAAATGTTTTTCATGTGTTGGGTGTACATATGTCTGTTAGCTTTTAGTGGCAGACATCGTAGATGCCTATGCATCATATAGTCACAGATAAATATTATTTCTCTGAAGGTTTAAATAGAAAGCTAGGAAAACACAACACGGCACATATGCTGAATTACATTTAAGCAAAAGTGAATTATACAGTTAAATGATATCTTCAAGGAGCTTCTGATGACTCTCTCACTCAGTGGTTTAAGGATTAATTAAAGTTCCTAGGCTCTTTCAAACTTAGAAACACTGTGTAAGTGCTATGCATTATCATGGTAAAATGAGAGTGAAGCATAAGTGATTTGCAGCCTCACAGGCTCTTTGAAATGTGTGTCTAGCCTGATGGACAGTTTTTACCAACAATGTTGGAAAGTGCTTATCAGATTTGAAGATGAAATTTGCTCCATTAAAATTGTGCTAATCTGCCAAAGCAATCTTTGTTCTATATATATATGTAGAGTGATGTTTCTCAAAATAGAAGAAAACTTGGGATATGATTTCAAAGGTAATATAATAAGGTAGAATTTTGACATCAATTGTAACTTGTCTATTATCATTTCATTGACTCAGCTGTTGCTCTTTTAATTAGTGCAACTAAAGTCCAGTTAATTTGCATAAAGGTAGCCATCCCATTTTTATACTTTTAAAGACACTCAGGAGACTTTTCACTGTTTCCATAAAGCTTATATAGATTTTATTAGCATGTTTCCATTATGTAGCCCTGCAATAATGTCAATTCTATAATGTAATATATCATTTCCTTTAATAATGTTTTTTATTTTTATTTCCATTTTTATTATAGATTCAGAGGACATGTGCAGGCTTGGTTCAAAGGTATATTGCATGATGCTAAAGTTTAGTCTTCTATTGATCCCATCACCTAGATAGTGAACCTTGTACCCGATAGGAGGATTTTCAGCCCCTGCCCCTCTCCCTCTGTCCCCACTTTGAAGTCTCCAGTGTCTAGTGTTCCTATCTTTATTTCTGTGTGCACCCAAGTTGTAGATCTTATTCATAAGTGCAGATATTCAATATTTGACTTTCTGTTTCCTCGTTAATTTGCTTAGGTTAATGACCTCCAGCTGCATCCATGTTGCTGCAAAGGACATGATTTTGTTCTTTTTATGGCTGCGTACTATTCCAGCGTTCATATGTACCACATTTTCTTTATCCCATCCACCATGGATGGGCTCCTATGTTGATGCCATGTCTTCGCTATGGTGATGAATATGAGAATTCTTGTGTCTTTTGGTAGCTTTAATGATTTATTTTCCTTTGAGCATATACTGAGTAATAGGATTGCTGGGTGGAATGGTAGTTCTATTGTTAGTTCTTTTAGAAATTCCCAAACTGCTTTCCACAGTAACTGAACACCCTCACCACCAGTGTATGAGTTCCTTTTGCCCTGGTACCTTGCCCACATTATTCTCCTTTTTATTATTTTGGCTTTTCAATAATAACAGTCATTCTGACTGTGTATGAGATAGTATCTTGTTGTGATTTTGATTTGGATTTCTCTGATGATCAGTGATGTTGAGCACTTTTCTTATGTTTCTTGGCCACTAGTATGTCTTAAGAAGGTATTTTATATAAACATACAATTATTTCCTGTACCGATATGTGAAATTCTGCCTATGTCCTTCTCCTCCTACTACATGATTTTACATGGATAATGAGTCAAAAAATGTGATGTGCTGGTGATATGTTTTATTTCATACATGTAAAATATTTTTCTTTGAAAAATACCACATGTTCTAATTTTTAATTTTCTTAATTCCTTGGAAGTGGCATTGGGGACAGGGGAATTTTAAAGCAATTACTTAACAAGGTGATTCCAATGTAAATAGTATATTGTTCATTATAAAGTTATTTTGTTTTTGAGTAAAATTTAAAAAAATATACAAATAGAAAATAATATAACGATACCAATTTAACCCACTTAAAAATAACAGCTATTAAGATATTCCATGTTCTATTTACATTACCTCTGGTTGTAATTGGAATATATGCCCTCAGGTTCATTTCCTTACTTCCATTTCCTGAGGCACCATTATCATGAACTTGGTATTACCTTCATATTTTTTAAATCTATTAAAATATTTATTTCTAAATAATACTGGTATTTTATAACTTTTTAATGTTTATGTGAATAAGGTATTATTTCACATATTTTATTCTGTTAACATTTTTGTTGAGAGTTGCCATTATTGATGGCATAGTTATCAGTCTACTGAATTCTCATATTCCATGATGTGTTTATTGAAATGCTACAATGAAAAACCTTCCCTATGCCTCTGGGTACACATGTGTGAGAGTTTCTAATGAATATGCTAGAAGAATGGCTGGACTGCAGTGTGTGTACAGTTTTAACTTTGAGGGGATGAAATATTCTCACTGGCTCCCTGGACTACCACTTTATTACTGTTGTTGATCCATGCTAATGGGCTTAGCATATGTCTTAGATTTTTCTTAGATTTTTCATTTTTAATGAAGTATTATTATAAGTTACATTGATTAGAACCAGCAAGCATGTGTTAAATGTTCATTTTGTTTAATAATTACAACTATTGTCAGGCCTCTATCAGTATATGAGAAGAATAAAATGTTAGCAGAATGATGACTTTAGTAGGGAGATAAATCTGAAAATCAACTTTATTTTCCTGACACAGTTCACACAAAACACAGATACTGCTACTTTTTCAAGGGCAGCATGCCGCAGAGTGAGTGATAGTAAATATGCACTGGGTCAGTAGTGGCTGGGGATGAGTAGTTTCTTCCAGTCTTGCCTGGTGATGGAAGAAGTATCTGACATAGTTTTTTTTTTTTTCCTACGTGGTCCACTTACATGACACTCCCATGTCATCATATGGTAGGTCTGGGGAAAATGAAGGAAATAATAGGCTAGATATATGTAAATTATGTGCTGAAAATAGAAGCTTAGCAAACAGAAAGTAGTCGATTCGTCTGGCCACAATGGTTTTGTCATCTCTTACATACTTACAACTACCTATTTATGGGCTGTTTGCTAATGACTATTTAAAAAAATCTGTTTCAGCAGCAATGGCCTAAAAATGCAACTAGGTGTTTAATTAAAAACCACTCAGTTTCCCTTTCAGTCAAATTATGGGTTGAAAAGTGCCAGTAAACACATGGTGTAATCATGAAGCCTTTGTAGTCCATGTTGGGACCACAGGCTAAGAGTGATATCCTGAAATCCAGAATACAGTGGGCTAAGGGGAAAAAGCAGCTGCTATTTCAGAAGGTAATACTTAGTTATATTAAGAAAACTAAGCCTGAAGATGACATTTTCACAGGTTAATGTGTGAATTCGAAAAAATTAAGCATATAATTCTGAGATGCCTGGCTTTTTATTTATATTACTATTTTTAAAAATCAATTGTGTACATTTTAATTCTAATTTTTCCACACTTAAGAAATATGCATCAGTAATTGTTAGTATGTTAGCTCCATTAGCTACAGAAGAAATTCCAAATAATTGAATAATGCCATTTAGATGTTTCAAATAGAAAATTAAATTAAAAAATGGTTTGAATTTTTAATCAATCATTGCAAACAAGATAAAGCTGTTGAAATTCTATTGTGCCAGAAATAAAACATTGAACAATGTGGGATAAACGATTTTTAATGTTTCATGAAAAAGCTACATATTGGTGATAACTTTTATTGCTGACAAGAAGAAGCAACTTTGGAAAAACTTGCAAGTAGCTTTATTTAAAAATCAATATAAAATTAAAAGAAATGCATTTTCCAGAAAAGAACTATGTATAATTATTGTTAAGAAACAGCTTAATTCATATAAATATGTTCCAGAATCGTTATTCTGCCTACTATTTCTAATATTTAAATAATAAATTTAAATAAGTTATTTTTCTCTTTTGCTTCAAGATATATAATTGTGGTTTTAAATTTTTGAAGGGAGTTCGTTTTCAAAAATAGTTGGAAGTTAACTATTTTATAGATCCATCCATACAGTAAAAACAATTTGCCTATAAGGAAATAATATATTAAATAATAAATGGTTTTGTATATGTTAGTACTCTTTTATCCTAAAAAAGTTTCCATTGGAACAATAAAGGTTTTAGTCACTCTAATTTTACTAAATATCATTAGATTGTCCTGTGGATTGATGGGAAAAAAACTATCATTCCTTACATTCTTGACTACACTCAGTAATTATTATTTTAATAGTTGACAAGCTAATGAACGAAAGTTAGAACCTAATGTGGTTTTCATTTATATCCCCGGATTACTAATGAGCTCAAGCATCTGGCCATTTTTCATTGGTCATTTGACTTTCCTCTTTTCTAAAAAGGATCTCATTATTTACCTGTACTGCTTTCTTCTACTGGGCTAGATTGTATATGTTTTTTCTTGTACATTTGTATGAGTTATTTTGATTATTTTGGATACTGGTGTTTTTATTTATATATTTTTCAGTGATGTTCTGGAGTTTTATAAACATCCAAGATAGTTTTTAGAATTTATCATCTGAAGATTTTCAAAAAGCTAACTCAGAAGTCATTTGGGGCCATAATGCTAACTTCAAATGAAAAAATTATTTTGCCACTTTAGCAAAACATGTTTTAAAGATACTAATTAGAAAGCACTGAAGTGCTCACTTCTATCTTTTTAATAAAACTTGCATTTAAATAGTCATTTCAACAAAATCCTTTACCCTTACAGTAAGAACCAATTATTAAATGTTGATTACCTAGCTCCTGGATGGTTGTCTAAATATTTCACAATTGTCATTTTGGTAATAATCACTTAGCATACTCATGAGAATTACTGGTTCTCCAGGTCTCATTCCAGGTGATTGAACCAGGATTTCGAAGGAAAATAGCTACAAATTTCTGGGTATATATTTTATTTATGACCCATGTAATTATTTGAGGATGTTTGTGAAACTCTGATCTGACACATAAGAGAAAGTAAAACAAGAACGACAAAAACCAAAAACAGAACAATAACAATAAAAAAATAAGCCACACACAAAGAATATCAAGCCAGGAGTCAGGAATAAATATGATATATTTTCCTAACTGCAGCCTTCTCAATTCATATGGTCCTATCTTCTTTTTCATTCTTGGTAAATACTACTCCAACTGTCTAGCACTTCACGGTAGTAATTAACCTGTTAGTTTGCAATTTAGCAAAATATATGAAACCTATTTCTGAACATTTTCTTTAGGATCATTTGTCTAGCTATACAACATGTGTCAGTTAATGCTATGTATGGCTATAAAATAGCAGTATTTAACAAAAATATTTGACCACTGTGGCAAAATTATCTTCTGTAATGATCCACTGCTACTAAGATTACATTGACATTTTGGAGACTGTACTGACATTTTGAATATCATATACTCAAGGAAGATCGGAAAGCGTCTTCAGATGTCATTGTCTATAATGATAAGAGTTAATACTCGTATTAACTTTCAAATTTTTCTATGTTAAAGCATGCGTGCAGGTATTGGATGAACAGGTAGGCCACTGAAGCATGGCTGTGGTTAAAGTTGTAAAAGTTTTGGCAAAATTGTGCACACCAACATCTCCACAGAAAATTTAGATTTTGGCTCAGCTAGGAGATGTTGAAGAAAATTATATTTTTTATTCTAAAAGATTCCCCAGCTGGTTCTTAAAGGGAGATAGCACAATATTGTGGAAAGAGGTAGTTTTGCAATCTGAAATTAGACTTTAAGAGAAGTTAGTGACTTTGAGAGTCAAATTTCAGATATATGAAGTGGGGTCTAAAATATCTAGTACCTGTGTGTGTACTTACAAAGATCATATAATAACAATTGGTTCCATTTGCCTTGTACTTTTCTGTAAAACAAAGACATCATTTAATTGTGTTACTTAGTATAGATTTGTGTGGGCATTTTTAAGGATCATTTATCTCATCATAAATAAAATGGTAATACTGGCAGAGAATGGTACTTACTCCAACATTGACATTGTAGAGCTCCAGCTGTTCTGTAGAGAAACTGGTGTGAATTGAAAAAAAAAAACTGGACGATTGAGGGTTACTTAGGGGCCACCCTTTACTTACTAAGACTATGTAATTCTTGGAGGGGACACATAACCTGTGAAGAGTTGGATGTAAATGATGAAGAGTCATTGAGAAAAGGCTGCCTCAAGGATCATCCTCTACATTTCTAGCTTGAAATACACGGTATTTGGTGCTGTGAATTTCTGAAATAGTGGAATACTGTAGGAGGAAACATGTTTTGGGCATGAAATGAAGGTCTGGTGTTGGTATGTGGAGATGTAAGGCATGCAGTTGGACTTGCCAAGTCTGAAGGTAGAACAAAGATCTGGCCTGAAGTTGAGAATTTCTTAATGGTCAGCATAGAAAGGGTGTTTTAGCCTTGAGAAAACCCAAGAGGATCCATGACTGAAATCTGAACAACTTCAACACCTGTAGATTTAGTAAAGATGCCAACAAAATACACACCAAGTTCATATTAAATGTAATAGGAAAAGACAAACAACTTAGTGAGAGGCATTCAGGCAACTAGCATTTAGCTAGCTATTAGCTACAAATTTTGGAAAACATAAAATGTATAAAGAATCTTTGATCAGGTTTCCAAATCTACAAAATAAAAACCACTTACATGTTAGAAGACAATATACAAAATGATATTATGATAATGGTACTATTTAATCCTAATACACAAAAATGAAAATTATTGTGAATGAAATCAATAGACAATATATTTTCTATCACTGTCTTTTCTTCTCAATTTGTGTGTTGTTTTAATTCACTAAGCAATGACTCCTCTTAATTCCACTACTTTTTATTTAACACTGCATTTTTTTTTCATATGTGCAATATTACGCTGCCCAGTAGAGAGAAAATGCAGAATTTGGGCTATTATAAACACCTTAGTTTTTCAGCTTTGGGCTTGTGCAGTGTGGTTAATTTAAAGGTTCTCATCAGGCTTTGATTTTTCTAGTTTCTGTAATCACTTCTCCAAAATAAACAATGTCTGAAACTGATGACTACAATAAAATTAAAATTATGCTGGCTTTTAAGATAATTATGTTTATGTAAATTTGATGCTTTTTTGGGGGGGTGTGGGGTGGTGGAGACAAAGCTTTGGTCTTGTGACCCAGGCTGTAGTGCAGTGGCTTGATTTTGGCTCACTGCAACCTCTGCCTCTCAGGTTCAACCAATTCTCCTGCCTCAGCCCCCCAAATAGCTAGGATTACAGGAACCTGCCACCACACCCAGCTAATTTTTGAATATTTAGTAGAGATGGGGTTTCACCATGTTGACCAGGCTGGTCTTGAACTTCTGACATCTGTTAATCCACCAGCCTTGGCCCCCCAAATGTGGGGATTACAGGTGTGAGCCACCCCACCTGGCCTTCGAATTATGTGTTCATACCCATTCACTTCCACAATTGTTTGGAACTATCTGCATGTTCTCCTCGGGGGTGGGGTGATGGAAACAGTATCAGAGTTCTTGAAAAATTTATGAAAGACAGAATGACAATACCATACAAGGTTTAACCTATTCACAATACTGTATTTACTGAATAAAAACATTACTTTTAAAATTCTACTATTGACTAAATAAATAAAATACATTCTTTCAATCACTCTAAAATGTGTGTACATAAAGAGAATAGAACAAGGGTTCTAATACATAAACAAATAAATGAGGCTGGGCATGGTGGATCACGCTGTAAGCCTAGCAGTTTGGCAGGCAAAAGTAGGTGGATCACTTGAGATCAGGAGTCGGAGACCAGCCTGGCAAATATGGTGAAACCCAGTCTTGACTAAAAATACAAAGATTAGCTGTACATGGTGGCATGCACCTGTAATCCCAACTCCTCAGAAGGCTGAGGCAGGGGAATTGCTTGAAGCTGGGAGGCCGAGGTTGAGGTTGAGGCAAGATCCTGCCACTTCACTCCAGCCTGGGTGACAGAGCAATACTCCTCCAAACACACAAAGACACCCCAAAAAACTAAAAAATGAAAATAAAAATTTTGTACTCACAGTTAAACTCACATATCTAACAGAAAACAAAAAGTACATTAAAACAAAGTTTCCACAAAAAGCAAATAAAACAAATTTATCACCTTGCATATAAAATTAACATAATAAACTGAAGAGAACTATACGGAAAAAAAAAACAAAATTTCAAGTAAGTACTCTAAAAGAAGCTGAAAGTCACTCAAAACTTTTCTGGATTCCATGTCTCTACAGTGCAAATATGATCATAAAATTTCCCAAGGGCAGAACAATCAAAATGTATCTTAAAACTCAATAAACACTTGCAAGTCTCACATAAGAATTGTAACGGAAAATGGACGCATCTGCAGTATTTCTACACAAATCTGAACAAACACTATTTCTTTGTACTCATTGTTACACTATTCCAAGAAAATAACTTCCACATTAATATTAGGGGATGTGACAAAGCAGGTCTTCATCATGATAAGTAACACTGGGTGTCCACATCACTACTCAGGTCGCCTTAATTCCCAGCCAGGTTCCCTCCCTGGACACACAATGAAGGGCTCATCCATTTTGCAGTCTCTTCACATTTCCTCTCCTGTGAGCCCAGTGTGCTTGTCCAGATTCCCTGTGTAAAGGCCTCTCTTGTCTGGTGGGGCAGGGTGGGGCAGGGAAGTGTGAGTGATGATGGCAGAGGGCAGAAAGCATCTCAGGGAAGCCTGGGATCATTGTAACAAAAAATGATGGGCGTGGGACAGCCCATCAGGGAAGACATAGAGAGGGGCCTTGGGAGGATATCTGGGTGGAGGGTGAGAGGGCCCTGGTTGAGCCCAAACTGAGCCCCAAGTGGTAGCCGGCCTCAGGCCTCAGCTGGTGAGGGATGATGAGACAGCTACCACTTGAGCCTTGCTTCTCACCCAATGACCATAGACACTTATTCCTCTTAGGTGGCTTAAGGTGCCCCAGTCCTAAAATGTGGGTGTTACAGTTCTTTGATGGCCATTTCTCCGCCAGCCCATGGATGGCGTGGGATTGCTCACTGCAGTCACCTCCGTGAGGCTTGGTTTCTCCATGTGGGGCACAACTCCAGGAATCAACGGCCTCTCAGTCCCCAGCCCTAGACTGCTCACCTGGCCTCCTCTCTGTTCACTCTCTAATGGCCTCCCTCCCTGGAGAAGTACTGCAGGGGATTGAGCTACAGGCCCTGGCTGATGATCTAGGGGACTGCAAAAGTGGGTACAGGTTAGTTCAGGTCATGGCTCAAAGCCAATTCCCAAGAGGCCAACGAATGACCAGCAAGCTCCTTTCCCATGATGCCCTACCTGGCGCTCACCTAAGCAATCCTGCCAGAACCTGGGCAGTCATGGTCAGCCAACCAGCTGAAGAAGGTCAGGTAGGAGCTGTACAGCCTGCAGCTGGAGGCTTGACCTTCATGATCCCACAACCACTAGACTGCAGTGGAATGAGACATCCTGTATCCTGCAGAGAGAGGAGTCAGGAAGGTTCATGGCAGACCTACCCTCCCACACACCAGCTCCCCTACCATGCTGGGAGGCGCTCCTTACCGAGGATGCCAAGGCAATACTCCTGAATGATCACTTCATTGTGGAAGTAAAGATAGTGATAAAAGGAAAACTTCATCCTGCCTCCGGTACCCGGGATAGTTGTGTTCCTCCCCTTCCCCGGCCAAGAAGGAGAAAGAGGACGTACTCAAAGGACCATTTCATGTAGCTGGGGTGAGGTGACCTGTTAGCTGGGGTGAAGCTCCTTCCCAACTCTCTCATTGAGACACCCCCGGGTCCCAGGGGTATCTCAACCTGACCCAGACACCAGACCCCTCCCGAAGACTCAGGTTCCTTAGCCTGACCTGCAAATCCATCACGTAGCTTAGCAGGACTTCATCACCATTTGTGATCCCGGCCAACATCTGGGTGTGCCGCACAATCTGCCTCTGGTCAAGGAGCCGCCAGATGATTGGGTGGGCGTGCAAGGAAACACCCTGCAACTTTGCAAGAGCACGGAGAGTGTGGGGCAGGGCACCTTCCCTTCCAGGTCCTCTGTCTCTGTCTGGCGTGGAGGGCACCATCACAGCTGTAGTGGTCTTGGTGGTGGGTGGAGGCAGGCCCAGGCAACCCGCTCTGAGCAGGGACTGGCACTGAAGAGGTGGGCAGGGGCTTGGGGGCGGGGTGGTGTTGTGTGAGGCGACTACTTTCTCGGCGTTTCTGAGCTGCAGGAGGCCCTCCTGTGTTGGGTGCTGGACAGGCTCTGCTGCTGTCTGGGTGTGTGGTCTCTCCTTCTCCTGGTCTCCCTGAGGGGTGCACGTGTCCACCCCAGGGAACCGCTGTGGGTAGAAGTGGCTACGGGGCTGTGCCTGGCTCTCCCCATGGAGCTCGAGGGGTTTCAAGGGAGCTTATATATACTCAGGGCCTAAACATCTTTGGGTGCAGCGCTGGCAGAGGGAAGAAATTGTGTCTGGGGAGATAGTGCCTTCCTTGCATAGGACGGCAGCCCCGTGCACAGTGACATCGGGTCTTGAGCACCTTGTGTTTCTGGGGTAAGCTTGCTGGACACAGGCAAGGGGAGCAGGGAAGTTCCATGGCTGGCATGGGCATGCAGACTCCCCTTCCTCCAGGGACTTTCCCAGTGAAACGTATCCTTCAATTTTCTGCTGTTATGATGGGTCCTTGGCGCTGCTATTCTCCCTGGTGAGTGCTGTGCTTGGCTTCCTGTCCCTACCACATGCCCTCAGGGCACATGCAATTAAGCTGCCCTCCTATCTGCGTGAGCCTGTTCTTGGTTCCCCTTGTTGTCCCCCATGCCCTGAATCCTGGCTGACCCCCAGTGCCTACCACCTTGTTTCCCCCACCTCCGCTCCCGGGAGCTCAGTGCCCATCCCCTGCTGCCAACCATCCCGAATTGGCAGCTGCAAGGATATGGCTCCGGCCCAGAAGCCGGGGATGCCCTGCGGCCTGGGACATTCACGTAGCCGAGCTCCACGTGAAGGACGTCCAGCGAGTCTGTTGCTGGCCGGGGCGTACTGGGGCCAGGGCCAGGCTGTGCCTGCAGGTCCTCCTGCTGTGGCTCCACGTTGGCCTCCTCCTTGGCCACCACCTCCATCTCTGCAATGATGTCATCCCCCACTAGCATGCCTCTTCCCCCAGGGTTGCCTTCCTGCTCTGTGCACAGGCCATCCTCTCCTGCACAGCCTCCAGCCTTAACATGGTGCCCTCCTTGAGGCTCCAACAGAGCAAAGCCTGTGCCTCCCACCCCACCCCCACGGCACCCCTCGACTCTGGGGGCAACTCCAGGAGAGGCCTGCGGGCCTTGCCCTGCTGAGAACCACATCCTACACCTATGTGGAACAGGGTTCCTGGGGAGCCCCACAGGGCCCTTAGCCTGTCTCACTCACACTGGGGCTGAGATACCCTGCAGGGTTAGCTGCGCACAGCAGCCCTAGAGTCGGATGCCAAGGCCCTGGCTTCCAGAGCCCCGCTAGCAGGCACCACGGCCACCACTGCACTTGTGAGAGCCTCTGCACCAGCAAAGCAGTGTACACGGATCACTGGATTGGCCACCATGGCGGTAGGCCTCCCGTGTGCCCAGGGCACAGGATGAGAAGTCCTTTGGAATGCCCCTGTGAGTACAGCATTCTCAGGGAGGAACCGTGGAACTCGGAGTATGTATTTGCCTAGACCTGAGAGAATCCTTGCAGGGTTTCAGCTTCTGGTGCAGATGAATTCCACCTCGGCAACGTACCAGTCGACTTTAGTCCCACGCACTCGACCTGCCCCAATCCCCCCAAGCCACTGCCGCTGCCCTGGTCCCTCTCTCTCCCCTCTGGATCTGCAATATTCAGTACCATCAGCCTAGCCTGCCTAATGAAGTGAGATGTTTCATGTGTTCCCTGTGGGTTAATTAATGTCTTGCCACACTCAAGATGCCAGTTAGGGTGTACGTCTTCCATGCCCACAACTGCAAAGGGCTCACACTTCGCGTGTGCCTTAATCCACCGCCGCCCGCCCCATGGCACAAGCGTGGTCTCGGAAGAGTTACCGCGACATGACGGAGCTGCAGCCCAGCCGGGGCGGGGGGCCTCAGGACACGCCCACAACCTTCGCAGTAACTGGCTGACGCCCACCGCCTTCGCAATGATTGGTCGCTGGAGGTAGGCGGGATTTCCGGGCACGGCTTCTGGCGTCCTTCCCTCTCAGGGTAGCTCCAGCTGTCCTTCCCGCAGTTGGCCCTGTGGTGTTCCGAAGCCGGTTACGTACGGCCTGAGGGCCAGGCGAACCTCAGGCTCTTTGTCCTACTAAAAAGCGCAGGTATTTTCTGTTTCTCTGGACAGCTGGGTCTCTCGGCAAGAATAGAAAGCAAAGGTTTGGGATTTTGTCTATAAAAGGGGATGGGTTTTCTATGTGTGGGTGTTGAATTACGGGAGGAGTCACTGGGGAAAGAACTCCTCAGTGCTATTAAGAGACTCACTTTCGTTAAAGTCACTGATTTTTCCTGAGGATTCTACCTTTAACTGCCTAATATGTCCGACTAGTTGTGGGAGATGGTGCTAAGGCGCCATTGTTTTCATGTGCACTTTTTATTAAAGCGGGTTTTCTCTGTGAATGTGGTCATGATTCAGAATACAGGCAGTACCCTTAACCACTGCGATTAAAAAGTCACACTTTTAGTTAGCACATGTCGCGTGTCTGATTTGCTTGGAAGAAATTATCAAATTTTGACATAAATTGTGTTACTTTAGTGTATGTGGAAATATGGGGCCATAAATAATCTCAGTTTCAGTTTGCCTCTGTAAAGGCTGTAATTGTCTCCTTCGTTGTGTGACAGTATTTGAAAGATGTTTCATGTATCTTTGGCACCGTAAATAATTTAAACCGAATAAGTGGGTGTAATGGAGATAAATGGAGTTAGATAGCCGAAAACTGGAACAAAATAGATGCGCTTAAGTTATTCTGTTAACCTGGCACACTGCCTTACTCCTGTAATCGTAGCATTTTGGGAAGTGGAGGTCGGAGGATGGCTTGAAGTCAGGAGTTTGAGACCAGCCTGGGTAACGTAATGGACTCTTTCATTGCTATTTTCGCATCAGGGACTGGTTTAGTGGAAGTCAGTTTTTCCTCAGACAAAGGTTGCGCAGGGGAAGAAGGCGGCGAGGTGGACAGGTTTGGGAGTGGGGGCTGGCGGCAGGTCTCCGAGGGGCACGTGGTGGGGCGGGTCTTCCGGTAGGAGCAATGTGACAGAGGCCAGGTGGGGCAGTGAGGCTGTCACGGGGACAGGGAGGGCCAGCGAGGGAGTAGGGAGGATGGTTTCCGGATAAAACTGTACCAGGTCAGGTCATCCTCAGGCGTTACATTCTCCACAGACAGGTATTACATGTCATCCTCCGGCATCACATTCAGGCCACAGATAGGTACGGTTTGAAGGCTAGGGTTTGGGGATCTTTGACCTATTGTATATTTCAAATCACTAAAAGATAGTAAAATATTTAAAATATTCTCCTCCTAGAACATTTTCAGTAGCTTGATTTCATCTCTTATCCAAATATCATGCTGAGTGTGGTGAGTCACCCTTGAAATCCCATCACTTTGGTAGTCCGAAGCCGGCAGAACACTTGAGCCGAAGATTTGGAGACTAGCTTGGGCACTATGGGGAAACCGTTGTCTATTTTTAAAAATACAAAAAATTTCCCAGCTGTGGTAGAAAGCGCCTGTAGTGCTAGCTACTTGGGAAGCCGAGATGTAGGAAGATCAGTTGAGGCTGGGTGGAAGAGCCTGCAGTGAGCAGTTCACTTTGGCCACAGGAGACATACATCTCAAGAAAGCAAATATGCAAAACATCACACTGTACCTCATACATAGATTGTTTTCAAATAAAATTATTTAAATGGGGACATTCTTCATATTGCAACTTAGGAAAATTACAATAGCTTTTCTTATCTAATTTTTAGAAATGAGATTTTGTCAGGTACATACTAAAATGCAGCATGTGTCCATGAAGTTAGTGCCCCTTTGCTCTGAGTGTTACAAATTTTACATATTTAAAGTCAGAAATACTAAAAAGATGTCAGCCTCGGGAAGGGAATTTTACTTGGGTTTTCAGCACAGTATGTAATAAAATTTTATCTTTTTAGCTTATTTACATCTAAATATAGATAATGTTTTACCATTTACAGCACAATGGTAGAAGCAGATCATCCTGCCAAGCTTTTCATTGGTGGCCTCAATAGAGAAACCAATGAGAAGATGCTTAAAGCAGTATTTGGGAAACATGGTCCCATATCAGAAGGTAACTCTTAAAACCGTGTGTGTGTGTGTGTGTGTGTGAGTGTGTGTGTGTGTATGTGTATTTTCACATGTATATTTCAATATGTTTGTTTAAAATATGTATGTTATATATATATGTTTTGAAAAAATATATTTTTTCAAAGTTCATTGTATACCTACATTAAAATGCCTTATGCGTTTTAAACTCTTATTTTGTAGTATCTGTTTGATATTTGGAAAATTCTCATAGTAGTAGGTTAAGGTTCTATGGAAAGGATAATCTACTACTTAGAAAGAAAAATGAGGAATAGTAAATGTGCTGTGGAGTTCCGAAACAAACTGGAATAAAGTAGACTGACTGTAGGGGTGACTGAGTATTAAGAACCATAATAGTGATGTGAAATGCAATTATTTTTTAGTTTGATGTAACTTTTAGATGGTTAGTACCTTGATGAGTCCATTATATGCATGTAAAATGTTTTCATATGTTTTAGTTCTTTTGATAAGGGATCAAACCAGCAAATCCAGAGGCTTTGCCTTTATTACTTTTGAGAACCCTGCAGATGCTAAGAATGCTGCCAAAGATATGAATGGAAAGGTAAGAGTCCCTTATTACTAATATTCTAACTCTGCTCTTCAATTAACAATATTTCTAGGTCTTTTTAATATTACTAAACTTTTGAAGGTAGCAGAATGACATATGAAGCCATCCTCTTTTTTGTGCCATATAGGTGCAAGTGTAGTCGGAAGGGTATTGGAATTAACATTATATAAATTAATATTTGATAACCTTTTTCTATGTTTGTATTTCGATATGAGTGCAAATAGATTTTAAAAGGGTTTGAAGAGCTTTAAAACTTATAAGGAACCCTCATGTATATGAAAGTAATAAGTCAATATTTATTAAATGCTATTAATTGAAGTACATCCAATTCATGGAAATACTTTTAGAGCGTAGACAAACTGGATAGACATCTAGACAGACTCACAAGAAGGAAAGACTCTTTCCTTCTTGAAGAATATATTTTATGAAAATATATTTTTGCGAAAGTATATTTAAATAAGACCTTCACATTTACGGAAAGGTTAAGTAGTTGAAAATAGAAAATAATATGGGAACATTGAAGTCAGATAGCAGAAGAAGTAACTGGCATTTTTGCTCCATGCTTGCTTTTTCTGCTAAGGACATTTCTTTCCTGTCACCAGAGTGATTTATGTAACATGAATAGCTAATTACTCATTTCCCCAGTGTGTTTGAGGACTTGTTTTGATTGAACCAATGGTCTCTTGTCCTGTTGAGTCTTAAATCTAGAGATTGTGTGTTTGCTTAAGCTTTAAACTTGTATGTAATTATATTAATTATTGAATTCCTTTACATTGTAGTCAAGAGCATTCCATTCTGTGCTCTTTAGTGCTTTTTTGCTTTATAACATTATCCCAATCATGCCGGGCATGGTGGCTCATGCATGTAATCCCAGCACTTTGGGTGGCCAAGGCGGGCAGATCACAAGCTCAGGAGAAAGAAACCATAATGGCCAACATGGTGAAACCCTGTCTCTACTAAAATTAAAAAAAAAAAAAATTAGCTGCATCTGGTTGTGTGTGCCTATAGACCCAGCCAGTCAGTAGGCTGAGGCAGGGGAATCAGTTAAACCCAAGGAGGCAGAGGTTGCAGTGAGCCGAGATCACGCCGATGCACTCCAGCCTGGCAACAGAGCAAGAATCCGTCTCAAAAACACAAAAAATAAATGAAATAAATAAATAAGGTTATCCCAATCTGTTTTTAGGTCCTGTTAGTCTTCACGCTATCCCCAAAGTGCCTTTTTAGACTTCTTGAGAATTATCCTTCCCTGTGTGTGTCTCATACATAAAATTTATGCTTCAAAAACCACTTAGATTTCATATTTTCTTCCTCATTTCATATTGTAGGTATTTTATACTCACTGTACTGTGTATTAATCTATTGATCGTGAAACTGTATATAGTGCATATTTAAGTCTTGCTAGTTGCTTTTCTTTCTGTTACATCTAGCACACTTCCTGTCACATAGCAGAAAGTACATTTTTATTCACCCTTATAAATTAGTATTTCAAGCTGTGGTAGAAACCGAGAGTTGCTTTTGGTTCATGGCTTTGTGGTAGGTATGGAGATAATTTTGACTTCTGTATAGGAATCTATGATAATATCTTTTTTCCCTCTAGTTTTCAAGCAAAAGGGCAGATAATTTGCGTAAAGTTTTTGTTCGTTTGTTTGCTTTTTAAGATGGAGACTCGCCGTGTGCCCTAGGCTGGATTGCAGTGGGGCCATCTTGGCTTACTGCAACCTCCGCCTCCCGGGTTCAAGCGATTCTCCTTCCTCAGCCTCCCAGTACCAGGGGCTACAGAGGCACGCCACCACACCCAGCTAATTTTGTATTTTGAGTAGGGATGGGGTTTCACACTGTTGGCCAGGATGAGCTCTATCTCTTCACCTCATGATCCACCCGCCTCGGCCTCCCAAAGTGTTGGGATTACAGGTGTGAGCCACCGCGCCCAGGCAACGTTATTTCTAAATTACTTCATCTCACATATTTTATTGTGTTAAAATAACTATGAATGTTGTATGCACATTAATGTTAAGATGGCCAATAAAGGAGGTTCTTTGAGTTTTCAGGGGGAATTAACAGTTAAGGAATTTTGGCTGACTTCAGAACACTGGGAAGGAAGCAGCCATGGGCAAATCTGGGGAAAATATTTTGAGCCCAGAAATAACAAAAGAAGTTTCAAGGTAGGAACAACTGGCGATGTGGCTGCAAGGGGTCTTGTTCGGGGATTTAAGTCCTTCCTCCAAATAACAAAAGCCATGTAATTTTTAAATCACATTATTAGCTGAACTGTTTTCAAAAATTGCTGTGGCCTGTAGAAAAGATTACAGTGAAAAATGTTATTATGAAATTAATTAGGATAGTTAAGCATTTCTGAGAAATTACCTGAAGTACTATATGAAGATTCGTTTTTTAGGGGCACGTCTAAGGCAATGTAAGAAATGAGTAAGGGAAGAAAACTTAATGAGATCAAACAAGGATCACATATACAGAAACATTTTTAGAGTCAATATAGAATTGTAAATCATATGGGGACATTTTATGTAAGTGTTAGAAAATCCAACAAGAAACAACTCATAATGAGTAATGTGACTAATCACTCTGAAAAAGTAAGCTCATTTTTTTTAAAATGACGCAGGTTTTGTTGGGACACTGCAACTTTCAAACCAGTGATGTGAATACAAAGATGAAGTGGATTATATAGTGTAAAAAACAGATGTGCCACATTCTTCCATAGAATGTGTGATGGGTCAATTTTTTTTCTATGTTTGAGTTTTTTTTTTAATAATTGAGGAGTTTTCAAGGAATTTGAATAATGGAATTTGTGTTTGATCCCTTAATGGAAGGTATGTGCTCAGTAACTATCTCAAATTTGGCATTGCGAAAGATGTGTTCATTTTAGGAGAAAACAAAGTTTCCTTTTGGGAGAAAATACCTCGAATTGAACTAGAGTTGATGTAAAACTGTTTGTAAAATGTGCTTACGTTAAATGTGCCAGTGTTATTGATAGTACCCTTAATACTTCTAGTCTTTGGATGGAAAAGCAATAAAAGTAGAACAAGCCAAGAAACCATCTTTTCAAAGTGATGGTAGGCGGAGACCACCAGCTTCTTCGAGAAACAGAAGCCCTTCAGGAAGTCTGAGATCTGCAAGAGGAAGCAGTGGAGGAAAAAGAGGGTGGCTTCCCTCACATGAAGGACACCTGGGTAATGTTTTAAAATATAAAGATGGAACCATAGGACTGAAAGAAAATAAGTTTGAAGATATGGAAATTTCTCAATTTTTTAATTTCCTGTATGAAGAGAAAATTAGCTTATTGATAATAAGCAAACTTATTTCTAAGTACTAGAGGTGTATTATAAGAATGATTGAACTAATATCTAAAATTTGTTTTAAAATTATAATAAGTTTGCATTGAAGTAACACACATTTGAAACTGAGTTGTGTTTGTGAATGCTGATTGCCTGTACTCAACCGGGTTTCTGCAGAACTCATTTATATTCATTATACCTTAGAGTTTTCTACTTTAGGGCCCAGAACTTCATGTCAGTTGTATTATCAAACTACAATGTCATATTTAAAATTTTCCAACAGGAAAAAGTAACTCAATACTGAAGATTGATTTTACACTATTTGTTTTCTTGTGTCTACATGTGGAAACATCTGTGCAAATGTATTGCTTTGTAATACTGATACAGAAAGTTTGTACATTGGCCTGCCATAAAGCATGTTCAATTGAAGAAATGTAGAACTTTAATTTCTGAAAAGAGTCTGTGACTCTGGAAAGGTCTAAAAACCACTGCTTCACAGATATGAATGAATCTTTCTTTGCTGGAGGCTGAGTCACTGAAAATGATATTTATGAGTGACTTACTTAATAGAAATGAGGGGTCCATCTTTACATATAAAAGAAAAACAAACCATATATTTAAACAAAAGGAAAAAGAAAAAACTATTGGATGGGCTGTGCGAGGTGGCTCACGCCTGTCACCTCAGCACCTGGGGAGTACAGGGCAGGTGGACCACGAGGTCAGGAGTTCCAGACCAGCCTGGCCAACATGGTGAAACCCTGTCTCTCCTAAAGATACAAAACAATTTGCCTGGGCGTGGTGACGTGCACCTGTAATCCCAGCTACTGAGGAGGCTGAGGCAGGAGAATCACAGGAACCTGGGAGGCAAAAGCTGTGGTGAGCCAAGGTTATGCCATGGCACTCCAGCCTGCGTGATAGGGCAAGAGTCCATCTGAATAAATAAATAAATAAACCTGTTGGTTAACTGGTATTTTCTCTTGACCAACCTTCAAAACTCTAACAATTAACTTGGAGTTTTAATAGCCAGACGTGTACTTAATTGGAGATTTTTTTCAAGTTGAAATTGCAGTGTTTACTCCATTTTAAGATGGATAGCTTCATGGCTATTTTGTCTCCACTGATCTTGAGGGTGAGGTTCAATTATACTCTGCCACGGATGAGAACGTATATACAAATTCTAACCTGTAACACCACCTGACAGTTGGCATATATCTACATTTTTGTAGATGTATAAAAATATGTTTATATTACCGAATATGCAATTCTTAAAGACTGTTAAATCTCAGCATAATCTGAAAATCAGTGTCTCATAAGGGAATTTTAAGAATTCTATATTGTGTTAACAAATTTTAGAGACAATGTATTTTCCTGATATGTGACTTCTTGGTATTGGAAATATTTGAGTTTCTTTGAATGGAAATTAGTTTATCTTTATGATGTGCTTTGAAAATTTTTCCTCATTACAGAATGATATAAACAGTCATTTATCATTTTTCTTTTAATATTTTTATGCATATTATGTTTAGATATTTCAGTGATAGATTTCTGTGCCCGTTCACTCCCCATTTTCCCACATCTCTCTCTCATACCAATATATTATGATACTTGATTTTCTTTCTAGATTTTCTAAATGAACTTTTATTGCTTGAAGTGTACTAATACCATGTAGGAATGCTAATTTTATTAGTTTAGGCAAATGTGAATTTGTTATAAAATGTACAAAACATTTGTAAACAACTAAAACTTAGCCATCTAAGAAACAGTGATTTTAGTTAACTAAAAAGATTTTGTTTGAAATACAGATGATGGTGGATACACTCCTGATCTCAAGATGAGTTATTCTAGGGGACTCATTCCAGTTAAAAGAGGTCCATCTTCAAGAAGTGGAGGTCCTCCTCTGAAAAAATCTGCTCCTTCTGCTGTGGCAAGAAGCAGTAGATGGATGGGAAGCCAAGGTAAATGCTACCTGACAGAAAGACCGTAGTTTTTGTATGACTAAAAATGAGTTGTTTTACCTGAATGCTTAGCTTTAAGTTCATTGAACAAAAGGGAAGTGACACATACGTGAGCATAATTACTGATTGATAGCTTTTATTATAGTTTCTATCTCACTAGGTACATTTCAGATTTATGTTGAAGAAATACTTGAGCTTCTCATTGCAGATCAAAGAAGTGATTAGAGTGAGGCCAACATTCCTTTTAATCCTGTGTTTGCTAGAAAATTCCCCTTAATTTTTCTAAAAGTTCCTAGCAGTATTCTTTGATGGTAGGCTTAATCTAATTAATTCTTCCATTTCCTAGGTCCCCTGGTGTCCCATTCTAAAAATTGCTTGTTCAGTGACATTGTTGTGTTGGAGTCTTGCTCTTAACCAGGTGAGAGTGCACTGGTGAGATGATGGCTTACTACAGTCTCAAATTCCTGGGCTCAAGCAATTCTGCTGTTTCAGCCTCCCGAGTTTCTGCAACTACAGGCATGCACCACCACACCTAGCTACATTTTTTTCCTATGTTTTTGTGGAGAGAGGATCTGACTACACTGTCAAAACTGGTGTTAAAGCCTGGGGCTCAAGTGGTCCAGCTGCCTCAGCCTTCCACACTCACTCACAGTGTGAGCCGCTAAGCCTGGCCATCCAGCTTCTGAGACCTCAGTAATGCGTATGTGCAAGGCTTACTCACTGCTTATAGGAAGATTCAAAATAACTAGAAGAGCATTTAGCAGACAAGGAGTCATTGAGCTTAAATATGATTTAAAAATAAATTTAAGACTTGAAAGGTACACACATAGGAGTCCAAAATGCTTAAATTCAGTGTATATCACAGAAATGCAGAGTTGTGAAATATAGGTGTATGTAAATCAATAATTGAGATTATACTGGGATGTTTAAGCATTAACACAAGATCCTTAGTGTAACATTTGAAATTATTTGAGGAGAGAATTTAGAACTAAGCAACATGAGGTGAGCAGTAGGATTGAATAGAAGTAATATTTTTGAGATGGAGAATTGTAAGACTGCAGACTGAACAGAAGAAAATAAGACAATAAATAAAAGTTCTTAGCAAGGAAGCTTAAGCAGAGCAAATTAAAATTCTTTCTTAATCCTCCATCCTAATATGGAGGAAGTTAAAAACTGCCATTTTCAATTTTACATTTCATAAGTAGATTATCGGTGAAGGGAGGTATTTATCGGATTCAGGATACCCAAGCCAACACATTTCCATTGGAAAATTAGCCAGTGAATGTATCATATGTGAAACACTGACCTCTAAGAAATAGCAACTGAAGAATATATTAAAGGAGAAACTTTCTATTTTGAAATAGCAACAATCTTGTAATGACCCCTTGCATACCATTGCTTATTGCAGTAAAAGCAAATCTTGGTCATCATTAGAAAATCTTGCCTAGTACAATTTAATTTGTCAACATTTAAGATAGAGCCAACCAGTCAGAGATAAAGAACTTTTATGTAAACATTTAAGCATATAGTCATTTAAAGGTAGCTGTATTTATGTGTGTGTGAGATGAACTGAATTATATTGGAAAATTCAACTTCTTTGGCTGAGAAAGGACAATGTATGTAAACTTTAAAATCAGTGAAGTGTTTGATGGTTTTACATGTTTTCGCTCTGTCGTTAGTAGTCATCAGTAATTCATATGGAAAGGAAAATAATAACTGAGTAGTTATTAACCGTTACAAATGAACTTTTACCAAAGAATTAATGTTTGGCTTTAGCTTCATTAGAAGAACTGGCCTTGTGGGAGCCATGGGATTATCCAAAGCCATAAGAAATATTCACAGTGTCATGACTGTCTAGTAATTTAGGAAACAAAGAATGGAGTCATAGAAGAAATAATTTTAAAAAGTTGTTTGAGAGAAGAGAAAATAGCATTTCAGATTTGGTGTTCTTTACATAATGTTCCATCATTTGAATGTTAAAGGTCCCATGTCACAAAGAAGAGAGAATTATGGAGTTCCTCCACGCAGAGGGACAATATCTTCCTGGAGAAATGATCGCATGTCACCAAGAGATGATGGTTATGCAACTAAGGATGGGTAAAGGAAAAATTAAAACACACAGTTGATTTTTTTTTTGCTGTGGTGATGAAATTCACGTAACAAAATTAAATATTATAAGGTGAACAGTTAAGTGGTGTTTAATACATTCTGTGCCGTGCAACAACTACCTCCATCGAGTTCCAAAACATTTTCGTCACTCCAAATTAAAACTCCAACTACCAGTTAAGCAGTCCCTCCCATTTCGTCCTTTTCCTTAGCTGCTAGCAAACACCAGTCAGTGTTCTGCCTCTGAACTTACCTGTTGTGGGTATTTAATGTTAATGTGCTCAAACAGTACATGACTTTTTGTATTTGTCTCCTTTCCTTTTGCATGATATCCTGAAGGTTCATTTACATCACAGCACTTCACTCCTTCCACAAGCTATTAACCCATTATTTTATCTGGGTTGTTTCCACCCCAGTATTTCTACGCACCAATATTTGTTTGAGTATGCTTATTTAGTTCTGGGTGTATGTGAGTGGAATTGCTTGGTCCTATGATAATGATGTTTGTTTTCTTGAGGAACCACCGCATTTCTCCATATTAGCTGCATCATTTTCCGTTCCAACCTAGCATTGTATCAGCATTCCAATTTATCTACATCCTCTCCAACACTTGTTATTTCCTGCTTTTTGAAATTTATTGTCATTCAACTGTGTGTGTGAAATATGATATCTCCTTTTGGATTTGAAATACATTTTCTGCACCCATTAACTCACCATGCACATGTACCCTAGAACTTAAAGTATAATAAAGAAAAAGAAATGGTTTTCTGAATCACTGAATATGGGTATCTGTCCCATGTGCTTTTTGGGCATTTGCCTATTTTATTTGGAGAAATATCTATTTAGATGTTTGACCTTTTAATTTTGTTTTAGTAGTAAGTTAGTCATATATTGGATACTAGAAGTTGAAAATTTAAAATGCATTGCTTTAACTTATGCACACGGAAATCATCCAAGTGCCCGAGAAACTAAGGATTATGCTCCACCATCTAGAGGCTATGCATACCGTGATTATGGTCATTCTAGTCAGGATGAACATTCCTCTAGAGGATATAGGTACTGTAACTTTTTCTGGATTTGTCAAATAGATTGCTTAAATTGTTCATTCCAACTAACATTGTATCAGGGCTCCAATTTATCTACATCCTCTCAAACACTTGCTATTTACTGCTTTTTAAAATTTATTGCCCTTCCTGTGTGTGTGTGAGGTATGGAGGCTCCTTTTGGATTTGAAATACATTTTCTGAATCACTGGTTATGAGTATCTGTTTCATGTGCTTTTTGGGCATTTGGGCATTTTGGGCATTTTGGCTCTTTGGGCATTTTATTTAGATGTTTGGCAATTTAATTGTGTTTAAGTTGTAATTTAGTTATGTTTAGGATACTAGAAGTTGACAATTTAAAATTCCTTGCTTAAACTTGTGCACACAGAAATCATCCAAGTTCCTGGGAAACCAGGGATTATGCTCCACCACCTAGAGACTATGCATACCGTGATTATGGTCATTCTAGTTGGGATGGACATTCCTCTAGAGGATATAGGTATTATCATGTTATCTGGATTTATCAAATAGATTTCTTAAATTGTTCATTCTGAAATTGAAAAGACTTTTTTTTTTCAATTTAGTTACCATGATGGCTATGGTGAGGCCCGTGGTAGAGATCATTCTGAACATCTAAGTGGAAGTTCTTATAGAGATGCATTTCAGAGCTATGGTAACGGTCCAGGATGGATTTGTAAATTACAGAATTTTATTTAATAGACCAGATTGTTATTTTAATGAAATTCTAAGGAAAATTGTAAAGGACATATGCAACATGTTTAAATATTGAGTATTCTTAACAGTATAAAGCCTAGAGAATGATACGAAGGTGAGAACTTCAGTTAACGGTAAGAAAATGTGACTGAGCATTTACTTTAGAATTAAGTTTGTTAAGCTGCAAAATACTACTCTTACACTTCTCTTAAATAAAACCTTCTGACTATTGAAGACTTGATTAATATCCTGTCAACAAAGGCGGAGGAAAGCAGATATTTCCAAATAGTACTTTAACTAATTCATGCTTTAATGATAGCAGTAAAAATGTTTAAATGTAGTCCCACATATTATTTTATCAACCCTGCAGGGACCTCTCATGGTGCACCACCTGCACGAGGGCCTCGGATGTCTTATGGTGGAAGCACCTGCCATGCATATAGTAATAAACGAGATAGATATGGTAGAAGTCAGGAGAGTTACTCAAGGAGCTGTGGTGATTTTTATTATTGTGATCATGAGCATGTTTGCAGAAAAGACCAAAGGAATCTGCCTTCTCTGGGTAGGGTGCTCCCTGATCCTCGTGAAGCATATGGTAGCTCAAGTTATGTGGCATCTACACTAGATGGTGGGGAAAGTCGATCTGAAAAAGGAGACTGAGGCATATATTAAAGCAAGTATTGAAAATAATAGTTATTGCATACCAAACCTTGTTTGCAAATCAAAAATTGAAATGTTATTTCTGCATCATTACCTGCATATTACTAAAAGAAACATATTGGTTTTGTGGAGAAAGGTAGATACTAACTTCCTCCATGAATTTTTTGAGGTATTCAAAGGAAAAGGAATTGTTTTCAAAGTAATTTCATACTTGTTGATGCTATTTGAAAAGTGTTTAGATGTAATATCTACCTTAAAATTCTCACAATAAAATTTTACATGTACTGCAAAATGTCTGATGTTATTGGCTAGCCGCACATGCTTAAAGCAAATTCAATAGGAGAGTAAATTGTGTAGTTTGTTGTATGTTTTCCTTTGTTTCTTTGAACATAGATACAAAATTAGGGATGTGTTATGTCACCCTTGCAAGCAGCTCAAGTTTTCTAATTAGGCTTTTTCTCTTTAAAAACTAACAAGGTTAAAATGTTTGAGAAGTCTTCAGAAAGACTACAAAACTGTCTTCCTCACCATAAAATGTTTATTTTTTAGAGGAATAGTACAGGTCAAAGGAAATAATTAGATGTCACTGATACTAAAGTTTAAGACATCCGGAACATTCTCTGTGAAGCATTCTGTGACTGAAGAGGATAACGGTAATGAAAACTTTTTTTTTCACCTAAATCAGAAGTGAACCAGCTAAGTTTCTCAGGTGCATAGCATAATGAATTTAAATGTTCGTAGTTTAAATAGTGGAAAGGAAGTGTTTTGTCTTGTGAGGTACCCACGTTAATTTTTTCTTGAATATTTTGACAATGGGTGTTGTAAGTAATGGTTTAGTAATATGTTCTTACAAATAGGAATAATCTAGAATGGTTGGGATGGTATCAATTTTTTTTGAGACGAAGTGTAGCTTTGTCGCCGAAGCTGGGTTGCAGTGGCTCTGTCTTGGCTTATGGCAACCACTGCCTTCTGGGTCCAAGCTATTCTCCTGCCTCAGCATCCTGAGTAACTGGTATTAGATATGCGTGCAGCACAGCTGGGCCAATTTTTGTATTTTTAGTGCAGACAGCGTTTCACCTTGTTTGCCAGGCTGTTCTTAAAATTCTGATCCACCCTCCTCAGACTCCCGAAGTGCTAAGATTATAGGCATGAGCCACCACTGTCAGCCTATCAGATTTAATTGATAATATGAATGGAAACACTTTAAACCTCATACTTAGGGGAAAGTGAAGTGTATAAAACATAAACAACAGCATAAAGTTTACGACGGGATTGCTTAAAGTTTTAAGACATCATTGAATGATAAAAATATCTGGACCGAAATAACTAAATGAATTAATTTTCCTGATTATACAAACTAAAGAAATGAAATACATCAAGTTCCAGAAGTTTTGCAGTGCATAATTCTTACAATTGACAGACTAATAGGCAAGGAGGAAGTATTTTCTTGAAAAATTTTGACACAATCATCAATTTTTATAGGGTAAGGGTACAAATAATTTTAAAGGGAGAAGTTGCCAACTTTGATTTTCAAGTGAGTGATTCATGTTATGAAGTGTTTTCATTCACCTGTAGCACTGTGAGGATGAAGTGAAAAGATTAAATCTCCCTAGTCTTGTGTATCTTACTGTCCAGGTGTGGTGGTTCAGGTCTCTAATTCTAACACCTGGGGAGGCCGAGGCTTGCAGAGCACTTTAGGACAGGAGTTGAAGACCAGGCTGGCCAACACCATGAAACCCCATCTCTACCAAAAATACAAAAATTAGCCGGGCATGGTGGTGCCTGCCTGTAGTACGTTGCAGTTAATTGGGAGGCTCAGGCAGGACAATGGTTTGAACTTGGGAGCCTGATGCTGCGGTGAGCCGATATCGCACCATGCACCCTAGGCTGGGTGACAGAGTGCGACTCCAACACAAAAATAATTATATCCATCAACAAATATATAAATAATAAATAGGGTATCCTTCAGTTCAAGCACTTATCGATTCTTTTTTCTTGTTTAGAGACAAGGTCTCACACTGTTGTCCAGCCTAGACTGCAGTGGCACCATCATAGCTCACTGCAGCCTTGAACACGGGGTTCAAATGTGCAAGCCTTCTGTTTCAGCCTCCCAAGTAGCTGGAATTACAGACACACACCAACCACCATGCCCAGCTTTTGTGTTTGTGTGTGTGTGGTAGGGACAATGCTTTGGACATATTGTTCAGGCTGGTCTCAAACTCCCAGACCGAAATAATCCTCCTTCCCTGGCTTCCCAAAGTGTTGTGATTATAGCCGTGAGCCACTGAGTCTGGCGTATCTTTTCGTATTATGAGCGACATTCCACCTCACTGAGTCTGGCATATCTTTCCTTGGTATCAGTGACATTTCACCTTTGCTCTTTTAATTATTTTGAGATGTACAATAAATCCTTATTAAGTGTAGTCACCGTGTGCCACTGAACACTAGATCTTATTCCTTCTAAGCAAGTATAATTTAACCCACCCCCATCCCCTCTTTGATCCCTCCCTTACCAGTTCACATTACTTGTATCAAAATATCACGTGTATGCCAAAAGTATTTACAACTGTTAGGTACAAATTTTCATTCCCTTCCTCCTTCCCTCCCTTCCTCTCTTCCTTCCTGCCTTTCTTTCTTTTTGTCTCTGTATCTTTTTCTCTCATTGAATTTTTTTAAGACAGGATCCTGCTCTGTCACCTAGGCTGGAGTGCAGTGGCGTGATCTCAGCTCACTGCTCCCTCCTTATCACGGGTTCAAGCAATTGTCCAGTCACACCCTTCTAAGCAGCTGCGACTGCAATCATATGACACCAATCCTGGCCAATTTTTTTGTATTTTCAGTAGAGACCAGGTTTCACAATATTTGCTCAGGCTGGTCTTGAATTCCTTTCCTTTAGTGATCCACCCACATCAGCCTCTCAAAATGCTGGGATCCAGGCATGAGCCACAATGAGCACCCAGTTGTATGCATTTCTCTCTTCTGTGATCTCTCCTATTTTATTATTTTATTCTCTTTTTATTTCTGAGACAGCGTCTCGCTCTGGTGCCCAGGCTGGAGCACAGTGGTGTGATCTCACTTTACTGCAAACTACATCACCAGGGTTCAATGGATTCTCCTGCATCAGCCTTCCAAGTAGCTGGGAGAACATCTATGGGCCACCAAGCTTGGCTAGCTTTGGTATGACACTAGACGTGGCATCTTGTCATGTCTAATTTCGTATCTGTTTTAAAGCTCAATTGATAGGCAATATTGACTTCCTGGAATGTTTTATGTTTACAAAACTATTATAGTACTACTATTTAGCCTCCTCCGATAAAACATGGTAACATACAAAACATACACACACAGACAAAGACACAGTCAGTGATCAAAAAATCAGTGTAGGCCACGACCTAAAATGAAAGGTGAGCTGCTGCAGTTACCTGGAATTAAACCAGACCAGAGTTGACCCATACCAGGCTTAGAGATGTGAACAGAGGCTTTCAAACAACTCTATCAGATACATGTTAGATTATTCTCCAGCCATAGTGAAGGAGCATTAAAGATCTGTTGTGCTTAGAAGAGTCTCGATGATTTGACTTTTGCAGGGTATTAGCATTCATGATGTTGGCCTTTACAGCTCTCTGCAATTAAGTCAGTAGACAACGCAGTTTTTCTAGGAGTCTAAAGTGCTTTTCAAAATTATCTAAAAGTTAGTGGCTTAAAACAATAACTATAATTTACTAACTGTCAGTCTATGCAATTGCCCACAGTCTCTCAGCCAAATGATTGTATTTCAGGGGCACTCAGGAGTTTACAATCTAGTGATGGCTCAGGATGGGGACATTGTCAGCTGTCTTCTCATCTCCCTGGTGCCATATCTAGCATAACTCAAAATGTGGGGCTGGACTGCTGAGATTCTTGGCCATCTCCTTCTATTTCTATGCATCTCTCCGTGGGATGTCCCTTCTGCATAGTGTTATCAGGGTGTTAGACTTCATAATGTCCTGGTCCATGGCTTCTGAGGGGTTTGTCCCCATGAGAGCAGGAGACTTAGGCAGAGCTGTATCACCTTGTCTAACCTAGGCCAGAGGTGGCCCAGTATCCAGAAAATGCTTTCACTGTTTTCTATTAATTAGAAGCAAGTACTGTGTTCAGTTACATCAGGAATATTTTCAAATTGGTTTGCGAAGAATTTCAAAGTGTATTTGAGACCACTACTGTGGCCATGCCTAATAATTACTTATTTTTTTTAAGTGCTGGATGGGTTTTACCCAACGTAATAGCTGATACAGACTTTTAACCTTGAAACCTTTATGTAATAGCTCCAAACATTTGGTTATATGTTGAAATAACTCAAGAAAAAATTGATCTTGAAATTAGAGCTATAAATCTATAAAACAAATGAGATAATGTCATAAATATCTGCATGAATGCTTATAGAGATCAGCCTTAAAAATATTATGAAGTCTAGTATGCCACTCTTTTACTATTTCTATGGCTATTACTTGGACAGGAGGACAAGGACTCAGGGGTCTGCCGGTCAATCTCTGGACCTTGAAACAGTGGCTGGGGCCCCAGGAGTAACACTTTGGGCCATACCGTGTAGTGAGGATGAGGAGTCCACCTGGGTTAAGGGGAGTGTGTCACTATATATATCGCTATATGAATATATATATATATATATATGTACACACACATATATAAAACACTATATCAGAAATTCAGTAGTCACAGTAAAATCAAAAAATAATCACAGTCAATTTGATCTCATACCTAGACTGAAATATGAAACTTCAAAAGAAAAGAAAGTTAAGAACTTTGGGCTTGTCAAAATTTTCCTACATAGATACAATTATTGGTGACTTTCTTTCACTAGAAAACATAAACAAACATCCATGTTTTGTATATATGTAAATGAAAATATTTATTTCTATCAGTTGTGACATGCAAGCAAGTAATAAAGTGAAAGTACAATAATAAATCATAAAATTATATAAGGAAATTTCTGTGTCAAAAAATTCCATTGGGACTATTAATTTTATGAAACCATGGAGAATGCTTCATGAAACTACATTAAATAGTACTTTTTAGTATTTCACTTAATTTTAAATAGTCAACAAATTAAAGGAAATTCTGAATCATTATTTCTTACCAATATCATTATTCTACTCAACAAATTCTTTTGAGATTAAATATTTTAAATAAAACATTAAAAACAAATTGTATTCACTGATACCAGCTTTCGATGAAATAATACTTCCGTATTTGTAATCATGTGAAATATATCTGTCTCCTCACAGTGGATCTTTTATAACACCAGTGTTATTATTTTCTCTGATACAAACCCTGTGATACCTCCGGGCTTACTGTGTCCATACATTACATGCCTCCAGAGAGTAGGCTTCAAACAGATGGAAAAATTATATTTGTGACAAAATTCTAGGAAAGGGAATGATAAAATGGGAGAATAATTTCTAAATTTCTAACTGTTCATCAATGGATTTGGATATATTTAGATATAGACAAATATTTGCACACTGCAAGTTTGCAGATGTGTATATAAATTTATATGAGATACCCATAATGTGTGGGTTGTGTAATCTTTTAATTAATTCTCAATTTTACATGTGGGAAACTTGATTAAGAGTTTACCCTCATCAAATACTCAGTTTGAAGTACTATACTCAATTTGATGTAAAGCCAACAAAATCTCTGTCAACATTCATTTCAATTAATCCAATAATGTTAACTGTTGATAACTTCATTCTCCTTGTCCCCTTTTAACAGCTGAAAGTTGATTCTCACCCTAGTTCAGCAATCAGGGTGTCATCCTCAAGAGACTATCACCTTGCTTTGGATTGTGACCTCTGACTCCACCACTTTCATCCTATAGCAGTCCTACCTTCGTGTATTTAATTAACTTTGTACATGGTTAAAAAAATAAAAGTGCAGTGAAATGTCAGGCCATGCTGTGAAATGTTCCAGTGTTTCTATATCTCAAATTGACCTTTCATGTTATAGAAGATAAGAAAAACAATTCATTTCTTAGTATTCAGTCCAATGCACCCTTTCTTATTAATATGCCAAACCTGTCCCTTCAAGGCACTTACATCCAAGCACAGCTAGATGTATCAAAATTTGTTCTCAACAATAACCCTTATGTTAATAACTGTTGCCCAGATCTGGACCCTGCCTGTGAAATCTTTGGTTAGAAGTTGCTATAATGGCTCAAGCTAGGGGAATGACTATTTTTTTGGCATAATTACTGCTGTCATCTTACTGAAAAATATCACATTAGATGACAGCTTTTAGTTAGATCAATTCTGTTGATTCATTTTTAATGTCTATCATTTATGATATTGCACAAGTAAAGATCTTTGATAACTTAAATGGTTAACTGAGAAATGACTAAAATATCTCGCAGCAATTCAAACATTCATTTACTTACTAGAAGTGTCATACATCATTAACTTCAGATGAAAACAAAGTTGGGAAATTGTGAGTGCTAAATTGCTTACTAAAGTATGTATTTCAGGGTATTTTATAAAACTATCCATGCCACGTATGATGCTTCACCAGCAAGGATAAAGCTTTAGCCTATATAAAAAATAGTCTTTGGTTCTTAATACATCTGTACATTTGTCTTCATAGCCTCAAAACAAGTCACCCATGTACTTGACTTTCAGCTGAGTTGACTACCACTTATTAGGTAGGATTTAAGCAAACAGAATAAAGATTTCAAAATTTGGTGACCAAATATGAGAAATCACACTCTCACCATAAGTAATAATTATTCTCAAGTGCCACTGCAAATGCAAAACTGAAAGAAGAAATTAAGTCTAATGTATTGCAATATTCTAAAATCTAAAATTTCCTCTTTGAGGTCTGGTTGTTCATGCCTGGAATTGCAGCTCTCTGGGGGGCTTACAAGGGAGGACTGCTTCAAACGCAGAGTTTGACAGCAGCATAGGCAACACAGCAAGAACCATTTTTAAAATGTAACTAGATATTTTATTAGTTAAATTGGGCATGATGGCACACATGTGTTGTTCCACTTACGAGTTCACAGTTGTAGTTAGCTGTTATCACACACTGCATTTCAGCCTGGGCCATGAGGCAAGACTTCGTCTCTACAAAATAATTCAATATAAAAAACAAAATAAATTAAAATAAAAACACAGGTGTTTTTTGGAAGTTTGTATAATTGCTCTAAAAGTAGAGACATTGTTTAAAGTTGAGCAGTCAATGCGGGAGTGGAGAGTGAACATTGTTTATATTGTTTTCCAAAAATTAGGATGAATGTATTATAATGTTATATATAAATATCTAATAACCTTTTGTGCAATAAATGTTGACAAATGTCAAGCCATTGTGTTTATAGACTTTTCCTTCAAAATATTCATAGTTTAATTGGAGAATGAAGAAAACAGCCATAATTGGAATGTACTCTGGCAAGTGTTATAATATATACAATTTAGTAACTTAGTTGCAGAGGAAGGAAGTTCTTAACTGCGTTTACAGGGGTGTGGAGAACCTTAGGGAAGGAACAATTGATCTCATCTGTAAGGATACAAATTTTCGAGAAGAATGTTTGCGAGAAAAATATTGTAGAGAAAAAAGAAACATTCTTTCTATCAGTGATAGAAGTACCAACAGTGCATATGATGCCATCTGCCGAATGCTTAGAGCATTCTAGCTCAATAAATATTTCTTGAATGAATCCATGAATGGAAGATATTGGGAAAAGGATTCTGGAAGGGATCGTTAAAATCCTATAAAGGGAAGGTAAATACCCTGGACTTTACAATTTTGCCTGCTTTTCGTTATGATCTTTTTATGTTTACTACCTCACAAGCTGTTTTACTTTTTGGTCTTTTCACAAATATCATGAATGAATCATTCCTGAGAGTAATTCTCTCTTTATCTCCTGATACTGTGTTTGTCTCTAATACTCCTTCGTGGGAGGCCCTGAGTTTGCATGCCCACAGCTATATCACTCCCTTCTCCCTGGCACTGTTCTGTAATAGAGAGAGGCCTGGCCCCAGGAAGGCATGGTTCCTAGGCTCCTATAAAAATTACTTCTTGTTTCAGTTCAGTCAAGGGGTGACACTGCAGAGATTAGAGAACAAGAAGATATGATAAGTCAGTTTGTTTCCTTCTCTTTCTCAGTAAGGGATATGTTTCTGCAGTGATTCCATGCCTGCAGGACATGCTCTCTGTTTTCATTTTCCATATAGTGACCCTAATCCCAGACTGGCTCTTCAAATGCCATTTTCTCCAGTTATCATCTGTAAAGGATTTGGGTACTATTTTGGAGTTTTAAATTTAAAAAATATTGATATGGAAGAGGGGCAGGGAAGTGCCTGGTAGAGAAGGCTGTGGTTCTTGGCTAGGGCTCCACCATCAGGCCTGTGCTCACTGACTTAGTTGAAGACACGCACCTCTGTTTTCTTGCCTAAATTGGTGAGGACATGTGTTTCTGGGTTTTTTTGCGCAAGTGTTGCATTTTCCAAGACCACCGTGGCCTGCCATACCCCCATCCTGTTCTATAAGAAATCCTGAGACCCTAGCAGGGAGATGCACAGCAGCTGAACTTTTAGAGGAATGATCACCAGAAGAAGACACAGCATCTGGACCTGGAGAGGACACCAGAGAAAGGAGAGCACAAGGACTGAGGCGGCAGGCCATCCACTGCAGAAGAACACGAAGTTTCATGGGGCTGTGGGAGGAGAGCACTGAGCTGCCCCATTCCAAGAGAAAACCACCTTCCCATTCCATCTCCATTCTGGCTCCCCATCGATCTTCTGAACACTTCCAATCAATGAAAACTTGCACTTATTCTCCAAACCCACGTGGGAGCCAATTCTTCAGGTACACCAAGGCAGGTAATCCCAGGATCCAGAAAGCCCTCTGTCTTTGCAGTAAGGCTGGATGTCTAATTGAACTAACACTAGTAGCCTACAGATGGATGAACTAAATTAACACCGTGCAACACATGCCCACTAGGGATTCAGGAGCTGTATGCATTCACCCCTAGATGCTGCCTAGGGTCAGAGCCCCACAACCTGTCCTCATTGATCGCCCAGCTGCAGGTAATAAGAGAGGTTTTCCCATTTTAACGAGTCTGCTTCCAATGCAGTGTGCTTTCTACAATACTGCAGTGTTACCTTATTGCATATATTTGACAAAATAAGTTACAAACTATAACTAATCTGAGAAGAAAATAAATGGTGAAGAATAAGGAAGAAAAATGAAGCATTGTGTCTCACAATGAATACAAACAACTATAAGTATAATTAATCAATACATGAGTCTAGCCAAGCAGGTGATTAATGTGATGGGGAGGCACTTTCCATCATCTTGGGATTTCATTCTGGGACAGTGAGTGTGAACAGCTATAAGGTCAGATAGAACAGAGGATAGAACCTGGTGAGGTGTGGATTGTATCCCGCATGTTCACCTGCAAAAAAGATGAAGACAGATGACACAGAAGTTGCTTCCAACTGAATCCCCACATCCCCTTAATTGCACAAGCAGTGCACACCAAGGTCCAGTGTTCAAGTGTGAATTCTCCAACGTGCCATGAACCTGTGGAGTGCAAACTAGGGGTTTGCACTTTGAGGGCTTTCATACACTGGGCCAAATGGGAGTAGGATGGATTGATGCTGTGTGGGATGTGGCCTCCACAGTTGCCTCTTTTTTTTTTTTTTTGACTTCCATCTTCCTCATCAAATTAGGGTTTGCTTGGTCTTACTCACCGTCTTGCCCTTCAGCAGCACTACTGGACATACTTTTCAGGATTGCCATCGCCAAGCCTTTTGGTGATGTGTCTGTGTGGCTCTGCTTGGGATGTAGGGATCTGTGTTCTTTATTTTTCTGTGGATCATGAAGTCACAGTGAATTGGGAGGCATGTGTACAAATCACCTCCCCCTGCAAAAAAAATTCAGTCTTTTAGAAAGAAGAGGAGCACACCACACCAAAAAACTGGCATCTTCTAGTGTTTCATTGTCCTGCAGCCAAACCAGGGAGAGCCCCTGCAGTCCTGTCCCATGGGCCGCATGAATTTACCTTGAATTCAGTTCCCAGCTGAATAGGTGATTCATGTCTTAAAGGAAAACTCCTCCAGCGTCTTGGGATTTCATCCTGGGACATAGAGTATGAGCAGAAATGAGGTGAGAAAAGGGTAATGATACAATGTGGTGAGGGCTGGATGGGGTCCCCCAATTTCACCTGCAAAAAAATGAAGACAGATTACACAGAAGTGTTTCCAATTCCATTTTCACATTCCACTAATTGCTCAAGTAGTCCACATCATGGCATGGTGTTCAGGTCAGAGTACTCCAATGTGCAAGGAATATTTGGAGTGCAAATAGGGGCCATGCTGGCAAACTCCCGATTTGAGGACCTTCACGCCTGGAGCTAAATGGAAGATGAATGTATTGATGCTGGGTGGGATGTGGCCTCCATGCATGCCTCTTCTTTTCCTGAGTTCCATGTTACTCATCAGTTTAGGGTTTCCTGGCTCGGGCTTGGCCTCTTCCACACTAAACATTTCCCAGTTCACAGAGAATGACCCTCATGGGAATCCATTGCATGAGAATTTCCTTCTAAACACTGTCATGTTTTAATGACAGGGCAGCTTTGATACTTCTCCTACTTCTATTGGAGGGATGCATGATTCCTGTAGAGTGAGAAGCAGGGAGCCATGTCTGGCTTTTGCCTGATAATATAGCTCTGTTTCATTTTGTCTGCATGGTCTTCTTATAGTGGAGGGGTTCTTTCATTGGGCTGTTGTTGGATGGAAGAGCCTGTTGCCACAGATTATGTAGCTGTTAGGAATTTCAGAAAGCAAAAGGGACATTGGCTAGTGTGGCTGCTCTCCAGGTTGTGGGTCATTGTCTCATTGTGGGGGCTGAGATTGTTTGCACTTTATGGGGGGCTTTTGGTTCCTCTGACAAGGATCATTGAACCTTGCTTCAACTCCAGCACAATGCAGTTGGTTCTTTCAGGAGAGCCTTGATTTTTGTTTGCTTTCATAGGGAATCCACAGTGCCCCTTCACAGCATTACTGGACACTATTTTTAGGCTTCCATCAGCACAGATGGCCTCTGAGACACTCTCTCAACCTCACCTGCAACCATGTGAGGCCAGTCTGAGGTGTGAGGACATGCACCACCTTGGATTTGCCTTTGTAGTTTCTACCTTTCCCTGAGAGCTTCTGCAAGGCCCAGGATGAAGGGAGAGGGTGAGGTCAAGAGCCCAGACATCTTTCACTGACATGAACCTCTGGGGTCCCAGGTATGATTCTATCACTCAACGAACCCTCAACAACACACCAGACAATATCCCAAACCCACGGGACCCAATTCTTGCACACAGCCCCTTTCTGAAATGGAGGCAGAAGATCAGTTTCCAGCGACCACCTCACAGTCTCGAAACACCTCTTCCTCCAGTGGGATCCTACCACGGAGATGCCCCGAAGGGGCCTTGAGGTCAAGACTTTTATGGTCCCAAAGTGGGTTTTCACAGGCAGCGTTTTTACTGATACCAGGCCGGCTCTGCCTGTACCATTTTCCTCTGCTTAAGCTGATTGACAACTCTTACAGCCGGGCACCTGAGCCTGCCTCACAATGCGCACACCCTAGTCTAAAAGCACGAGGCCTGATTGTGAGCTCTGGCTAGCCTCACCGTGAATGTCACCATTGCCTAGCGACAAGTCCCTGTGGCTTGGCAGAGAAAGAGACCTCCGTGGAGGTGTGTCTTTGGTGGACTGTGTCCTGTCTTCTCTGTGGAATCGGGCAGATAGTCCCATATTCCAAGGAGAGGGCAGATGTGAGCCAACCTGAAGAAATGTCAAGCAGAGCCCCAGGAATAAACTGTGAATCCCTGAGGTTACAAAATAATCTGCAAGATTCCTCAGGCCTGCCTAGATGTTGTAGGGGTGAGTCTTTTTGAAACTGGCCCCACTGTGATTTCTAGGTATAGCTTGCCTTTTTGCCTTGGGGTTGCTCTCTCCCAGTTGGGGCTTCCCGCAAAACCGCACAACTTTGGGAGTTGCCGGGCTGTGTGTTTCTGAGGGAGTGTTGTGAAGGTTGGATTTCTGTGTGTGTGCCTATAAGTGGAGTCTACTTCAAGGAATGTGGCTACCACACTTCAGCAATTCTTTTTTTTTTCTTTTGTCTCCCCACTTTGGTGGACTGTCTGGGTGGCTCTTCTTGGGCTGTGGGGCTCTATGTTTCTTATTCTTCTGTAGATCATGAATCCTCAGTGAATAGGGAGGCGGGTTGAGATGTGCAGGCGTCTGAATCATACCCACCCCTGCAAAATAAGCCACTCTTCTTGAGAGAAGAGGGTCACATGACACCAAAAAACAGACACTTCCTAGAGTTTCATTGTACTCTGGCCAAACTGGGGAGAGACAATAGCAGTCTTGTCCAAAGGGCCCCTTGAATTTACCTCGAATTTGTCCTCTGCTGAGCACATGCTTCACATCATGAGAGGGCAGTTCTCCGTCATCTTGTGATTTCATCCTGGGACATACAGTATGAGTAGAAATTGGGTCAGATGGGGAAAGGATACAATCTGCTGAGGGATGGATGGTGTCCTGTAACTTCACCTGCAAAAACCAAAACAAAAACAAAAACAAAAAAACAAACAAAAAAAACGAAGACAGATGACACAGAAGTTGCTTCCAGATACATCCCCGCATTCCCTTATTTGCAAAAGCAGTCCACACCATTGCCGGGTGCTGATGTAAGAGTACTCGAATGCAAGAAATATTTGGAGTGCCAGTTGGGGGCATCCTGGCAAACTCCTGATTTGAGGGCTTTCATACCCAACGCTAAATGGGGAGTGGAAATGATTGATACTGGGTAAGGTGTGGCCTCAACATTTGCCTCTTCTTTTTGAATTTTATGTTCCTCACTGGCCTAGGGGTTCCTGGGTATGGCTCAACAACTTCCACACTAAATATTTCTCTGGTCATGGAAAATGATCCTCATGGGATTCCATTGCATGAGTATTTCCCTCTAAACACTTTCAGGTTTGAATAACTGTGCAGCTTTAATACTTTTAAAACCATAAATTTCCATTACAGCCACCAAGAAGGAAAGTCTTATTGTCACACTTCTATTGAATGCCACATGATTTCTGTAGGATGAGAAGTGGGCAACCGTGTCTGGATTTGCCTGGTAATATAACCTCAGTTTCATTTCATCTGTATGGCATTCTCATTGTGGAGGGACTCTTCATTGGGATGATGCTGGATGGGACTGCCTTATGCCACAGATCATTTAGCTGCCAAGGATTTCACAAAGCAAAAAGGACTTTAGGAAAAATGGCTGTGCTACTTGTTGTGGGTAATTTTCTCTTCATGGGGGCTGAGGTTGTTTGCACTTTGCAGGAGATTTTTGGGTCCTCTGACAGGAATTATTGAACATTGCTTAAATTTCAGCCTGAGGAGCTCATTCTCTCATGCGAGCCATGATTTTTTTGTTATTTTGTTTTCATGGTGGAGTCCACAATGCCCCTCAAAAGTGCTACTTGACATGATTTTCAAGCTTGCCATCACCACAGATGGTCTCTGAGATAGTGACTCAACCTCATCTGCACCCGTGACAGGAAGGTCCAAAGTGCAAGAACACTCCTCCATCACACACTTGCCTTTGTCTTGGTTCCAGCCTTCCAGTGAGCCCCTACAAGATCCAGGATGAGGTAGTGAGATCTAGAGTCCAGACATTTTCCACTGAAACCAGTCTCTGGGGTTTCAGGTATGATTCTATCAGCCAGAGAACACTCAACAGCAAGCTAGACTATGTACCAATACCCATGAAATCAGATTCTTTCACCAAAAAACAGACATCTCCCAGTGTTTCATTTTCCTGTGGCCAACACAGGGAGACACACTAGCAGTCTTCTCCTCAGGTCCTCATGAATTTACTTCAAATTCAATTCACAGCTGAGCAGATGCTTCACATCATGAGGTGTTACTCCTCTATTTTCTTGGGATTTCATCCTGGGACATAGAGTGTGAGCAGCAATGAGGTCAGATAAGGGTGAGCATACAATCTGGTGAGCAGTGGATAGTGTCCCACACTTTCACACGCAAAAAAAAAAAAATGAAGAAAAATGAAACAGAAGGTGTTTCAAACTCCATTGCCGTATGTTCAGATGGGAGTACATCAACGTGGAAGGAACACTTGGAGTGCAAATTGGGGCAACCTTGGCAAACTCCCGATTTAAAGCTTTCATACCCAGAGTCAAATGGAAGTGGAATGGATTGATGCTGGGTGTGATATTGCCTCCAGATATCCCTCTTCATTTCCTGAATTTCATGTTTCTCATTAGCCTAGGGTTTCCTGGGTCTGGCTCAATGACTTCCACACTAAAGGTTACCCAGTTCATAGAGAATGGCCATCATGGGAATCCACTGGGTGATTGTTTCCTTCTAAACACTGTAACATTTTAATGACTGGTCACCTTTAATACTTTTAAAACCATAAATTCTCGTTACAGCCGCCAACAAGAAAACTCTTGTTCTCCCACTTCGATTAGAGGGCTGTGTGACTATTGTAGGATGAGAAGCAGGCAACCATGTGTGGGTTTTTACCTGGTAATCTAGCCTCTGTTTCATTTCATCTGCATGGCCTTCTCATTGTGGAGGGGTTCTTGAACTGTTGCTGGATGGGACTGCCTCTTGCTGCAGATTATTTAGCTAGCAGGGATTTCAGAGAGCAAAAGGGACTTTGTGGAGGCTGGTTGTGCTCAAGTTTGTGGTTCATGGTTTTGTTTGGGGGACTGAGGTTGCTTGCAGTTTGCAGGAGTATTTTGGGTCCTCTGACAGGAATCATTGAACATTGCTTGGACTCCAGCACAAGACAACTCATTCTCTCAGGTGAGCTTTAATGTTTGTTTGCTTTCTTGGGGAATCCACAGTGCCCCTTATCAGCACTACTGGACACCCTTTTTAGGCTTGCCATCACCACAGACGGCCTCTGAGACACTGATCTCAACCTCATCTTCAACTGTGAGAGGTCAGTCCAATTTGTGAGAATTGTGCTCCACCTTGGACTTCCCTTTGCTGTGGCTCCTGCCTTTACCACAGAGCCCCTCAGAGGCTCAGGATGAAGGGAGGCAGTGAGGTCAAGGGCCCGACCATCTTTCACTGACACCAGCCCATGGGGCTTCAGGTATGATTCTATCATCGAAAGAACCGTCAACAACACATCAGACTTTATTCCAGTCTCCACCTGACCCAATTCTTGCACACACCCTCTTTCAAAAAGGGAGACAGAAAAGTAGTTTCCACAGACCACCTCACAGTATTGATATGCTTCCTCCTTTGGCGGGACCTGACCACAGAGATGGCCTGAATGGGATGTGAGGTCAAGACTTTTACTGTCCCCGAGTGGTTTTGCGGGCATCCCTTTTCTGATACCAGGCTAGGTCTGCTTGTAGCATTTTCCTCGGCTAAGGAAGGCTGACAGCTCTGAGAGCCAGGTTCCCAAGGCCGCCTCATGAATGCGCATGAGCTAGTCTCAGGGCACCATTCCTGATTGTGAGCTCCGGCTATCATCACAATTAATGTCACCATTGCCTAGCAACAAGTTCCTGAGACTTGTCAATGAAGGAGACCTCTGTGGATGTGTGTCCACGGTGGACTCTCGCCTGTCTTTTCTGTGGATCCACGGGAGAATTCCATAATCCTAGGAGAGGGCAGATGGGAACTAGCCTGAAGAAACATCAAGCACAGCCACAGGAATAAACCACAAAGTCCCTAAGGATCCAAAAGTATCCACATGATTATTCAGGCCTGCCTACACATTGTAGGGGTCAGTGTTTTTGAAACTTTCCCCTCTGTGATTTCTAGGCACAGCCCACCTCTGTTCTCTAGGGTTGCTCTCTCCCAGGTGGAGCTTCCTGCAGAATGATGCAGCCTCTGGAGCTGCATCACTGTGTGTTTCTGTGGGAGCGTTGCAAGTGTTGGATGTCTGCATGTGTGTGTGTGGCACTGCGTGTTTGTACCTGTAAGTAGAATCTGCTTAAAGAAATGTGGATAACCCAATTCAGTGCTACTTTATTTGAGTCTCAAAACCTTTTGGTGGCCTGTTTGTGTGGGTCTGCTTGGGCTGTGTGTTCTTTATTTTTCTGTGGATCATGAATCCACAGTTGGGAGCTTGCCAAGTCCTGCTGGCATCCAAATAAACTCCCACTGTAAAAACAAAGCCACTCTACTGGAAAGAAGAGGAGCACACCACACCGAAAAACAGGCATCTTCCAATATTTCATTGTCCTGCAGCCAGCCCAGGTAGAGACACTAGCAGTCCTGTCTGCAGAGCTGATTGTATTTACCTTGAATTCGGTTGACAGCTGAGGAGGTGCTTCACATCGTTGGGGGGCACTCCCCCATAGTTTTGTGATTTCATCCTGGAACACAGGGTGTGGGCAGCAATAGGGTCAGACAGGGTGGAGGATCCAATCTGGTAAGGAGTAGATGGGTCCTGCAACTTCACTTGCAATAAAAATGAAGACAGATGACACAGATTGCTTCCAACACAATCCCCTCATTCCCTTAATTGCACAAGCAGTCCACACCATGGCCCATTGTTCAAGTGGGAGTACTCCAACGTGCAAGGAACACCTGGAGTGCAAATTGGGGATATCCTGGCAAACTCCTGATTTGAGGGCTTTCATAATTGGAGCCAAATATAAGTGGAATGGATTGACATTGGGTGGGATGTGGACCTTCACACTTGCCCCTTCTTTTTTTGACATTCATGTACCTCATTGGCCTAGAGTTTGCTGTGTCTGGGTCAAGGACTTCCACACTAAATGTTTCCCAGTTCATGAAGAGAGACCCTTATGGAATCCACTGCATGAGGGTTTCCTTCTAAACACTCACATTTTAATGACTTGGCAGCTTCAACATTTAAAACCGTGAATTCCTCTTACAGCCACCAACAAGGAAACCCTTGTTCTCCCATTTCTATCAGAGGGCTGCTTGATTCCTGTAGGATAAGAAGCAGGCAGTCATGTCTAGCTTTTGCCTGGCAGTCAAGCCTCTGTTTTATTTTATCTGCTTGGCCTCCTCATTGTGGATGGTCTCTTTCATTGGGCTTTTGTCGGATGTGACTTCCTCCCGCCACAGATTATTTAGCTGCCAGCTATTTAAGAGAGAAAGAGGGACTTTGTGTAGGCTAGCTGTGCTTTAGGTTGTGGGCAGTTTTCTGGTTGTGGGGGATGAGGTGGTTTGCACTTTGCTGGAGGGTGTTGGGTCCTCTGACAGGAAGCATTGAACATTGCTTGGACTCCAGCACAAGGCAGCTCGTTCTCTCAGGCAAGCATTGATTTTTTTGTTTGTTTGATTTCATGGGGAATCCACAGTGCCCCTCAACAGCACTACCATCCAGGCTTGTTCAGGCTTGCCATCACCACAGACTGCCACTGAGACACTGTCTCAACCTCTTCTGCACCTGTGAGCTTCCTGTCTGAGGTGTGAGAACACTGCTCTACCTTGGACTTGCCTCTCTTCTAGTTCCTGCCTTTCTCAAACAGCCTTTGTAAGGCATAGAATAAAGGGAGGAAGGAAGGTCAAGGTCCCAGACATCTTTTGCTGACATCCAACTCTGGGGTATCAGATGTGATTCTGTTACCTGAGGAACCCTCAGAAACAAACCAGACAGTATTCCAATCCCAATGGGACCTGATTCCTGCAAACAGCCTCTTTCAGGAATAGAGTCAGAAAAGCAGTTTCCACCGACTATCTCACAGTCTCAGAACGCCTTCTTCTCCAGTGGAACTTAACAATGGAGATCCACCAAAAGCGCCCTGAGGTTGAGCATTTTGAGATCCCACAGGGGGTTTTCACAGGCAGCCTTTTTCCTGATACCAGGCCAGCTCTGGCTGTACCATTTTCCTCTGCTTAGGCAGGCTGACAGCTCTGACACACAGGTTCCCAAGCCTGCCTCACAAATGCACATGTGCTAGTCTCAGGGCACCAGGCCTACCTGTGAGCTATGGCTAGTGTCTCAATGAACTTTGCCATTGCCTACTGTCAAGTCCCTGCAGCTTGGCGGAGAAGGAGACCTTCACGGAGGAGCATCGGGGGTGGACTCTCCCCTATCTTCTCCGTAGGATCCCCTGGATATTCCTGTGATCCTAGGAGACTGTAGACATGAGCCAGCCTGAAGAAACGTCAAGCACAGGCCTAGGAATAAACTGTGAAATCCATAACGATCCAAAGTGATCTGCAGGTTTCCTCAGGCCTGCCTAGATGTAGGCATGACTCTTGTTGAAATTTGGCCCTTTCTGATTTCTTGGTACATCCCACCTGTGTTCCCCAGGGTTGCTCTCTCCCAGGTGGGGCTTTCTGCAGAACCATGCAGCCTCAGGAGCTGCTGAGCTGTGTGTTTCTGTGATAAAGTTGTGAGTGATAGATGTTTGTGTGTGTGTGTGTGTGTGTGTGTCTGTGTGTGTGTTATTTTGGGTTTGTGTGTCTATGTGTATGTCTATGTGTGCCTGTAAGTAGAGTGTGCTTAAAGGAATGTGGCTAAAGAACTTCAGTCCTTCTTTTTTTTTTTTGAGTCTCCCAGCCTTTTGTTGACATGTCTGTGTGGCTCTGCTTGGGCTACAGGGCTCAGTGTTCTTTATTCTTCTGTGGATCACTAATTCAAAAAGAACTGGGAGTTGGGCCAAGGCATGCCAACATCCAAATCACCTCCCCATGCAAAAAAGAAAAAAAGGCACCCTTTTAGAAAGAAGAGGAGCACACCACACGAAAAAAACAGACCTCTCCCAGAGATTCATTGTCCTGTGGGAAACCCAGGGAGCACACTAGCAGTCTCACCTGCAGGCCTTTTGAATTTACCTCAAATTCGGTTCCCAGCCTAGCGGGTGCTTCATGTCATGAGGGGGCACTGCTCCATCATCTTGGGATTTCATTGTAGGACATATAGTGTGAGAATCAATAAGGTCAGATGGAGTGAGGATACAATCTGGAGAGGGGCGGATGGGATCCTGCAACTTCACTTGCAAAAAAAAAAAAAAAAAAAAAAAGAAGACGGATGACACAGAAGATGCTTCCAACTCCATCCCCACATTTCTTAATTGCACAAGCAGTCCACACCAAGGCCCACTGTTCAAGTGGGAGTCCTCCAACATGCAAGGAAGATTGGGAGTGCAAATTGGGGCCATCCTGGCAAACTCCTGATTTGAGGGCTTTCATTGCTATAGCCAAACGAAAGTGGAATCAATTGATGCTGGGTGCAAGCCAGCCTAAAGAAACATCAAGCAGAGCCCCAGGAATAAACTGTGAAATCCCTAAGGATCCAAAAGGATCTGAAAAAGGCCTCAGGCCTTCCTAGACATTGTAGCAGTTAGTCTTTTTGAAACTTGCCACACTGTGATTTCTAGTTTCAGCCAGCCTGTGTTCCTTAGGCATTGTCTCTTCCAGGTGGGGTTTCCTGCAGAACCATGCAGCCTCAGAAGCTGCTGGGCTGTGTGTTTCTGTGGGAGTGTTGCGAGTGTTGGGGTGTGTGTGTGTGTGTGTGTGTGTGTGTGTGTGTGTATCTGTGTGCCTGTAAGTGGAATCTCTTAAAGGAATGTGGCTATTGCCCTACAGCACTTCTTATTTTTGAGACTCCTAACTTTTGGTGGCCTGTCTGTGTGGCCTTGCTTCATCTATGGGATTACAACTTCTTCATTTTTTTGTGTGGATCATGAATCCACAGTGAACTGGGAGATTGGCTGAGACATGCCAAAGTTAAATTATGTCCCACTGCAAAAAACAAAACAAAACAAAACAAAACAAAACCCTCTTCTAGGAAGAAGAATAGCAAACCACACCCAAGAGCAGACATCTCCCAGTGTTTCATGTTCTGCAGCAAACCCAGGGAGAGACACTGGCAGTCCTGTTCTCAGGGCCCCTCGAATCTACTGCAAATTTGATTCCCAGCTGAACAGGTGCTTTTCATCACAATTGGACAATCCTCCATTGTCTTGGGATTTTATTCTTGGACACAGAGTACGAGCAGTAATAAGGTCAGATAGGTTTGAAGATACAGTCTGGTGAGGGGTGGTTGGAGTCACGCATATTCGCCTGCAAAAATGGTGAAGACAGATTACACTCTCACAATTTAATGACTGGGCATCTGTAATACATTTAAAACCATAAATTCCTGTTAGTGACGCCAACAAGGAAACTCTTGTTCTCCCTCTTCTATCGGATGGCTGCATGATTCCCATAGGATGAGAAGCATGCAGTCATGTCTGGCTTTTGCCTGGTAATCTACGGTCTGTTTCATTTCCACTGTAGGTCCTTTCTCATTGTGGAGAGGGTCATTCAGCCATTGCTGGATGCGACTGCCACTCACCACAGATCTTTTGGCTGCCAGCGATTTTAGGGAGCAAAATGGCCTTCAGGTAGGCTGGCTGCACTTCAGGTTGTGGGTCGTTGTCTCATTGTGGAGGCTGAGGTTGTTTGCACTTCTGAGGAAGCTTTTAGGTACTCTGACAGGAGTATCTGAATGTTGCTTGGACTCCAGCAAAAGTCAGCTCATTCTCTCGGGTGAGCCTTGAGTTTTTTGTGCTTTCATGGGGTGTCGCCATTGCCCCACAAAAGCACTATTGGACACAGTTTTCAGGCTTGCAATAGCCACAGACAGCCTCTAAGACAATGTGTCAACCTCATCTGCATCCCTGAGAGGGAAGTTCAAGGTGTGAGAACTCTGATCCATCGTGGACTTGCATTTGTTGTGGTTTATGCCTTTCCCAGAGAGCCCCTGGGGGACCCAGAATGAAGAGAGGCAGTGAGGACACGGGTTTGGCCATATTTCACTGACAACCACCTCTGGGGTCTCACTTATGATTCCATGATACAAGGACCGCTCGACAACTCACCAGACTCTATTCCAATCCCTATGGGACCTGATTCTTACAAATAGCCTCTTTTCAGGAATGAAGTCAAAAGAGCAGTTTTGCATGACAACCTAACAGTCTCAAAATACCTCTTCCTCCAGTGGGACCCGACCAAGGAGATGGATGGAAGGGGTCCTAAGGTTGACATATTTAGGGTCCCACAGTTGGTTATCACAGGAAGCCTTTCTCCTGATATGAGGCTGGCTCTGCCTATACCATTTTCCTTTGCTTAGGCAGAATGGCTGCTCTGACAGCTGAGCCCCTGGGCCTGCCTTGCGAATGTGCATCTGCTAGCCTCAGGGCACCACCCCTGAGCTGTGATCTCTGGCTTGCATCACAATCAATAACCCTTTGCCTAGTGAAAAGTCCCTGAGGCTTGGCAGAGAAGGAGACCTCCATGAAGATGCATCGCGGTGGACTGTGGTCTCTTCTCTGTGGAATCCTCGGGAGAGTCCCATGATCCTAGGAGAGGGTGAGAGGGCAGATGTAAGCCAGCATTAAGAAGCCTCAAGCAGAGCCCCAGGAACAATCCGTGAATTCTCTAACAATCCTAAAGGATCTGCAGGATACTTCAGGACTGCCTAGATGTTGTAGGGATGAGTATTTTGAAATTTGTCCCACTGTGATTTCTACATAGAGCATGCCTGTGTTCCCTGGGATTGCTCTCTCCCACATGGGGCTTCCTGCAGAACCACACAGCTTCAGAAGCTGCCAGGAGTGTGTTTCTGTGGGAGTGTTGTGAGTGTTGGATGTCTGCATTTGTGTGTGTGTTTGTTTCTCTGTGTGTGTGCATGCCTGTAAGTGGAATCTGCTTAAAAAAGTGTGGCTAACACACTGCGGCGCTTTCTTGTTTTTGAGTCTCCCAGCCTTTTGGTGGTCTGTCTTTGTGGCTTTTCTTGGGCTGCTGGGTTCCGTGTTCTTTATTTTTCTGCAAATCATGAATCCGCTGTAAATTGAGAGGCTGGCTGAGACCTGCCAGGGTCCAAATAACCTCCCCCTGAGGAAAAAAAAAGCCACTCTTCTAGAAAGAAGAGGAGCACATCAAACCCAGGAACAGAAATATTTCACTGCTCTATTCTCCAGTGTACATCCCATGGAGAAACACTAGCAGTCCGGTCCTCAGGGCCCCTTCATATTCAGTTCCTAGCTGAGCAGGACCTTCACGTCACTCCTCCATTGTCTTGGGATTTCATTTTGGGACAGATACTTTGAGCAGCCATAACATCGGATAAAGGTGAGGATACAAGCTGGTGAGGGGTGGATGCAGTCCCACACATTCACCTGCAAAAAATGTGAAGATAGATGTCACAGAATGTGCTTCCAACTGCATCCCCACATTTCCTTAATTACACAAGCAAGTCCACACCATGGCCTGGTGTACAGTTGAGAGCACCACAATGTGCAGGGAATGTTTGGAGTGCAAACTGGAGCCATCCTGGCAAACTCCCTATTTGAGGACTGTCATACCAGGAGCCAAACGGGGGTGAGATCATTTCATGTGAGGTTTGATGTGGCCACCACAGTTGTCTCTTTTTTCCTGACTTCCATGTACCTCATCGGCCTAGGTTTTCCTGGGCCTGGCTCTACATCTTCCACGTTAACCATTTACCACTTCACGGAAGATACCCTCAAAGTAATCCATTTCATGAGTGTTTTCTTTTAAACACTGTCAGATTTTAATGACAAGGCAGTTTTGATAGTTTTAAAACTAAATTTCTGTAACAGTAGCCAACAAAGAAACTCTTGTTATCCAGCTTTTATCAGAGGGCTGCTTGATACCTGTAGGAGAAGCAGGCAGCTGTACCTGGCTTTTGCCTGGGAATTTGGGCTCTGTTTCATTTCATCTGCTTGTCTTGTTTCATTGTGGAGGGCTCTTTCATCAGGCTGTTGTTGGATGAGGCTACCTCTCACCACAGAATTATTGGCTGCCAGGGATTTCAGAGAGCAAGAGGGACTTTGGGTAGGCTGACTGCGCTTTAGGTTTGGGGTCATGGTTTACTTGTGGGGGCTGAGATTGTTTGCACTTTGCAAGAGGCTTTTGGGTCCTGTGACAGAAATCTCTAAACGTGGCTTGGACTACAGCACATGGCAGCTCATTCTCTCATGTGAGCCTTGATTTTCCTTTGCTTTCATGGGGGGTCCACAGTGCCCTTCAATAGCACTACCTGACAAACATTTCAGGATTGCAATGGTCACAGATGTCCTCTGAGACACTGTCTCATCCTCACCTGCACCTGTGGGAGTCCACTTAGAGCTGTGAGAATACTGCTCCACCTTGGACTTGCCTTTGTCATGGTTCCTCCATTTCACCAAGAGCCCCTGCAAGACTCAGGATGAATGGAGGCAGTGAGGTTAAGAACCTGGCCATATTTCACTGTCACCCACCTCTGGAGTCACAGGTATGATTTTGTCACCCAAAGAACCCTCCACAACTCACCAGACAACATTCCAAACCCCCTGGGACTCAATTCTTGCACACAGCCTCTTTCAGGAATAAAGTCAGAAGAGCAGTTCTCAGCGACCCCCTCACAGTCCAGACATCTCCTCCTCCAGTGGGACCAGATCACGGTACAGCCGAAAGGGGCCCCAAGTATGAGACTTTTAGGGTTCCACAGTGGGTTATTGCATACAGCATTTTTTTTCCCAGTACCAGGCCCACCCTGCCTATACCATTCTCCTCTGCTTAGGCTGGCTGACAGCTCTGACTGCCGAGTGCCAAGCCCACCCACGAATGCACATGTGCTAGTCTCAGGGCACCAGGCCTGAGCTGTGAGCTCTGGCTAGCCTCACCATGAATGCCACAATTCCCTGAGGCTTGGCGGAGAAGGAGACCTCTGTGGAGGTGCATCAGCCATGGAATCTTGCCTGTCTTCTTTGTGGGATACACAGGATAGTCCCATGATCCTAGGAGAGAACAGACGTGAGCTAGCCAGAAGATATGTCAAGCCAAGCCCCAGGAATAAACCGCAAAATCTGTAAGGTTCCAAAAGGATCTGAAGGATGCCTCAGGCCTGCCTACGCATGTAGAGGTGAGTCTTTATGAAACTGACACCGCTATGATTTCTAGGTGCACCCCGCTTGTGTTCCCCAGAGTTGCTGTCTCCCACGTAAGGCTTCCTGCAGAACCACACAGCCTCAGAAACTGCTGGGCGGTGCGTTTCTGTAAAATTATTGTGAGTCTTTGATGTCTGTGTATGGGTGTGGCTTTTTTTAGCACTGTGTGTTTGTGTGTGTGTGTGTGTGTGTGTGTGTGCGCGCGCGCACGCCTGTAAGTGGAGTCTGCTTAAAGGAATGTGGCTAATGCACTGCAGAACTCTTTTTTTTTTTTTTTAAGTCTGCCAACCTTTGGGTCACATGCCTGTGTGGCTCTGTTTAAGCTGCAGGGCTCTGTGTTTTTTAGTTTTCTCTGGATCATGAATCCAAAGTGTACTGGGAGGCTGGTTGTGACACACCGAGGTCCACATCACCTCTGCCTGCCAAAAAAAGCTGCTCTTCTAGAAAGAAAAGGAGCACACCACACGCAATAACAGACATCCTTCAGTATTCCATTGTCCAGTGGTCATCCCAGGAAGAAACACTAGCATTCATGTCCTCAGGGCCCCTTGAATTTACCTTGAATTTGGTTCATAACTGAGCAGTTTCTTCAGATCCTGAGAAGGCACTCCTACATCATCTTGGGATTTCATTTGGGGAAAGAGAGTGTGAACAGCATTAAAGTCAGAAGGGGTGAGAATGTGATCTGGTGAGAAGTGGATGGTGTCCCACACCTTCAACTGCAAAAAATGTGAAGACAGATGACACAGAAAGTGATTCCAACTGCATTCTCACATTTCGTTAATTACACAAGTAGTCCACACTATGGCCTGATGTTCAGGTGGGAGTACTCCAATTGGTGCGGAGAACATTTGAAGTGCAAACCGGGCCATCCTGACAAACTCCCAATTTGAGGGCTTTCGTACTCTGCTCCAGTCGAAAGTGAGACTGATAGATACAATGTGGGACGTGGCCTCCACACTTGCCTCTTCTTTTCATGTCTTCCATATTCCTTGTCAGCCTAGGGTTTCCTGGATCTGGCTCAACATCTTCCACAGTAAAGGTTTCCCAGTGTTTCCTTCTAAACACTGTCACGTTTTAATGACTGGGCAGCTGTGATAATTTTAAAACCATAAACTCCTTTTACAGCTGCCAACAAGGAAACTCTTGCTCTTCAACTTTTATCGGAGTGCTGCGTGAGTCCTGTAGGATGAGAAGCAGGCAGCAATGTTTGGCTTTTTTCCGGTAATCTACACTGTGTTTCATTGCATCTGCACATCCTTTCTCATTGTGGAGGTGGTCTTTCCTTGGGCTGTTGCTGGATGGGGCTACCTCTTACAACAGATCTATGGGCTGCCAGGGATTTCAGGGAGCAAAATGGACTCTGGGTAGGTTTAGCGCCTCTCCAGGTTGTGGGTCGCTGTCTCGTTGTGGGTTGTTTGCACTTTGCAGGAGGCTTTTGAGTTGTCTGACAGGAATTTTTGAATATTGCTTAGATTCCAGCACAGGCCATCTTTTTCTCACACACACACCTTGATTTTTCTTTGCTTTCCTAGAAAGTCCACAGTGCCCCTCAACAGCACTACTGGACACCCTTTTCTGGCTTGCCGTGGCCACAGATGGCCTCTGAGATACTGTCTCAACCTCATCTGTACCCATGAGAGGCCAGTTCGAGGTTTGAGAACACTGCTCCATTTTGGACTTGCCTTTGTCTTGGTTCCTGTGCTTCACAGACAGGCCCTGCGAGGTCCAGAATGATGGGAGACAGTGAGGTTAAGGGCCCAACCATCATTCATAGACACCCAATTCTAGGGTCTCAGGTATAATTCCATCACCCAAACACCCCTCCTCAACTCACCAGACTACATTCCAATCCCCATAAGACCTGATTCTTGCACACAGCCTCTTTCGGAAAGGGAGTCAGAAGAGCAGTTTTTAGCGACCACCTCACAGTCTCTAAATACCTCCTACTCCTGTGGGAACTGAACACAGAGACAGCCCGAAGTGACCCTAATTTCAAGCCTTGTAGGGTCCCACAGTGTGTTATCACCGGCAGCCTATTTCCCATTACCAGCTGGCTCTACCTGTACCATTTTCTTCTGCTTCCACAGGCTGACAGCTGTGAAAGTCAGGCCACTGAGCATGCCCTCAAATGCGCATGCGCTAGTCTCCGGGCACCAGGCTTGATTGTGAGCTCTACCTAGCATCACAATGAATGTCACCCTTACACAGCTACAAGTCCCAGCTGCTTGGCCAAGAAGGAGACCTCCATAGAGGTGCCTTGTGGTGGACTCTTGCTTGTCTTCTCCGGGGGATCCACAGGATAGATCCATGTTCCTAGGAGAGGGCAGACATGAGCCAGCATGAAGAAACTTCAAGCAGAGCCCAAGGAATAAACTGCAAAGTCCCTAAGGTTACAAAAGCATCTGCAGGATTTCTCAGGCCTGCCTAGATGTAGGGTTGAGTCTTTTTGAAACTCACCCAACTGTGATTTCTAGGTAGATCCCACTGTGTTTGCCGGGGTTTCTCTCTCCCAGGTGGGGCTTTCTGCAGAAACACACAGCCTCAGAAGCTGCCAGGCTGTTTCTGAGGGAGTGTTGCAAGGGTTGGATGTCTGGGTGTGGTGTGGCTTTTTGGCTTTGTGTGTTTGTGTGTGTGTGTGTGCACATGCACACACGCATGCACCTGTTAGTGGAATCTGCTTAAAGGGATGTGGATAACACACGGCAGAGCTTCTTTTATTTGAGACTTCCAACATTTTGTTGGCCCATCTGTGTGGCTCTGCTTGGTCTGGAGGCCTCCCTGTTCTTTATTTTTCTGTGAATTATGAATCTGCAGTGAATTGCAAGGCTGGCTGTGACACACGGGGTCCTCATAACCAACCGCTGGAAAAAAACAAAGCCACCCTCTAGAAAGAAGAGCAGCACACCACAGCCAAGAACAGAAATCCTTCAGTGTGTCATTTTTCTGTGGCCATCCCAGGGAGAAATACTAGTAGTCCTGCCCACAGGGCCCCATGAATTTACCTCAATTTTGGTTCATAGCCGAGCAGATACTTCCCATCATCAGGAGTCACTCCTCCATCACCTTGAGATTTCATCCTGGGACATACAGTGTGAGTAGCAATAAGGTCAGATAGCGTGAGGATACAATCTGATGAGGGTGGATGGAGTCCCACACCTTCACCTGCAAAAATGTAAAGACAGATGACAGAAAATGTGTTTCAAACAGCTTTCCCACATTTCCTTAATTGCACAAGCAGTCCACAACTTGGCCCAGTGTTTAGTTGGGAGTACTCCAATGTGCAGGGAATATTTGGAGTACAAACTGGGGCCACCCTGGCCAACTATCGATTTGAGGGCTTTCATAGGCAGAACAAAATGGCATTGAGATTGCTTGATACAAGGTGGGATGTGGCCTCCACACTTGCCTTTTCATATCCTGACATACATGTGCCTCATCATCCTATGGATTCTTGGGTATGGCTCAATGTCTTCCACGCTAAATGTTTCCCAGTTCATGGAAGGTGACCCTCAGGGGAATACATTGAGTGAGTGTTTCCTTCTAAACACTGTCACATTTCAATGACTGGGCAGCTGTGATAATTTTAAAATAGTAACTTCCTGTTACTGCTGCCAACAAGGAAACTCTTGTTCTCTAGGTTTTATCGAAAGGCTAAGCAGGCAGCCGTGTCCGTATTTCACCTGGTAATACCGGCTCTGTTTCATTTTATCTGCACATCCTTTCTGATTGTGTAGGGGGTCTTTTATAGGGCTGTTGGTGGATGGGGCTACCTCTCACCACAAATTTATTGGCTGACAGGGATATCAAGGAGCACAAGGGACTTCAGGCAGGCTGGCCGCATCCCAGGTTCTGGGTCTCGGTCTCATTTTGTGGGATGAGGTTGTTTGCACTTTGCAGGAGGTTTCAGGGCCCTCTGACAGTAATCTTTGAACGTTGCTTGGACTCCAGCCCAAGGCAGCTCTTTCTCTCATATGAGCTTTGATTTTTTTGCTTTCATGCCAGTCACTAGCACTACTGGACACCCTTTTCAGGGTTACAATCACCAAAGACAGCTTCTGAGACACTGTCTCAACCTCATCTGCCCCTGTAAGAGGCCAGTTTGAGGTGTGGTTCCCGCTTACCCGAGAGAGATCCTATGAGGCCAAGAATGAAGGGAGGCACTGAGGTTAAGGCCCTGGTCATTTTTAATTGACACCCATCTCTGGGGTATCAGGTAGGATTCTATCACCCAAAGACCCCTAAACAACCCACCAGACTACATTCCAATCCCCATGGTACCCAATTCTTGCACACAGCCTTTTTCGGGAATGGAGTCACAAGAGCAGTTTTTCACGACAAACTCACAGTCTAGAAATAGAAATGCATTCTCATCATGCGGGATCCGGCATCAAAGATGGCCAAAGGGGCACTAAGGATGAGACTTTTAGGGTCCCACAGTGGGATATCACAGGTGGCATTTTCTTGGATAACTTTCTGGCTCTGCATGTATCATTTTCCTCTGCTTAGGCAGGCTGACAGCTCTAACAACAGGGCCTGAAAATGTGCATGCTTTAGTCTTGAGGCACCAGGCCTGACTGTGAGCTCTAACTAGTGCCACAATGAATTTCACCATTGCCTAGTGACAATTTCTGCACCTTGGCAAAGAAGGAGACTTCCATGGAGGTGTATCAGTCGTGAATTCTCACCTGCCTTCTATGTGTGATCCACAGGATTGTCCCATGAGCCTAGGAGAGGGCAGATGTAAGCCAGCCTGTAGTAACATCAAGAAGAGGCCCAGGAATAAACCACAATATTCCTCAGGATCCAAAAACATCTGCAACATTTTTCAGATGTGTCTAGACGTTGTAGAGGTGAGTCTTTTTGAAACTTGCCCTATTGTGATTTCTAGGTACAGCCTGCCTGTGTTCCCCCAGGGTTGCTCTCCCCCAGGTGGGGTTACCTTCAGAACCAAGCAGCCTCAGTAGCTGCTGGGCTGTGTGTTTTTGTGACAGTGTTGGGAGTGTTGGATGTCTGTGTGTGTGTAGCATTGTGTGTTTCTCTGTGTGTGTTTGTGTGTGTATGTGTGCCTGTAAAGGGAGTCTTCTTAAAGCAATGTGGCTAACATACTTCAGTGTTATTATTATTATTGTTATTTTGAGTCTTCCAACCTTTTGGTGGCCTGTCTGTGTGGCTCTTCCTGGGCTGCAAAGCTTCATGTTCTTTATGTTTCTGTGAATTATGAATCCGACATGAATTGGGAGGTGGGCTGAGTCCCACTGGTGTCCAAATCACCTCCCCCTGCAGAAAAACCCACACTTCTAGAAAGAAGATGAGCACACCACATCAAAAAAACAAACAAACAAAAACTCCCCCCAAAACAGAGATTTTTTGTGTTTCATTATCCTGCAGCTAAACAGGGGGAGATACTAGCAGTTCTGTGCAGAGGGCCACTTGACTTCACCTTGAATTCAGTTCCAAGCCTAGCAGGTGCTTCACATCATGAGGGGACACTCCTCCACCATGCTAGGATTTTATCCTGGGACATAGAGTGTGAGCAGCAATAAGGTCAGATACAGGTGAGGATACAATCTAGCGAAAGGTGGTTGGGGTCCTGTAACTTCACCTGCAATAAAAATGAAGTCAGATAACACAGAAAGTGTTTCCAACTCCATCCTCACATTCCCTTAATTGCAGAAGCAGTCCACACAATGGCATGGTGTTAAGGTGGGAATACTCCAACATACAATGGACATTTGGAGGGCAAATTGGGGCCATCCTGGCAAACTCCCGATTTGTGGGCTTTCATATTCAGAGACCAATAAGAGTGGAATGGATTGATGCTGGGTGGGATGTGGCCTCCACATTTTCCTCTTCTTCTTCTGACTTCTATATTCCTCACCTGCCTAGAGTTTCCTGTGTCTGGCTCAACAACTTCCACACTAAAGCTTTCCCAGTTCACAGAGAATGACCTTCATGGGAATCCATTGCATGAGTGTTTCCTTCTAAACACTGTCACCTTTTAATGACTGGGCAGCTTTGATATTTTAAAACTGAAAATTCCCATTACTGCTGCCAAAATAAACTCTTTTTCTCCCACTTCTTTCAAATGGCTGCATAATACCTGCAGGATGAGCAGCCTTGTCTGGCCTTTGCCTGGTAATCTAGCCTCTGTTTCATTTCATCTGGATGGCCTTTTCATTGTGGAGGGGCAGTTTCACTGGGCTGTTGCTGGATGTGACTGCCTTTTGCCACAGATTATTTAGCTGCCAGAGATTTTAGAGGGCAAAAGGGACTTCGGGCAGGCTCCTGCCATCCAGGTTATGGGTCGTTGCCTTATTGGGGGGTTAAGGTTGTTTGCACTTTGCAGGAGGCTTTTAGGTCCTCTGACAAGAATCACTGAACATTGCTTGGACTCCAGGACAAGGCATCGCATTCTGTCAGACATGTCTTGATTTTTCTTTGCTTTCATGGGTAATTCACAGTGAATCTCAACGGCACTAATATTCACCTTTCTTAGGTTTGCCATCACCACAGATGGCCTCAGAGACACTGTCTCAACCTCATCTGTGCCCGTTGGAAGCCAGTCTGAGGTGTGAGAACACTGCTTCACCTTGTAGTTGCCTTTGTCATTGTAATTGCCTTTCCCAGAGAGCCCCTGTTAGGCCCAAGATGAAGGGAGGCAGTGAGATCAAGATCTTGGCCATCTTTTGCTGACACAAGCCTCTGGGGTTGTGTCAGCAAAATAATCGTTGACAACACACCAGACTATACTGCAGTCCCCATGTGACCTGATTCTTGCACACACACATTCTTATTTGGGAATGCAGTCAGAGAAGCAGTTTGCAGCGACTATCTCACAGTCTGAAAATGCCTCCTCCTCCAGTGAAAAACTGACCACAGAGACAGCCTGAAGGGGCTCTGATGTAGAGACTTTTAGGGTCCCTCAGTGGGTTTTTGCAGTCATATTTTTTCCGATACCAGGCTGGCTCTGCCTGTATTATTTTTCTCTCCTTAGGCAGACTGACTGCTGTGACAAATAGGCACCTGAGCCTGCCTCACGAATGCACATACACCAGCCTCAGGGCACCAGGACTGATTGTGAGACCTTGCTAGCATCACAATGACTGTGGCTGCTGCATAGTGAGAAGTCCCTGTGGCTTGGCAGAGAAAGAGACATTTGTGGAGGTGCATCAGTGTTGAACTCTCACCTCTCTTCTCTGTGAGATACATGGGATAGTCCCATGATCCTAGGAGAGGGCAGACTTCAGCCAGCCTGAAGAAATGTCAAGCTCAGCCCCAGGAATAAACCACAAAATCCCTAAGATCCAAAAGGATCTGCAGAATTCGTCAGGCCTGCTACAAATTGTAGGGGTGAATCTTCTTGAAACTTGCCCCACTATGATATCTAGGTACATCCCACCTGTGTTCGCTGGGGTTGCTCTCTCCCAGGTGGGACATCCTGCAGAATCACACAGCTTCAGCTGCTGCCAGGATACTTCTTTCTGTGGGATTGTTGCGACTGTTGGATGTCTGCGTTCGCGTGTGGCACTGTGTGTGTTTTGTATTTGTGTGTGCCTGTTAGTGGAGTCCGCTTAAAAGAATGTGGCTAACACATGTTAGTGCTTCCTTTTTTTTTTTTTTTTTTTTTTTTAGACTGCAACCCTTTTGTGGGCACCCTATATGGCGTTGCTTGGGCTGTGGGACCTCATGTTCTTGATTTTTCTGTGGATCATGAATCCTCTGTGAATTGGGAGGCATGCCAAGACCTGCTGGCATCCAAATCAACTCCCCATGCAAAAGAAAAGCCACTCTTCTAGAAAGAAGAGGAACACACCACACCAAAAAACAGACATCTTCCTGTATTTTATTGTCCTGCAGCCATCTCAGAGAGAGACACTAGCAGTCCTGTCCACTGGACCCCTGGAATTTACCTCAAATTAGATTCCTATCTGAGCAGGTACTTTACATCGTGAGGGGACCCTCCTCCATCATGTTAGGATTTCATCCTGGGACATACAGTGTGAGAAGCAATACAGTCAGATGGGGTGAGGATACAATCTGGTGAGAGGTGGATTGGGTCCTACAACTTCACCTGCAACACTGAGAAAGACAGATGACACAGAAGGTGCTTCCAACACCATTCGCACATTCCTTTAATTGCACAAGCAGTCCATACAATGGCCAGATGTTGAGGTGGGAGTACTCCAACATGCCAGAAACATTTGGTGTGCAAATTGGGTCCATCCTGGCTAACTCCTGATTTGATGGTTTTTATACCCAGAGTCAAATGGGAGTGCAACAGAATGACGCTGTGTGGGATGTGGCCTCCACACCTTCCTCTTTGTTTCTGACTTCCATTTTTCTCATCGGTCTAGGGTTTCCTGACTCTGGCTCAATGAATTCCACACTAAACATTTCCCAGTTCATGAAAAACTGCCCTCATGGGAATCCATTGTGTGAGTGTTTCCTTCTAAACTCTGTCACATTTTAATGAATGGATCTCATTGATACTGTTAAAAGCATAAATTCCTATTACAGCCTCCAAAAAGAAATTTTAGTTCTCTCACTTCCATTGCACAGCTGCATGATTCCTGTAGGATGAGAAGTTGGCAGCCATGCCTGGCTTTTGCCTATTAATCTAGCCTCTTATTTCTTTCATCTTCATGGCCTTCTCATTCTGGAAGGGCTCTATCATTGGGCTGCTGCTGGATGGGACTGACTCTCACCACAGGTTATTTAGATGCCAGGGATTTCAGAGGGCCAAATGGACTTTGGGTAGGCTGGCTGCATTATAGGTACTTGGTCATTGTCTCTTTGTGGGGGTTAAGGATGTTTGCACTTTGCAGGAGGCCTGTGGGTCCTCTGACAGGATTCAGTGAACATTGCTTGGGTTCCAGCATAAGGCAGCTCATTCTCTCAGGTGAGCCTTGATTTTTCAAGGCTTTCATGGGGCATCCACTCTGCCTTGTCAACAGCACTGAAACACCCATTTCACACTTGCGTCTCCACAGAGGGTCTCTGAGACACAGTCTCAACCTCATCTGCACCAAGAGAGGCCAGTACGAGGTGTGAGAACACTGCTTCACCTTGGAATTGCCTTTTTATTGGTTCCTGCCTTTCCTAGAGAGGTCCTTCAAAACCCGGGATGAGGGAGGCAGTGAGATCAAGAGACCAGCCATCTTTCACTGACACTTACCTCTAGGGTCTCAGGTATGATTCTATCATCTAAAGTACCCTCAAAAACACTCCAGACTATATTACAATCCCTATGGGACCTGATTCTTGCACACACCATCTTTCAGAAATTGAGTCAGAAGACGAGTTTCCAGAGCCACCTCACAGTCTTGAATGGCCTCTTCCTGCAGCAAGAGGAGAGTGCCTGGACAGGCACTGAGTTTGAGACTTTCAGGGTCCCACTGTGGGTTTTCTCAGGCAGCATTTTTTGAGATACCGGGCCAGTGCTTTTTGTACCATTGTCCTGAGCTTAGGCAGGGTAACAGCTCTAACAGCTGCATACTCGAACCTGCCCAGTGAATGCACATTGGCTAGTCTCAAGGCACCAGTCCTGACTGTGAGTTCTGGCTAGCTTCACAATGAACATCACCATTGCAAAGCGACATGACCCTGTATCTTGGCAGAAAAGGAGACCTCCATGGATGTGCATCGGTCGTGGACTCTTGCCTTTCTTCTCTGTGGAATCAATGCAATAGTCCCATGATCTTAGGATAGGGCAGACATAAGGCATTTTGAAGATACATCAAGTACAGTTCTGGGAATAAACCGTGAAATTTCTAATGATCCAAAAAGATCTGCAGGACTCCTCAGCCCTGCCTAGACATTGTAGGGGTGAGTCATTTTGAAACTTGCTGCACTGTGATTTCTAGGTAAAATCTGCCTGTTTTCGCCAGGGTTGCTGTGTCTCAGGTGAAGCTTCCTGCAGAACCATGCAGCCTCAGGAGCTGCCAAACTGTGCATTTCTTGGAAATGTTGTGAGTGTTGGATGTCTGCATGTGAGTGCGACATTGTCTGTGTGTGCCTGTAAGTGGAGTCTGCTTAAAGCAATGTGCTAATGCACTTCAGCGCTTCTCTCTCTCTTCTTTTTTTTTTTTTTTTGAGTCTCATGACCTATTTTTGGTCTGTGTGGCTTTACTTGGGCTACAGAGCTCCATGTTGTTTATTTTTATGTGGATCATGACCCATCAGTGAACTGGGAGGCATGCCAAAATGCACCAACCTCCAAGTCACCACCCCCTGCAAAAAAGCCACTCTTCTAGACAGAAGAGGAGCACACCATACACACACAAAAAAACAGACATATCCCAGTATTTTATAGTCCTGCAACCACCGCAGGGAGAGACACTAGCAGTCCTGTAAACAAGGCCCCTTAAATTTACCTCGAATTCAGTTCCCAGCTGAGCAGATGCTTCCTGTCATGAGGGGCACTCTTCCATCGACTTGGGATTTCATCCTGTGAAATAGAGTGTGAGGAGCAATATGGTCAGATAGGGGTGAGGATACAATCTGGTGAGGGATGGGTGGGATCCCACAACTTCACCTGAAAAAAAAAATGAAGACAGATGACACAGAAGGTACTTCCAACTCCATCCCTGCATTCCTTTAATTACAAAAGCAGTCCACACCATGACCCGGTGTTCAGGTGGGAGTACTCCAACATGCAAGGAACATTTGGAGTAGAAATTGGAGCGATCCAGGCAAACTCAGGATTTGAGGGTTTTCATATTCAGAGACAAATGGGAGTGGAATGGATTGATGCTGGCTGTGATGTGGCCTTTACACTTGCCTCTTCCTATATTGACATCCGTGTTCTTCATTGGATTAGGGTTTTCTGGGTCTGGCTCAGTGACTTCCACAACAAATGTTTTCCATTTCACGGAGAAAGATCCTCATGAGAATCCATTGCATGGGTGTTTTCTTCTAACCACTGTCACGTTTTAATGACTGGGAAGGTTTGACATTGTTAAAACTGTAAATTCCCGTTACTGCCACCAACAAGAAAACTCTTGTTCTCCCATTTCTACCAGGGAGCTGCATGATTCCTGCAGGATGAAAAGCACACAGCTGTGTCAATTTTTCCTGGTAATCTAGCCTCTATTTCATTTCATCTGCATGGCATTCTCACTGTGAAGGGTCTTTTTCATTGGGCTGTTGCTGGATGGGACTGCCTCTAGCTACAGATTATTTAGCTGCCAGGGATTTCAGAGAGCAAAAGGGTCATCAAGTAGTCTGGCTGCATTCCATGTCATTGGTTGTGGGGGCTCAGAATGTTTGCACTATGCAGGATGCTTTTGGGTTCTTTGACAGGAATCACTGAACATTGCATGGACTCCAGCACAAGGTAGCTCGTTCTCTCAGGCAAACCTTGGGTTTTCTTCGTTTTCATGGGCAATCCACATTGCCTCTTAACAGCACTACTGGACACCATTTTCAGGCTGGCTATCCCAACAAACGGCCTCTGAGACAGTGTTTCAACCTCATCTGCACCCAAGAGAGGGCAGTACAAGGTGTGAGAACAGTGTTCCAAATTTGACTTGCCTTTGTTGTAGTTTCTGCCCTTCCTAGAGAGGCCCTGTGAGGTCAAAGTTGAAGGAAGGCAGTGAGGTCAAGAGTCTGGCCATCTTTTCATGATATCCACTTCTGGGGTCTCAGGTATGATTCTATCACACAAAGAACCCTCAACAACACACCAGTCTATATTTTAATCCCCATGGTACTCAATTCTTGCACACAGCCTGTTTCCAGAATGAAATCTGAAGAGCAGTTTCTAGAAACTACCTCACAGTCACAAAATGCCTCCTCCTCCAGTGGAAATCGACCACCACGATGGCCTGGAGGGTCCCTGAGGTTGGGAGTTCTAGGGCCTTGCAGCCTTTTTCACAGGCAGCCTTTTTCCTGATACCAGGCCAACTCTGCCTGTAGCATTATTGTCTACTTAGGCAGGCTGATAACTCTGACAGCCATGCTCCCCAGCTTGCCTCACGAATGTGTATGCACTAGCCTCAGGGCACTAGGCCTCATTGTGAACTCTGGCTTCCTTCAGTATAAATGTCACCATTATCTAGCAATAAGTCCCTTCGGCTCGGCGAAGGAGAATTCTGTGGAGGTGTGTCAGTGGTGAACTCTCAACTCTCTTCTCTGTGGGATCCACAGGATAGTCCCATGATCTTAGGAGAGGGCATATGTGAGCCAGCCTGAAGAAACATCAAATACAGCTCCAGGAATAAACCACAAAATCCCTAAGGATCCAAAATGATCTACAGGATTCCTCCAGCCTGCCTAGACATTGTAGGGGTGAGTCTTCTTGAAACTTGCCCCACTGTGATTTTTAAGTACAGGCCCCCTGTGTTCACCAGGGTGGCTCTCTCCAGGTGGGGCTTCCTGTAGAACCACACAGCCTCAGGAGCTCCTGGACTGTGTGTTTCTGTGGGGTGTTGTGAGTGTTGAATATCTGTGTGTTTGATGTCTGTGTGTCTGTGTGGCATTGGGTATGTGTGTGTGTTTCTGTGTGTGTGAGACTGTAAGTGCAGTCTGCTTATAACAATGTGGCTAACACACTACAGCATCTCTCTCTCTCCCTTCCTTCCTTCCTTCCTTCCTTCCTTCCTTCCTTCCTTCCTTCCTTCCTTCCTTCCTTCCTTCCTTTCTTTCTTTCTTTCTTTCTTTCTTTCTTTCTTTCTTTCTTTCTTTCTTTCTTTCTTTCTTTCTTCTTTCTTTCTTTCTTTCTTTCTCTCTACTTTCTTTCTTGTCTCCCAACCTGTTGATGGCCTGTCTATGTGGCTTACCTTGGGCTGCATCGCTCTGTGTTCTTTATTTTTCTGTGAATCATGAGCCCGCAGTGGACTGGGACGCATGCCAACATGTGCTGGCATCCAAATAACATCTGCCTGCAAAAAAAAAAAAATGCCACTCTTCTAGACAGAAAAGGAGCACAAATACTAAAGGTTTCCCAGTTTGTGGAGAATGATCACCATGGGAATCCATTGTTTAACTGTTTTCTTCTAAACACTGTCACAATTTAATGAGTGGGAAATTTTGATAGGTTTAAAACCATAAATTCCTGTCACAGCCACCAACAAGAAAACTCTTGTCCTCTCACTTGTATCAGAGGCCTGCATGATTCCTGCAGGATGAGATACAGGCGACAGTGTCTTGCTTTTCCTGGTAATCTAGCCTCTGTTTTATGTCATCTGCATGGCCTTCTCATTGTGGAGGGGCTCTTTCATTGGGATGTTGCTGGATTGGACTGCCTTTCACCACAGATTATTTAGTTGCCAGGGATTTCAGAGATCATAAAAAATGACAGGTATTCTGGCTGCTCTCCAGGTTTTGGGTTGTTGTCTCTTTGCGGGGGCTGAGGATGTATGCACTTTGCAGGATGGTTTTGGGTCCTGTGACAGGAATCATTGAACATTGCTTGGGCTCCAGCACAAGACAGTTTGTTCTGTAGTGAGCCTTGATTTTTGTTTGCTTTCATGGGGAATCCACAGTGCCCATCAACAGCAATACTGGACACCCTTTCAAGGCTTGCCATCACCACAGCTGGACTCTGAGACACTGTCTCAACTCATTTGCACTTGTGAGAGGCCAGGCCAAAGTGTGAGAACATTACTCCAACTTTGATTTGCCTTTGTCTTCGTTCTGGCTTTTCCCAGAGAGCCCTGCGAGGCTCAGGATGAAGGGAGGAAGTGAGATCAAGAGCCTGGCCATCTTTCACTGACACCCACCTCTGGGGTCTCAGGTATTATTCTATCACTGAAAGAGCTGTCAACAACACACCAGACTATATTCCAGTCCCTGATGGAATGGATTCTTGCATATAGATCTTTCTTGAATGGAGTCAGAAGAGCAGTTTCCTGTGACCACCTCACAGTAACAAAATGCTTCTGCCTCCAGCAGGACCCGACCACCGAGACAGCCTGGAGAGTTCACCAGTTTGACAGTTTTAGGGTCCTGAAGTGAGTGTTTGCAGGCAGCGTTTTTTTTTTTTATACCAGGACAGCTCTGCCTTTACCATTTTCCTCTGCTTAGGTAGGGTGACAGCTCTGACAGCACTGCACCCGAGCCTCCCTCACGAATGTGCATGTGCTAGTCTTAGGGCACCAGGCCTGATTTTTGAGTTCTGGCTAACATCACAATGCATGTCACCGATGCCTAGCAACAAGTCCCTGCGACTTGCTGGAGAAGAAGATTTCCATGAAAGTGTGTTGGTTTTGAACTCTCACCTGTCTTCTCTGTGGAATCCATGAGATAACCCACATTCCTAGGAGGGGGCAGACGTGAGCCAGCTTGAAGAGACATCAAGCACAGCCCCAGGAATAAACCATAATATCCCTAAGGATGCAAAAGATCTTCAGGATTCCTTAGGACAGCCTAGATGTTGTAGGGGTGAGTCTTTTTGAAACTTGCCTCATAGTGATTTCTAGGTACAGCCCAAATGTTTTTTTGGGTTGCTGTCTCCAAGATGGGGATTCCCACAGAACCATGCGCCTCAGGAGCTGCCAGTGTGTGTTTATCTGTGGGAGTGTTGTGAGTGTTGTTTGTGTGTGTGTGTGGCATTGTGTGTGTGTATGTATGTGCCTATAAGTGGAGTATGCTTAAAATAATGTGGCTAATGCACTTCAGTGCTTCTTTTCTTGAGTATCCCAACATTCTGTTGGGTGGTCAGTGTGGCTCTGCTTGGGCTGTGGGGCTCCATGTTCTTTATTTTTCTGTGGATCATGAATCTGCAGTGAATTGGGAGGCAAGTTGAAACACATGGGCATTCAAGTCATCTCCCCATGCAAAAAAAGTCACTCTTCTAGAAAGAAGAGGAACACACCACAGCAAAAATAAGACATCTTCCAGTGTTTTGTTGTCCTGTGGTGAACCCAGAGAGAAAAAATAGCAGTACTGTCTGCAAAGCCGCTTGACTTTACCTCGTATATGGATCACAGCTGAGCATGTGTTTCATGTCGTGAGTGGGCACTCCAATATCGCCTTGAGATTTCATCCTGGAACATAGAGGGTGAGCAGCAATAAGTTCAGGTAGGGTTGAGGACACAATCCGGTGAGTGGTTCATGGGGTCCCACAATATCTCCTGCAAAAAAATAAATAAATAAGTAAATGAAGACAGATGACCCAGAAGGTGCTTCCAACCCCATAGCCAGTTGTTCAGTTGGAAGTACTCCAATGAGCAGCGAACATTTCAAGAGCAAACTGGGGCCATCCTTGTAAACTCCTGATACGTGGGCTTTTATATCCGGAGCCAAAGGAGAGTGTATTGGATTGATGCTGGATAGGATGTGGCCTATATACTTACCTCTTCTTTTTCTGCCTTTCATGTTGCTCTTCAGCCTAGGGTTTTCTGGGTCTGAATCCACGTCTTCCACCCTAAAATTTTCTGAGTTCACAGAGGAAGACCCTCATGGAAATCCACTGCATGAGTGTTTCTTTCTAAACTGTCAGGTTTTAATGACTGGGCAGCTGTGATACTTGTAAAAACTTAAATTCCTCTTACAGCCACCAACATGGAAACTCTTGTTCTCCCACTTTTATCATAGGGCTGCATGATTCCTGTAGGAGGATATGCAGGCAGTCGTTCTGCATTTGCCAGGTAATCTTGGCTTTGTTTCAGTTCATCTGCACGTCCTTCTTCGCTGTGGAGTGGATCTTTCATTGGATCTTGCTGGATTGGACTGCCTCTCACTACAGATCTTTTGGCTACCAGGAATTTCAGGAAGCAAAAATAACTTCGTGTAGACTGGCTATGCCCCAGGTTTTGTGTCATAGTCTCCTTGTGGAGGCTGATGTTGTTCACACTTTGCAGGAGGCTTTTGGGTCCTCTGACAAAAATCTTTGAACATTGTTTGAACTCCTACACAAGTCAGCTTGTTCTCCCAGATGAACCTAGATTTTTCTTTGCTTTTATGGGGGGTCCACTTTGCACCTGATCAGCACTACTGGATAGCCTTTTCTGGCTTGCCATCACCACAGATGCCTCTGATACACTGTCACAACCTCATCTGCACCCATGAGAGGCCAGTTTGAGGTGTGGGAACAATATTTTATCTTGGACTTGCTTTTGTCATGGTTTCTGCCTCTCCCGGAGAGTCCCTGATAGGTCCAGGATGATGGGAGACAGTGAGGTCAAGGGGCCAGCCATCTTTCGCTCACACCTGCCTCTTGGGTCTCAGCAATGATTCCATCACCAAAGGACCCATCAAAAACTCACCAAAGGGCATTCCAGTCCCCATGGGAATGCAATCTTGCACACAGCCTCTCTGGGGAATGAAGGCAGAGATGCAGATTACAAAGCCCAGTTCAGTCTCAAAACGACTCCTCCTTCAGTGGAACCTGACCTCAGAGACTGCCAAAATGGCCCTATGGTCTAGACTTTTTGGATCTGGCAGTGGGTTATCACAGGCAGTATTTTTGGCCATGCCAGGCCAGCTCTGCCTGTACCAATTTCCTCTGCTTAAGCAGGCTGACAGCTCTGAGAGCCAGGTGCCTGATCCTTCCTCAAGAATGCACAGGCACCTGTCTCTGTGGTATCCACGGGATTGTCCCATGATCCTAGCCTGGAGAAACATCAACCACAGCTCCAGGAATACACTGCAAAATCCCTAAGGATGCAAAAGGATATGCTGGAATCCTCAGGCCTGCCAAGGCATTGTAGGAGTGAGTCTTTTTGAAACTTGCCCCACTGAAATTTCTAGGTACAGTTCTCCTGTGTTTCTTGGTGTTGCTCTCTCCCAAGTTGGGATTCCTGAAGAATCACACAGCCACAGGAGCTGTCCAACTTTTTTGTGTGTGTGGGAGTGTTGTGAATCTTGGATGTCTGCCTGTGTGTGTGGCATTGTGTATTTGTTTGTGTGTGTTTGTGTGCCTGTAAGTGGAGACTGCTTAAAATAATGTGGCTAATGCACTTCAGTGCTTCATTTTTTTTTTTGTCTCCAAACTTTTCTGGTGGAGTGTTGCAAGTGTTGGATGTCTGAATGCGTGTGTGCCATTGAGTGTTTGTGTATATGCGTGTGTGTGATTGTATGTGCAGTCTGCTTCAAGGAATGTTGCTAACACACTTCAGTGCTTCCTTTTTTTGTATCTACCCAACTTCTGTTGGCTTGTCTGTGTGGCTCTGCTTGGGCTGTGGGGCTCTCTCGCAGGTGGTGTTTCCTGCACAACAATGCATCCTGAGTAGTTTCTGGGTTGGGTATTTCTGTAGGAGTGTTGCAAATGTTGGATGTCTGTGTGTGTGTGGCATTGTGTGTGCCATAAAAACCACCATTCTAGAAAGAAGAGGAGCACACAACACCAAAAAAGAGATATCTTTCAGTGTTTTATTGTCCTTTGGCCAACCCAGGAGAGACATTAGCAGTCCTGTCCACAGGGTCTCTTGAATTAATCTCGAATTCCCTTCCCAGCTGAACAGGTGATTCACGTCTTGCCGGGGTGGGGGGCACATTTTAAAAATCATTTTGGGATTTCACCCTAGGACATAGAGTGTGGATAGCATTAAGTTCAGACAGAGGTAAGGATACAATCTGGTGAGGGGTGCATGGGGTGACAAAACTTTACCTGCAAGAAAAATGAAGACAGATGACACAGAAGGTGCTTTCAGCCTCATAGCGTAGTGTTCAGTTGGAAGTACTCCAATGGGCAGGGAACATTTGAATTGCAAACTGGGGATATCCTGGCAAACTCCGGATTTGAGGGCTTTCATACCCGCAGCCAAATGGGAGTGAGATGGATTGATGATGGGTAGGATGTGGCCTTCACGCTTGCCTATTCTTTTTCTGACTCCTTATTTCCTGTGGGCCTAGGGTTTCCTGGGTCTGGCTCTAAGTCTTTCACACTAAATGTTTCCCATTTTGCGGAGGACGACCCTCATGGGAATCCATTGCTTGAGTGTTTCCTTCTAAACACTGTCACATTTTAATGAGTGGGCAGCTGTGATACTTTTAACATCATAAATTCCCATTACAGCCACCGACAAGGAAACTGTTTTTCTCCCACTTATATCAGAGGGCTGCATGATTCCTGTAGGATGAGAAGCAGGCCATCGTGCCTGGCTTTTAACTGGTAAACTAGACTCTGTTTCATTTCAGTTGCACGTCCTTTCTCATCATGGAGGGTGTTGCTGGACAGGACTGCCTCTTGCCACAGATCTTTTGGCTGCCAGGGATTTCAGGGACCAAAAGAAACTTTGAATAGGATTGCTGTGCTCCAGGTGGTGGGTCATGGTCTCCATCTGGGGGCTGAGGTTGTTTGAATTTTGCAGGAGGATTTTGGGTCCTCTGATGGAAATCTTGGAACGTTGCTAGGCCTTCAGCACAAATCAGCTCATTCTCTCAGGAGAGCCTTGATTTTTCACTCCTTTTGTGTGTGGTGCACTGTGTCCCTCAACAGCACTACTGGATACTTTTTCCACGCTGGCAATCACCACAGAGGGCATGTGAGACATTGTCTCAACATCATCTGCACGCATGATAGGCCTTTTGGAGGTGTGAGAATGCTGCTCCACTTTGGACTTTCCTTTGTTGGTGTTCCTGGCTTTCCCAGAGAGTGGCAGCGAGGCCCAGGGTGGAGGGAGACAGTGAGGTTAAGGACCCATTCATCTTTCACTGACAACCACCTCTGGTGTCTCAGCTATGATTCCATTAACTAAAGACCCCTCAACAACACACTAGCCTATATTCCAATCCCCAGGGGACTTGATTCTTGCACACAACCTCTTTCATAAATGGAGTCAGAAGAGAATTTTTCAGTAACCACCTCAGAGTCTCGAAACACCTCACCTTACTGTGTGACCCAGCCACAGAGGTGTCCTGAAGATGTTCTCAGGTGGAGACTTTTAGGGTCCCGCCTTAGCTTATTGCAGGCTGCCTTTTTCCTGCTCCCAAACATTCTCTGCCTGTACCATTTTCCTCTGCTTAGGCAGTCTGACAGCTCTGACATCCAGATGCCAGAGTCGGCTTCATGAATATCCATGTGCTTGTCTCAGGGCACAAAGCCTGAGCTGTGGTCTCTGGCTAGAGTCACAATGAATGCCACCTTTGCCTAGTGACAACTCCTGCAGCTTCACAGAAAAGGAGACCTCCATGGAGGTGCTTTGGTGTTGGACTTTCCCTTGTTTTCTCTGTGGGATCCAAGGAACAGTCCCATGATCCTAAGAGAGGGTACAGTGAGCCAGCCTGAAGAGATGTCAAGAAGAGTCCTAGAAATAAACTGAGAAATCCCTACACATACAAAAAGATCTGCACAATGCCGCAGGCTTGCCTAGAGGTTGTAGGATGAGTCTTTTTGAAACTTACCCCACTGTGATTTCTAGGTACGGCCCAGCTGTTTTCCCTAGGTTTGTTCCTCCAGGTGGAGCTTCCTGCAGAACCAGGCAGCCTCAGAAGCAGCCAGGCTGTGTTTCTGTGGAAGGGTTTTGCAAGTGTTGGATGTCTTCATGTGTTTGTGGCTTAGAGTGTGTGTGTGTGTGTGTGCATTTGTATGTGTGTGCCTGTAAGTGGAATCTGCTTAAAGGAATGTGGCTAACGAATTTCAGCACTTTTTTTTTTGAGTCTCAGAACCTTTTGGTGGCCTCTCTGTGTGGCTCTGCTTGGGCTCCAGAGGTCCATATTCTTTGTATTTCTGTGGATTATTAATCCACAGTGAATTTGAAGGTGGGCTGATACATGTGGGCATCCAAGTCACCTCACCCTGCAAGAGAATTGACTCCTTTAGAAAGAAAAGGAGCACACCACACCAAAAAAGAGGCATCTCTCAGTGTTTTATTTTCCTGTGGCCAACCCACAGAGAGACAATAGCAGTCCTGTCTGCAGGTCCCCTTGAATGTACCTTGAATTCGGTTCCCAGCCCAGCAGGTGCTTCACGTCATGAGGAAACACTCATCCATCATTTTGGGATTTCCTTCTGTGAAATAGATTGTGAACAAGTCAGATAGGAGTGAAGATACAATTTGGTGAAGAGTCAATGGTGTCCTGCAACTTCAACTGCCCCCCAAAAAAATGAAGGCAGATGACACAGAAGTGGTTTCCCACTCCATCCCCACATTCTTTTAATTGCACAAACAGTCCATGCAATGGCCTGGTGTTCAAGTGGAGTCCTGCAACATGCCAGGAAAAGTTGGAATGCAAATTGGGGCCATTCTGGCAAACTCCAGATTTGGGGTTTTTCATACCTGGAGCCAAATGGGACTGGAAAGGATTGATGCTGAATGGGGATGTGGCCTTCATGTTTGCCTCTTCTTTTCCTGACTTCCATGTTCCTTGTCAGCCTATGGTTTCCTGAGTCTGGCTTAATCACTTGCACGCTAAAGGTTTCCCCCTGCACGGAGAACGACCCTCATGGGAATCCATTGCGTGAGTGTTTCTTTCTAAGCACTGTTATGTTTAAATGACTGCGCAGCTTTGATAATTTTAAAATCATAAATTACCACTACCGCTGCCAACAAGGAAAGTCACAGTACTACATTCCTATCCCCTTGGGACCAGATTCTTGCACACAGCCTATTCCGGAAATGATGTCAGAAGAACAGTTTCCAACCACAACTTCACAGTCTCGAAATGCCTCATACTCCAGCGGAACCCGACCACGGAGACGATAAGAAGTAGCCCTAAGGTCGAGACATTTAGAGTACCACAGGATATTACCCCAGGCAACGTTTTTCTCAGTATGAAGGTGGCTCTACTTGTACCATTTTCCTCTGCCTAGGAAGGCTGACAGCCAGTACATGAGCCATCCACAAAAATGCACGTTTGCTAGTCTCAGGGCACAAGGCCTTAGTTTTGAGCTCTGGCTAGCATCACAATGAATGCCACAGTGGCCTAAGTCTATACGTCTTGGCAGAGAAGGGGACCTCTGTGGAGGTGTGGATCCTCAAGATAGTTCCATGATCCTAGAAGAAGGCAGATATGAACAAGCCTGAAGAAACATCAAGCAGAGCTTCAGGAATAAACCACAAAATTCATAAGGATCTAAAATATCTGCGGGATGTCTCAGGCATGCCTAGATGTTGTAGCAGTGAGTCTTTTGAAACCTACCCCACTTTGATTTCTAACTACAGCCCACCTGTGTTCCCCAAAGTTCCTGTCTTTCAATTAAGGCTTCCTGCATGACCACGCAAACTCAGAAGCTGCCATGCTGTGTTCTTCTGTGGAAGTGTTGCAAGTGTTAGATGTCTCCGTGTTTGTGTGGCTTTGTGTGTGTGTGTTTATGTGTTAGTGTGTGGCTAAGTGAAGTCTGCTTAATGGAATGTGGATAACACACTGCATTGCTTCCTTTTTTTGAATCTCCACACCTTTTGGTGGCCTGTTGGTGTGGCTCTGCTTGAGTTGCAGGGCTCTGTGTCCCTTATTTTTCTGCCGACTATGAATTTGCTGTGAATTAGGAGACTGTCTGAGAGAGGTATAGGTTCAAGTTACCTCCCCCTGCAAAAAAAGCCATTCTTCTAGAAAGAAGAGGAGCACGTCACACCCCAAAACAATGTGTTTCATTGTTCTGCAGCCAACCCAGTGTGAGAAACTAGCAGTCCTATGTGAAGGGACCTTTGAATTTACTTTGAATTCTGTTCTCAGCTGAGTAGGTGCTTCATGTCCTCATATGACACTCCTCCATCATCTTGTGATTTCATTCTGGGACAGAGAGTGTGAGAAGTAACAAGGTAAAATAAGGGTGAGGATACAATCTGGTGAGGGGTAAATAGAGTTCAGCACATTCTCCTGCAAAAACGGTGAAGACAGATGACACAGAAGGTGCTTCCAACTGCATCCCCACATTCCGTTAATTACACAGGCAGTTCATATTATGTCCTTTTGTTGAGGTGGGAGTAATACAATGTTGAGGGAACATTTGGAGTGCAAGCTGGGGCCATTCTAACAAGCTCCCAATTTGAGAGCTCTCATACCCTGAGCCAAATGAGAGTGGGATGTGTTGATGCTGGGTGGGATATGCCCTGCACACTTGTCTCTTCATTTCCTGACTTCCATGTTCCTCATCAGCCTAGGGCTTCCTGGGTCTGGCTCCACATCTTCCACACTAAGCAATTCACAGTTCATGGGGGATGACCTTCATGGGAATCCAATGCATGAGTGTTTTCTTCTAAACACTGTCACGTTTTAAAGACTGGAAAGATGTGATAATTTTAACACTGTAAGTTTTCATTACAGCCACCAATAAAGAAACTCTTGTTCTCCCACTTTTATCAGAGGGCTGCATGATTCCTCTAGCATGAAAAGCAGGCAGCTGTGTTGGGCTTTTGCCTGGTAATCTAGCCCCTGTTTCATTGCATCTGCCAGTCCTTTCTCAATGTGAATGAGGTCTTTCATTGGGCTGTCGCGGCATGGGGCTGCCTCTCACCACAGACCAACAGGCTGTCAGGGATTTCAAGGATGAAAAGGGACTTTGGGTAGGCTGACTTCATCCAGGTTGTGGTTTGTGGTGTCATTGTGAGTGCTAAAGTTGTTTGCAGTCTGCAGAAGGTTTTTGGGTACTCTGACTGGAATCATTGAACATTGCTTGGATGCAAGCTCAAGGCAAGTCATTTTCTGAGGTGAGCTTTGATGTTTCTTTGCTTTCATAGGGAATCCATAGTGCCCCTCAACTGCACTACTGTTCACCAGTTTCAGACTTGCTATCACCACAGAGGGCATCTGAGATATTGTCTGAACCTCATCTGCACCCATGAGAGACCAGATCGAGGTGAGAACACTGGCCCTCTTTGGACTTCCCTTTGTCATGGTTCCTGCCTTTTGTGGAGGGCCCCAGCAAGGCCCAGGGTGGAGAGAGACAGTGAGGTAAAGAGCCCAGCCATCTTTCACTGACACCCATCTCTGGGATCTCAGGTATAATTCTGTCACCCAAAGAACCCTCAACAACACACCAGACCAAATTCTGATTCTCATGGGATGGGATTCTTGCAAAAAGCATCCTTTGGGAATGGAGTAGGAAGAGCAGTTTCTAGTCACCACCTCAGAGTCTCAAAATGCCTCCTCCTCCAGCAAGACTCAACCATGGAGATGGCCTGAATGGGCCCTGAGGTCGAGACCTTGGGGTCTGACAGTGGTTTCTCATGCGAAACCTTTTTCCCAAGACCAGACTGACTTTACCTGCACCATTTTTCTCTTCTTAGGCAGACTGATAGCTCTGACAGCTAGGTGCCTGTACCTGCCTCAGGAATGCATATGCACTAGTCTCAGGACACCAGTCCTCATTCTGAGCTCTGGCTAGCATCACAATGAATGTCATCATTGCCTAGAGACAAGTTCCTGCCTCTTGAGGAAGAAGGAGACCTCCCTGTAGGTATGTCGGCTGTGGACTCTTGCCTATCTTCTCTGTGGGATCCAAGAGATAGTCCCATGATCCTAGGAGAGAGTAGATGTGAACCAGTGAAAAGAAACATCAAACAGAGGCCCAGGAATAAATTGCAAAATCCCTAAGGATCCAAAAATCTGCAGGATTCCTCAGGCCTGCCTAGATGTTGTAGGGGTGAGTCTTTTTCAAACTTGTTCCATTGTGATTTCTAGTTACAGCCTGCATGTTCCCCTGGGTTGCTCTCTCCCAAAAGGGGATCTAGCAAAACCATGCAGCCTCAGAAGCTAACAAGCAGTGTGTTTCTTCAGGAGTCTTGCAAGTGTTGGATGTCTGCCTGTGTGTGTGGTATTGTGTGTGTGTATGTGTGTGCCTGTAAGTCACTTCTGCTTAAAGGAATGTGGCAAACACACTCCAGGGCTTCATTTTTTTTGAGTCTCCCAATCATTTGTTGACCTGTCTGTGTGGCTCTGCTTCAGTTGTGGGGCTTTGTGTTATTTATTTTTGTGTGGATCATGAATCCACAGCAAATTGAGAGGTGGGCAGAGACCTGCCAATGTCCAAATCACCTGCCCCTGCAAAAAAAACCACACTTCTGTAAAGAAGAGAAGCACACCACACCAAAAAACTGACATCTCCCAGTGTTTCATTGTCCTGTGGCCCAGCCAGAAAGAAACACTAGCAGTCCTCTGCAGAAACCCCTGAATTTACATCGAATTTGGCTCCCAGCTGAGCAGGTTCTTCATGTCATGATGGGGCACTCCTCCTTTGTCTTGGGATATCATCCTGGGACATAGAATATGAGCAGGGAGAAATTCAGATATGGGTGAGGATACAATCTGGTGAGGAGTGGATGGGGTTCTGCAAATTCATCTGCCAAAAAAATAAATACAAATGACAAATATCCTTCTTTAAACTCCATCCCTACATTTCCTTAATTACACAAGCTGTCCATACCTTGGCCCAGTGTTCAGGTGGGAGTACTCTAATGTGCAAAAAACATTTGGACTGCAAATTGGAGCCATCTTGGCAAACTCTGGATTTGAGGCCTTTTACACCCAGAGGCAAATGGGAGTGGAATGGGTTGATGCTGTGTGGGATGTGGCCTCCACACTGGCCTCTTATTTTCTGACTTCCATGTTCCTCATCAGCCTAGGGTTTCCTAGGCTGAGCCTAGGGTCTGACTCAACGACTTCCACACTAAACGTTTCAGAATTCACAGAGAATGGGCCTTATGAAAATTCATTGTGTTACTGCATCTTTCTAAACACTGCCATGTGTTAATGACTGTGCAGCTTTGAATTTTTTAAAACCATAAATTCTCATTACAGCCGCCATAAGGAAACTCTTGTTCACCCATTTCTATCAGAGGGCTGGATGATTCCTGAAAAGTGAGAAGCAGACAGCCATGTCTGCTTTGACCTTGTAATCTAGCCTCTGTTTCATCTCATCTGCATGGCCTTCTAATTGGGGAGGGTCTCTTTCACTGGGCTGTTGCTGAATGGGACTGCCCCTCGCCACAGATCTTTTGGCTGCCAGGGATTTCAGAGAGCAAAAGGGACTTTGGGTAGGCTGGCTGCACTCTAGGTTGTGGTGCTTGTCTCATTGTGGGAGCTGAGGTTGTTTACATTTTCCAGGAGGATTTTGGGTCCTCTGACAGGAATTATTGAACACTACTTGGACTCCAGCACAGGGAAGCTTGTTCTCTCAGGTGAGCAGTGAATTTTTTTTTTTTTTTTTGCTTTCATGGGGATTCAACAGTGCCCCTCAACAGCACTACTGGACACCCTTTTTCAGAGTTGCCATCACCACATATATCCTCTGAGACACCGTCTGAATCACATCAGCACCCCTGAGAGGCCAGGATGAGGTGTGAGAACACTGCTTTACCTTGGACTTGCCTTGCCGTGGTTCCTGCTTTTCAAAGAGGGACCCTGAAAGGCCCAAAATAAAGGGAGGCAATGAGGTCAAGAGCCAGGCTATCTTTTGCTCACATCCACCACCGGGGTCTCAGGTATGAATCTATCACTTAAAGAACCCTCAACAACACACCAGACAATATTCCAATCACCATGGGACCCATTTCTGGCACACAGCCTCTTTTGGGAATGGATTCAGAAGGTTTCCAGTGACCACCTCACAGTCTGGAAACACCTCCTCCTCCAGTAGGACCTGACCAGAGAGATGGCCAGAAAGGGGCTTTAGGTTGAGAGTTTTAGGGTCCTGCAGTGGGTTTTCACAGGCAGCATTTTCCCCAATACCAGGCCAACTCTGCCTGTATTATTTTCCTCTGCTTTGGCAGGCTGACAGGTCTCACAGCCAGGTGCCCAAGCCTGCCTGCCTCGTGAATGTGCATGCACAAGTCTCAGGGCACCAAGACTGATACTGAGCTTTAGTGAGCATCCCAGTGATTGTCATTGCTGGCTAGTGACAAGTCCCTTCATCTTGGCAGAGAAAAAGACGTACATGAAGCTGCATGGTTGGTGAACTCTCACCTGTCTTCTCTGTGGAATCCACAGGATAGTCCCATGAGCCTATGAGAGGGCAAATGAGAGCTGTCCTGAAGAAATGTCAACCACAGCACTAGGAATAAACCTCAAAATCCCTAAGGATCCAAAAAAATCTGAAGGATACCTTAGGCCTGCCTAGACATTGTAGGTGTGAGTCTTTTTGAAACTTGCAGCACGGTGATTTCTAGGAACAGCCCACCTGTATTCCCTGGGGTTGCCTATCCCAGGTTAGCTTTTTGCAGAACCACGAAGCCACAGGAGCTGACAAACTGTGTTTCTGAAAGAGTGTTGTGAGAGTTGGATGTTGGCATGGGTGTGTGACATTGTTTTGTGTGTGTGTGTGTGTGTGTTTGTAAGTGGAGTTTGCTTAAAGAATGTGGCTACTACACTTCAGCGCTTGGTTTTTTTGGAGTCTTGCAAACTTTTGGTGGCCTGTCTGTGTGCCTCTGCTTGGGCTGTGGGGCTCCATGTTATTTATTTTTCTGTGGATCATGAATCCGCAGTGAATTGAGAGGTGGGCTGAGACCTGCCAGTGTCCAAGTCACCTGCCACTGCAAAAAAAAAAAAAAAAAAAAAAAAAAAAACACCCTTCTAGAATGACGAGGAGCACACCACACCAAAAAACGGGCATACCACGAATTCAGTTCACTGCTGACCAGGTTCTTCAGGTCATAAGAGGGCACTCCTCCATCATCTGGGCATTCATCCCAGGACATACAGTATGAGCAGGAATAAGGTCAGATAGGAGTCAGGATACAATCTGCTGATGGGTGGAGGGAGCCCCAGAACTTCATCTGAAAAAAAAAATGAAGACAGATGACACAGAAGGTGATTCCAACTCCATCCCCTCATTCCGTTAACTGCAGAAGTAGTCCACACCATAACTCAGCTTCAGATTGGAGCACTGCAATGTGCAAGGATCATTTTGAGTGCAAATTGGGGACATCCTGGCAAACTTCTGATTTGAAGGATTTCAATCCGAGAGCCAAATGAGACTGGAATGAATTGATGTTGGGTGGGATGTGGCTTCCAAACTTGCCTCTTCTTTTCCTGACTTGCATGTTCCTCGTTGACCTGTGGTTTCCTGGGTTTGGCTCAACAACTGTTACACTAAATGTTTCCTAGTTCATGGAGAACAACCTTCATGGAAATCCATTGAGTGAGTGTTTTCTTCTAAACACTTTCACGTTTTAATGACTGGGCAGCTTTGATACCTTTAAAAGGTAAATTCCCATTACAGCCACCAACAAGGAAACTCTTCTTTTCCCTCTGTTATCAGAGGGGTGAATGATTCTTGTATGATGAGAAGCAGGCAGCCGTGTCTAGATTTAGCCTGCTAATATAGCCTCTGCTTCATTTCATCTGCTCACCCTTCTCATTGTGGATGGGCTCTTTCATTGGGCTGTTGCTGGATGGGACTGCCTCTTGCCACAGATATTTTCGTTGCCAGGGATTTCAGGAAGCAAAATCGTTGTAGAGTAGACTGGCTGCACGTTGGGTTTTCAACCATTATCTTGTGGGAGCTGAGGTTGTTTGCATTTTGAAAGAGGCTTTTTCTTTCTGTGACAGGAATATGGGAACATTGCTTGGACCCCAGCACAAGTCAGCTCTTTCTTTCAGGTGATGCTTGATGTTTCTTGGCTTTCATGAGGGATTCACAATGCCCCTCAACCACACTACTGGATACACTTTTCAGGACTGCAATCTCCACAGGCGGCCTCTGAGACACTGTCTGAAACTCATCTGCACCTGTGAGAGACCAGTTCGAGGTCTGAGAACATTGCTTCAATTTGGACGTGCCTTTGTCATGGTTCCTGCTTTTTCCAGATAGCATCTGAGCAACCCAGAATGAAGGAATGCAGTGAGGTCAAGGGCCAGGCCATCTTTCACTGACACCTTTTTTTTCTGGTATTTCAAGTAAGAGCCCATCACCCAAGGACCCCTCAACATCTCACTGTAATATATTCCAATCCCCATGGGACAGGATTCTTGCACAAAGCCTCTTTCAGGAATGGAGTCAGAAGAGTAGTTTCCAGTGACAACCTCACAGTCTTGAAACGGCTCTGCCTCCAGTGTGACCTGACCATGGAGACAGCGTATAAGGGCCCTAAGGTTGAGACTTTTAGGATCCTGCAATGGGTTATCACAGGCAGCCTTTTTCCTGATACCAGGCCAACTCTGTGTGTACCATTTTCCTCTGCTTAGGCAGGCTGACAGCCCTGACACCCTGGTGCTCTAATTTGAGTCACTAATGTGGATGTGCTAGTCTTAGGGCAATGGGCCTGAGCTGTGAGCTCTGGCTAGCATTACAATGAATGCCACCTTTGCCTAGTGACAATTCTCTTTGGCTTGATGGAGAAGGAGATCTCTGTGGAAGTGCATTGGCAGTGGACTCTCACCTGTCTTCTCCGTGGGATCCATGGGATAGTCCCATGATCCTAGGAGAGGGCAGATGTGAGCCAGCCTGAAGAAATGTCAAGCAGAGCCCCAGGAATAAAGCACAAAATCTGTACAGATCCAAAAGGATCTGCAGAATTCTTCAGGCCTGCCTAGACATTGTAGCAGTTTGTCTTATTGAAATGTGTCCCACTGTGATTTCTAAGTTTAGCCTTCCTTTGTTCTCCAAGCTTTCTCTCTCCCAGGAGGGGCTTCCTGCAGAATGAAGCAGCCTCAGAAGCTACTGGGCTGTGTGTTACTGCGGGAGTGTTGCAAGTGTTGGATGTCTTCATGTGTGTGTGGCTTTATGTGTTTATGTGTGTGTGTCTGTGTGTGTGCATGTAAGTGAATTTGGCCTAAAGGAATGTAACTAACACACTGCAGTGCTTTTATATTTTTTATTCTCCCAACCTTTTGGTGGCCTGTCTGTGTGTCTCTGCTTGGACTGTGGTGCTCCCCGTTCTTTATTTTTCTGTGGATCATCAATCAGCAATGACTAGTTAAGCAGTCTGTGACAAGCTGGGTTCCCCATTATCTGCCCCTGAAAAAAAAAGGCACTCCTCTAGAAAGAAGAGGAGAGCATCACACCCAAGAACAGACAGCTCCCAATGTTTCATTATAATGCAGCCAACCCAGAGACAGTAGCACTCTAGCCCCCATAGCCTCTTGAATTTACCCAGAATTCAGTTTCCAGCCAAGAAGGTGCTTCATGTCCTGTGGGTGCACTCCTCCATCAACTTGAGATTTCATGCTGGGACAGAGAGTGTGACAGCAATAAAGTCAGATACGGGTGAGGACACAATCTGGTAAGGTTTGGATGGGGTTCTGCAACTCCATCTGCAAAAAACTATGAATACAGGTGACATAAAAGGAGCTTTCAATTCCATTTCCATGTCACTTTAATTGCACAAGCAGTCCTCACCATGGCCCAGTATTCAGGTGGAAGTATTCCAAAGCAAAAGAACTATTTGGAGTGCAAATTTGGGCCATCCTGGAAAACTCCTGATTTGAGGGCTTTCTTACCTGGAGTGAAATGGGAATGGAATGGATTGATGCTGGGTGGGATGTGGCCTCCAGACTTGCCTCTTCTTTTCATGACTTTCATGTTTCTCATTGGCATATGGTTTCCTGGGTCTGGCTCAATGACTTCCATACTAAACATTTCCCAGTTAACTAAGAACAAGCCCCATAAGAATCCATTGCATGAATGTTTCCTTCTATACACTATCATGTTTTAAATACTGGGGAGATTTGATACTTTTAAAAACATAAATTCCCATTACTGCCAACAATAAGGAAACTCTTGTTCTCCCACTTCTATTGAGGGCTGCAGGATTCCTGTAGGATGAGAAGCAGGCAGCCATTTCTGTCTTTTGCCTGGTAATCTAGCTTCTGTTTTATTTCTTCTGCATGGCTGTCCCATTATGGAGGGGCTAATTCATTGGGCTGTTGCTGGATGGAATGCCTTCTTAACACAGATTATTTAGCTGCCAGAGATTTCTGAGAGCCAAAGGGACTTCAGGTGGGCTGGCTGAGATCCAGGTTATGTGTCGTTGTCTTGCTGTGGGGGTTGAGGTTGTTTGCACTTTGTCGGAGGCTTTTGGGTCCTCTGAAATGAGTCATTGAACACTGCTTGGACTCCAGCACAAGGCAGCTCATTCTTTCAGGTGAGAGTAGATTTTTCTTTGCTTTCATGCGGAATCCACAGTGCTCCTCAACAATAGTACTGGACACCCTTTTCAGGTTTGCCATAACCAGAAACAGCCTCTGAGACTCTGTCTCAACGTCATCTGCACCCGTGAGAGGCCAGTCCCAGGTGTCAGAACACTGCTTTACTTTGGACTTGCCTTTGTCGTGGTTCCTGCCTTTCACAGAGAGCCCCTGCAAAGACCAGGATGAAGGGAGGTAGTGAGGTCAAGAAAACAGCCATCTTTCACTGACACCTGCATCTGAGTTCTCAACAACACGCCAGACAATATTCCAATCCCCATGTGAGCTGATTCTTGCACACAACCTCTTTTGAAAATGGATTCAGAAGGGCAGTTTACAGAACTAACTCACAGTCTTGAAACACCTCCCCCTCCAGAGAAACGTGAACATGGGGATGGCCAAAAGTGGCCCTGAGGTTGAGACTCTTAATGTCCCAGAGTGGATTTTCTCAAGCAGCCTTTTTCATGATACCAAACCGGCTCTGCCTGTACCCTTTTTCTGCTAAGGCAGGCTGACAGCTCTGACAGATGAGTTCCCAAACTGACCTCACAAATATGCATGCACTTGTCTCAGGGCACCAGGCCTGATTGTGAGCGATGACATTAAATGTCATCGTTGCCTAGTGACAAGTCCCTGCTGCTTGGCTGAGAAAGAGGCCTCTGTGAAGGTGCATCAGTGGTGTACTCTTGCCTGTCTTCGCTGTGGGATCCATGGGATAGTCCCATGATCCTAAGAGAGGACAGGCATGAGCCAGTCTGAAAAACTTCAAGCACAGCCCGAGGAATAAACTGTGAAATCCCCAAAGATCCAAAAGCATTTGCAGGATTTATCAGGTCCACGAAATTGTTGTAGAAATGAGTCTCCCAGAAACTGCCCCACTGTGATAACTAGTACAGCCCCAATTTTTTCCCCAGGATTGCAGTCTCCCAGGTAGGGCTTCATGAAGAACCATGCAGCCTCTAGAGCTGCCAGGCTGTGTGTTTCTGTGGGAGTGTTGCAAATGTTGGATGTGTGGGTGTGTGTGTCTGTGTGTGTTTGTGTGTGTGTGTGCCCATAAGTGGAGCCGCCTTAAAGGAATGGGGCGAACACACTTCAGTTCTTCTTTTTTCTTTTTTTTTTTAGATTCCTATCTTTTCTTAGCCTGTCTGTGTGGCTCTGATGGAGCTGCAGGGCTCCACGTTCTCTATTTTTCTGTTGATCATGAATCCTTAGTGAATTGGGAGGTGGCCTGAGACCCCCAGCATCCAAATTACCTCCCTTTGAAAAAAAAAAGGCCCTCTCTAGAAAGATGAGGAGCACACCACACACACACAAAAAGAACATATCCCAGTGTTTTATCATCCTGTGGCCAACCAAGGGAGAGACACTAGCAGTCCTGTCTGCAGGGCACCTTGAATTTACCTTGAATTCGATCAGGTGCTTCATGTCATGAAGGGGTGCACCTCCATTGTCTTGGGATTTTATCCTGTGACATAGAATGTGAGCAGAAATAAGGTCAGATGCGGTGAGTATACAATCTGCTGAGGGGTGGATGGAGTCCCACAACTTAACCTGCAAAAATAAAAAGGAAGACAGATGACACAGAAGGTGCTTCCAACACCATCCCCACATTCCCTTAATTGCACCAGCTGTCCACACCATGACCTGGTTTCTGGTGCAAGTACTCCAACCTGCAAGGAACTTTTGATATGTAAATTAGGGCCATTCTGGCAAACTCCTTATATGAGGGCTTTCATATCCAGAGCCAAATGGGGGTGGAATGCATTGATGCTCTGTGCGATGTGGCCCCTAGATTTGCCTCTTCTTTTCCTCACTTCCATGTTCATTGTCGGCCTAGCATTTTCTATGACTGGCTCAAGAATTTCCACACTAAACATTACCCAGTTCAAAGAGAGCGACCCTCATGGGAATCCATTGCAGGAGTGTTTCCTTCTCACAGTCACATTTTAATGACTGGGTATCTTAGACACTTTTAAAACCATAAATTCTCATTACAGCCAACAACAAGAAAACTCTAGTTCTCCCTCTTCTATTGGAGGGCTGCATGATTCCTGAAGAATGAAAATCAGGCAGCCATGTCTGGCTTTTGTCTGGTAGTCTAGCCTTTGTTTCATCTCATCTGCACCACCTTCTCATTGTGGAAGTGTTTTTTTATTGGGCCGCTGCTGGATTGGGCTGCCTCTCATCAAAAATTATTTAGCTGCCAGGGATTTCGTAAAGCAAAAAGGTCTTCGGGCAGGCTGGCTCTGCTGCAGGTTTGGGTCATTATCTCACTGTGGTAACTGAGGCTGTTTGCGCTTTGCAGCAGGGTTTTGGGTCCTCTGACAGGAAATATTGAACATTTCTTGGGCTCCAGCACAAGGCAGCCCATTCTCTCAGGCCAGTATTGATTTTCATTTGCTTTCATTTTGAATCCATAGTTTCCCTCAATAGCACCACTGGACAGTCTTGTCAGGCTTGCCATCACCACAGGCAACCTCTGAGACACGGTCTCAATTTTATCTGCATCCATGAGAGGCCAGCCCAAAGTACTGCTCCACATTGGACTTGGCTTTGTTATGGTTCCTTCATTTCCCAAAGAACTATTGCAAGACCCAGGATGAAGGGAGACAGTGAGGTCAAGAATCCGGCCATCTTTCATTGATAGCTGCCTCTGGGGTTTAAGGTATGAGTCTATCACCCAAACAACCCTCAACAACACACTGGACTAGATTCCATTCCCCATAGTATTCGATTCTGGCACACAGCCTCCTATGGGAATGAAGCTGGAAGAGCAGTTTCCAGTGACAACCTCACAGTCTTGAAACACCTCCTCCTCCAGCAGGACCTGACCACAGAAGATGCCTGAAGGGGCCCTGAGGCTGAGAGTTTTGGAGTCCTGAAGTGGGTTTTCACAAGCAACATTTTTCCTGATGGTAGGCCAGCTCTGCCTCTACCATTTTTCTCTGCTTAGGAAGGCTGACAGTTCTGAGAGCTGGGTGCCCGAGCCTACTTCACAAATGCACATACACTAGTCTCCAGGCCAGATTGTGAGCTCTAGCTAGCATCACAAAGAATGTCACAATTGCCTAGAGACAAGTACCTTCCTCTTGGCAGAGAAGGAGACCTCTGTAGAGGTTCGTCAATGGTGGACTGTTGCCTGTCTTCTCTGTGGAATCTGCAGGATAGTCCCATGATCCTAGGAGATGAGAGCCAGAGTGAGGAAACATAAGCACAGCCCCAGGAATAAACCACAAAATGTTTAGGAATCCAAAGGGATCTGCAGAATACCTTAGGCCTGCCTAGACTTTGTAGGTGTGAGTCTTCTTGAAACTTGCCCCACTGTGATTTCTAGTTACAGCCCGCCTGTGTTCCCCAGGCTTGCTCTATGCCAGATGTGGCTTCCTGCAGAACCACACAGGCTCAGGAGCTGCCAGACTGTGTGTTTCTGTGGGAATGTTGGGAGTGTTGGAAGTCTATGTGTGTGTGGCATCATGTGATTGTGTGTGTGTGTGCTCTTGTAAGTGCAGGCTGCTTAAAGAAATGTGGCTACCACACTTCACCACTGTAGGGAGACCCCGTGAAACTATTGCTACAGAATAAAAGATGAAATGCACCTGATTATTGTAAATACAAAGTTGCATGCAGGATTGTGTAGGCAATGCCAGATTGGACTGCCAGAATGAGCCAACAGCGCGTGATGTGCTTCCCCCTGCAGAAAGCCTATGAACGGACATGCAGTCAGGTTTCACATCACCAAGACTCCTTTCCCAGAAAAGCAGATGTTCATAGCTCTGGGAATGGAATACGACCCTTGTGGAGAGCCTATAAACGGACGCATGGGGGGTGCCTGTCCATATGGATAAGATAAGGCTATAAATGCCCTCATCTTGCCATGGCTCTTCTAGGCCTCTTTAGGGTTAAGGCATACTCCTTTCTGAGAATTTCTGGTCTAACTGGTTGTCTAGCTTCACATCTTGTTTCCATGGATTGTTTGTAACCAGCTTTTGTTGCAATTGTTACTGCTGATTAATATCTTGCTAATCATAGGTTATGGAAAGACTGTGTTTCTGTCCTAAGGCTCTGTTAGAAATTACTGATGCACACACTATATTGTAAATTCTTATCTCTCTGTATACTGTACTTCTACATAAAAATGTACTGTACTTCTACATACAAATGTTATGTTAAAGAATTACTTCATCCCCATGTGACCATCTCACCGTATAATGAAATGACCCTAAATCCCTCACTAACCTACACCTGCCCTCACTAAACTTAACAATAAATGCTGGTATATCCAGTGCATTGTTGGCACCACAGGACCAGAAAGCGGTGACCCCCCTGGACCCAGCTTTCACTATCTTGTGTGTGTCTATTATTTCTCAACCTGCCGATCCACCTAGGAACAAAGAGAGAACTCCATTGCATTGTGGGCTTCTGGCCAGATCCTGCAATACAACGCTTCTTTTTTTGTGCCTCCAGACCTTTTGTTTGACCTTTATGTGTGCTCTGCTTGGCCTGTGGGGCTCCATGTTTTTGAATTTTCTGGTTATCATGAATCCACAGTGAATTGGGAGGCAGGCTGAGACCTGCTGGTGTCCAAATTCCTCCCCCTGCAAAAATAAATTAATTAATTAATTAATAAACATAAAATAAAAATAAAAATCCACTCTGCTAGAAAGAAGAAGAGCATACCACACCAAAAAAATGGACACCTGCTACCGTTTCATTTTCCTGCATCCAACCCAGGGAGAGGCACTAGCAGTCCTGTCTGCAGGTCCCCTTGAGTTGACCATGAATTCAGTTTCCAGCTATGCAGGTGTTTTGTGTTATGAAGGGGCACTTCTCCATCGTCTTGGGTTTTCACCCTGGGACACTGAGTATAAGAAGGAATAAGGTGAGATTGGAGTGAGGATATGATTTGATGAGAAGTGGAAGGGATCCCACAACTTCACCTGCAATAAAAATGAAGACAAATGACACAGGAGGTGCTTCTAACCCCATGCTCACGTTTCATTAACTGCACAAGCAATCCACACCATGGCCCAATGTTCAGGGGGAAGTTCTGCAATGTGCAAGGAGTATTGGGAGTGCCACTTGGGACCATGCTGGCAAGCTCTTGATTTGAGGCCTTTTCTACACGGAGCCAAAAGGGAGTGGAATGTTCTGATGTTGGGTGGGATGTGGTCTCCACATTTGCCTCTTCTTTTCCTGACTTCCATGTCCCTTGTCAGCCTAGGGTTTCCTGGGTCTGGCTTAACAAATTCCACACTAAACATTTCCCAGCTCATGAAGAACGACCCTCATTGGAATCCATTGCATGAGTGGTTCTTTCTAAACACTGTCACATTTTAATGATTGCACAGCTTTAATATTTTTAAAACTGTAAATTTGTGTTATAGCCACCAAAACAGAAACTCCTGTTCTCCCACTTGTATCAGAAAGCTGCATGATTTCTGAAGGATGAGAAGCAGGCAAACATGTCTAGCTTTTGCCTGATAATCTAGCGTGTTTTATTTCATCTGCATGGCCTTCTCATTGTGGAGGGGCTCTTTCAGTGGGCTCTTCCTGGATGGGAATCCCTCTCGCTACAGTTTATTAGCTGGCAGGGATTTTAGAGAGTGAAAGGGAATTCATGTAGGCTGGACGGGTTCCACATTGTGGTTGTTGTCTCATTGGCAAGGCTGAGGTTGTTTGCAATTTGCAGGAGGATTTTGGGTCCTCAGACAGGAATCACTGAACATTGCTTGTACTCCAGCACAAGGCAGCTTGTTCTCTCATTTGAGCCTAGATTTTTCTTTGCTTTCATGGGGAATCCACAGTGCCCCTCAACAGCACTACTGCACATACTATTCGGCCTTGTCATCGCTACAGATGGCATTTGAGACACTGTCTCAACGTCATCTGCAGCAGTGAGAGGCCTGTCTGATGTGTAAGAACAGGTCAAGTGCCTGGCCATCTTTTGCTGACATCTCCCTCTGGGGTCTCAAGTATGATTCTTTTACCCCAAAATCCCTCAACAAAGTCAGATTCTATCACCCAAAAACCCCTCAACAGCACACCAGACTATAAAAGAATTTCCATGGGACCCAATTCTGGCACACATCCTCTTGGGAATGGAGTAAGAAGAGTAGTTTCCAGAGACCACCTCACAGTCTCAAAAGGCCTTCTCCTCCGGTGAGACCCAACCACAGAGACAGATGAAGGGGCCCTGAGATGGAGGCTTTTGGGGTCCAGCAATGGTTCTTCACAGGCTGCTTTTTTCCTGATACCAGGCAGATTCTGCCTGTACCATTTTCCTTGGTTAGGCAGGCTGACTGATCTGACAGCCAGGTGCCTGAGCTTACCTCCAGAATGTGCATGCACTAGTTTCAGGGCACCAGGCCTGATTGTGAGCTTTTTGAGCATCACAATGAATGTTATCATTGCCTAGTGACAAGGCCCTGTGGCTTGGCAGAAAAAGGAGACCTTCATGGGGATGCATCCAAAGTGGACTCCTGCTATTTTTCTTTGTGGGATCCAGGACATAGTCCCATGATCCTAGGATAGGGCAGAAATGGATTCCTCAGGCCTACCTAAGAATTGTAGGGGTGTCTTTTTGAAACTTGCCCCACTATGATTTCTAGTTAGAGCCCAGCTGTGTTGTCCATGGTTGCTCTATACCATGTGGGGCTTCCTACAGAACCATGCAGCTTCAGGAGTTGCCAGGATGTATGTTTCTGTGGCAGTGTTGCAAATGTTGGAAGTCTGCATGTGTGTAGCATTGTGTGTTTGTGTGTGTGTGTGTGTCTGTAAGTGGAGTCTTCTTAAAGGAATGTGGCTATCACAGTGTAGCATTTTTTTTGAGTCTCCAGAACTTTTGGTGGTCTGTCTCTGCTGCTTTACTTGGGATGCATGTTCTTTATTTTTCTGTGGGTCATGAATCTGCAGTTAATTGAGATGCTGGCTGTGACACACCAGGGTCCAAGTCCCCTCCCGCTGAAAAAATGTCACTTTTCAAGACAGAATAGGAGGAAACCACACCTAAGAACAGACATCACAAAGTTTTTCATTGTTATGCGGCCATCTCAGGGAGAGACAGTTGCAGTGCTGTTCACAAGGCCCTTTGGATTTACCTCGAATTTGGTTCCCAGGAGAGCAGGTTCTACATGTCATGAAGGGCAACTCCTCCATCATTTAAGGATTTTTTTTCTGGAACAGAGAGTGTGAGCAGCAATAAGGACAGATACAGGTGAGGACACAATCTGCTGAGGGGTGGATGGGGTCCCACACCTTAGCCTACAAAACAGTTGAAGACAGATGACACAGAAGGTGCTTCCAACTACATCCCCAAATTCCCTTAATTGCACAAGCAGTCGACACCATCCCTGTTGTTCAGGTGGGAGTACTCCAATGTTCAGGGAATATTTGGAGTGCAAACTGGGGCCATTCTCACAAAGTCCTGATTTGAGGGCTTTTATATCTGAAGCATAATGGGAGGGGGATGGATAGATGCTGGGTGGGATGTGGCCTCCACACTTGCCTCTTGTTTTCTTGACTTCCATGTTCCTGGTCAGCATACGGATTCCTTGGTCTGGGTCAATGTCTTCCAAACTAAAGATTTCCGAGTTCATGGAGGACGACTCTCACGGGAATCCATTGAGTGAATATTTCCTTCTAAAAAATATCAAGTTTTAATGACTGGAGAGTTGTAATACTTTTAGAACTGTAAACTCCCATTGCCCACACCAGCAAGGAAACTGTTGTTCTCCCACTTCTATCAAAGGGCTGCACAGTTCCTCTAGGATGAGAAGCAGGCAGCCATTTCTGTCTTGTGCCTGGAAATCTAGACTCTATTTCATTTCATCTATATGTCCTTTCTCATTGTGGAGGGGATCTTTCATTGGGCTGTTTCTGGATGGGAGTGCCTCTCACCACAAATGTTTTGGCTGCCAGGGATTTCTGAAAGCAAAAGGGAATTTGGGTAGGCTGGCTGTGCTCCAGCTTGTGGGTCATGGTCTCATTGTTCCAGCTGATGCTGTTTGCAATTTGCAGGAGGCTTTACCGTCCTGTGACAGAAATCTTTGAATGCTGCTTGGACTCCAGCACAAGTCATGTGGTTCTCTCAAGAGGTCCTTGATTTTTCTTTGCTTTCATCATGGGTCCACATTGCTCCTCAACGGCACTACTGGAAACCCCTTTTAGGCTTGAAATCATCACAGACAGGCTCTGAAACACTGTCTCAACCTCATCTGAATCCTTTAGGGGTCAGCTGGAGGTGAGAGAACACTGCTCTGCGTTGGACTTGCTTTTTTCATGGTCCCTTCCTTTCCCGGAGATCCCCTGCAAGGCCCAGCATGAAGGGAGGCAGTGAGGTCAACAGCCCAGCCATCTTTTGCTGACACCCATATCTGGTCTCTCATGTATGATTCCACCACCCAAAGAGCCCTCAACAGCTCACCAGACTATATTCTAATCTCCATCTGACCCGACTCTTGCACACAGCCTCTTTTGGGAATGGAGTCAGAGTAGCATTTCCAAAGACCACTTCGTAGTCTCAAATCACCTCCTTCTCCAGCAGGACCTGACCAGAGGGATGACCCGAAGGGACACTATGGTCGAGACTTTTATGGTCCCGCTCTGGGTTATTGCAGGCAGCATTTTTCTCAATACCATGCCGTCTCTTCATGTATCTTTTTTTCTTTTTTTTTTGCTTAGGCTGGCCGACAGTTCTGACAGCCCGTCGCCCAAGTCTGCATACTCTTAGGCACAAGGACTGAGCTGTGGGCTCGGGTTAGCATCACAATGAAGGCCACCATTGCGTAGGCATAAGTCTCTGCGGCTTTGCGGAGAAGAACTCTGTGGAGGTTAGTCAGTGGTGGACTCTCGCTTCATTTCTCTGTGGGATTCCCGTGATAGTCCCATGAGGCTAGGAGAGGGAGGAGGTGAGCCAGCCTGAAGAAAAGTCAAGCACAGTCCCAGGAATAAGCCGCAAAACCCCTACAGATCCAAAAGGACCTGGAGGATGCCTAAGGCCTCCCGGACTTTGTCAGGGTGAGTCTTTTTAAAACTTACCCTACTGTGATTTGTAGGTACAGGCTGCCTGTATTCCCCGGGGTTGCTCTTTCAAAGACAGGGCCAGCTTGGGATTGGGAGGGATTGATGCTGGTGGCATGTGGCCTCCACACTTTCATCTTCAGGGCCAAGGCCCTGGTAATCTGTCACTGATATCCACTTGTGGGGTCTCAGGTATGATTCCACCATGTAAAGACCTCTCAACCATCACCAGACTATTTTCCAATACCCATGGGACCTGATTCCTGCACACAGCCTCTTTTAGGAGTGGAGTCAGAAGAGCACTTTCCAGCAACCACCTCACAGTATCAAAATGCCTCCTCCTCCAGAGGGAATTACCCGGAGATGGCCCAAAGGTGCCCTAAGCTCAAAATTTTAGAGTTCTACAGTGAATTATCACAGGCAACATTATTTCCGACACCAGGTCAGCTCTGTCTGTACCATTTTCCTGTTTTGGCAGGCTGACATCTCCTAGAGCTGGGCACAACCACCTGCCTCACAAATGGACATGTGCTAGTATCAGGGCAACAGGCATGAGATGTGAACTATGGCTAGCATCACAATCAATGCTGACATTGACTAGCGACAAGTCCCTATGGCTTGGCGGAAAAGGAGAATTTCATGGAGGGGCGTTGGCATTGGACTCTCACCTATCATCTCTGTAGGATTCATGGGATAGTCGCGTGATCCCAGGAGAGGGAAGATGTGAGCCAGGCTGAAAAAACAACAAGCAGAGCCAGGAATAAGCCCTGAAATCCATAAGTATCTAAAAAGATCTGCAGAATGCCTTAGGTCTGCCTAGATATTGTAGGGGTGAGTCTTTTGGAAAATTGTCCTACTGCGATTCCTAGGTACAGCCTGTTTTCCATATAGTTGCTCTCTCCCAAGTGGGGCTCCCTGCAGACCCACACAACCCAGAAACTGCTGGGCTGGGTGTAGCTGTGGGAGCACTGGGAGTGCTGGATATCTGTGTGTGTTTGTGTGTGTTCATGTGTGTGTGTGTGTGGCTTCCTGTGTCTGTGTATTTGTGTGTGTGTGTGCCTGTAAGTGGAGTCTGCTTAAAAAAATAAGGCTAACGCACTGTAGCGCTTCATTTTTCAAGTCTCCCAACATTTTGGTGGCCTGTCGGTGTCGTTATGCTTTGGTTGCAGGGCTCTATGTTCTCTGTTTTTCTGTGGATAATGAATCCATTGTGAATTGGGAGGCTGGCAGAGGTCCAAATCACCTTTCCCTGGAAAAACAGTCTCTCTTCTAGAAAGAAGAGGAGCACACCACATTCAAGAACAGACATCTCCCAGTGTTTTTTAATCCTGCGGCCAACACAGTGATAGACACTAGTACTGTTCACAGGGCCCCTTGAATTTACTTCGAATTCGGTTCTGAGCAGGTGCTTCACCTTGTACGGAGGCACTAATCCATCATCTTGGGGTTTCACTTTGGGTCAGAGAGTGTGAGCAGCAATGAGGTCAGATAGGGTTGAGGATACAATCTGTTGAGGAGTTGATGGGGTCCCACGCCTTCACCTGAAAAAAGGTGAACACAAATGACAAAGAAGTTTTTTCCAACTGCAGCCTTCTATTCCCTTAATATCACAAGCAGTCCAGACCATGGCCCCATTTTCAGATGGGAGTACTCTAACACACAAGGAGTATTTGGAGTGCAAACTGGGGCCATCCTGGCAAACTCTCAATTTGAGGGCTTTCAAACACGGAGCCAAATGCGAGTGGGATGGATTGATACTGGGTGGGATGTAGCTTCCACACTTGCCTATTCTTTTCCTGACTTCTATGTTCCTCGTCAGCCTAGAGTTTCCTTTGTCTGGCTCAATGTCTTCCAAACTCAACCTTTCCCAGTTCATGGAAAATGACCCTCAAGGGATTCCCTTGCGTGAGTATTTCCTCCTAAACACTGTTGTATTTTAATGACTGGGCAGCAGCGATACTTTTAAAACTGTAAATTCCTGCAACAGCCACAAACAAGGAAACTCTTGTTCTCCCACTTCTACAGAAAAGCTGCATGATTGCTGGAGGATGTTTTATTGTCCTACAGCCAACCCAAAAATGGCACTACCAGTCATGTTTCAGGGCCCCTTGAATTAACCTTGAATTAGGTTTCCAGATGAGCAGGTGCTTCATGTTGTGAAGGGGCCCTCCTCCATCATCCTAGAGTTTCATTCTGGGACACAGAGTGTGAGCAGCAATAAGGTCAGATATGGGTGAGGATACAATCTGGTGAAGGGTAGATGTGGTCCCACACCTTCCCCTGTAGAAATGGTAAAAACAGATGACACAGAAGGTGCTTCCAACTGCATTTAAGCATTCCCTTAATTGCAAAAGGATTCCACACCATGGCCCAGTTTTCTGGTGTGAGTATTCCAAGTTGCAGGAAACAGTGTTACTGTGAACTTTGGCAATGCTGGCAAGTTCCCTATTGGAGGGCTTCAGTACATGGAGCCAAGGGGGAGTGGAATGGAATGATGCTGTGTGGGATATGGCCTCCACACTTGCCTTTTCTTTTCCTCACTTTCATATTCTTCATTGGCCTAGAATTTCCTGGGTCTTGCTAAACGTCTTTCACAATAAACGTTTCCCAGTTCACAGACGATGACCCTCATGGGAATGTATTTCATCAGTGTTACCTTCTAAACACTGTCACATTTTAATGACAGAGCTGCTGTGATACTTTTAAAACCATAAATTCCCATTACAGGCACCAACAGAGAAATTCCTTTTTTTTTTTTTCTAGACAGAGTTGCACTCTGTTGCCTAGGCTGGAGTGCAGTGGCATGATCAGTCACTGCAAGCTCTGCCTCCTGGGTTCATGCCATTCTCCTGCCTCAGCCTCCTGAGTAGCTGGGACTACAGGTACCTGCCACAATGCCTAGCTAATTTTTTGTACATTTAGTAGAGATGGGGTTTCACCATTTTAGCCAGGATGGTCTCAATCTCCTGACCTCATGATCCTCCCACCTTAGCCTCCCAAAATTCTAGGATGACTAGCATAAGCCACCGTGTCCGGCCCTTGGGAAACACTTGTTTTCCCACTTCTGTCAAAAGGCTGCATAATTCCAGTATGATGAGAAGCAGACAGCCATGTCTGGTTTTTTTTTTGGTAATTTACACTCTGTTTTATTTCATCTGCAAGTCCTTTCTGATTGTGGAGGGTGTATAGCATTGACTGTTGCTGGATAGGACTGCCTCTATATACAGATTTTCCTGCCACTGATTTCAGAAACGTCCGTGGTCCGTTTGTGAGAGCTGAGGTTGTTTGCAGTTCTTGGGAGGCTTCTGGTTCCTCTGAGAGGAATCTTTGAAAGTTTCTTATATTCCAGCTCAGGTCAGCTCCTTCTCTCTGGCAAGCCTTGATTTTTCTTTCCTTCCAGGCTGGGTCCACATTGCCCCTCAACAGCATTACTGGACACCTTTGTCAGACTAGCAATTTCCACAGACACCTTCTGTGAACATTTTTCAACATCATCTGCAGCAGTGAGAGGCCAGTTTGATGTGTAAGAATACTGCTTGACTTTGGACTTGCCTTTGTCATGGTTCCTGCTTTTCTCATAGATCTCCTGCCAGGACAAGGATGATAGGAGGCAATGAAGTCAAGGGCCCAGCCCCATTCACTGAAAGCTGCCTCTGGGATCTCAGGTATGATTCCATCACATAAAATCCCCTCAACAGCTCACCAGACTATATTCCAATCTCCGTGGGACCTGATTCTTGCAAACAGCCTCTTTCATGAATGGAGCCAGAAGAGCAGTTTTCAGTGACCACCTCAGTTTGGAAAAGCCTCCTCCTTCAGTTGGTCTCAGCCACAGAGTCATCCCGAAGGGGCTCTAAGGTCAATAATTTTAGGGTCCGACAGTTGATTATCACAGACAGACTTTTTCATGATAGCAGGTCATCTCTGTCTATATCATTTTCCTCTGCTTAGACAGGCTGACAGCTCTGACAGCCAGGCACCTGAATCTACCTGGCAAATGTTCATGCTCTAGTCTCAGTGCAAAAGGCCTGTTTGGGAGTTCTGGCTAGTGTCACAATAAACGTTGGCATTGCCTAGTGACAAGTCAATGTGGATTGAGGGAGGAAACCTCTATGTAGGGGCATAGGTAGTGGACTCTCACCTGTCTTCTATGTAAATTGCATGGGACAGTCCTATGAGGCTAGAAGAGGGCAGACAGAAGCCAGCCTCAAGAAACTTCAAGGGCAGCCTCAGGAATAAACTGCATCATTCCTAATGATTTAAAAGACATGCAGTATTTCTAATGCCTGCCTAGATGTTGCAGGGGTGAGTCATTTTGAAACTTGCCCCACTGTGATATGTAGGTAAAGCCTACCTCTGTTCCTGGGGTGGCTGTCTCCCAGGTGGGGATTCCTGAAGAATCACAAAGCCTGAGAAGCTGCCGAGCTTTGTTTTTCTGTTGAGAGTGTTGTGAGTGTTGGACGTTTGCATGTATGTGTAGTTGTGTGTGTGTGTGTGTGTGTGTGTGTGTAAGGGGAGTCTGCTTAAAACAATTTTGCTAAAGAACTGCAGCCCCCCCTTTTTCAAGTCTTGCAACTTTTTAGTGGATTGTCTCAGGCTGCGGGGCTTTGTATTCTTTCTTTTCCTGTGGATTATGAATCTGCAATGAAGTCTAAGGCAGGATGAGACCTGCCAGTAACAAACCACCTCCTTCCGCCAAAAAAAAAAAAAAGCCACTTTTCTAGAAAGAAGAAGACCACACCACTCCCAAGAACAGACTTCTCCCAGTGTTTTATTGTCCTTCAGCCAACCCAGGGAGAGACAGCAGCAGTCCTGTCTGCAGGGCTTTTTAAATATACCTCAAATTCAGTTCCCAGCCAAGCACCTGCTTCACATCGTGAAGGAGAATTCCTCCATCATCGTGGGATTTCATTCTGGAACAGAGAATGTCAGCAGCAATAAGGTCACAGAGAGATTAAGATACAATGTGGTGAGGGGTGGATGAGAACCTGCACCTTCACATGTAAAAAAGATGAAGACAGAAGACAGAAGGTACTTCACACTGCATCCCTGCATTCCCTTAATTGCACAGTAGTCCACACCATGGCCTGGTGTTGAGGTGGGAGTACTACAAGGTGCAGGGAACATTTGGAGTGCAAACTGAAGCCATCTTGCAAACTGTCAATTTGAGGGTTTTCACACTAGAGCCAAATGGGAGTATGATGAATTTATCCGGGGTAGGATGTGGCATCCACACTTGCCTCTTTTTTTCCTGACTTTCATGATCCTCACCAGCCTAGGGTTTCCTGGGTCTGGCTCAATGTCTTCGACATTAAACATTTCCCCATACAGTGATTATGACCCTTATGAGAATCCATTGTGTGCGTATTTCATATTAACAATGTCACATTTTAATTACTTGGCAGCTGTGATACTTTTAAAACCATGATTTCCTGTTACAGCTGCCATCAAGGAAACTCTTGTTCTACCACTTCTATCGGGGGATGCAAGATTTCTGTAGGGTGAGAAGCAGGCAGCCATATCTCGCTTTTGCCTGGCATTCTAGGCACTATTCCATTTCATCTGCACGTCCTTTCTCATTGTGGAAAGGATCTTTCACTGGACTGTTGTTGGATGGTACTACCTCTCATCACAGATCTTTTGGCTGCCAGGGATTTCAGGGAGCAAAAGAAACTTTGGTTATGCTGGCTGAAATCCAGGTTGTAAGCCATGGTGTCATCGTGGGGGCTGAGGTTGTTTGCACTTTACAGGAGGCTTTTGGGTCCTCCGACAGGAATCTTTGAACATTGCTTGGACTGCAGCCCAAGTCAGATCATTCTTTCAGGTGAGCATTGATTTTTCTTTGCTTTCATAAGGTATGCATAATGCCCATCAACAGCAGTACTTTACACACTTTTCAGGTTTGCACGGCCACAGACAGCCTTGGAGACACTGTCTCAACCTCATCTGCACCTGTGAGAAGAGAGTCCGCGGTGTGAGAACACTGCTCCATCTTGGACTTGCCTTTATGAGGTTGCTGCCTTTCCCAGACAGCCCCTGCAAGGTCCAAAATAAAGGGAGGCAGTGAGGACAAGAGACCGGCCATCTTTCTCTGACACCCACCTTTGGGGTCTCAGGTATGATTCTATAACCCAAAAAATCCTCAACAACTCACCAGACAATACTCCAATCCTCATGGGACCTGATACTTGCACATAGACTTTTTCATAAATGGAGTCTGAAGAGCAGTTTCCAGAAACCAAGTCACCATCTTGAAACACCTTCTCCTCCAGTGGGAACCTATCACGGAGATGAATGCAAGGGGCCCTGAGTTTGTGAATTTTAAAGTCCCACAGTTGGTTTTCACAGGCAGACTTTGTCCTGATACCAGGCCATCTCTGCTTGTACTATTTTCCTCTGCTGAGGCAGGCTGACAGCTGTGACAGTCAGGTGCCTGAGCCACCCTCATGAATGCACATGTGCTAGTCTCAAGGTATCAGGCCTGACTGTGAGCTTTGGCAAAAGTTACAGAAAGGGTCACCATTGCCTAGTGACAAGTCCCTGCCTCTTGGCAGACAAGGAGACCACTGGGGAGGTGTGTCAGCAGTATACTCAGACCTATCTTCTCTGTGAAATCCACAAATAGTCTCATGAGCCTGGGAGAAGGCCTAGGGCTTGGTAGAGAAGGAGAATTCTGTGGAGGTCCATGGGCAGTGGAACCACACCTGTCTTCTCTGTGGGATTCACAGGATAGTCCTAGAAAAGGGCAGACATGAGCCAGACTGAGGAAACATCAAGAAGAGGAATAAATGGTGAACTGCCTAAGGATCCAAAAGGATTTGCAGGATTCCTCAGGCCTGCCTAGAAGTTGCAGTTGTGAGTCTTTTAGAAACCTGTCCCAACGTGATTTATAGGTAAAACCTGCCTGTGTTCCTCAGGGTTGCTCTCTCCCAGGTGGGGATTTCTGATGAACCATGCAGCCTCAGTAGCTGCCAGGCAGTGTGTTTCCATGGGAATGTTGCAAGTGTTGGATGTCTTTGTGGGTACGTGTGGCATTGTGTGTTTGTGTGTGTGTTTGTGTGCCTGTAGGTGGAGTCTGCTTAAAGGAATGTGGCTAATGCACTGCAGCACTTCTTTTATTTTTGAGTCTCTTATACTTATGGTGGTCTGTCTGTGTGGCTCAGCTTGGGTTGTGGGTCTTCCTGTTATTTGTCTGTGGATCATGAATCTGCAGTGAATTGGGAGGTGGGTTGAGACACGCAGGCATCGAAATTACCTCCCCTGCAACAAAAGCCATTCTTCTATAAAGATGAGCACACCATTCCAAAAAAAAAAAAGACATCTCCCAGTGTTTCATTGTCCAGAGTCCAAACCAGAAAGTGACACTCACAGACCTGTGTGCATGGCTCCTTGAATTTACCTTGAATTCAGTCTCCAGCTGAGCAGATGTTTCATGTCATGAGGAAGATCTCCTTCATCATCTTGGATTTCATTCTGGGACATAGATTGTGAGCAGAAATGAGGTCAGATGGGGTGAAGATACCATCTGGTGAGGGGTGGAAGTAATCCCCCAACTTCACCTGCAAAACATAAAGACAGATAACACAGAAGGTGCTTCCAACTTTATCTCTGCATCCCCTTAATTGCACAAGCAGTCCACACCATGGCCCAGTGTTCTGGTGGGAGTACTTTAACCTGCAAGGAATATTTGGAGGGCAAATTGGGGCCATTTTTGCAAACTCTCCATTTAAGAGCCTTCATACATGAGCCAAATGGGAGCAGAATTGATTGATTCTGGGTTGGATATGGCCTCCGTACTTGCCTCTTTTCCCCTGACTTCTACGTTTCTCATCAACCTAGGGTTTCCTGTTTTTGGCTCAATGACTTCCACACTAAATGTTTCCTAGTTCACAGAGAACGACCCTCCTGGGAATCCATTGCATGAGTGTTTCCTTCTAAACATTGTCACCTTTTAAAGACTGGGAAGCTTTGATAGTTTTAAAACGGTAAATTCTTGTTACACCCACCAACAAGGAATCTCTTGTTTTCCCACTTCTATCAGAGGGTTGCATGATTCCTGCAGGATGAGAAGGAGGCAGCCATGTCTGGCTTTTGCCTGGTAATCTAGCCTCTGTTTCATTTCATCTGCATGGACTTCTCATTGTGGTGGGGCCCTTTCACTGGGCCGTTGCTGGCTAGGACTGCCATTTGCCACAGATTATTTTGCTGCCAGGGATTTCAGAGAATAAAAGAGACTTTGATAAACTGGCTGCACTCCATGTTGTGGATCACTGTCTCATCTAGGAAGCTGCAGTTTTTTGCACCTTGCTGGAGGCTTTTGGTTTCTGACAGGAATCTTGAACATTGCCTGGACTCTAGCAAAGGTAGCTCATTCTTAGGTGAACCTTGATTTTTCTTTGTTTTCTTGGGGAATCCATAGTGCCCACCAACAGCAGCACTGCACACCATTTTCAAGGTTGCCATCACCAGAGATGGCCTCTGAGACACTGTCTCAACCAAATATGCACAAGTGAGAGGCCAGTCCGAGATGTGAGAACACTGCTCCACGTTAGACTTGCCTTTGTCGTGGTTCTTGCCTTTCGTAGATATCCCCTGCAAGGCTCAGAATGAAGGGAGGCATTAAGTTCAAAAGCCCAATCATCTTTTGCTGACATCCACCTCTGGTGTCTCAGGTATGTTTATGTCACCCAAAGAACACTCAACAACACACCAGATTATATTCCAATCCCCTTGGGACCCAATTATTGCACACACCCTCTTTCGCTAATGGAGTTAGAAGAGCAGTTTCCAGCGACCACATCGCAGTCGCGAAACACCTCTTCCTCCAGCGGGACCTGAACAAGGAAATGGCAGGGTCCCTGAGGTCGAGATTTTCAGGGTCCTGCAGTGGGTTTTTATAGTCAGCCTTTTTCCTGATACCAGGCGGGCTCTGCCTGTTCCATTATCCCCTGCTGAGGCAGGCTGACAGCTCTGACAACCTGACTTGAGTCTGCCTCACAAATGCGCATGCGCTAGTCTCAGGGCACCTGGTCTGATTATGAGCTCTGTCTAGCATCGCTATAAATGTCACCGTTGCCTAGCAAGAAGTATCTGCATCTTGGTGGAAAAGGGGACCTCCGTGGAGGAGCGTCAGCCGTGTCTTCTCGTCTGTCTTCTCTGTGAAATCCATGGATAGTCTCATGATCCTAGGAGAGGGTAGACGTTGGCCAGCATGAAGAAACAAGCATAGCTACAGGAATAAACCACAAAATCCTTAAGCATCCAGAAAGATCTGCAAGATTTGGTAGGCCTGCCTAGATATTGTACGGGTGAATCTTTTTGAAACTTGCCCTACTGTGGTTTCTAGGTACAGCCTGCCTATGTTCCTTGGGGTTGCTCTCTCCCAGGTGGGAATTCCTGCAGAGCCATGCATCCTCATGCACTGCTGGGCTATGTTTTTCTGTGGGAGTGTTGCAACTGTTGGATGTGTGTGTGTGTGTGTGTGTGTTTGTCATTGTGTGTTTAAGAATGTGTTTGTGGCTGTAAGTGGAGTCTGCTTAAATAATGTGTCTAATGCACTTCAGTGCTTCTTTTTTTTTTGAATGTTTCAATCTTTGTTGGCCTCTCTGTTGCTTTGCTTGTGCTGTGGGGCTCCGTGTTCTTTATTTTTCTGTGGATCATGAATCTGCAGTGAATCAGGAGGTGGGCCAAGACATGCAGGTGTCAAAATCAACTCCTCCTGAAAAAAATAAAACAAAAAAGAGCCACTCTTCTAGAAAGAAGAGGAGCACACCACACCAGAAACAGACATCTTGCAGTGTTTCACTGTGTCAACCTTATCTGCACAGTCCGAGGTCAGTCTGAGGTATGAGAATAACCACAACTGCATAGTGAAAGACCAGTCTGAGGTATGAGAACACTCCTCCACCTCAGACTTGCCATTGTCGTGGTTTCTACCTTTCCCAGAGAGCTTCTGAGAGACCCAGGATGAAGGGATGCAGTGAGGTCAAGAGCCCAACCTTCTTTCACTGACACCCACCTCTAAGGACTCAGGCCTGATTCTATCACCCAAGGAACCCTCAACAACACAACAGATCATATTCCAGTTCTTATGGGACCAGATTATTGCACACAGCCTGTTTCAAAAATGGAGTCAGAAGGGCAGTTTCCAGTGAACAGGTTACTATCTAAAAATACCTCCTCCCTGAAGAGGCCCTGAGGTTGAGACATTTAGGGTCACACAGAGGGTTTTCAAACAGCCTTTTATATCAACAATAGGCCTACTCTGCCTGTATTGTTTTTCTCTGCTTAGGATGTCAGCTTGCTTAAACACAGGCAAAAACATCTGCAGGACTTCTCAGGCTAGCCTAGACATTGTAGGCATGAGTCTTTTGAAACTTGTCCAACTGTGATTTCTAGGTATAGCCAACTGGCGTTTCTTGTGGTTGCTGTCTCCCAGGTTGGGATTCTTGCAGAATCACATAGCCTCAGGAGTGCTGAGCTCTGTTTTCCTGTGGGAGTGTTGTGAGTGTTGGATGTCTGTGTGTGTGTGTGGCATTGGGTGTGCACGTGTGCGCCTGACAGTAGAGTGTGCTGGAAATTATGTGGCTAACCCACTTCAGTCCTTTTTCCTTCTTTTTTTTTAGTCTCCCAACATTTCTGGTGGAGCATTTCAAGTGTTAGATGTCTGCATGTTTGTGTGGTATTGTGTGTGTGTGTGTGTGTGTGTGTGTGTGTGTGTGTGTGTAACTGTAAGTGGAGTCTGCTTAAAGGAATATTACTTACGCACTCCAGTGCTTTCTGTTTTTGAGTCTTCCAACATTTTGGTGGCCTGTGTTTCTCTGCTTGGGCTGTGGGACTCTCTCCAGGTAGTGCTTCGTGCACAACAATGCAGCCTCAGTAGCTGCTGGGCTGTGTATTTCTATGGGAGTATAGTGAGTGTAGGATGTCTGAATGTGTGTGTGGCATTGTGTGTTCAAAAAAAGCCGCTTTTCTAAAAAGAAGAGGAGCACACCATGCCCAAAAGAGACATCTCCTAGTGTTTCATTGTCGTGAGGCCAACCCAGGCATAGACACTAGCAGTCCTGTCCACTGGGCACTTTGAATTAACCTTGAATTTGGTTCCTAGCTGAGCAGGTGATTCACATCTTGTGGTGGGGGGGCACTCTCCATAATCTTTTGATTTCATCCTGGGACATAGAGTATGAGCAGGAATAGAGTCAGATAGCTTTAAGGACAAAATCTGGTGAGGGGTGTATAAGGTTTTGCAACATCACTTGCAAAAAAAAAATGAAGATAGATGACACAGAAGCTGCTTCCAAGTAAATAGCCTGGTTTTCAGGTGGACATGCAGAGAATATTTTGAGAACAAACTGGGGCCATCCTGGAGAACTCTCAATGTGAGGGCTTTCATAACCAGAGCCAAATGAGAGTGTGATGGATTGATGCTGGGTGAGTGTAGCCATCACACTTGTGTCTTCTTTTCCTGACTTCCATGTTCCTCTTTGGCCTAGGGTTTTCTGGGTCTGGTTCCATATCTTCTGCACTAGAAGTTTCCCAGTTCACAGAGGACCACTCTTATGTGAATCCATTGCATCATTGTTTCTTTCTTAATTCTGTCACGTTTTAATGACTAGGCAATATGAGACTTTTAAAGGCATAAATTCCCGTTACAACCACCAATATGGAAACTTTTGTTCTCCCTCATTTATTGAAGGGTTGCATGATTCCTGTAGGATGAGAAGCAGGCAGCCATGTTCTACAGTTTCCTGCTAATCTTGGCTCTGTTTCACTTCATCTGCATGTCCTTCCTTGCTGTGGAGTGGGTCTTTCATTGGTTCTTGCTAGATGGGACTGCCTCTTGCTATAGATCTTTTCAGTGCCAGGAATTTCAGGAAGCCAAAAGGACTTTGCATACGGTGGCTATGCACCAGGTTGTGGATCATGGTGTCCTTGTGGGGGCTGATGTTGTTTGCACTTTGCAGGAGGCTTTTGGGTCCTCTGACAGGAATCTTTGAACTTTGCTTGTACTCCCGCACAAGTCAGCTTGTTCGTTCAGGCGAGCCTTCATTTTTCTTTGCTTTCATGGGGAGTCCACATTGCCCCTCATCAGCACTACTGGACACCCTTTTCTGTCTTGGAATTGCCATGGACCACCTCAGAGATACTCTCTCAACCACATCTGTGTCCGAGAAAGGCCAGTTTGAGGTGTGAAAACAATGCTTTATCTGGGACTTGCTTTTGTTGTGGTTCCCGTATTTCCCAGAGAGGAACAAATACTTGCTTTTGTTGTGCTTCCCTGTATTTCCCCTGTGAGGCCCAGGATGAAGGGAGGCAGTGAGGACAAGGGCCCAGCCATCTTTCACTGACACCACTCTCTTGGGTCTCAGTGATGATTCCATCACCCAGAGATGCTTCAAAAACTCAGCAAATGGTATTTCAATCCCCATGGGAATTAACTCTTGCACATATCCTCTGTTGGGAATAGAGGCAGAGGTGCAGATTACAGTGACCCCTTCACAGTCTCAAAATGACTTCTTCTGTGGAACCCAACCTTAGTCACTGCCCAAAAGGGCCCTATCATCTATAATTTTATGTCCAGTGGTGGGTTATTACAGGCAGCTTTTTTCCCTATACCAGGAAGGCTCTGCCTGTACCATTTTCCTCTGCTTAGGCAGACTGACAGCTCTGAAGGGTGCCTTAGCCTGCCTCAGGAATGCACATGTGCTAGTCTCAGAACACCAGGCCTGACTGTGAGTGCTGGATAGCATCACAATGAATGTCACTGCTGCCTTCTGATAAGTCCCTGTGGCTTGTTGGAGGAGATCTCCTTGGGGATGCATCAGCAGTGTACTCTCACCTGACTTCTCTGTGGTGTTCATGAGATTGTCCCATGATCCTAGAAAAGCGCAGGCATGAGCCAGCCTGAAGAAAAGTCCAGTACAGCTCCAGGAATAACCTGCAGAATCCCTTAGGATGCAGAAGGATATACAGGATTTCTCAGGCCTACCCAGAAGTTTGTAGGGTTGAGTCTCCTTGAAACTTGCACCACCCTGATTTCTAGGTACAGTTCCCATGTGTTTCTTGGGGTTGCTGTCTTCCAGGTTGGGATTCCTTCAGAAGCACACTGCCTCAGGAGCTGCCAGTCTTTGATTTTCTATGAGAGTATTGCATGTGATGGACAGCTGTGTGTGTGTATAGCATTGTGTGTTTGTGTGTGTGTGTGTGTGTATGTGCCTGTAAGTGGAGTGTACTTAAAATAATGTGCCTAACACACTTTAGCAATTCTTTCTTCTTTAGTCTGCCAACCTTTCTGGTGGTGTGCTGTGAGTGTTGGATGTCTACGTGCATGTGGGTGGCATTGTGTGTTTGTATGTGTGTGTGTGTGTGTGTGAGAGACTGTTTATCCAGTCTGCCTAAAGGAAAATTGGTAATGCACTTCAGTGTTTGCTGTATTTGCATCTCCCAACCTTTTGCTGGCTTTTCTTTGTGGGTCTGCTTGGGCTGTGGGGCTCTTTCCCAGGTGGTGCTGCCTGCACAACAACACAGTCTGAGTAGTAGCTGGTTTGTACCTTGCTCTGGGAGTGTCATGAATGTTGGATGTCTGAGTGTGTGTGTGGCATTGTGTTTTTGAGAAAAGCCATGCTTCTAGAAAGAAAAGGAGCACACCACACCAAAAATGAGACATCTCCCAGTGTTTCTTTGTCTTGCAGCCAACCCAGGGAAAGACGCTAGCAGTCCTCTCCACAGGGCACATTGAATTAACCTCGAATTCGATTCCCAGCCAAGCAAGTAATTCATGTCTTTGTGGGGGTGGGGGGACACTCAAATATCATCTTTGGATTTCATCCTGGTGCATAGAGTGTCCACAGCAATAAGGTCAGGTAAGAGTAAAGATGAAATCTGGGGAGGGGTGCATGGGATACCCCAACTACACCTGTAAAAAAAAGAAGAAAGAAGATAGATGACACAGAGGTTGTTTCCAGCTAAATAGCCTGGATTTCAGGTGGAAGTACTCAAAGGCATGCAGAAAATTGTACACACTGAGGCCAGCCTGGCAGACTCCCAATGCGAGTGCTTTCATACATAAAGGCAAAGGAGGGGGTGACAGATTGATGCTGGATAGAATGTGGCCACCACCCTTGCCTCTTCTTTTCCTGACTTTCATGATCCTCTTCGGCCTAAGGTTTCCTGGGTCTGGCTACAAGTATTCCACACTAAAAGTTTCCCAATTCGCGGAGGATGAGTCTCTTGGGAATTCATTGCATGAGGGATTCTTTATAAACTCTGTCATGTTTTAATGACTGGGCAGCTGTGATACTTTTAAAAGCATAAATTCCCATTATATCCACAACCTAGAAACTCTTGTTTTCCCACTTTTATGGGAGGGCTGCATGATTCCTTTAGGATAAGAAGCAGGCAGCCATGTCTGCATTTGCCTGGTAATCTTGGCTCTGTTTCACTTCATCTGCAAGTCGTTTCTCACTGTAGAGTGGATCTTTCATTGGCTTTTGCTGGATGGGACTGACTTCTCCCTAGAGATCTTTTGGCTGCCAGGAACTTCAGGAAGCCAAAAGGACTTTTCATATGCTGGCTACGCTCCAGGTTTTTGGTCTTTATCTCCTTGTGGAGGCTGATGTTGTTTGCTCTTTTTAGGAGGATTTTGGGTCCTCTGACAAAAATCTTTGAACATTGTTTAGACTCCTGCACAAGTCAGCTTATTTGCTCAGATGAGCCTTCATTTTTCTTTGCTTTCATGAGGGTTCCACGTTGCCCCTCATCGGCACTACTGGACACACTTTTCTGGCTTGCATTCGCCACAGACAGCCACTGAGAGACTGCTTCCACCTCATCTGCACCCATGATAGGCCAGTTTAAGGTATAAGAACAATGCTTTATCTTGGACTTTCTTTTGTCATGGTTCTTACCTTTTCCCATGAAAAGGTTCTTACTGGGTGAGGCCCTGTAACTCACCAGACTGTATTACAATTCTCATAGGAATTGCCTCTTGCACACAGCCTCTTTCCAGAATGGAGGCAGAGTTTCTGTTTGCAGGGACCACCTCATAGTCTCAAAATGACTTCTCCTTTGGTGGAATTTGACCTTGGAGATTGCCCAAAAGGGCCCTATGGTCTAGACTTTTTGGGTCAAGCAGTGGTTTATCACAGTGCTTGTTCTTTGTTCCTCTTTTTGGTCAGGCTAACAGCTCTGACAGCTGGGCCCCAGAACATGATTCTTGAATGCAAAGGCACTGGTCTCAAGGCACAAAGACTGAGCTGTGAGTTTTGGTTAGAATCACAGTGAATGCCACCATTTCCTAGAGACAAGTTCCTGCAGGTTGGCAGAGAAGAAGACCTTTTTACAGGTGCTATTGGTGGTGGACTCTCACCTGTTTTCTCTGTGGGAATTACTGGGTAGTCCCCTGATTTTAGGAGAGGGCAGACATGAACCGGCCTGAAATAATGTCAATAAGCACCCCAGGAATAAACCGTGAATTCCAGAAGGATCCAAAAGTATCTGCAAGATGCCTCAGGCCTGCCTGGGTACTGTATCTTCACCCCTGTGAGTGAGTGAGGGGTGAGTCATTTTGACACTTGCCCCACTGTGATGTCTAAGTACTGCCCTCCTGTGTTCTTTGGTGTTGCTCCCTCCTAGGTGTGGCTTCCTGCAGAACCACACTGCCTCAGGAGCTGGTAGGCTGTGTGTTTCTGTGGGAGTGCTGTGAGTGTTGGATGTCTGCCTGTGTGTTTGACTTTGTGCATTTGTGTGTGTGTGTGTGTGTGTGTGTGTGTGCACCTGTAAGTGGAGTCTGCTTAAAGGAATGTGGCTAACGCACTGCAGTGCTTCATTTTGTTGAGTCTCTAACCCTTATTGTCTTCCTATATGCCTCTGCTTGGGATGTAGAGCTCTGTGTTCTTTATTTTTTTGTGAATCATGAAACTGCAGTGAGTTGGGAGGCTGGTTGAGACATGCCACTGTCCAAGTCGCCTTGCCCTGCAAGAAATGCAACTCTTCTAGATAGAAGAGGGTCAAACCACACCCAAGAGCAGACATCTCCCAGTTTTTCATTGTCATGTGGCCAACCCAGGGAGAGACACTAGGAATCCTGTCTGCAACGATCCTCGAATTTACCTCAGATTCTATTTGGAGGTGAACAGGTGCTTCACATCGTGAGGGTCACTCCTCCTTCACCTTGGGTTTTCATCCTTGGACACATAGTGTGAGCAGTAATAAGGTCAGACAGGGGTGAGGATACAATCTTGTGAGGGGTGGATGGGGTCCCACAACTTCACCTGCAAATAAGTTGAAGGCAGATGACAGAAGATGCTTCCAATTGAATCCCTACATTCCACTATTTGCACAAGTAGTCCACACCATGGCCCACTGTTGAGGTGGGAGTACTCCAATGTGCAGAGAACATTTGGAGTGCAAACTGGGGACACCCTGGCAAACTACAGATTTGAGGTCTTTCATACACAAAGCCAAATGGGAGTGGGATGGACTGGTGCTGGGGGAAATGTAGCCTCCACACTTGCCTGTTTTTTTCATGTCTTCCATGTTCCTCATTGGCCTATGGTATGCTGCATGTGGCTCAACATCTTCAACACTAAACCTTTCCCACTTCATAGAGGTCGAATGAATTGGAATCCATTGCATGAGCATTTCCTTTTAATCACTGTCACATTTTAATGAATGGGCAGGCAGCTGTATTTATTTTTAAAGCATAAATTCCTGTTATAGCTGCTAACAAGGAAAGTTTTGTTCTTCCACTTTTATTGTAAGGCTGCTTGACTCCTGTAGGATGAGAAGCAGGGAGGCATGTTTGGATTTTCCTAGTAATCAAGGCTGTGTTACACTTCATCTGCATTTCCTTTCTCATTGCAAGCAGAGTCTTTCATTGCACTTTTGCGTTATGGGACTGCCTCTCACAACAGATCTTTTTGCAGCCAGGAATTTCAGGGAGCAAAAGGCCTTTGGTCAGCTGGTGGTGTTCCAGGTTTTGTGTCATGGGCTTGTTGTAAAATATGAGGTGGTTTGCACTTTGGGGGAGGGCTTTGGTTCCTTTGGCAGAAACCTTTGAACATTTCTGGAAATCCAGGACAAGTCAGCTCGTTCTCACAGGTGAGCCTTGATTTTTCTTTGCTTTCATACTGGGCCCACATTGCCCCTCAGCAGCAATAATGGCCATGTTTTTGGGCTTGCAGTTGCCAAAAATGGTCTCTGAGATAATTTCACAATGTCATTTGCACTCATGACACTCCAGTTCGGTGTAAGAACTGCTCGACATTGAACCTACCTTTTTCATGTTTCCTGCCTTTTGCAGAGAGCCCCTGTAAGGACCATGATGAAGGGAAGCAATGAGATCAAGGGACTGGCTATATTTTACTGACACTCATTTTTGGTGTCTCAGGTATGATTCCATTACACAAAAACCCTTCAACAACTCACCAGACTATATTCCAATTTAGATGGGTCCTGATTCTTGCATAAAGGCTCTTTCAGGAACGGAGTCAGAAGAGCTCTCCTAAGTGACCACCTCACAGTCTTGAAACACCTCCTCCTCCAGCGGTACCCAAAGATGCAGAAGTCCCAAAGGGGTTCTAAGGTCAAGAATTTTAGCGCTAGTCTCAGGACACCAGGGCTTAGATCTGAGCTCTGGTTAGTGTCACAATGAATGCCCCATTTGCCTAGCAACAAGTCCCTGTGACTAGGCTGAGGGGGAGACCTTTGTGGAGGTACTTCAGCGGTGAACTCTCACTTTTATTCCCTGTGGAAGCCTTGGGATAGTCCCATGATCATAGGAGAGGGCAGATGTGAACCAGCCTAAAGAAACATCAGGCATAGCCCCAGGAATAAACCGCAAAATCCCTAAAGATCCAAAGGGATCTGCAGGATTTTTTAGGCCTGGTTAAATGCTGTATTTGTTAGTCTTTCTGAAACTTGCCCCACCGTGCTTCCAAGGTAAAGCCTGCCTGTATGGCCTGGGGTTGCTCTCTGCCAGGTTAAGATTCTTGGACAACCACAAAGCCTCAGGCGCTGCCAGGCTGTGTGTTTCTGTTGAAGTGTTGGGATCATTGGATGTCTGCATGTGTGTGGCATTTTGTGTGTGTGTGTGTCTGTAAGTGGAGAGTGCTTAAATGAATGTGGCTAACACAATTCAGGGCTTGTTCTTTAAGTCTCCAACCCTTTTGGTGGTCTGTCTATGTGGCTCTGCTTGAGCCACATCATAAGTCTCAGTGAATTGGGAGGCAGGCCATAACCCACTAATGTCCACATAACCTCCCCCTACAAAACAAAAAGCTACTCTTCTAGAAACAAGAGGAACACATCACCAAAAAACACTGATATCTTTTAGTGTTTCATTGTTATGTGGCCAACCCAGACAGAGACACTAGCAGTCTTGTTTGCAGGACCCATTCAATTTACCTCAAATTCAGTTCCCAGCTTAGTACGTGCTTCACATCATGAGGGGCACTCTTCCATCATCTTGGATTTTATTCTGGGACACAGAGTGTAAGCAGCAATAACATCAGATAGGGGTGAGAATTCAATCTGGTGAAGGTTGTCACCTGAAGACAGGTGACACAGAAGTTACTTCCAACACCATCCCCACATTCCCCTAGTTGAAGAAGCTGTCCACACCATGGCTCAGTGTTCAGGTGAGAGTGTACAAGCTGGGGCCATCCTGGCAAACTTCTGATTTGAGGGCTTTCATACCCGGAACCAAATGGAAGTGGAATAAATTCATGCTAGGTGGAATGTGGCTTCCACACTTCCCTCATCTCTTCCTGACTTCCATGTTCCTCATTGGCCTACAGTTTCCTGGGTCTGGTTCAGTGACTTCCAACACTAAACGTTTCCCAGTTCACAAAGAACAACCTTCATGGTGATCCATTGTGTGAGTGTTTCCTTCTAAACACTGTCACTTTTTAATGACTGAGCTGCTTTGATACTTTTAAAACCATGAAGTCCTGTTACAGCCACCAACAAGCAAACTCCTATTCTCCCACTTCTATCAAAGGGCTGCATGATTTCTGCAGGATGAGAAGCAGGCATTCATATCTGGCTTTTGCCTGGTAACCTATCCTCTGTTTCATTTCATCTGCCTGGTTTTCTTGTTGTGGAGGGGCTCTTTCATTCCTCTGTTTTTCAGTAGGACTGCCTCTCCGCACATATAATTTAGTTACCAGGATTTCAGAGAGGAAAAGGGACTTCAGGTAGGCTGGCTGCACTCCAGGTTCTAGGTCATTGTCTCATTTGGGGGACTGAAGTTCCTTCCACTTTACAGGAGGCATTTGGATCATCTGACAGGAATCATTGAACACTGCTTTGATTCCAGCACAAGGCAGCTAATTCTAGACAGGTGAGGTTTTATTTTTCTTCGCTTTCGTGGGGAATACACAGTACCCCTAAACAGCAATATTGGACAACTTTTTATGCTTGCCATTCCATAGATGGCCTTTTACACACTGTCTCAGGCTCTTCTCCACTCATAAGTGGTCAGTCCACGGTGTGAGAACAGTGCTCCACCTCGGACTTGTGTTTGTCTTAGGTCCAGCCTTTCACAGAGAGCCCCTGTGAGGCCCAAAATGAAGGGAGGCAGTGAGGTCAAGGGCCCAACTATCTTTCACTGAGCCCAGCTTCTGGGGTCTCAGGTATGATTCTATCCCCAAAATAACCCTCAACAACACAGCAAACTATATTTGCATCCCCATCGTACCCTATTCTTGCACGCAATCTCTTTTGAGACTGGAGTCAGAAGAACAGTTTCCAGTGATCAGCTCACAGTTTTGAAATGCCTCCTCCTCCAGCATGACATGGCCATGGAGATGCCACAAAGGGACGCTGAGGTCCCCACTTATGGTCCCACAGTGGGATTTCACAGGCAGCCTTTTTTCTCTCTAACAGGCCAGCTCTGCCTGTACCATTTTACTCTGCTTAAGCAGGCTGACAGCTCTGACAGGCAGACAAATGAGCCTGCCACAGAAATGAGCATGCAGTACTCTCAGGGCACCAGGCCTGATTGTGAGCTCTGGCTAGCATCACAATGAATGTACCTATTGCCTAGCAACAAGTCCCTGTGGCTTGGTGGAGAAGAAGACCTCAGTGGAGTTGTGTTGAAGATGGACTCCCACCTGTCTTCACTGTGGGATCCATGGAATTGTTCCATGATCCTAGGAGAGGGCAGACATGAGCTGGCCTGAAGAAACCTCAAGCAGAGTTCCAGCAATAAGCCACAAAATCCCCAAAAATCCGAAATGATCTTCAGGATTCCTCATTCATGCCTAGAGATTGTAGGGGTGAGTCTTTTTGAAACTTACCCCACTGTGATTTCTAGGTAGACCCAGGCTGTTTTCCCTGGGGTTGCTCTGTCCCAGGTGGGGGCTTCTTGCAGAACCAGTCAGCCTCAGGAGCTTCCAGGCTATGTGTTTCTGTGGGAGTGTTGCGAGTGTTGGATGTCTGCCTCTGTGTGTGGCATTGTGTGTGTGTGTGTGTGTGTGTGTGTGTGTGACTGTAAGTATAGTCTGCTTAAAGGAATGTGGTTAATGCACTTCAGCACTTCTTTTTTTTAAGTCTCAAACCTTCTGGTGGCCTGTCTGTGTGGCTGTGCTTTTGCTGTGGGGTGCTGTGTTCTTTATTGTTCTGTGAATTATGAATGTGAAGTGAATTGGGAGGTATGCTCAGATCTGTCAACATCTAAGTCACCTTTCCCTGCAAAAAAAAAAAAAAAAAGCCACTCTTCTTATAAGAAGAGGAACAGAACACAACAAAAAACAGACATCTCCCAGTGTTTCATTGTCCTGAGGCCAACCCATGAAGATACACTAGAGTCCCGACCACAGGACCCCTGTGTTTACCTCGAATTCACTTCCCAGGTGAGCAAGTGATTCTCATCACGAGGCAACACTCCTTCATCATCTTGGCATTTTATCCTTGTACACAGGGTGTGAGCAGCATTAAGGTCACATAGGGGTGAGGATACAAGTGGGTGAGGGGTGGATGAGGTCCTGCAACTTTACCTGCCAAAAAAAAAAAATGAACACAAATGACACAGAAGTTTCTTCCAACTCCATCGCTGCATTCCCTTTGTAGCAGGATGAGCCATGGACAAAACCCTTCAGACACTGGATTAAAGAAGAAAGTGGCTTTATTCAGCTGCGAGTGTGGGCAGACTACCATCTCAAGAACTGAGCTCCTTGAAGAAACAGTTCCTGGTCCTTTTAAGTGCTTACAGCTTTAAAGGATTGCAAGTGAAAGGGTTGTGATGGATTGAGATCTAGAGATAACAAATGTTAGGGTGCTGGGTTAAACTTTGAACCTCAGGCCTGCTCATTAGTGCCACCAGCTGGTCTTGCCAATGATTTCATTCCTGTTGTTTTTCAGCTTTTACTTCCTCCTTCTATTCAGAGAACAAGAGTCAGTAAAAGAAGTGGCCTGTCTCCTCATACCCCACTCTGAGAACCTTACTTACTAGTGGGAGTTCTCTCTCTCATCTTCTTGACCCAGATCTTTCTGTGAGACAGATTGATAGTGATTTATGTAATGCACTTGTGCTGTGGTCTTTTGATGAACTAAGGTGGTAAAAGTACAGGTACCATACAGGGGAGTAAACACTGGCTTGGGAGAGTGCCTGTGGACCTCCCCTTAGACTAAAATATTTACTTGGGGATCCAGTCCATTTCCACTGATTCCCAGAGTTATATACTTTCCTGTTTTCCAGTGGCGATCAGATAGTTCTAATGGGTTATCACACATCAGGATGGTTACTTCCTGGCCTGCACATCTTGTACTGGGTGGCATTATACAAAGTCATCCCTTTCAAAGTTTCAGTACATTCATAATAACCATAAAATAGAAAGACTGCCTTAACTTTTTGCGCTACCTCAGTAACTTGAACAGTCCTAAGTCTGAGGAAGGTCAGTTGAAGTCCTTACTGTACATGTCCAAAATTTAAGAAAAATGAGTCCCATGATGAGTTTCCTCATGCTTTGGCCATGCGTGAACCAGCCAGCTTCTGGGTGTGACTGGAGTAGGGCTTGTCATCTTCTTCAAGGTCACATTGCAGGTGTGGTCTGGGCTTGGTCTCTCCTCCCAGGTCTCAGGTGCTGCAGTTTTCAGTGGCTATGGTTGATACAGGCTAGAATTTTCTCCACCTTTATGGTGTGGGAGTGGTCAAGATGACAGCCTGGTGTCCTTTCCACCTGTGGCTACAAGAGGGCTACTTTCCAATCCTTGATCAACACCCACTCACCTGGGGAGAAACGGTGAACTGGGCAACTCTCATTTGCCCTGGCTGAAATTGTTTGTGTAATTTTCCCTAAATCCTGTAGCTGTTGCTGTAACTCAATTTTACCTAGCTCCCAGTGAGTGCCTGGGATCCCTGTAGCATGGGAGAGGCCTACGGTATAATATTTCATAAGGTGAATATCCTGTTCTTTTAGAAGGAATACATTTAATCTTAAACAATACCTTAGGGATAGCTTGTACCAGCTTTAATCCTGTTTCTTGAGACACTTTATCTAAACTATTTTTGATAGTCCAATTCATCTGCTTCGCCTTTCTGTGACTCTACGGTCGATAAGCAGTATGAAATTACCATGTCATTTCCAATATCTTTGCTGCCTTTTGTATCAAGTCAGCAACAAATGATGGCATGTTGTCTGAGCTCATTCATAAGGGCAGTCTAAACCTAGGGATGATATCTTGGAGAAGCATGTGTGTTACTTCAGGAGCTTTCTAATTTTGTGTTGGATAGGCCTCCACCCACCCAGAGTATGTACACACTGGAACTAGCAAATTCTTGTTACCTCCACATTTGGGCATCTTAGTGAAGTCTACTTGGATGTTTTCAAGGGGGTTAATCCATAAGCTTGTATGCTGGGCAAGAAGGTTGGACCTTGCCTAGCATTGTTCTGTGGAAAGGTGAGACACTGCTGTGCCACCGTTTGGCAAGGACTGACAGATGTGAGATGCAGCAGTAATGGCCTAACAACTTTTTAAGTGACTCTTGGTCTAGGTGAGCGGTCTCATGCAGAGCCAGTACCACTGTGGCTACTAGCAGTTGTGGCATGGCTATTCTTCCATCCAATAACAGAATCCATCCCTCTTCTATCACATGCCCTCCCTTTACCTGGAGAAAGTCCTTCTTTTCTTTAGAATAAATAGGTACAAGGTCAGGTACCTGATGGAGCAAGGGGGTTGTGAATGATGCCAGGTAGGGGGTGGATGCTGTTTTCTTAGCTTCTGAGTCAGCTCAGGAGTTATCCAAGGCACTAGAGATGGAAGCTTGCTGGTTTCCTCTGCAGTGTATGACTGCTCTTCTTGTAGATTGACAAGCTGCTCCCATCCACACACAGCTTCAACTCTACTGATGTCCAAGGATGGTCTCGGAGGTCAAGCCTGCTAAAATAAACTGTCCAACACTTCTACACAGTTATATTCAACTGGGCTGTCTGATACCTGGAGTAAGGTGGTGGAATTCAAGGTGTTGCAAACTTCAGAAGTTCTGAGGGTATTTTCACAGAGCAAGTTTTGCTACCTGGTTAAACTTGCATTCGTTAGCCAATAATGTCCTGTGGTATTCATTAATAACACCACAGCATGGGGAGACCTTATGTTCAGGTTTTGCCCAAGAGTTAGTTTATATGCTTCTTGTCCTAGCAGGGCAGTTGCTGCCAAAGCCTTCAAACATGGTGGCTAAACTTTAGAAACTCAATCTAGCTGTTTGGAGAAGTAGGTTACCAGTCTTGGTCAGGACCACTCCGTGTGGGTTAAAAGTCCAACTACAATCTTTTCTGTCTCTGACACATATAGTGTAAATGGCTTTGTGAGGTCAGGCAGCCCCAGGGCTGGGACTGATGGAAGTTTCTCTTTTAACTCATGAAAATCTCATTACTGTTGAGACTCTGATTCAAAATGCTCTTTGTTATCTCCCCTTGTGACTTCATACAGTACCGCAAATACAGCTCCTAAAAATTCTCTCATCAGCCTTCTGGTTTATGTTCCAGTAAGTTGCAAATGACCTGCTTTCTTTTTGATCCCAGGCTGCACTCCATTGTAGGATAGCAAATCCCAGGTAACATAAATGCTGTCGGCAGATCAGAGCTTTCTTCTTGGACACCTCATACCCACAGTCCTCCAGGTGCCAGAGCAGAGTTTCCATTCCCTTGGGGCACCCGACTATTGTGGGATGTCCCTGCAGGAGTTCATCAATAGATTGGAGGAACACACAGCCTAGGTCTCTGTGGGAAACTTCTGGATGTCTAGAGCCAGCACCTTCCCAAAGATAGTGGGGGGTTCTTGGACCCTTGGGGAAGCGGGGTCCAAATGTAGTGAGTGGTGACACTTGGTCCCACATATTCCCACTGAAAGACAAAGAGTTTCTGGCTCTCAGGGGCTTGTCTGATGCTAATGAAGGCACCCTTCAGCTGTCCTCAGCTGGCAGCAACCCCAACAATGTGTACGAGGTAGGTACAACTGGGGCAAAGTCACTGTACCTTGGGTGACCGAGCACAACTCTGGTACTGGCCTGTAGTCCTTGATCCCTGGCTTGGGAACAGATAGGTAGGGAGTGTTCCATGGAGACTGACAAGGGACTATAATTCCAAAGGCACTCAGCTGCTTGAGATGGACCTGTACCTTCAAGAGCATCTCTGGGGACTGGGTACTGTTTTTGCCTGGCCGGCTGGGCCATAGGCTTATCTTCTATGAATAAGAGGGCCTAGTTAATTGCCAGTCCTGGAGGGTTCTTTTCTGTCCACACTTTTGGTCATTGGTTAGCCAGAGCTGGCCCTATATCTTAGCTTGAGTCAGGTGCAAAGAGTCTCCATTCCTCCTCATGAGGAACCATAAGGACCATGATGACTCTTGTTCCAGGTAACTTTAGCTGTAAAGAGCAGTGCTTTGTAAAAGAGATGGTGGCTCTCAGCTTGCTAAGTAAGTCCCTTCCTACCAAAGGCAAGGGGCAGTCAAGCATGTACGGGAACTGATGAATCACTTAATGATCCCCCCACTTCCCACAGTGCAGTTCCCGGGCAAACAAAAAGCTTACTTTGCCAAGTTCCCTGTGTATCTGATTATATTACTAGTCTTTGTGGAAAAGAGGGTGACCAGGGTGGTTACTACTGCACATGAGCCTGGACAGTCAAATAACACTTCTGCCAGATTGAACAAGGCCCCTTCATCCTTGTCTGAGGCCTCCTGCTCAGAGTCATCTTGTTTCCCTTTCAATCTGGGGCACTTGTCCTTCCAATGTCCTATTTTCTTACAGCAAGGACATTGGTTATGCTGCAAGCATGGATGACCAGAATGGGTATTTTTCTTGGGACTCCCCTTCTCTCACCCCTTTGGAGGGACCCCTCTAATAGCTGCAGGTAGAAGGTTGACATTTCACCAGGCTTAGCATTCACTCTCTCTGTGGTAGCCTCTGCGGTTTACTGCATCTCTATTTACAAACCTCTTGTTGGATATCTCCAATAACTGTGAAGTATTCATGCTGGCAAACCTAGCCTGTTTCTGCAATTTTCTTCTAATGTCTTCTGTACTTTGAGTAACTAAAACCATGTTAATCATGTGCTGATTTTCAGGGCTATTGGGAACAAAGGGAGTATACATATGATAAGTCTCACCTAGTCTATTATAGAACATTTATGGCCTTCTGAGCTCCCTATTTTAACAATTCCAGAAGAGCTTCCCTGTGCCAGTTTAGACTTTGCCTATCTTGTCTTTCATTTAGATCCTTTTGGAGGTCTGTTCCTGGTAGTTGGATTCTCACATACTCTTGGTCATTTTGGTAGTCAGCTGGAATATGTTCTTCCAACCACTTAGTTGCTGCTTGGAACACTGTCCTCTTTTAATCTGTGTTAAAGACAAACATGAGCAACTGATGGCGATAAGCCCATGTGAGGTTGTGTGTTTGGATAATAGTTTGGAGGAAATAAGTTATACCTTGAGGCTTTTTGTCATAGGATGGATATTGTTTTTCCAGTTGAGGAGATCAGCAGAGGTGAAGGGTTGGTATACAAAGGCACGCCTTTCCACCATATGCCCATCCTTTTCTACCCCAGTATATCATTGCTCTTGCACGGGCATTTGTATCCCAGTTCTATGCCTCAAACAAACTACCAATGGAGGGTTTTCTCCCAATGTCTCACATCGTTTCTTTTCTACTCTGGGTGGCCTAGGGATATATAGGCCATTTTGAAGCTTGGGCACAGTGGGCTCAGGAATGGGAGGCCTTCATTCTTGGTGAAGTTGGGGGCCACTAGCACCATTTCTTGCCGTGAGTTCTATGATTTTGGGTGCGGACTTTAGGAGCTGATTCTGCTCAGTGGGTGGTGTGGGATTCTTCCTTGGCTGCCTGTCTCTTTGCTACAAGTACTACTGCTGCCTGTCCTCTCAACTACTCTTCAGGGGTGGGGGTGGGGTCTAAAACTAACTGTAACCATGTCTGTGTACATAAACTGGTCTGGGTATCCTGGCTTACCAGCCACCTTGTGCCACACCTGTGAAAGAAGGGACTTATCTAGGCTTCCTTCTGATGGCCAACCCATTTCTAGTATTAAAAATTTATTTATAGAAGCAGACATATTCAAATACAACACTGGAGAAAAATCAAAAATCTGGAATGCCAACAACACCAGAAAATCTCACTTGCACTTTATATTTCTCTGAATTAGCACCTTAAGTGCAGAAATCACAGATGTAATTACAATTGCTAATCCAATTCTATGGCTTATCAAAGAGAATGAGACATAATTAGCTGTATTGGAATAAAGTGCCTGAATTCAACTTCTAGCTTCCTTCTAAAAATGAAGTAGATACAGTACATTGACTATTACTACAGAAATATGAGTCATCTAAAACTGGTCTTAGAAAATATTTTCTTAAACTACAAAAATACTAAAAACATACTTAAAACTATATTATACCACAATCATCATGAACATCAAGTATTCTAATCAATATTCTATGATTCATTCTGAATCAATATTTATCCTAAAGTTTTGTTGTAGATTCAGATGCTGGCCAGTCTATCTCACACAAAGTTCTAAGTTTTCCAGGTGTCTTCAAATTTTTCAGCATAGTTCCTAATGGAATGGGCTTATTTTGCGTTCCACCTATCTTCCTCCTGAGTCAAAACAACACTCACACCACAAGAAGGAAAGGGTAAAGCGGTCACTCTCTCATCTCTCTCATCTCAAACTCAAGCACTCACTCACTTTCACTTTCCTTCTTGCAAACAAGTCAAGCCAAATGAAAATCAATACCAAAGTGCTGATAAGGGCACATCCTGGGTCATCAGGCCACATTTCCAGTCAAATATAGTGGGCAAGATCCCGGGACCAGTTCTACTGTATTCCAGATATTCAGACTCCAAGCACCAGTTTCTTCCTGGTGTGCAGCCACTGTGTTGATCCTTTGTGGAGGCCTGCAGTGTACTGCTCTGATGAAGCATTCCACTGGGGAAAATCACAGCTGCCAACAGAAAACTTGTCCTCTTACAACTATTGAAGGGGTGCATGATTCCTGTAAAATAATAAGTAGGCATCCGTGTCAGGTTTTTACCTGATAATCTAGAGTCTGTTTTATTTCATCTGCACAATCTTTTATTTTGGAGGGACACTTTCATTTAACTGTTGCTGGATGGAACTTCCTCTTGCCATGTGTCTGCCAGTGATTTCAGAGAGCAAAATGACTTCTATTAGGCTGGCTGCACTCCACGTTCTGGGTAGTTTTCTCGTTGTGGAGGCTGATGTTGTTTGCACTTTGCAGGAGGGTTTTGGGTCTCGTGACAGGAATCATTGAACATTGCTTGGATTCCAGCACAAGGCAGCTTGTTCTCTCAGGTGAGCCATTTTTTGACACCATTTTCAGGCTTGCCATCACTACCGATGGCATATGAGATACTGTCTAAACCTTATATGCACCTGAGAGATGACAATATGAGATGTGAGAATAGTGCTTCATATTGGACTTGCCTTTGCATTGGTTCCTGTATTTCTCAGAAAGCCTCTGTGAGGCCCAGGATGAAATGAAGCTGTGAGGTCAAGAATCCAGCCATCTTTCACTGGCATCCACCCTTGGGGTCTCAGGTATGATTCTATCACCCAAAGAATCCTCAACAACACAGCATACTATATTCCAATCCCCATGGTAGCAGATTCTCACAAACAACATCTTTTGGGAATGAAGTCAGAAGAACAATTTCCTGTGACCACCTCAGAGTCTTATAATGCTTTCTCCTCCAGCAAGACCCAACCATGGAAACAGTCCAAAGGGGCCCTGAGTTTGAGAATTTTAGTGTCCCACACTGGGTTTTCCAGGCCGCCTTTTTCTTGATACCAGTCTGGCTCTGCCTGTACCACTTTTTACTGCATAGGCAGGCTGACAGCTCAGATGGACTGGTGCTGGAGTCTGCCTCACAAATGCACATGCACTAGTCTCTAGACACCAGGCCTGATTGTAACCTCTGGGTAGAGTCAGAATTAATGTCATTATTGCCTAGCGCCAAGTCCCTGTGACTTGGAGAAGAAGGGCATCTCCATGCAGTTTTGTCACCCATGGACTCCCGCCTGTCTTCTCTGTAAGATAGTTGGGATAGTCCCATGATCCCAAGAGAGGGCAGATGTGAGAGTCTGAAGAAACACCAAGCACAATTCCAAATATAAATTCTGAAATCCCAAAAGATACAAAGAAATCTGCAGGATTGTTCAGGCCTTCCTCTGTATTCTAGTTGTGAGTCATTTTGAAACTTGCCCCACAGGGACTTATAGGAACAACATGCCTGTGTTCCCTGGGGTGGGGGATGGAGGGCTCTCTCCCACTTGTGGTGCCTTGCAGTACCACGCAGCCTCAGGGTTGCCAGGCTCTGTATTTCTGTGGGAGTGTTGTGAACAGTGGATGTCTCTGTGTGTGTGTGGTATTGTGTGTTAGTGTGTGTGTGTGTTTTTGTATTTGTGCATGTAAGTGGAATCTGCTTAAATGAATGTGGCTAATGCACTTCCTCAGTTCTTGTTTTTGAGTCACCAAACCCTTATGTGCCCCATCTGTGTGGCTCTGCTTGGGCTGTGGGGTCCTCTTTCTCTATTTTTCTGTGGATCATGAATCATCAGTCAATTGGGAGGCGGGCCAATACCCACAATACTTTAAATCACCTCCCTTTGCCAAAAAAGAAAAAAAAAAGGCCAGGCATAGTGGCTCACTCCTGTAATCCCAGCACTTTGAGAGGCTGTGGTGGGTGGATCATGAGGTAGAGATTGAGACCATGCTGGCTAACGTGGTGAAACCCTGTATCTACTAAAACTAAAAATAAAAAAATTAGCTGGGCAGGATGGTGGGCACCTGTAGTCCCAGCTAGTCAGGAGGCTTAGGTAGGAGAATGGAGTGAGCTCGGGAGTTGGAGCTTGCAGTGAGACAAGATTGCACCACTGAACTCCAGCCTGGGTGACAGAGTGAGATTCCGTCTCAAAACAAACAAACAAACAAACAATCAAACAAAAAAGCCATTCTTATAGAAAGAAAAGAAGCACACCACACCAAAAAAAAGAAAAAAAAAATACATCTCCCAGTCTTTTATTTTCCTGCAGCCTAACCGGGGAGAGACACTATCAGTCCTGTATGCAGGACTCTTTGAATTAATGTTGAATGCAGAGGCCAGACGAGCAGGTGCTTCACATCATTAGGGGGTACACCTTCAATGTCTTGGGATTTCATCCTAGGACATAGAGTATGAGAAGGAATAAGTGCAGATAGAGGTGAGGATAAATTCTGGTGAGGGGTGGATAGAATCCTGAACCTTCATTGGCAAAACAAATGAAGACAGGTAACACAGAAGATGCTTTCAAATCCATCCCCACAATTCCTTAATTACACAAGCAGTCCACACCATAGCCAGGTGTTCAGGTGAGAGTATTCCAACATGCTATGGTCATTAAGAGTGCAAATTGGGGCCATCCTGGCAAACTCCTAATATGAGGGCTTTCATGGCCATAGCCAAATGGGACTGGAATGGATTGAGGCTAGGAGAGATGTGGCCTACAGACTTGCCTCTTCTTTTCCTGACTTCCATGATTCTCATTGCCCTATGGTTTCCTAGTTCTGCCTCAACAACTTCCACAATAAATGTCACCCAGTTAATGGGGAATGACCCTCAGGGGAATCCATTGCCTGAGTGTTTCCTTGTAAACACCATCATGTTTTAATGACTGGGCAGCGTTGATACTTTTAAAAGTGGTAATACCCATTAGAGCCACAGATAAGGAAAATTTGTCTCTCGTTTCTATCGAAGGGCTGCATGATTCCTGGAGGATGAGAAGAAGGCAGCTGTGTCTCGCTTTTGTCTGGTAATCTGGCCTCTGTATCATTGCATCTGCATGGCCATCTTATTGTGGAGGAGCTCTTTCATTGAGCTCCATAAGACTGCCTCCAGCAACAGATTATTTAGCTACCAGAAATTTCAGAAAGTAAAAGGGACTTGGGGTAGGCTGGCTGAGTTCCAGGTTGTGGGTCATTTTCTCCTTGTAGGGGCTGAGGTGGTTTTAACTTCGCAGGATAATTTTGGGTACTGTACCAGTAATCATTCAACATTGCTTAGACTCCAGAAAAATTTAGCTTGTTCCCTCAGGTGAGCCTTGATTATTTTTTGCTTTGATGAGGAATCCACAGTACCCCCCAAAAGTACTACTGGACATGATTTTCAGGCTTGCCATGGCCACAGATGGACTCTGAGACACTGACTCAAGCTCATTTTCATCTGTAAGAGGCCAGATTAAGGTTTAAGTTCACTGCTCCACATTGGACTTGCATTTGTCTTGGTTTCTGCTTTTCCCAGATAGCCCCTGTGAGGTCCAAGATCAAGGGATGCACTGAGGTCAAGAGCCCAGCCATCTTTTGTTGAAACCCACCTCTGGGGTCTCAGGTATGATTCTATCATGCAAAGAACCCTCTACAATACACCAAACTGTATTCCAATCCACATGGGACCAGACTCTTGCACATTGCCTCTTTCTAGAATGGAGTCAGAAAAGCAGTTTCCAGTGACAACCTCATAGCCTTGAAACCTCTCCTCCTCCAGTGCGGCATGACATGGAGATGGTCTGAAGGGGCCCTGAGGTCTAGACTTTCAATGTCCCACAGTGACTTTTCATAGGCGGCCTGTTTCCCGAAACCAGACCAGATCTGACTGTACCATTTTCCTCTGCTTAGGCAGGGTGACAGATCTGACAGCAAGGGGCAGTAGCCTGCCACACAAATGTGCATGCACTAGTTTTAGGGCACCTGACCTGATTGTGAGCTCTCACTAGTGTCAGATTGAATGTCACCATTGCCTAGCGAAGAGTACCTGTGGTTTGGCAGAGACAGAGACCTCTGTGGAGTTGGGTCAGCGGTGGACTCTTGCTTGTTTTATATGTGGTATCCACTGGATTATCCCATTGTCCTAGGAAAGGGCAGACATGAGCCAGCCTGAAGAAATGTCAAACAGAGCCCCAGGAATAAAATGCAAAATCCCTAAGGATCCAAGAAAATCTGCAGGATTCCTAAGGCCTGACTAGATGTTGTAGAAATAAGTCTTTTTGAGAATTGCCCTACTGTAGTTTCTAGGCACAGCCCACCTGTGTTTCTCAGGGTTGTTCTTTCCCAGGTGGGTTTTCCTGCAGAAACACACAGTGTCAGGAGATGCCAGGCTAAGTGTTTCTGTAGGAATATTGCAAATGTCAGATGTGTAAGTGTATGTGATGCATTGTGTGTTTCCGTCTTTTTGTGTGTGTGTTTGTACGTGTGTTCCTGTAAGTGGAGTCTGCTTAAAGGAATGTGGCTAATGCACTTCAGCACTTCTTTTCGTTGTGTCTCCACAACTTTTGGTGGCCTGTGTGGCTCTGCTTGGGCTGTGAGGCTCCATGTTCTTTATTTTTATGTGGATAAGAAATCCACAGTGTATTTGGAGGTGGGCTGGGAACTGCCGGCGTGCAAATCAAACATCTCTGCAAAAAAAAGTCACTGTTATAGAAATAAGAGGAGCACACCACATCAAAATAACAGACTTCACTCTATGTTTCATATCCCTATGGCCAATACAGGGAGAGATACAAGCAGTCCTGTAGGCAGGGCACCTTGAATTTACCTCAAATTCTGTTCCCAGATGAGCAGGTGCTTCACATCATAAGGTGACACTCCTCCATCATCTTGGAATTTTATCTTGGGACATAGAGTGTGAGCAGCAATAAGGTCAGATAGAGATGAGGATACAATCTGATGAGGGGTGGAAGGGGTCTCACAACTTCACCTGCAAAATAATAGTAATAATAATAATAATAATAATAATAATAATAATAATACATTGATGACACAGAAGGTGCTTCCAATTCTATCCCTGCATCACCTTAATTGCAGAAGCAGTCCACATCATTGCTCCACCTTCAGGTGAGGGTACTCCAATGCTCAAGTAACATTTGAAGTGCAAATTGGGGCCATCCTGACAAACTTCCCATTTGAGGACTTTCATATTTGGAGCAAAATGGTAGTGGAAAGGATTGATGATAGGTGGGATGTGACTTGCTGACTTGCCTCTTCTTTTTGTGACCTTCATGATTCTTAACATCCTAGGGTTTCCTAGGCCTAGCTTAATGATTTCTACACTAATCATTTCCCAGTTCATGGATGATGACCCTCATGGAAATCCATTGTATATTTCCTTCTAAACAGCGTCACGTTTTAATGACTCGGAAGCTGTAGGATGAGAAGCAAGCAGTTGTGTTAGGCTTTTAGCTGGTAATCTCGACTCTGTTTCATTTCATCTGCATGGCCTTCTCAATTTGGAGGGGCTATTTCATTAAACTGTTGCTTGATGGGACTGACTCTCACCACAGATTATGCAACTGCCAGGGATTTCAGAGAGCAAAAGGGACTTCCATTAGGCTGTCTGTGCTCCTGGTTGTGGGTCATTGTCTCTTTGTGGGGGCTGAGGTTGTTTGCACTTTGCAGGAGGCTTTTGGGTCTTCTGAAAGGAATCATTGAACATTGCTTGGACTCCAGGATAAGGCAGCTTGTTCTTCTGGGTGAGTGTTGATTTTTCTTTCCTTTCACAGGGAATCCACAGTGCCCCTCAGCAGAACTAATGGACACCATTTTCATGTTTGCCATCTCTACAGACAGCATCTGAGACACTGTCTAAATGTCACTTGCACCCATTAGAGGACAATATGAGGTGTGAGAACACTGTTTCATCTTGGGCTTCCCTTTATCTTGGTTTCTGCATTTCCCAGAGAGCCTCTCTGTTAGGCCAAGAATGAAGGGAGGCAGTGAAGTCAAGAGACCGGCCATCTTTCACTGACATCACCATCTATGATCTCAGGTATGATTCTGTCACCTTAAGAACACTCAACAACACACCATACTGTACTCCAATCCCCATGGCATCTGATTCTTGCACATAGCCTCTTTTGGGAATGAGGTCAGAATCACAGTTTCCAGTAAGCACCTCAGAGTCTCAAAGCATTTTATCCTCCAGCGAGATCCGACAATGGAAATGACTCGAAGGGACACTGAGGTCAAGACATTTAGTGTCTAACAGTGGGTTTTTGCAGGCCGCCTTTTTCCTGATACCAGGATGGCTCTGCCTGTGCTATTTCCTACTGATTAGACAAGCTGACAGCTCTGACAGCCTGGCACCAGGGTCTGCCTCACAGATATGTATGCACAGTCTCACAGCACCAGGACTGATTGTGGGTCCTGGGTAGCGTCAGAATGAATGTCATTATTGTCTAGCGCCAAGTCCCTGCAGCTGGGAGGAGAAGAAGACCTCCATTGAGTTGCATAGGCTGTGGAATCCTGCTTGTCTTCTCTTTGGGATAGACGGGATAGTCCCATGATCCCAAGAGAGGTCAGACATGAGCCAGCCTGAAGAAACATCAAGCACAACCCCAGGAATAAATTGTGAAATAATTAAGGTTACAAAAAAAAAGATTCCTCAGGCCTGCCTAGGGTTTGTAGCTGTGAGTCTTTTTGAAACTTACCCCAGTTTGATTGCTAGGTACAGCCTCCCTCTGTTCCCTGGGGTGGCTATCTCTTCAGTGGGGCTTCCTGCAGAACCATGTAGCCTCAGGAGTTGCAGGTCTGCGTTTCTGTGGGCGTGTTGCAAGTGATGGATGTCTGAGTGTGTGTGTGTGGTATTATGTGTTTGTTTGTGTGTATGTGTGTGCCTGTAAGTGGAGTCTGCTTAAATGAATTTGATTAATTCACTTCATCAATTTTTTTTGAGTCACCAAACTTTTAGGTGGCCTGTCTCTGTGGCTCTGCTTGGGTTGTGGGGTTCCTTGTCTGTTATTTTTCTGTGGATCATGAATACTCTGTAAATTGGGAGGCGGCCTGAGACCCGCCATTGTTTAAAACACCTCCCTCTGCAAAATAAAAGAGCCACTCTTCTAGAAAGAGCAGCTGCACACCACACCAAAAGACAGATATCTTTCAATGTTTCATTGTCCTGTGGCCAAATGAGGGAGAAACACTAGCAGTCCCCTCCATAAGGCCCCTTGAATTTCATCCCTGTGACTCACATATGATTCTATCTCCCAAAGAACCCTCTAGAAGATACCAGACTATATTCCAATTAACATGGAGCCTGATACTTGCAAACAGTGTCTTTTGTGACTAGAGTCAGAAGAGCAGTTTCCAGCGACAACCTCACAGTGTCAAAACGCCTCATTCTTCAGTGGAACCTGACCATGCAGAAGGCTGGAAGAGTCCATAAGGTCTAGACTTTTAGTGTCACGCAGTGAGTTTTTGTAGGCAACTGTTTTGTGATACTGGGCTAGCTCTGCCTGTACTATTTTCCTTTGTTTAGGCAGGTGGACAGCTCTGACAGCCAAGGGCCATAGCCTGTTTCACGAATACCCATGCGTTAGCCTCAGGCACCTATCCCAATTGTGAGTTCTGGGTACCCTCCCAATGAATCTCAGCATTGCCTAGGAACAAGTTCTTGTGGCTTGGCGGAGATAGAGACCTCTGTGGAGGTGTGTCAGCTCTAGATTCTCACCTATCTTCTCTGTGGAATCCACAAGATTGTCCCATTGTTGTGGAAAAGAGCAGACTGGAGCCAGCTTGAAGAAATGTCAAGCAGAGCCCCAGGAATAAACCATAAAATTCCTAAGGATCCAAGATCTGCAGGATTCCTCAAGCCTGCCTAGACATTGTAGGTGTGAGACTTTTTGAAACTTGCCCTACTGTGATTTCTAGGTTCAGCCCACCTGTGACCCCAGGGTTGCTGTCTCCCAGGTGGGACTTCCTGCAGAACCATGCAGCATCAGGAGCTGCCAGGCCATACGTTTCTGTGGCAGTGTTGTGAATTTTGGATGTGTGTGTGTGAGGCATTGTGTGTTTGTGTCTTTGTGTCTGTGTGTGTCTGTGTTTTTGTGTGTGCTTTTAACTGGAGTCTCCTTAAAAGAACACAGCTAACAAACTTCAGCACTTCTCTTTTTTTGTCTCGCCACCTTTTGGTGGCCTGTGTGGCTCTGCTTGGGCTTCAGGGCTCCATGTTCTTTATTTTTATATGGATCATAAATCCGCAGTGAATTGAGAGATGGGCTGGGAATCGCTGGCATCCAAATCAACTCTGTCTGCAAAAAGAAGCCACTGTTCTTTAGAGAAGTGGCGCACATCACACCAAAAAACAGACACCTTCCAGTGTTTCATAGTTTTATGGCCAACACAGGTTGAGTTCACCACAGGTGGTCCTGTACACATGGCCCCTTGAATGTAGCTCGAATTCAGTTCCCAGCTGAGCAGGTGCTTCATGTCGTGAGGAGGCACTCCTCCATCATTTTGGCATTTGGGGATTTCATCCTGGGACATAGAGTGTGAGCAGGAATAAGGTCAGATGGTGTGATGATACACTGTGGTGAGGCATGGATGAGGTCCCACAACTTCACCTGAGAAAACAACAACAACAACAACAACCACAAAACAATAAAATAAACACAGATATCACCGATGGTGCTTCTAAATACATCCCTGCATTCCCTTAATTGAACAAGCAGTCCACACCATGGCTAAATGTTCAGGTGAGAGTACTCCAATGCATAAGGAATATTTGGAGTGCAAATTGGGGCCATCCTGGCAAATGGCCAATTTGAGGCCTTTCATATCCTGAGGCAAATGTGAGTGGAATGGATTGATGCTGGGTGGAATGAGGCAAACAGATATGCCTCTTCTTTTCATGACTTCCATTAATCTTCTCATTTTATTGACTGGGAAGGTTTAATACTTTTAAAACTGTGCATTCCCACTACAGCTACCAAAACAAAGAAACAAACAAAAAAACAAGTTCTCTCACATCTGTCAGAGGGGTGCAAAATTCCTGTAGGATGAGAAGAAGACTGCCATGTCAGGCTTTTACCTGGTAATCTAGACTGTTTCATTTCATCTGCACAGCCTTCTCATTTTGGAGAGGCTTTTTCATTGAACTTTTGGTGGATGGGACTTCCTCTTCCCACAGATTGTGTAGCTGCCAGCGATTTCAGAGAGCAAAAGGGACCTCAGGTAGGCAGACTGCTCTTTGTTTTCTCGTTGTTGGGGTTCAGGTTGTTTGCACTTTGCAGGAGGATTTTGGGTCTTCTGATAGGAATCATTAAACATCACTTGGACTCCAACACAAGCCTGCTCTCTCCCTCAGGAAGGCACTGATTTTTCTTTGCTTTCATGGGGAATCCACAATGCCCCTCAGCAGCAATACAGGACACCCTTTTCAGGCTTACCATCACCACAGATGGCCCCTGAGACACTGTTTCAACCTTACCTTAGAGTTGTCTTTGTCAGGGTTCCTCTCTTTCCCAGAGAGTCCCTGTGATGCCTAGGATGAAGGGAGAAAGTGAGGTCAAAATTCCATCTGTCTTTCAATGACAACAACCTCTGGGGTCTCAGGTATGATTCTGTCACTCACAGAAGAGTCAACAACACATAAGACTCTATTCCAATCTCTATGGGTCTCAATTCCTGCACACAGCCTCTTTCAGGAATGGAGTCAGAAGACGACCACCTCACAGTCTTGAAACACCCCCTCCTCCAATGGGATTGACCACGGAGATGGCCCAAAGGGATGTTGAGGTCCATACATTCAGGGTCCTGCAGTGGGTTTTGGCAGGCAGCTTTTTCCTGATACCAGGCCAACTTTGCCTGTAGCATTTTTCTCTGCTTAGGCAGGCTGATAGCTCTGATAGCCCAGTGCCTGAGCCTGCCACATGAATGTGAATGGGCTAGTCTCAGGGTAACAGGCATCATTGTGAGATTTGGCTAGCATCACAAGGAATGTCATGATTGCCTTGTGACAAGTCCCTGTGTCTTGGCAGAGAAGGAATCTTCTGTGGAGGTGTATCAGTGAAGGACTTTTGCGTGTCTTCTCTGTGGAATTCATGGGATAGTCCCATGATCCTAGAAGAGAAGAGAAGTGAGACAGCCAGAAGAAACATGAAGCACAACACCAAAAATAAAGCGTGAAATTCCTAAGGATACAAAATTATCTTCAGGATTCCTCAGGCCTGCCTATACGTTGTAGGGGTGAGTCTTTTTGAAAGTTGCCCCTCTGTGATTTCTAGGTATAGCCTGTTGTGTTCCCCTGAGTTGCTCTCTCACAGGTGGGGCTCTCTGCAAAAACACACAACCTCAACAGCTGTTGGGCTTTGTGTTTCTGTGGGACTGTTGCGTGTATTAAATGTCTGCATGTGTGTGTGGCACTGTGTGTTTGGGGGTGTGTGTGTGTGCCTGTAAGTGGAGTCTGCTTAAAGAAATGTGGCTAATGTGCTTCAGTACTTCTTTTTTATGAGTTTCCCAGTTTTTTGGTGGCTTGTCTATGTGGCTTTGCTTGGGCTGTGGGGCTTCATGTTTTTTTGTTTTGTTTTGTTTTGTTTTGTATTGTTTTGTTTTGATTTGATTTTCTGTAGATTGTGTATCTGCAGTGAATAGCAAGGCATGCAGAGATGTGCTGGTGTCCATATCAACACTGCCTGCAGAAAAATTCACTCACCTAGAAAGAAGAGGAGCACACCATACCAAAAAACTAGACATCTCCATTTTTCATTGTCCTAAGGCCACACCAGGGAGAGACACTGGCAGTCCTGTCAGGAGGTTCCCTTGAATTGAACTCCAATTTGGTTCCCAGCTGAGCAGGTGTTTCCTGTCATGAGGGTGCACTTCTCCACCGTCTTGGGGTTTTATGATGGGATATAAAGTGTGAGCAGCAATAATGTCAGATAGGGGTTAGCATACAATCTGATGAGGGGTGGATTTGTTCCAGCAACTCCACCTGCAGAAAAAAATGAAGACGGATGCCACAGAAGGTGCTTCCAACTCCATCCCTGCATTCCCTGAATTAAACAAGCAAGCAACACTGTGGCCCAGGGTTCAGGTTAAAGTACACTAATGTGCAGAAAACATTTGCAGTGCAAATTGTGGCCATTCTGGTCCACTCCCAATTCGAGGGCTTTCATTCCTGTATCTAAATGGGAGTGGAACTGATTGATGCTGGGTGGACTTTGGCCTCCACACGTGCCTCTTCTGTTTTGAATTCCATGTTCCTTATCAGCCTAGGGTTTCCTGGGTCTGGCTTAATGACTTCCACATTAAGATTTCCCAGGTGATGAAGAACAACCCTCACAGGAATCCATTGAATTAGTGTTTCCTTCTAAACAATGTCAGGTTTTAATGACTGGGCAGTTTCATACTTTTAACACTAAATTCCTGTTACAGCTATCAACAGGAAAACTCTTTTTCACCCACTTCTATCAGAGGGCTGCATGATTCCTGTAGGATGAGAATCAGGCAGCCATGTCTGGCTTTTGCCTGGTAATCTAGTCTATCTTCCATTTTATCTGCACAGCCTTCACATTGTAAAAGAGCTCTTTTATTGGGCTATTGCTGGATGGTATGGCCTCTAGAACACAAATGATTAAGCTTCCAGGCATTTCAGAGATCAAAAAGGACTTTGGGTAGGCTGACTGTGCTCCATGTTGTGGGTTGTTGTCTTGTTGTTGGGCTGAGTTTCCTTGCATTTTTCAGTAGGCTTTTGGGTTCTCTGACAGGAATCATTGAACATTGCAGAGACTCCAGAAACAAGGCAGCCTTGATTTTTCTCTAAGGCAAGCCTTGATTTTTCTTTCCTTTCAAGGGGAATCCACTGTGCCCCTCAACAGCACTGCTAGACAGGTTTTTCAGGCTTGTCATCACCACAGAGGGCATCTGAGACACTCTGTCAACCATATCTGTATGGGGGAGAAAGAAGCTGGTCTGAGGTGTGAGAACACTGCTTCATTTTGGCTTGCCTTTGTTGTGGCTCCTAATTTTCCCAGAGAGCCCCTGCAAGGCCCAGGATGAAGGGAGGCAGTTAGGTCGAGAGCCTGACCATCGTTCACTGACACCCACCTCTGGGGTCTCAGGTATGTTTCTATCACTTAAAGAACCCTCAACAACAAACCAGACTATATTGCAATGCCCATGGGGCTCGATTCTTGCACACAGCCTATTTCAGAAATTGAGTCAGAAGAGAGTTTCCAGGGACCATCTCACAGTCTTGAAACTCCTCCTTCTCCAGCGGGATCCCACATCGAAGAAGGTACAAAGGGGCACTGAGGTCTAGACTTTCAGGGTCATGCAGTGGGATGTCACATGCAGCCTTTTTCCCAATACCAGGCCGGCTCCGCCTGTACCATTTTTCTCTGTTTAGGCAGGTTGACAGTTCTGACAGCCAGGCCCCGATCCTGGCTCATGAATGTGCATGAACTACTCTCAGAGCACCATGCCTGATTATGAGCCCTGGCTTTCATCACAATGAATGTCACCATTTCGAGACAAGTCCCTGGGGCTTGGCAGAGAAGGAGACTTTGTGGCAGTGCTGCAGCAGTTGACTGTCGCCTGTCTTCTCTATGGGATCCATGGGATAGTCCCATGATCTTAGTAGAGGGCAGATGCTAACCAGCCTGAAGAAATATCAAACACAAATCAATTAATAAACCTCAAAATCCCTAAAAATCCAAAGGAATCTTAGGATTCCTCAGACCTGCCTACAAGTTGAAGGAGTGAGTCCTTTTGAAACTTGTCCCACTGTGATTTCTAGGTACAGCCCTCCTGTGTTCCCCAGGATTGCTCTCTCCCAGGTGGCACTTCCTACAGAATCATGCAGCCTAGGTGCTGCCAGACTGTGTGTTTCTGTGGGAGTGTTGCTAGTGTTGGATGTCTGCATGTGTCTGTGGCATTGTGTGTGTGTGTGTGTGTGTCTGTAATAAAGTCTGCTTAAAGGAACGTGGCTAATGCACTTCAATGTTTTTTTTTTTGTGTGTGTGTGTGTGTGTGTGTGTGTGTGTGTGTCTTCCAACCTTTTGGTGGCCTGTCTGTGTGGCTTTGCTTGGGTTGCAGGGCTCCATGTTCCTTATGTTTCTGTGCATCATGATTCCCAAGTGAATTGGGAGGCATGCCAATATTTGCTGGAGTCCAAATCACCTCCCTTTGCAAAAAAAAGCCACACTTCTAGAAAAAAGAGGACGCCACACCAAAAATCAGACATCTCCAGTGTTTTATTGTCCTGTGACCAACAACCAAAGAGACACTAGCAGTCCTTTTTGCATGACCCCTTGAATTTACCTCCTATTCGGTTCCCAGATGAGCAGGTCCTTGACTTTGTGATGGGGCTCTCTTTCATTGCCTTGGGATGTCATTCTGGGGCATCATAAAGTGTGAGAAACAGTAAGGACAGATAGGTTTGAGGATACAATCTGGTGAGGAGTAAACTCACCAGTTTCAGGTGGTCCTGAAACTTCACCTGCAAAAAAAAGTGAAAACAGCTGACACAGAATATGCTTCTAACCCCATCCCCACATTCCCTAAATTTCACAAGCAGTCCACACTATTTCCCTGTGTTCATGTGGGAGTACTGCAATGTGCAAGGAACATTTGGAATGAAATTAGGACCACCCTGGCAAACTCCCGATTTGAGGGCTTTCATACCCAGAAACAGATGCGAGTGGAATGAATTGACGCTGGGTGGGATGTGACCTCAAACCTTACCTCTTCTTTTCCTGAATTACATGTTTCTCTTTGTGCCTAGGGTTTCCTGGGTCTGGCTCAATGACTTCCACACTAAATATTTCCCAGTTCATGGAGAACAACACTCATGAGAATCTACTACAAGAGTGTTTTCTTCTAAACAGTGTCATGTCTTAATGACTGGGCAGCTTTGATACTTTTAAAATGGTAAATTCCTGTTAAAGTAGCCAACAGGGAAACTCTTGTTCACCCACTTGTAACAGAGAACTGCATGATTCCTGTAGGATGAGAAGATGGCAGCTGTTTGTGGCTTGTGCCTGGTAATCTAGCCTATGTTTTATTTTATCTGCATGACCTTTTTCTTGTGGAGGGACTCTTTCATTAAGCTGTTGCTGGATAAGACTGCCTCTCAACATGGATTATTGAATTGCCAAATATTTTAGAGAGCAAAAGGGATTTTGGGTAGGCTGACTGTGCTCTGGGTTGTGGATTATTTTCTTGTTATAGGGGCTGAGATTGTTTGCACTTTGCAGGAGGATTTTGGGTCCTCTAACAGGAATCATTGAAGGTTGCTTGACATCAGCACAAGGCAGCTCCTTCTCCCAGGTGAGCCTTGATTTATCTTTGCTCTCATGAGGAATCCACAGTACCACACAACAGCACTGTTGGATATGCTTTTCAGGCTTGACATTGCCACAGACAGCCTCTGAGACAATGTCTCAACCTCATCTTCACACTCTAGTGTTCAGTCCAAGGTGTGAGAACACTGCTCCACCTTGGACTTGCCTTTGTCCTGGTTCCTGCCTTTCCCAAAGAGCCCCTGTGAGGCCAAGGGTGGAGAGAGGGAGTGACATCAAGAACCCAGGCATTGCTCACAGACAACCACCTCTGGGGTCTCAGGTATGATTCTATTACTCAAGGGACCCTCAAGAACGCACCAGACTATATTCCAATCCTTATGGGACCCAGTTGTGGGACACAGCCTCTTTCAGGAATGGAGTCATAAGAGTAGTTTCCAGCGACCAACTCACAGTCTCATAACACGTCCTCCTCCAGAGGGACTCATCCACAGATGGCTTGCAGGACCCTGAGGTCGAGACTTTTATGGTCCTATGTGTGTTTCCCCAGGCACCCTTTTCCCCAATACCATACTGCTCTGCCTGTACCATTTTCCCCTCTTAAGGCAGGCCGAGAACTCTGACTGCTGGTCACTCAAGCCTGCCTCATGAATGTGCATGTGCTAGTCTCAGGGCAACAGGCCTGATTATGGGCTCTGGCTTGCTTCACAATGAATGTCACCATTGCCTAGTAACAAGTCCTTTTGGCTTGGTGAAGGAGGAGACTTTCATAGAGGTGTGTCAGCCATAGACTCTCACCTGTCTTTTCTGTGGGACCCCAGGACAGTCTATTGAACTTAGGAGAAGGCAGACATGAGCCAGTCTGAAGAAATGTCAGGCACAGCCTCAGAAATAAACCGAGAAATTCCAAAGAATTCAAAAGTGTCTGCAGGATTACTCAGGCTTGCAAAGCAATGTAAAATTGAGTCTTTGAAACTTGCCCAATTGTGATTTTCTATTACTCCTGTCTGTGTTCCCTGGGGTTGCAATCTCTCAGGTGGGGCTTTCTGCAGAACCACACAGCCTCAGGAGCTTCCATGGCATGTGTTTCTGTGGTAGTGTTGTGAGTGTTGAATATCTGCGTGTGTGTGTGTGTCATTGTGTGATTGTGTGTGTGTGCATGTGTCCATGTAAGTGAAGTCTGCTTAAAGGGATTTGGCTAATGCATTTCAGTGCTTCTTCTTTTTTTGAATCTCTCAACATTTTGGTGGCCTCTCTGTGTGGTTTTGCTTGGGCTACAGGGCTCAGTGTTTTTATTCTTATGTGAATTATTAATCCAAAGTGAATTGGGAGGCAGGCTTAGACAAGACAATGTCCGAATCAACTCTCCCGGCCAAAAAAAAAAAAAAAAAAAGCCACCCTTCTAGAGAGAAGAGGAGCACACCACACCAAAAAACAGACATCTCTCAGTATTTCATTGTCCAGTGACCAATGTGTCTCTCAGCAAGAGACACTAGCTGTCCTGCCCACATCACCCCTTGAACTTTTTTTTTTTTTAATTGATATGTAGTCTAGCTCTGTCTCCCAGGCTGGCAGGCAGTGGTGGGATCTCGGCTCACTGCAACCTCCACCTTCTGGTTTCATACCATTCTCCTGCCTCAGCCTCCTGAGTTGCTGTGACTACAGGTGCCCACCACTGCACCTGGCAATTTTTTTTTTCTTTTTTTTGGTAGAGACAGGGTTTCACTGTGTTAGCCAGGAGGGTCTTGATCTTGTGACCTCGTGATCTGCCCAACTCAGCATCCCCTAAGTGCTGGAATTACAGGCTTGGGCCACTGCAGCTGGCCATGTGTTTCCTTCTAAACGCTGACATGTTTTAATGACTGGGCAGCTTTGACACTTTTAAAACTGCGAATTCCTGTTACAGTCTCCAACAAGGATACTCTTGTTCTCCCACTTCTGTCAGAGGGCTGCCTGATTCCTCTAGGATGAGAAGCAGGCAGCCATTTCTGGCTTTTGCCTTGTAATCTAACCTCTGTTTTATTTTATATGCATGGTCCTCTCATCGTGGAAGGGCTCTTTCATTGGGCTGTTGCTGGATAGGAGTGCCTCTCACCACAGTTTATTTAGCTGCCAGGGATTCCAGAGAGCGAAAAAGACTTCAGAGAGGCTGGCTGTGTTCCAGGTTCTGTGTCACTATCTCACTGTGGAGGCTGAGGATGTTTGCACTTTGAAGGAAGCTTTTGAGTCCTCCACAGACTCTTTCTGGAATATAGTCAGAAGAGTATTTTCCAGCAGCCACCTCACAGTCTTGAAACAGCTTTTCTGCTAGTGGGAACAGACCATGAAGACTACATAAAAAGGTCCTGAGGCTGACAATTTTTAGGGTCTTGCAGTGGTTATTCTCAAGTAGCCTGTTTTCTGATATCAGGATGGGTCTGCCTGTACTATTTTTTTTTCTGCTCAGGCAGGCTGACAGCTCTGTCAGCTCAGTGCTGTCACAGTGAAAGTCACCATTGCTTTGCAGCAATTCCCTGCAACATGGCGAAGAAGGAGATCTCCGTGGAAGGGTGTTGGCCATGGACTCTCATTTTTCTTCTCAGTGGGGTCCATGAGATAGTCCCATAAAATTAAGAGGCCCAGCAATGAACCAAAACATCCTGAAGGATTCAAAAAGTTCTGCAGAAATTGCAGGCCTGCCTAGACATTGTAGGGTTGAGTCTTTTTGAAACTTGCTCCACTATGCTTTCTAGGTACAGCTTGCCTGTGTTCCACCAGGTTGTTCTCTTCTAGGTGGGGCTTCCAGCAAAAACACACAGTCTCAGTAGGTGCCGGCCGTTGCGTTTCTGTGGCTGTGTTGTGAGGTTTGGATGTCTGTGTGTGTGGTATTGTGTGTTTGTTTCTGTGTGAGTGTGTTTGTGTCTGTGTGTGTGTGTTTGTGCCTGTAAGTGGAGTCTCCTTAAAAGAATGTGGCTACTGCACTTCAGTGCTGCTTTTTTTTTTTTTTCTCCCAACCTTTTGTTGCCCATCTGTGTGTCTCTGTTGGGTTGCGGGGCTCCATGTTCTGCAATTTTCTGTGGATCATAAATCCACTGTGAATTTGGAGGTGGGCCAAGACATGCAAATATCCAAATCAGCTACCCCTGCAAAAAGAATCCAATATCCTAGAAAGAAGAGAAACACATCACACTGAAAATGAACATCTCCCAGTGTTTCATCATCCTGCGGCAAACTTAGGGAGAGACACTAGCAGTCCTGTCTGCAAGGCCCCAGTAAATCGACATCAAAATCTGTTCCCAGCCCAGCAGGTTCTTCAGGTCATAAGGGGGAACTCCCCCATCATTGTGGTATTTCATCCTGGGACATAGATTGTGAGCAGGAATAAGGTTAGTTAGAGGTGAGGATACAGTCTTGTGAGATGCGAATGGGGTTCTGCAACTTTACATGCAAAAAAATAAAGACGATGACACAGAAGTTGCTTCCAACTCCATCCCCACATTTCCTTAATTGCACAAGCAGTCCACACCATGGCCCAGTATTCAAGTGGGAGTATTCAAACGTGTAAGGACATTTGGAGTGAAAATTGGGGCCATGCTGGCAAACTCCCAATTTGAGGGCTTTCATACCCAGAGCAAAAAGTGAGTGGGATGGATTAATGCTGGGAAGGATGTGGCCTCCACACTTACCTCTTCTTTTCCTGACTTCTATGTTCCTTTTCTGCCTGTGGTTCCTTGGATCTGGCTCAACGATTGCCACACTAAATATTTTCAAGTTCACAGAGAACGACCTCATGGAAATCCATTGCAGGAGTGTTTCTTCTAAACACTGTCATGTTTTAATGACTGAGCAGCTTTGACACTTTTAAAACCATAACTTTCTGTCACAACTGCCAACAAGGAAATTCTTGTTCTCCCACTTCTATTGAAGAGCTGCATGATTCCTGAAAAATGAGAAGCAGACAGCCATGTCTGGGTTTTGCCTGGTACTCTAGCCTCTGTTTCATTTCATCCGCAAGGCCTTCCCATTGTGGAGCGGCTCTTTCATTAGGCTGTTGCTAAATGGGACTTCCATGCTCCACACATTATTTAACAGCCAGGGCTTTCAGAGAGCAAAAGGGACTTTCAGTAGGCAGGCTGTACTCCAGACTGTGGTCGTTGTCTTGTTTTGGTGGCTGAGGTTGTTTGCATTTTCCAGGAGGCTTTTGGGACCTCTGACAGGAATCACTGAACATTGCTAGGACTCTAGCACAAGGCAGCTCATTCTCTCAGGCAAGTCTTGATTTTTCTTTTCTTTCATGGGAATCCACGGTGTCCCTCAACAACTCTACTAGACACCATTTTCAGGCTTGCCATTGCCATGGATGGCCTGTGAGACACTGTCTTACCTCATCAGCACACGTGAGAGGCCAGTCTGATGTGTGAGAACTCTGCTTCATCTTGGACTTGCCTTTGTCATGGTTTCTTCCTTTTCCAGAAGACGCCCATGAGGCCAAGGATGAAGGGAGGCTGTGAGGTCAAGAGCCAGGGTGTCTTTCAGTGACACCCTTCTCTGGGGTCTCTGGTATGATTCTATCACACATAGAACCCTCAGCAACACACCAGATAATATTCCAATCACCATGGGACTCATTTTTAACACACAGCTTATTTTAGGAATGGAATTAGAATAGCACTTCCCCGTGACCACCTCACAGCCTCAAAACACCTCCTTCTCCACCAAGAGACAATCACAGAGATGGCCCAAAGGGGCTTTGAGGTAGAGACAATGAGGGTCCTGCATTCGATTTTACCTGGCCGCCTTTCAGCAGATACCAGGCCGGCACTGCCTGTACCAGTTTATTCTGCTTAGGCACGCTGACAGCTCTGAAAGCCAGGGGTCCAAGCCTGCCTCAGAAATTCTCATGTGCTACCCTCAGGGCACCCGGCCTGATTGTGAGCTCCGATTAACATGACAATGAATGTCTCCATTCAATGACTCTATAAGAGGGCAGATGAGAGCCAGCCTAAAGAAACATCACACACTTTCCCAGGAATAAGCTGCAATACCCCTAAGAATCCAAAAGAATATACAGGATTCCTCAAGCATGCCTAGACATTGTAGGGGTGAGTCTTTTTGAAACTCTCCCCACTGTGATTCCTAGGAGCAGCCTGCCAGTGTTCTCCAGTGTTGCTGTCTCCCAGGTGGGGCTTCTTGCTGAACCACAAAGCTTCAGGAACTGTGGGCTGCATGTTTCTGTGGGAGTACTGCAAGTGTTGCATTTCTGTGTGTTTGTGTGGCTTTGTGTGTTGGGGTGTGTGTGTGTGTGTGTGTGTCTCTAAGTGGGGTCTGCTTAAAGTGGCTAAAGCACTTCAGCGATTCTTTTTTTTTTTTTTAAGCCTCTCAACCTTTTGTTGACTTGTCTGTGTGGCTTTGCTTGGGATGCAAGTCTCCATGCTCTTTCTTTCTTTATTTTTTTGAAAATGAATCCACAATAAATTGGGAGGTAGGCCGAGACTCTCCAACATCCAAATAAATTCCACTTCAAAAAATCCACTATTCTTGAAGAAGAGGAGTACACCCCACCAAAAATAAGACATCTTCCACTGTTTCATTCACTTGCAGTCAACCCGAACAGAGACACTTTCAGTCCCAGTTGAAGGGTTCCTTGAATTTACCTCGAATTTGTTTCCCAGCCAAGCAGGATCTTCACATTATGAGGGGAACCTCCTACATCATCTTGGGATTTCATCCTAGGACATCAAGTGTGAGGAGCAATAAGGGTTGATCATACAATATGTTGAGGGGTGGATGGGGTCCCGCAACTTCAGCTGCAGAAAAAAAATGAAGATAGATGACACAGGAGGTGCTTCCAACTCCATCCCTACATTCCCTTAATTGCACAAGCAGTCTACACCATGTCCGAGTTTTCCAGTGGGTGTACTCCAATGTGCAAGTAACATTTGGAATGCAAATTTGGGCTATCCTGGCAAACACCCTATTTGAGAGCTTTCATACCCAGAGCCAAATTGGACTAAAATGGAATGATTCTGGGTGGGATGTGGCCTCCATCCTTCCCTCTTCTTTTTTTTTTTTTTTTTTTTTTTTCACTTGCAAGTTCCTCTTCTGCCTGGAGCACCATGACATCCACACTAAATGTTTCTCAGTTCATGGAGAACGACCCTCATGGGAATCCATTGCCTGAATGTTTCCTTCTAAACACTGTCACATTTTAATGACTGGCAGCTTTGATACTTTTAAAACCATAAATTCCCATTACAGACACCAATAAGTAAACTCTTTTTCTCCAACTTCTGTTTGACGGTTGCATGATTCCTGTAGGATGAGCAGCAGGCAGCTGTGTCTGGCTTTTGCCTGGTAATCTAGCCTCTGTTTCATTTCATCTGCAAGGCCTTCTGTTTGTGGAAGGGCTCTTTCATTGGGCCACAGCTGGGTGGAACAGCCTCTTGCCACAGATTACTTAGTTGCCAGGGATTTCTGAGAGCAAAAGGGACTTCAGGAAGGCCAGCTGTTCTCCAGATTTTGGGTCATTGTATCCTTGTGGAAGCTGAGGTTGTTTGCAGTTTGCAGGAGGCTTTGGTGTCTTCTGACAGGAATCATTGGACATTGCTTAAACTCAAGCACAAGGCAGCTCATTGTCTCAGGTGAGCCTTGATTTTTGTTTCATTTCATGGGGAACCCACATTGCCCCTCAACAGCACTACTGGACACCCATTTCAGGCTTGCCATCACAACAGACAGCCTCTGCAACACTGTATCAACCTCATCTGCACCCAAGAGAGGCCAGTCTGAAGTGTGAGAACACTGCTCCACCTTAGACTTGCCTTTGTCATGCTTCCTGCCTTTCCCAGAGTGCCCTTGTTAAATCTTGGGTGAAGGGAGGCTGTGAGGTCAAGAGCCCGGCATTACTTCTCTGACACCCCCCTCTGGGGTCTCAGGTATGATTCTCTCACCCAAAGAACCATCATCAACAATCCAGACTATATTCTAATTCCCATGGGACCAGATTCTTGCTCACAGCCTCTTTTGTGAATGGAGTCACAATAGCAGATTCCAGTGACCATCTTGCCATCTCCAAATACTTCCTCCTTCAGTGGGGCCATAACGTGGAGTCAGCCCGAAGGGTTCCTGAGGTTGAGAATTTTAGGGTCCCACGGTGGTTTTTCATAGTCAGCTTTTTTTGCCAATACCAGGCCAGCTCTGCCTGTAACATTTTACCTGGCTTAGGCAGGCTGACAGCTCTGACAGGATAGTGCCTGAGCCTGCCTCACAATTGTGCTTGTGCTAGTCTCTGGGAAGCAGGCCTGACTGTGAGCTATGGCTTGCATGACAATGAATGTAATCATTGCCCCGTGAGAAGTCCCTGCACCTTGGCAGAGAAGAAAACCTCCGTGGAGTTGCATCCGTGGTGGACTCTTGCCTCTCTTCTCTGTGGGATCCACGGGATAGCCCCATGATCCTAGGAGAGGGCAGACATGAGCCACACTGAAGAAACATCAAGCAGAGCCCCATGAAAAAACCATGAAATCCCTAACTTTCCAAAATGATCTGTAGGATGATTCAGGACTGCCTAGATGTAGATGCCAGTCTTTTTGAATCTTACCCCATTGTGATTACTATGTGCAATGGACTTGTGTTCCCCAGAATTGCTCTCTCTTAGATGGGGCTTCCTGCAGTAAACCATACAGCCTCAGAAGCTGCTGGGAAATGTGTTTCTTTGGGAGTGTTGTGAGTGTTGGGTGTCTCCATGTGGTTGTGTCTTTTTGGCTTTGGTTGTGTTTGTGTGTGTGTGTGTATGTGTGGGCGTGACTGTAAGTTGGGTCTGCTTAAAGGAATGCTGCTAATGCACTGCAGTGATTCTTTTTTTGAGAGTCCCAACATTTTCTTGGCCTGTGTGTGGATCAGCCATCTTTCAGTGTTTCTTTGTTCTGTGGACAAAGCATGGAGAAACACTGGCAGTCATGTTCAAAGGGCGTCTTGAATTTACCACGAATTCGGTTCCCAGCTGAGCAGGTCTTTACGCTGTGAGGTGGCACTCCTCCATTGTCTTGGGATTTCATTTTGGGACAGAGAGTGTGAGCAACAATAAGATCCTATTGGGGAGAGGATACAATCGGGTGAGGGGTGGATGGTGTCCTGCACCTTCACCTGCAAAAATTTTAAGACTGATGACACAGTTCTTTCAACTGCATCCACACATTCCCTTAATTGCACAAGCAGTCAACACCATGGCTTGGTGTTCAGGTGGGAGTACTCCAACATGTGGGGAACACATGGAGTGCAAACTGGGGCCACCCTAGCAAACTCCCGATTTGAGGTCTTTCATACCCAGAGAAAAATGAGGGTGGGTTGGATTGATGCTTGTCAAATGTTGCCTCCACCCTTGCCTCTTCTTTTCATGAATTCCATGTTCCACATCGGCCTAGTGTTTCCTGAGTCTGGATCAATGTCCTCCACACTAAACATTTCCAAATTCACTGAGGACTAACTTCACGGGAATCCTTAGCATGAGTGTTTCCTTCTAAACACTCTCACACTTTAATGACTGGGAAGCTTGATATTTTTAAAACCATAAATTCTTGCTAAAGATGCCAACAAGGAAACTCTTCTTCTCCCACTTCTATGAGAGGAATGTATGATTCCTGTATGATGATAAACATGCAGCCTTGTCTGGCTTTTGCCTGACAATCTAGCTTCTCTTTCATTTCATCTACCCATCCATTCTCATTGTGGAGGGTGTCTTTCATTAAGCTGTTGCAGGATGAGACTGCATCTTGCCACAGATCCTTTGGCTGCTGGACCACAGATCCCTGAAAGCAAAAGGGACTTCTGTTATTATGGCTGCACACCAGTTTTGGGTCATGGACTCATTGTTGGGGCTGAGGTGGTTTGCACTTTCCAGGAGGTTTTGGTCCTCTGACAGGAATCCTTGAATGTTGCTTGGACTCCAGCAGAAGTCAGCTCATTTTCTCAGACTAGCCTTGATTTTTGTTAGCTTTCATGGGGGTTCCACATTGTCCTTCAACAGCAATACTGGATACATTTTTCAGACTTGAAATTGCCATAGATGGCTTCTGAGACACTGTCTCTACTGCATCTGCACCCATGAGAGGCCAGTTTGAGGTCTGAGAACACTGCTCCACCTTTGGCTTCCCTTTGTTGTGGTTCCTGTCTTTTCCAGGGAGCATCTGCACAGCCCAGAATGAAAGAATGCAGTTAGGTCAAGGGCCAGGCGACCTTTCACTCATACCTGCCTCTGGAGTCTCAAGTATAATTCCATCACCCAAAGAAAAGACCCCTCAACATCTCACCAGACTATAATCCAATTTCCAAGGAAACTGATTCTCGCAGACAGCATATTTCAGCAATGGACTCAGAAGGACAGTTTCCAGAGACAACCTCACAGTCTCAAAACAACCCTCCCTCCAGTGTAACCCCACCATGGAGATGGTGTGTAAAGGCCCTAAGGTGGAGACTTTTAGGGCCCCACTGTTGGTTATCACAGGGCACCTTTTTCCCAATACCAGGCCAGCTTTGGCTGTACCATTTTTCTCTGCTTACAGAGGCAGACACTCTTACAGCACAGCACCCAAGTCTGCCTCGCTAGTGCAAATGTGCTCATCTCAGGGCACCAGGCATGAGCTGTGAGCTCTGGCTAGTGTCACAATGAATGCCACCTTTGCCTAGAGAAAAGTCCCTGCTGCTTGGTGGACAAGGAGACCTCCATGGATTTGTGTTGGTGATGGACTCTTGCCTGAATTATCTGTGTGATCAACAGGATAGTCTCATGATCCTAGGAGAGGGCAGATGTGAGCCAGTCTGAAGGAAAGTTAAGCATAGCCAGAGGAATAAACCATGAAATTCCTAAGGATGCAAAAGAATCTGAAGTGTGCCTCCAGCATGCCTATATGTTTTAGGGGTTAGTCTTATTGAAACGTGCCCTATTGTGATTTCTTGGTTCAGCCCTTCTGTGTTCCCCAGAACACAGGGGTTACTGTCTTCCAGGTGGGGCTTCCTGTAGAAAGACCCAATCTCAGAAGCTACCTGGCTTTGCATTTCTGTGGAAATGTTTTTATTGTTGGATGTCTTCGTGTGTGTGTGAATTTGTGTGTTTGTGTGTGTGTGTCTGTGTGTGTGCCTGTAAGTGTAGTCTACTTAAAGAAATGTGGCTAACACACTGCAGTGCCTTTTATTTTTTAGTCTCTTAACCTTTGAGTGACTTGCCTGTGTGGCTCTGTGTGGGCCGCAGGGCTCCCTGTTCTTTAATGTTCTGTGTTTCATGAATCTGAAATGAATAGGTAGGCTGGCTGTGACTAGCCGAGGTCCCCACTATCTCCCCCTGAATAAAAAATGCGCACTTCCAGAAAGAAGAGAACACCACACCCAAGAACAGACATCTCCTTGTGTTTCATTGTAATTCGGCCAACCTAGAGAGAGACACTAGCCCTCCTGTCCACATAGACCCTTGAAATTGTCTCGAGTTCATTTCTCAGCAAGCAGGTGTTTTACCCCAAGAGCATGCACTCCTCCATCATCTTGGGATTTTATCCTTGGATAGGGAGTGTGAGGAGCAATAAGTTCAGATGGGGGTGAGAATACAATCTGGTGAGGGGTCGATGTGGTCACGTACATTCACCAACAAAGAGGTGAAGACAGATGACACAGAAGGTGTTTCAAACTTCACCCCTGCATTCCTTTAATAGAACAAACAGTCCACAACATGGCCCGCTGTTCAGGTGGGAGTACTTCACCACGCAGGAAACATTTGTATTGCAAACTAAGGCCAACTGGCACACTGCTGTTTTCAGCTTTAAAACCCAAAGCCAAATGGGACTGGGATGGACTGATGCTGGGTGGGATTTGGCCTCCACACTTGCCTCTTCTTTTTGTCACTTCCATGTTCCTCATCGGCATAGGGTTTCCTGGGTCTGGCTCAGCATCTTCCACACAAAACGTTTCCCAGTTCATGGAAAATGACCCTCATAAAAATGCATTGTGGGAGTGTTTCCTTTTAAACACCATCGATTTTTCATGACTGAGCTACTGTGATACTTTTAAAACCATAATTTCCCTTTATAGCTGGCAAAAGGAAAACTCTTGTTCTCACACTTTTACCAAAGGGCTGCATTATTCCTATACTATGAGAAGCAGGCAGTCATGTCTGTAATTAGGCTATTGCTGGATGGGACACCCTCTCACCACAGATCTTTTTACTTCCACCAATTTCAAAGAGCAAAATTGACTTCAGTTAGGTTGGCCATGCTCTTGGTTGTGGGCCATTGTCTCTTTGTGGGGATTGAGATTGTTTGAACTTTGCAGGAGACTTTGGGTCCTCTGACAGGAATCTTTGAATGTTTCCTGGGCTTTAGCACAAGTCAGCTCATTCTGTCAGCTGAGCCTTGATTTTTACTTGCTTTCATGCTAGGTCCCCATTGCCCCTGAAGAGCAATGCTGGACACCCTTTTCAGGCTTGCAATCAGCACAGATGGCCTCTGAGTCTATTTTCCAACATGATCTGCAACCGTGAGACCACAGTTTCCTTTGTAAGAACACTGCTTCCTCTTGAACTTGCCTTTGTTGTGATTCCCGCCTTTCCCAGAGAGCCTTTGTAGGGCCCAGGATAAAGAGAGGCAAGGAAGTGAAGGGCCCGGCCATCATTCGCTGCTGCAAACCTCTCGGGTCTCTGACATGATTCCTTCACACAAAATATTCCCAACAAATCACCAGGGGATATTCCAACCCTCATGGGACACAATTCTTGCACACAGCCCCTTTTGGGAATGGATTCAGAAGAGCAGTCTTCAGCAAGCACCTCACAGTCTTGAACCGCCTCCTCCTACAGTGAGACCTAAGAAAGAGACATCCCAAAGGGGCCCTAAGGTTGAGAATTTTAGGGTGCCATGGTAGGTTTTGAGAGGGAGCACTACTCATGATACCAGGCCAACTGTGCCTGTAGTGTTTTCCTCTACTTAGGCAGGCTGACAGCTCTGATAGCCAGGTGTCTGAGCCAGCCTCATGAACCTGCTTGAGAAAGTCTCACAGAACCAGACCTGATAGTTAGCTCTGGCTAGCATCATGGTGAATGTCGCTGTTGCCTAGGGAAAGTCCCTGTTTCTTGGCAGAGAAGTAGACCTGCATGGAGATGCATCGGCGGTTCACTCTTGCCTGTCTTCTCTGTGGGATCCATGGGGTAGTCCGTTCAACGTAGAAGAGGGCACACATGAACCAGCCTTAAGAAACTTCAAGCACAGCCTCAGGAATAAATTGCAAAATCCCTAAAGATCCAAAAAGATCTGCAGAATTCACAAGGCCTGGCTACATGTAGTATGGGAGAGTCATTTTCAAACTTGCCCCACTGTGATTTCGAGGTGTAGCTCACAAGTGGTCACCATGGTTTCTCTACCCCAGGTGGAGATTCCTGCAGAATCATGCTGCCTCAGGAGCTGCCTGGTGGAGTGTGTCTGGGCGAGTGATGTGAGTGTTGGATGTCTGAATGTGTGTGTGGCATTGTGTGTTTGTGTGTTTGTGTGTCTGTGTATGTGTGTAACTTTAAGTGGAGTCTGCTTAAAGGAATGTAGCTAACGCACTTCAGCACTCCTTTTCTTGAGTCTCCCAACTTTTGGGGGGCCAGTCTGTGTGTCTCTGGTGGGGCTGTGGGGCTCTGTGTTCTTTAATTTTCTGTGGATCATGAATCTGCTGTAAAATGGAAGGTATGACGAGACTTGCTGGCATCCAAATCATCTTACCCTGCAATAAAAGCCACTCTTCTAAAAGCAACAGGAGCACACATAACCAAAAAAGAGACATCTACCAGTGTTTCATTGTCCTGAGGCAAACACATGGAGAGACACAAGCCTTTCTGTCTGCACAGCCCTACGTATTTACATCAAATTTCATTCCCAGCCAAGCAGGTGCTTTGCTTCATAAGGGGCACTTCTCCATCATCTTTAGATTTCATCTTGGGACATAAAGTGTGAGCAGCGATAAGTTCAGATAGGAGTGAGGATACAATCTGGTGAAGGGTGGATAAGGTCTAGCAACATCCCCTGCAAAAAAAAAAAAAAAAAAAGAAAAAGAAAAAGAAAAGAAAAGAAAGAAAGATAAAGAAATTAAGAAAGATGACACAGAAGCTGATTGTAAGGTTTTCCCTGCATTCCCTTAATTGCACAAGCAGTCCACACCATGGACACATGTTCAGGTGGGAGCACTCCAATGTGCGAGGAATATTTGGAGTGCAAATTGTGGCCATCTGGGAAAACTCCCAATCTGAGGGCTTTCATACCTGAAAACAAATGGGAGTGGGATTGATTGATGCTGGTTAGAATGTGGCCTCGACACTTACCTCTTCTTTTTCTGCCTTCCATGTTCCTCACAGCCTAGGGATTCCTGGGTCTGGATCAATGACTTTAACACTAACGTTTCCGTGTTCATAGAGAGAAACCCTCATGGGAATCCATTGCATGAGTGTTTGCTTCTAAACAATGTCAGGTTTCAATGACTGGGCAGCTTTGATACTGTTAAAATGACAAATTCCACTTACAGTCACCAAGAAAAAAAAACTCTTGTTCTCTCACTTCTCTTGGAGGACTGCATAATATCTGTAAAATGAGAAGCAGGCAGCTGTGGCTGGCCTTTGCCTTGTAATCTAGCCTCTGTTTTATTTCATCTGTACAGCCTTTCTCTTTGCAGAGGGGCTCTTTCATTGGGCTGTTGCTGGATGGGACTGCCTCTCTCCACAGATTATGTAGCTGCCATGGATTTTAGAGAGCAGTAGGGACTTTGGGTAGGGTTGCTGCACTCCAGATTGTGAGTCATGGTCTTGTGGTGGAGGCTGAGGTTGTTTGCAAGTTGTAGGAGACTTTGGTGTCCTCTGACAGGAATCACCAAGCATTGCTTGGACTCCAGCACAAGGCAGCACATTCTTTCAGATGAGCCTTGGGGCAAGGATGGGGAATCCACAGTGCCCCTCAACAGCACTACTGGATACATTTTTATACTTGCCATCACCACAGACGACCTTTGAGACATTGACTCCACCTTATCTGCACCTGTGAAAGGATAGGCCAAGGTGTGAGAACACTGCTCTACTTTGGACTTGCCTTTTTTGTGGTTCCTGCCTTTCCCAGAGAGCTCCTGCAAAGCCCAAAATGATGGGAGATGGTGAGGTCAAGAACTTGGTCATCTTTCACTGACCCCTGCCTCTAGGGTCTCCAGTATGATTCTGCCACCCAAAGAACCCTGAATAACCCCGCAGACTATATTTCAATCCCCATAGGACCAGATTCTTGCACACAGCCTCTCACAAACTGAGTCAGCAGAGCAGTTTCCAGAGACCCCGGCACAGTCTCAAATAGAATCCTCCTCCACTGGGACCAGACAACTGATATGACCGGAAAGGGCCCTGAGGTCGGGACTTTTATGGCCCTGCAGAGGATTTTCTCATACATCTTTTTCCTGATACCAGGTCGGTTCTGCCTGTAACATTTTCCTCTGCTTAGGCAGGCTGAAAGCTCTGACAGCCAGGCACCCAAGCCTGCCTCATGCATCCACAAGCACAAATCTCAGAGCACCAGGCATAATTGTGAGTTCTGCCTTGTGTCACAATGAATGTCACCATTGCCTAGTGACAAGTCCCTGTGGCTTGGTGGAGAAGGAGTCTTCCATGGAGGTGTGTCAGCAGTGGACGCTCGCCTCTTTTATCTGTGTGACCCATGGGATAGTCCCATGATCCTAGCAGAGGGCAGATTTGACATAGCCTGAAGAAATCAAGCAGAGCCCAAGGAATAATCTGCAAAATCCGTAAGGATCCAAAAGTATCTGCAGGATTTCTCAGGCCTGCCGAGACATTGTAGGGGTGAGTCTTTTTTGAAGCATGTCTCAGTGTGATTTATAGGTACAGCCCACCTGTGTTCTCCAGGTTTGCTCTTTCCCTGGTTGGTCTTGCTGCAGAACAAAGGAATCTGAGGAGCTGATGGGCTGTGTGTTTCTGTGAGTGTTGCGAGTGTTGGATGTCTGAGTGTGTGTGTGGCATCATCTCTGTGTGTGGGTGTGTGTGTGCGTGCATGCATGCGCCTGTAAGTGTAATCTGCTTAAAGGAATGTGGCTAATGCACTTCAGCACTTTTTTTTTTCAGTCTCCCATCCTTTTGGTGGCCAGTCTGTGTGACTCTGCCTGGGCTGTGGGTCACGTGTTTTGTTTTTTTTTAAATTTTTCTTTGAATCATGAATCCGCTGTGAATTGGGAGGCAAGCCGAGACCCACCGGCATCCAAATCACCTCCCGTTACAAAAAAGCCACTCTCATAGAAAAAAGAGGAGCACTTTACACAAAAAAAGCAGACATCTCCCAGTGTTTTACTGTCCTGCAAACAAACCATGGAGAGACACTAGCAGTCTTGTCTGCAGGGCTGCCTGAACTTACCTCAGATTCGGTTTGCAGCTGACTGGGTACTTCACATCATGAGGAGGCACTCCTCCATTGTCTTGAGACTTCATTCTTGGGTATCGAGTGCGAGAAGCAGTAAGGTCAGATAGTGGTTAGGATACAATCTGGTGAGGGGTGGATGGGGTCCGCAAGTTCACCTGCAAAAAAAAAAAAAAAAAAAAAAATGAAGACTGATGACACAGAAATTGCGTCCAGTTCCATCCCAGCATTCCCTTAATGAAACAAGCAGTCCACATTATGACCCTATGTTCAGGTGTTAGTACTCCAACTTGAAAATAGTTGGAGGGCAAATTGGGGCTGTCCTGGCATAATCCCGATTTGAGGGCTTTCAAACATGGAACAAAATATGGGACTGAGATTGATTGATTTTGGCAAACACAGGTGGGATGTTCCTAGAAATCACAGTGCGGAAAGTTTCAAGAAGACTCACCCCTACAACGTCTTGGCAGTCCTGAGGAATTCTGCAGATCCTTTCTGATGCTTGAAAATTTTGTGGTTTATTTCCGGGGCTGTACTTGAAGTTTCTTCAAAATGGCTGACGTCTGCCATCTCCTAGGATCGTGAGAGTATCCCGAGGATCCCACAGAGAAGACAAATGAGAGTCCACCATGCAGCCTAAGGAGCTGCCAGACTGTCTGTATCTGTGGTAGTGTTGTGAGTGTTGGACGTCTGCATTTTTGTGTGGCATTGTGTGTGTGTGTGTGTGTGTGTGTGTATGTGTATCTGTAAGTGGAGTCTGCTTAAAGGAATGTGGCCAACACACTTTTGCACTTCTTTTATTTGTCCCCCAACTTCTTGGTGGCCTGATGTGTGACTCTGCTTGGGTTGCAAGGCTCCATGTTCTTTATTTTTCTGTGGATCATGAAACTGCAGTTAATTGGGAGGTGGGCCAAGACCCACTCAAGTCCAAATCACCTCCCCCTGCAAAAAAAAAAAAAGCCACTCTTCTAGAAAGAATAGGAGCACAACCCCCGAAATACAGACATCTCCCAGTGTTTTATTGTCTTGCAGCCAACACAGGGAGAGACCCTAGCAGTCCTACCCATGAAGCCCCTTGAATTTTCCTAGGTTTTTAGCCAAGCAGTTGCTTCCCATCATGAGAAGGCACTCCTCCATTGTCTTGGGGTTTCATCCTGTGACACAGTGTGTTAGCAGCAATGAGGTCAGATAAGGGTCAGGATACAATCTGGTGAGGGGTGGATGGGGTCCAGAAACTTCACCTGTAAAAAAAAAAAAAAAAAAAAAAAGAAGATAGATGGCATGGAAGTCTCCATCTCCACATTCACTTAATTGCACAAGCAGTTCACAGCATAGCCTGGTGTTCAGGTGGGAGTACTCCAACATGCAAAGAACATTTAAAGTGCCAATTTGGGTCATCCTGGGGATTATAGGGCTTTCATACCCAGAGCCAAATGGGAGTAGAATGGATTGATGCCTGACGGGTTGTGGGCTCCACAATTGCCTAATTTTTTTTTCACACTTCCATGTTCCTCGTCTGCATAGGGTTTTCTAGGTCTGGCTCAATGTCTTCCATGCTAAACATTTCCCGCTTCATGGAGAATGACCCTCATGGCCATCCATTGTGTGAGTGTTTTCTTCTATACACTGTCATGTTTTAACATCTGGACAGCTTTGATATTTTAAAATCATAATTCCCGTTACAGATGCCAACAAGGAAATTCTTGTTCTCTCACTTTTATTGGAGGGCTGCGTCATTCCCATAGGAAGACAAGCAGGCAGCTGTGTCTGGCTTTTGCTTGGTAATCTAGCTGTTGTTTAATTTCATATGCATGATCTTCTCATTGTGAAGGGGCTCTTTCATCGGGTTGTTGCTGGATGAGACTGCCTATCACCACAGATTATTTAGCTGCCAGGAAATTCAGAGACCAAAACAAACTTCAGTTAGGCTGGCTGCACTCCATGTTGTGGGTCCTCGAAAATTTCTGTGGAGGTGCATAGGCAGTGGACTCTCTCCTGTCTTCTCTGGGGGATCCATGGGTTGGTTCCATGACACAAGTAGAGGGCAGTGGTGAGCCAGCATGAAGAAACAACAAGCACAGCCCCAGGAATAAACCAGGAAATGCCTAAAAATCCAAAAAGACCTGCAGGATTCCTCAGGCCAGCCTAGACGTTGCAGCGGTGAGTCTTTTTGAAATTTGCCCCAATGTGCTGTCTAGGTACAGCCTGCCTGTGTTATCCAGAGTTGCTCTCTCTCTGGTAGAGCTTCCTGCACAACCACACAGACTCAGGAGCTGCTGGGCTATGTGTTTCTGTGGGAGTGTTGCAACAGTTGGATGTCTGCATGTGTGTGGTATTGGGTGTTTGTATGTGTGGTATTGGGTGTGTGTGTGTGTGTGTGTGTGTGTATTTCTGTAAGCACAGTCACCTTAAAGGAATGAGGCTAATGCACTTCAGTACTTTTTTTTTTTGCTTGATTGTCACAATCTTTTGGTGGCATCTCTCTGTGGCTCTGTTCAGCTCTGGGACTCCGTATTCTTTTTATTTTTGTGGATCAGGAATCCACAGTGAATTTGGAAGCAGGCCAAGACCTGCTGGCATCCAAATCACCTTCCCCTGCAAGAAAAGCCACTTTTCTAGAAAGAAGAGGAGCACACCACACCAAAACACAGAATCTCCTACTGTTTTATTGTCATGCGGCCAACCCAAGGAGACACACTAGAAGTCCTTTCCACATGGCCCCTTGAATTTACCTCGAATCCAGTTTCCAGCTGAGCAGGTGCTTCAGCTTGTGAGGAGACACTCCTCCAACATCTTAGTATTTCATCCTGGGACACAGAGTGTGAGCAGGAATAAGGTCAGATAGGAGTGAGTATACAATCTGGTGAGGGGTGGAAGGGACTTTGCAATGGCTCCTGCAAGAAAAATGAAGGCAGATGACAGAGAATGTGCTTCCAAATCCATCCCCACATTCTTTTAATTTCACGAGCAGTCCATACCATGGCCCAGTGTTCAGCTGGGAGTACTCCAACATACAAGGAACATTTGGAGTGCAATGTGTGTCCATGCAGGCAAACTTTTGGTGTGAGGGCTTTCACATCCTGAGCCAAATGGGAGTGAAATGAAGTGATGCTGGGTAGGATGTGACCTCCACACTTACCTCTTCTCTTCCTGACTTCCATGTTCCACATTGGCCTAGGGTTTCCTGGATCTGGCTCAATGATTTTCACACTAAACGTTTCCCAGTTCATGGATAACGGCCCTCATGGAAATCCATTTCATGACTGTTCCCTTCTAAACACTGGACATTTTAATGATTGGACAGTTTTGGTACTATTAAAACTATAAATTTCCTTTACAGCTGCCAACATGAAACTCTTGTTCTCCCACTTCTATCAGAGTGCTGCATGAACCCTGTAGGATGAGAGGCAGGCAGCCATGTCTGGCATTTGCCTGGTAATCTAGCCTCTCTTTCATTTTATCTGCACTGCCTTCTCATTGTAAAGGGGATCTCTCATTGGGCTGTTGCTGGATGGGACTGTCCCTGGCCACAGATTATTTAGCTGCAAAGGATTTCAGAGAGCAAAAGAGACTTCAGGTAGGCTGGCTGCACTCCAGGTTTTATGTCTTTATCTAGTTGTAGAGGCTGAGGTGGTTTGCACTTTGCAGGAGGTTTTGTGTCCTCTGACAGGAATCATTGAACATTGTTGAGACTCCAGCACAAGGCAGCTGGATCTCTCAGGTGAGCCTTCATTTTTCTTTGTTTTCACAGGGAATCCATAGTTCCTCTATAAAGCACTGCTGGACATCAGTTTCAGGCTTGCCTTCACCCCAGATGGCCTCTGAGATCTGTCTCAACTTTATGTGCACCCGTGAGAGGCCAGTCCAAGGTGTGAGAATACTGCTTCACCTTGTACTTGCCTTGTTTGGGGTTTCTGCATTTCCCAGAGAGCCCACACGAGGCTCAGGATGAAGAGAGGCAATGAAGACAAGAGCCCTGACTTCTTTTGTTGACACCTGCCTCTGTGGTCTCAGGTATGATTCTATCACCCAAAGAACCCTCAACAACACATCAGACCAAATTCCAATCTCCAAGGGGCCCAATTCTTGCACACAGCCTCTTTTGAGAATGGAGTCAGAGGAGCAGCTTCCAGCAACCACCACACAGTTCCAAATGTCTCTCCTCACAGTGGAACTGGGCCACAGAGATGGCCCAAATGTGCCTTAAGATTGAGACTTTTAGGGTTCTGCAGTGTGTTTTTGCAGGCAGCATTTTTGGCCATACTAAGCCTGCTCTACCTGTACCGTTTTCCTTTGCTTAAGGCAGGCTGACATCTCTGACAGCCAGAGCCTGAGCCTTCCTCATGAATGTGCATGCTGCAGTCTCAGGGCACCAGGACTGATTTTGAGCATGAGTGTTTTCTTCTAACCACTGTCACATTTTAATGACTAGGAAGCTTTGATAGTTTTAAAACTGTAAATTAACCTTACAGCCTCCAACAAGAAAACTTGTGTTCTCCCACTTCTATTGGAGGGCTGCATGATTCTTGTAAGATGAGAAGAAGGCTGCAGTGTTTGGCTTTTGCCTTGTAACATAACCTCTGTTTCATTTCGTCTGAATGGGCTCCTTATTTTGGAGGGGCTCTTTCATTGTGTTGTTGCTGGATGGGACTACCTCTGGCCACAGATTATTTAGCTGCCAGGGATTTCAGGGAACAAAGGGGAGTTTGGGTAGTCTGCATATACTGCACGTTGTGGGTCATTGTCTCTTTGTGGGGGCTGAGTATATTTGTACTTTGCAGGAGGCTTTTGTGTTCTCTGACTGTAATTACTGAACATTGCATGGACTCCAGCAGAAGTCAGCTCTTTCCCTCAGCCGAGTCTTGATTTTTCTTTGCTTTCTTGGGGAATCCACATTGCTCCTTAATGGCATTACTGGACACCCTTTTCAGGCTTGCCATTGCCACAGACAACCTCTGCCACACTGTCTCAACCTCATCTGCATCCATGAGTTGCCAGTCCAAGGTGTGGGAAAGCTGCTACTACTTTGACTTGCCTTTGTCATGGTTTCTGCCTTTCCCAGAGAGGCCCTGTGAGGCCCAAGATAAAGGAGGCAGTGAGGTCAAGAGCCCAGCCATCTATCACTGACACCTGCCTCTGGGAGTCTCAGGTATGATTCTATCACCCAAAAAATTTTCAACAACACACAAGACTATATTCCAATCCTCAGTGGAGCCGATTCCTGCACACAGCCTCTTTCAATAATGGAGTCAGATGAGCAGTTTTTTGTGACCACCTCACAGTCACAAAATGCCTCCTTCTCCAGCAGGACCTGACCAGTGAGATAGCCCAGGGGGTCCTTGAGGTTGGGAATTTTAGGGTCCTGCAATGGGTTTTTGCAGGCAGCCTTATTTCCAATACCAGCCTTGCTCTGTCTGTATCATTATTCTCTACTTAGAAGGCTGATAGCTCTGACATCCAGGTGCCCCAGCCTGCCTCATGAATGTGCATGCACTAGTCTCAGGTCACCCGGCCTGATTGTGAGCACTGGCTAGTGTCACCATGAATGTCACCATTGCCTAGCAACAAGCCCTTGTGGCTTTGCAGAGAAGGGGACCTCCGTGGAGATGCGTCGGTGGTGGACTCTTGCCTGTCTTCTCTGGGTGACCCTTGTAATACTCCCATGATCCTGTGAGAGGGCAGACATAAGCCAGCCTAAAGAAACATTAAGCACAGCCCCAGGAATAAACCATGAAATCGTTAGAAATCCAAAAGGATCTGCAGGATTTTTCAGGCTGGCCTAGACTTTGTAAGGGTGAGTCTTTTTGAAATATACCACATTTATTTAATCAGACTCCAATTACAGGTACACACACACACATGTACACACACACACACCTACACACACACACATAATACCATACATACATGCAGACAATGAAACACTGAGATATGTCTGTTTTTCCATGTGGTGTGCTTCTCTTCTATATACATTGTGGCTTTATTATTTTTTTTTTTGTAGGAGGTGATTTGGAATCACTGAGTCTCAGCATGCCTCCCAACCCAGCCCACCTGTGTTTTCTGGGGTTGCTCTCTCCCAGGTGGGGTTTCCTGCAGAGCCACACAGCCTCAGGAGGTGCCCAGCTGTGTGTTTCTGTGGGGGTGTTGTAAGAGTTGGATGTCTGTATGTGTGTGTGGTATTATGGGTTTGTGTGAGTGTGTGTCTGTCCATGTAAGTGGAGTCTTCTTAAAGTAATGTTGCTATAGCACTTCAGCTCTTCTTCTTTTTTTTTTTTGAATTTCAAAACGTTTTTTGGTGGCATTCTTTGTCTCTCTGCTCGACTTTCTGTGGATCTTGAATCTGCAGTAAATTGGGAGGCATGAAGAGACTTGCTGGTGTCCAAATCACCTCCTACAAAAAAAAAAAAAAAAAGGCCACAATTCTAGATAGAAGACAAGCACACCACATGGAAAAACAGACATTTCCCAGTGTTTCATTGTCTGCGTATATGTAAGGTATTATGTGTGTGTGTGCCTGTAATTGGAGTCTAATTAAATAAATGTGGCTAATGCACTGCAGTTTGTTTTTTTTTTGAGTTTGCCAAATTTTTGGTGGCCTGTCTCTGCTGTTTTGCTTGGTATCAGTGTTTTTATTTTTCTGTAGATCTTGAATCTACAGTGAATTGGGTAGCTGACTGTGACCCACTAGGCTCCAAATCATCTCTTTTTGAAAAAAAAAAATCCACTCTTCAAAAAAAAGAGGAGCACACCACACCCGATAAAAGACCTCACCCAGTTTTTCATTGTCCTGTGGCTAACTCATGGAGAAACACTAGCAGTCCTGTTTGCATGGCCTTTTGGATTTACCTCAAATTCAGTTCCCAGCAGAGCAGGCTACACATCGTGAGGGGCCACTCCTGCATCATCTTGGGATTTTCTTCTGTAACGGAGAGTGTGAGCAGCAATAAGGACAGATAGGGATGAGGATACAAATCTGGTGAGGGGTGGATGGGGTCCTGCACCTTCACCTGCAAAATGTTGAAGGTAGATGACACAGAAGTTGCTTCCAACTGCATCCTCACATTCTCTTAATTACACAAGCAGTTCACACCATTGTCCAGTGTTCAGGTGGGAGGATTCCAACGTGCAGAGGACATTTAGTGTTCAAACTGGGGCCATCCTGTCAAACGCCCAATTTGAAGGGTTTCATACTCGGAGCCAAATAGGAGTAGGACAGATTGATGCTGGGTGGGATATAGCCTCCACACTTGCCTCTCCTTTTATTGACTTCCATGTTGCTTGTCAGCCTAGGGTTTTCTGGATTTGGCTCAAAGTCTTCCAAGCTAAACATTTCCTAGTTCAGGGAGGACAACCCTTATGGGAATCCATTGCCTGAGTGTTTTCTTCTAAACACTGTCACGTTTTAATGACTGGGCAACTGTGATAGTTTTAAAACCATAAATTCCTGTTTCATCCACCAACAAGAAAACTCTTATTCTCCCATTTCTTTTGGAGGGTTGCATGATTCCTTTAGGATGAGAACCAGGCAGCTGTGTCTAGATTTTGCCTTGTAATCTAGGCTGTTTCAATTAATATACATGTCCTGTCTCATTGTAAAGGGGGTCTTTCCTTGGGCTGTTGCTACATGGGATTGACTGTCACTGTAGATGTTTTACCTGCCAGGGATTTTAGGAAGCAAAAAGGACTTCGAGTTGGCTGGCTGTGCTTCAGGTGGTGGGTAGTGGTCTCCTTGAGGAGGCTGATATAGTTGGAGGAAGATTTTGGGTCCTCTGACAAAAATCTTGGAACATTGCTTGAACCCCAGCACATGTCCCTCGTTCTCTCAGGGGAGCTTTAATGTTTTTGTTGATTTCATGGGGTTCCACAATCCCTTCATTTGCACTATTTTACCCCCTTTCAGGTTTGCTATTGCCACAGAGGGAATCTTAGACATTGTCTAAACCTCATCTGCACCCATGAGATGGCATTTGAAGGTGTGAACATATTTCTCCAACATGGACTTGCCTTTGTCATCATTCCTGGCTTTCCCAGACAGCTGCTGTGAGGGCCAGGATGAAGGGAGAGAGTGAGGGTAAGGGCCCAGCCATCCTTTGTGGACATGTGTTTCAGGCATCTCATATATGATTCCATCACCCAAAGATCCCTTAACCTCTCACCAGACTGTATTCCAATCCTGATGGGATCAGATTATTGCACACAGCCTCTCAGGAATGGAGTCAAAAGAGTAGTTTTCAGTGACCAACTCACAGTCTCAAAATGCCTTCTCCTTCAGCAGGACAAGACCGTGGAGGTGTCCTGAGGGGGCCCTAAGGTCAAGCCTTCAAGGGTCCTGCAGTGGGTTATTGCAGGCAGCCTTCTTTTTCTTTACCAGGCCACCTCTGCCTGTACCATTTTCCTCTGCTTAAGCAGTGTGACAACTCTGACAGCTGGACACCCAAGTATGCCTTGTGAATGTGCATGCACTAGTCTCAGGACACCAGACCTGAGCTGTGAACTCTGGCCAGCAACACATTGAAGGCCACCATTGCCTAGTGGCAAGTCTCTGCAACATGGTGGTTAAGGAGACCTGTGTGGAGATGCATCAGTGGTGGACCCTTGCCTGTCTTCCCTGTGGGGTCCATGGAATAGTCCCATGATCATAGGAGAGGGCAGACATGAGCCAGCCTTAAGAAACTTCAGGCACATCCCGAGGAATAAACCGCTAATTCCCTAAGGATAAAAAAAATCTTCAGGATGCCTCAGGCCTATCTAGATTTTGTGAGCCTGAGTCTTTCTGAAACTTGCTCCACTTTGATTTCTAGTTACAGCACGCCCATGTTCCCCAGGGTTGCTCTCTCCCAGGTAGGGCTTCAGGCAGAATCACACAGCTTCAAAAGCTGCCGGGATGTATGTTACTGTGACAGTGTTGGATGTCTTCGTGTATGTGTGGCTTAGTGTGTATATGTTTGTGTGCCTTTAAATAAAGTCTGCTTAAAGAAATATGGTTAACACTCTGCAGCGCCTTTTGTTTTTTGAGTCTCCCAACCTTTGGGTAGCCTCTCTTTCTGGCTTTCCTTCGACTGCAGGGCTCTGTGTTCTTTATTTTTATGTGGATCATGAATCTGCAGTAAATTGAGAGGCTGGTTGAGATGTGCTGGGTTCCAAACAACCTCTTTCTGAAAAAACAAACAAACAAACAAACAACAACAAAAATACAAAATAGGACACTCTTCTAGAAAAAAGAGGAGTACATCACACCCAAGAACAGACATATCCCAGTGTTTCATTGTCCTGCAGCAAACACAGAAAGACACACTAGCATTCCTGTCCACTAGGCCTCTTGAATTTAGCTCCAATTTGACTCCCAGCCAAGCAGGTTATTCGCTTCATGAGGGGGCACTCCTCCATCTTCCTGGGATTTCATCATGGAATAGAGAGTATGAGCAGCAATAAGGTCAGTTAGGGGTGAGAATCCAATTTGAGGAGGAGTGGACTGGGTCCCGCACCTTCACCTGCAAAAATAATGAAGACAGATGACACAGAATGTGCTTTCAACTGCATTTCTGCATTCCCTTAATTGCAGAAGCAGTCCACAACATGGCCCAGTTTTCTGGTGTGAGCACTCCAAAGTGCAGGGAACATTGGTTTTGCCCTCCTGGCAAACTCCTTATTTGAGGGCTTGTGTACAGGGATGGACTGATGCTAGGTGGCATGAGTCCTTCACACTTGCCTCTGCTTTGCCTCACTTTCATGTTCCTCACCAGCATAGAATTTCTGGGATCTGGCTAGACATCTTCCAAACTAAATGTTTCCCAGTTCATGGAGGATGACCCTCATGGAAATGCATTAGGTGAGTGTTTCCTTCTAAACACTGTCATGTTTTAGTGACTGAGCTGCTGTGATACTTTCAAAACTATAAATTGTCATTACAGCCACCAAAAGTGAAACTCTTATTCTCCCACTTCTGTTGGAGGGCTGCAAGACTCTTGTAGGGTGAGAAGCAGGCAGCAATATCTGGCTCTTTTCTGGTAATGTATGCTCTGTTTTGTTTCATTTGCAAGAACTTTCTCATTGTCAAGGGTGTATTTAACTTGGCTGTTGCTGGATGGGACTGCCTCTCACTACACATGTCTTGGCTGTCAAGGTGTTCACAGAGCAAAAGGGACTTTGCATAGGCTGCCTGCAGTCCAGGTGGTGAGTTGTCATCTCATTGTCAGGGTTGAGGTTGTTTGCACATTGCAGGAGGCTTTTGGGTCCTCTGACAGGAATCGCTGAACATTGCTTGGACTCCAGCACAAAGCATTGCATTCTCTCAGGCAAGCCTTGACTTCTTTTTGTTTGTTTTTCATGGGGGTTCCACATTTTCCCTCAACAGCACTACTGGACATCCTTTTCCAGTTTGCAGTGGTCACAGATGGCCTCTGAGCCTCTGTCTCAACCTCATCTGTGAGAGGCCAGTTTGAGGTGTAAGAAAAATGCTTCACCTTGGACTTGTTTTGTTATGGTTTCTGCCTTTTCCAGACAGCCCCTGTGAGGCCCAGGATGTAGGGAGGCAATGAGGTCAAGGGTCTGGCCATCTTTCACTGACACCCATTTCTGGTGTCTGTATCACTTAAAGAATCCTCAAAAACACAGCAGACCATATTCCAATCCCCATGGGATGTGATTCTTGCACACAGCTTTTTTGGGAATGGAGTCAGAAAAGCAGTTTCCAGCGACTCCAAATGCCTCCCGCTTCCTGAAACCTGACCATGGAGATGGCCTGAAGAGGCCCTGAGGTCAAGATATTTAGTTTCCTGAAGTGGGTTTTTGCAGGCAGCCTTTCTCTAGATACCAGGCCAGCTCTGCCAGTACCATTTTTCTCTGCTTAGGCAAGCTGACAGCTCTGACAGCCAGATGCCCAAGGCTGCCACACAAATGCACATGAGCTATCTCAGAGCACCGGGCCTGATTGTGAGCTCTTGCTAGCTTCACAATGAATGTCACCATTGCCTAGTGACAGGTCCCTGTGGCTTGGCAGAGAAGGAGACCTCCGTGAAAGTGCATCAGTGATGGACTCCCGCCTGTCTTCTCTGTGGTATCCATGGGTTTGTCCCAAATTCCTAGGAGAGAGCAGATGTGAGCCAGCCAGAATGATGAGCACTGCAATATCCCTAAGGATGCAAGAGGATCTGCAGGAATCCTCAGGACTGCCTAAACTTTGTACAGGTGAGTTATTTTTAAACTTGCCCCACAGCGATTTCTAGGTACGACCCAACTGTGTTTCTTGGGGGTGCTCTCAACCAGGTGGGACTTCCTGCAAAACCATGCAGCCTCAGGGGCTGCCAGGCTGTGTTTTTATGTGGGAGTGTTGCGAGTGTTTTATGTCTGCGTGTGTGTGGCATTGTGTGTTTCTGTGTGTGTGTGTGTGCCTGTAAGTGGAGTCTGCTTAAAATAATATGGTTAATGCACTTTCGCGATTCTTCTTTTTTGAGTCTTCCAACATTCTGTTTGTCACTCTGTGTGGCTATGCTTGGGCTGTGGGTCTCCATGTTCTTTATTTCTCCTTGGATCATAAATCCATAGTGAAATGTGATGTGGGCCAATGTGCCGTTTTCCAAATAACCTCCTCCTGCAAAAAAAGCCACTCTTCTACAAAGAAGAGGAGCACACCACATCAAAAGACAGACATCTCACAGTGTTTTATTGTCCTGCAGCCAACCCAGGGAAAGACCCTTGCAATTCTGTCTGCAGGGCCCCTTTAATTTACCTCAAATTTGGTTCCCAGCAGAGCAGGTGCTTCATGCCATGAGGGGGCACTCCATCATCATCTTGAGATTTCACCTTGCAGCAATGAGGTCAGGTAGGGGTGAGGATACAATCTTTTGAGGGGTGCATAGGGTCCTGCCACATCACCTGCAAGAAAAATAAAGACAGATGACACAGAAGGTGCTTCCAATTCCATGACCTGGTGTTCAGGTGGAAGTACTCCAACGTGCAGGGAACATTTCAAGTACAAACTGGGGCCATCCTGATAAACTGCTAATGTGCATGCTTTCACACCCAAAGCCAAAGAAGAGTGTGATGGATTGATGCTGGGTGGGATGTGTCCTTCACACTTGACTTTTCTTTTTCTAACATCCATGTTCCTCTTTGGCCTAGGTTTTTCTGGGTCTGGATCCATGACTTCCACACTAAAAGTTTGTGAGTTTGTGGAGGAAGACCTTCATGGGAATTCATTGCATGAGTTTTTCTTTCTAAACTCTGTAATATTTTAATAACTGAGCAGCTGTTATAGTTTTAAACGCATAAATTCCTGTTACAACTGCCAACATGGAAACTCTTGTTCTCCCACTTTTATCAGATGGCTGCATGACATATGTGGAATAAGAAGCAGGCAGCTGTATCTGCATCTGCCTGATAATCTTGGCTGTTTCACTTCATCTGCCCATCCTTTCTGTCTGTAAAGATCTTTCACTGGACCTTGCTAGGTGGGACTGCCTCTCACTACAGATCTTTTGGCTGCCAGGAATTTCAGGAAGCAAAAAGGACTTTGTGTAGGCTGGCTATGCTCCAGGTTGTGGGCTGTGGTCTCTTTGTGGGGGCTAATGTTGTTTGCACTATGCTGGAGGATTTTGGGTCATCTGACAGGAATCTTTGAATATTGTTTGCAATCCCATACAAGTCGGCTTCTTTGGGCAGCTAAGCTTTCATTTTTCGTTGCTTTCACGGGGGGCCCACATTGCCCCCATGGGCACTACTGGACACTCTTTTCTGGCTTGGAATAGCTAGAGTTGGTCTCTGAGACACTGCCTCAACCTCATCTGCACCTGTAAGAGGCCAGTTTGAGGTGTCAGAACAATCCTTTATATTGGACTTGCTTTTGGCGTGGTTCCTGCATTTCCCTGAGAGCCCCTGTGAGGCCCAGGGTGAAGGGAGGCAGTGAAGTCAAGGGCCCAGCCACATTTTGCTGACACCAGCCTCTTGGTTCTCAACAATGATTCCACCACCCAAAGACCCCTCAAAAACTCACCAGATGGTATTCCAATCCCCATGGGAAATGACTCTTGCACACAGCTTCTTTTGAGAATGGAAGCATAGGAACAGATTGCAGAGACCACCATACAGTCTCAAAGTGACTTCTTTTTCAGCAGAACATGACGATGGAGACTGTCCAAAAGGGCCCTATGGTGTAGAATTTTTGGTTCTAGCAGTGGGTTATTGCAGGCAGCCTTTTTCCCAATACCTGGCAAGCTCTGCCTGTACCGTGTTACTCTGCTTAATCAGGCTGCCAGCTCTGAGAGCCAGGTGCCCTAACCTGCCTTGCAAATGCGAGTGAGCTAGTCTCAAGGCACCAGGACTGAGCTGTTAGCTTAGTTGGCATCACAGTGAATGCCACTGTTGCCTAGCAACAAGTTCTTGTGGCTTGGCTGAGAAGGAGATCTTTTTGGAGGTGTGCTGGTGGTGGACTCTCCCCTGCTTTCTCTGTGAGATTTACGGGATACTTTCATGATCCTAAGAGAGGGCAGACCTAAGTCAGCCTGAAAGAATGTAATACAAGCCCCAAGAATAAAACACCAGTTCCCGAAGGATCCCAAAGCAACTACAAGCTGCCCGAGGCCTGCCTAGATATTGTAGGGTGAATCTTTTTGAAACTTGTCCCACTGTGATTTCTAGGTACAGTCCTCCTGTGTTCTCCAGAGTTGCTCCCTCCCAGGTGAGGTTTCCTTCAGAACCAACAGCCTCAGGAGCTGCCGGGCTGTGTGTTTCTGTAGGAGTGTGGTTAGTGTTGGATGTTTACATGTGTGTGTGGCCTTGTTTTTTATTTATTTATTTATTTTTATTATTATTTGTGTGTGCGTGTGTGTGTGTGTGTGTGTTTGTGTGTTTGTGCCTGTAAGTGGAGTCTGCTTAAAAGAATGTGGCTAACCCACTTAGCAGTGCAGTGCTTCATTTGTTTGAGGCTCGCAACCTTTTGGTGCCTTTCTGTGTGCCTCTGCTTGGGATGCAGAGCTCCGTCTTCTTTATTTTACTGTGAGTCATGAATCTGCAGTGAATTGGGAGGCTGGCTGAGACATGGTCCTGTCCAAATCAACTACCCATGCAAAAAAAAAAAAAAAAAAAAAAAAAAGAAAAAAAGGAAAAAATAGAAAAGAAAAGAAAACACTCTTCTAGAAAGAAAGAGGAGCCCATCTCACCCAGGAACAGACATCTCTCACTTTTTCATTGCCTTGCGGGCAACCTAGAGACAGTAGCAATCCTGTCTGCAATAAAACTTGAATTTACCTAAAATTTAATTCCCGGATGAGCAGGTGCTTCATGTAATAAAGGGCACTCCTCCATCGCCTTGGGTTTTCATTCTTGGGAGAGAGTGTGAGGATTAATAAGGTCTGATGGGGTGAGGATACAATCTGGTGTGGGGTGGCTGGGGTTCCACTCCTTCTCCTTCACCTGCAAATAAGGGGAAGACAAGTCACACAGAACGTGCTTCCAACTGCATCTCCACATTCCATTCATTGCACAAGTAGTTCACATCATGGCCTGGTGTTCATGTGGGAATACTCAAATGTACAGGGAATATTTGGGGTGCAAACTAGGGGCATATGGGCCAACTTGCAATTTCAGGGCTTTCATATCCAAAGCCAAATAAGAGTTGGATGTATTGATGCTAGGTGGGATGAGGCTTCCACACTTGCCTCTTCTTTTCCTGGATTTAATGCAGCTTGTAGACCAAGAGTTTCCTGGGAATGACTCCATGTTTTCCACACAAAGTTCCCCAGTTCATGGAGGGCAACACTCATGGGATTGCATTGCATTAGTGTTTTCTTATAAACACTACCAATTTTTAATGACTGGGCAGCTGTGATACTTTTAAAAGCATGAATTCAGGTTACAGCCACCAACAAGCAAACACTTCTTCTCACACTTCTATCAGAGAGTTATATGATTCCTGTAAGATGAGAAGCAGGTAGCCATGTCTGCATTTTCCTGGTAATCTTGCCTCTTTTCACTTCCTCTGTATGTCCTTCCTCATTGTGGAGTGGATCTTTCGTTTGGCTCTTGCTGGATGAGACTGCCACTTGCCACAGATCTTTTTGCTGCCAGAAATTTCAGGGAGCAAAAAGGACTTTGGGTAGGCTGGCTATGCTGCCAGTCGTGGGTCATAGTCTCATTGTGGGGTCTGAGTTTGTTTGCACTTTGCAGAAGGCATTGGGTCCTCTGACAGGAATCTTTTAACATTGCTGGGACTCCAGCATAAGTCAGCTCATTCTCTCAGATGAGCCTTAGTTTTTATTTGCTTCCATGGAACGTGCACATTGCCCCTCAACAGCACCACTGGACACCATTTTCTGATTTGCAATCACCACAGACACCCACTGAGACTCTGTCTCAACCTTATCTGCACCCATGAGAGGCCAGTTGGAGATGTAAGAACATTGCTCCATCTTGGACTTGCCTTTGTCATTTTTCCTGCCTTTCCCCAAGAGCCCCTGTGAGGCCAAGGACACAGGGAAGCAGTGACATCAAGGACCCAGCCATCTTTCACTGACACCCACTTCTGGGGTCTCAGGTATGATTCCATCACTCAAAACCTGCCAAAACCACACCAGACTATACTCCCATCCCCACGTAGCCCAGTTCTTACACACAGCCTCTTTCAGGAATGGAGTCAGAAGAGCAGTTTTCAGTGACCACCTCACAGTCTTGAAATGCCTTCTCCTACAGAGAGACCTGAGCACGGAGACTACCAGAATGAGCCCTAAGGTCAAGACTTTTAGGGTACTGCAATGGGTTATCACAGTCAGCTTTTTTTTTTTTACAATAACAGACCTGCTCTGCCTGTACTATTCTCCTCTGCTTAGGCAGGGTGAAAGCTATTATAACTGGTTGCCCCAGCCTGCATTGCAAATGTGCATGCACTAGTCTCAGGGCACCAGTCCTGTGCTGTGAGCTCTGGCAAGTGTTACAATGAGTGCCACTGTTGCTGACAGACAAGTCCCTGTGGCTTGGCAAAGAAGGAGACCTCTGTGGAGATGCATTGACAGTGGACTCTTGCCTCTGTTCTCTGTGAAATCCTAGGGATAGTCCCATGATCCTAGGAGAGGCAGACATCAGCCAGCCTGAAAAAACATGAAGCACAGCCCTAGGAATAAACTGCAAAATCCCTAAGGATCCAAAATGATCTACAGGAAGCCTCAATCCTGCCTTGATGTAGTAGGGGTTCATCTTTTTGAAACTTGCCCCGATTTGATTTATAGGTACAGCCTGCCTGTTTTCCAGAGTGTTGCTCTCAAAAACTGAGGTGGAACCTCTGAGAGGTCACAACCTTTGAGGTGAAGCTCCCTGAAGAACCACTCAGTGTCAGAAGCTGCCAGGCTTTGTGTTTTTCTGGGAGTGTTGAAGGTTTTGGATGTTTGCGTGTGTGTGTGGCCTTGTGTGTGTGTGCATGTTTGTCTGTGTGTGTCTGTAAGTGTAATGTGCTTAAAGAAATGTGGCTAACAAATGTCAGTGCTTCTTTTTTCTTGAGTCTCAAAAACTTTTTGTGCCCTGTCTGTGTGGCTCTGCTTGAGCTCCAGAGCTCCGTGTTCTTTATGTTTCTGTGGATCATTAATCCACAGTGAATTGAGAGGTGGGTGGAGACCCGCCGGCATCCAAGTCACCTCACCCTGCAAGAAAAGCCACTCTTCTAGAAAGAAGAAGAGCATACCACACCAAAAAAAGAGACATCTTCCAGTGTTTCACTGCCCTGCAGCCAACCCAGGGAGAGACACTAACAGTCCTGTCCACATGTGCCCTTGAATGTACCTGGAATTCTGTTCCCAGCCCAGCAGGTGCTTCACATTCATGAGGAGGTACTCCTCCATCGTTTTGAGATTTCTTTCTGGGACATAAAGTGTGAGCAGGAATAAGGTCAAATAGGGGTGAAAATACGACCTGGTGAGGAGTGGATGGGGTCCCACAACTTCACCTGCAAAAAAAAAAAAAAAAAAAAAAAAAGACAGATGACATGGAAAGTGCTTCCAACTCAATTCTCCAATGCCCTTAATTGCACAAGCAGTCCACACAATGGCTGTGTTCAGGTGGGAATACTCCAATGTGCAACGAACAGTGGAAGTGCAAATTGGGCCCGTCCTGGCAAATTCCTGATTTAAGAATTTTCATACCCTGAGCCAAATGTGAGAGGAATGCATTGATACTGGATCGTACATGGCCTCCACACTTGTTTCTTCTTTTTCCTGACTTCCATATTTGTCATCCTAGGGTTTCCTGGGCCTGGCTCAACCACATCCACACTAAGCATTTCCCAGTGCACAGAGAACGACACTCATGGGCAACCATTGTATGAGTTTCCTTCTAAACACTGTCAGGTTTTAATGCCTGCACAGGTTTTTTACTTTTAAACTCATAAATTCCAATTACAGTCTCCAATAAGAAAACTCAACAACTCACCAGATTATATTCCAATCCTCTTACAACCAGATTCTTGCAAACTGCCTTTTTTGGGAATGGTGTCAGATGAGCAGTTTCCTGCCACCATCTCACAGTCTCAAAAAGCCTACAACTCCAGAGGGACCAAATCACGGAGATGACCGAAAGGGTCCCTAAGGTAGAGACATTTAGGGTCCTGCAGTGTGCTATCCCAGGCAGCCTTTTTCTCAGTACCAAGCCACCTCTACCTGTACCATTTTCCTCTGCCTAGGCAGGCTGTCAGCTTACATCCAGGTGCACTAGCCATCCTTGCGAATACATATTTGTTAGTCTCAGCAAATGAAGCCTTAATTTGAGCTCTGGCTAGAGTCACAATGAATGCCACAGTTGCCTAACGACAAGTCTCTGAATCTTGGTGGACAAGGACACCTCTGTGGAGGTTCATGGGCCATAGACTGTCACCTTTCTTTTCTGTGGGATCCTTGAGATAGTCCCATGACACTAGGAGAGGGCAGACATGAACCAGCCTGAAGAAAAGTCAAGCAGAGTTTCAGGAAAAAACCACGAAATCCCTAAGGATCTAAAAGGATCGCAGAATGGCTCAGGCATGCCTAGATGTTGTATGGGTGAGTCTTTTGAAACCTACCCAACCGTGATTTCTAGGTGGAGCTGGCCTGTATTCCCTACAGTTGCTCTCTTTCTGGTGGGACTTCCTGCAGAACCACACCTCAGAACCTGCTGTGCGGGATGTTTCTGTGGGAGTGTTGTGAGTGTTGGATGTCTGCGTGTGTGTGTGGCTTTGTGTATTTGTGTATGTGTGTATTTGTGTGTGTGTGTTTGTGTGGCTGTAAATGGAGTCTGCTTAAAGGAATGTGTCTATCGCATTGCAGAGCTTCATTTTTTTGAATCTCTAAACCTCTTGGTGGCCTGTCGGTGTGGCTTTGCTTGGGTTGTGAGTCTCCATGTTTCTTATTTTTCTGTGGATTATGTATCCACAGTGAATTGGGAGACTGGCTGAGACAGACTGGCATTCACATAACCTCCCCCTGCAAAAGAGAAACCACTTTTCTAGAAAGAAGAGGAGGAAACCACATCCAAAAACAGACATCTCTCTGTGCTTTATCATCCTGTATTAAACCCACTTAGAGACAGTAGCAGTCCTGTGTGAAGGGCCGCTTTAATTCACCTTGAATTCAGTTCCCAGCTGAGTGGGTGCTTCATGTCATCATATGGCACTCCTCCATCATCTTGTGATTTCATTGTGGGATAAACAATGTGAACAGCAATAAGGTAAGATGGGGTGAGGATACAATCTGGTAAGAAGTAAATAGAGTACGTCAATTTCTCCTGCAAAAAGGTGAAGACAGATGACACAGAAGGTGCTTCCTACTGGATCCCCACATTACCTTAATTGCATAAGTGCCCACATAATGGCCCATTGTTCAGGTGGGAGTACTACAAAGTTCAAGGAACATTTGGAGTGCATATTTGGGACATCCTAACAAACTGCCAATATGATAGCTTTCATACTGAGAGGAAAATGGGAGTGAAATATATTGATGGTGACTGGAATGTGCCCTGCACCCTTGTCTTTTCTTTTCCTGACTTCCATGTTTCTCATCAGCCTAGGGTTTCCTGGGTCTGGCTCCGTATCTTCCACACTAAGCAATTCACAGTTCACAGAGGATGACCCTCATGAGAATCCTTTGCATGACTGTTTCCTTCTAAATACTGTCACATGTTAATGGCTGGGCAGCTGTAATATTTTAAAAGCCTAAATTCTGGTTACAGCCACCAACAAAGAAACTCTAGTTCTCCCACGGCCATAAGAGAACTGCATCATTTTTGTAGGATGAGAAGCAGGCAGCAGTGTCTGGCTTTTGCCTGGTAATCCAGGCTCTGTTTCATCTCATCTTCACATCCTTTCCCACTGTGGAGGGGTTCTTTCACTGGGCTCTTGCTGGATGGGACTGCCCCTCACCACTGATCTTTGGCTGCCAGGGATTTCAGGGAGCAAATGGGGCTTTGGGTAGGCTGGCTGCACTCCGTGTTTTTGGTCACTGTCTGGTTGTGGGGGCTGAGGTTATTTGCATACTCTGGGGGGGGGCTTTTGGATCTTCTGACAGGAATTATTGAACATTTCATTGACTCCAGCACAAGGTAGCTCATTCTCTCAGGTGGGCCTTGATTTTGCTTTGTTTTCATGGGGAATCCACAGTGCCCTTCAACAGGACTACTGCACAGCATTTTCAGCTTTGCCATTTGCCACAGATGGCCTCTGAGACACTGTCTCAAGCTCATCTGCACCTCTGAGAGTCCAGTCCAAGGTGTGAGAACACTGCTCTCTATTGGACTTGCCTCTATTGTGGTTTCTGTCTTTTCCAGAGAGCCCCTGAGAGGACCAGGATAAAGGGAGGCAGTGAAGTCTAGAACCTGGCCATGTTTCGCTGACACCTGCCTCTGGGCTCTCAGGTATGATTTTATCACCCAAACTCCTGTCAGGAATGGATTCAGGAAAACAGTTTCCAGCCAGCAACTCATACTCTGGAAATGCCTCCTCCAGCAGGACCTGACCATGTAGATGGCCCGAAAGGACGCTGAGGTTGAAACTTTTAGTATCCCACAGTGGCTTCTCCCAGGCAAATTTTTCTCGATATCAGGCCGGCTCTATCTGTACCATTCTCTGCTGCTTAGGCAGGCTGACAGCTCTGATGTCCAGGTGCCAGAACCTGCCTCAGGAATGCCCATGCACTAGTCTCAAGGCAATGATCCTGATTGTGTGCTCTGGCTAGTGTCATCATTAATGCCACCGTTGCCTACCTACAAGTCCCTGTGGCTTGGTGGAGAAGGATGCCTCTGTGGAGGTACGCTGGTGGTGGACTCTCTCCTGTCTTCTCTGTGGGATCCACCTGATAGTTCCATGATCCTAGGAGAGGACAGACAAGAGCCAGCCTGAGGAAATGTCAAGCAGAGCCCCAGAAATAAACCATAAAATCTCTAAAGTTACAAAACGATTTGTAGGATGCCTTAGGCCTACCTAGATGTTGTACAGGGGAGTCATTTTGAAACTTGTCTCACTGTGATTTGTAGATGCATTCTGCCTGTGTTTCCCAGACTTGTTTTCTCCTGGGTGGGGCTTCCTGTAGAACCATGCCATCTCAGAAGCTGTCAGGCTGTGTGTTTCTGTGAGAGTGTGGTGAGTCTTGGATGTCTGCATGTGGATGTGGTTTCATGCCTTTGTGTGTTTATGTGTGTGTGTGTGCATGCTCCTATAAGTGGAGTCTGCTTAAAGGAATGTAGCTAACACACTGCATCAGATTTTTTTTTTTAATCTCCCAACTTTTAGGTGACCTGTCTGTGTGACTCTTCTTGAGCTGTGGGGCTCCATGTTCCTTAATTTGTATGTGGATCATGAATCTGCAGTGAATTTGGGCTCTGGCTATGACATGCTGGTGTCCACATCACCTCCCCCTCCAAAAAAAAAAAAAAAGAAAAGAAAAACACTCTTCTAGGAAGAAGAGAAGAACACCACATTCAATAACAGACATCTCCCAGTGTTTAATTGTTTTGTGGCAAGCCCAGGAAGAAACAGTAGCAGTCCTGTCTGCAAGGCTTTTTGAATTTACCTCAAATTCATTTCCTAGCTGAGCAGCTGCATCACATTGTGAGGGGGCACATTTCCATCATCTTCCTGAATTTCATTCAGGGACAGAAAGTGTGAACAGCAATCAGGTCAGAGAGGGTTGAGGATACAATCTCGTGAGGGGCCGATGGTGTCCCAAAACTTCACCTGCAAAAAAAGTGAAGGCAGTTTACACAGAGGTTGCCTCCTACTACATCCACACATTTCCTCAATTGCACAATCAGTCCACACTATGGCCCATTTTTCAGATAGGAGTATTCCAAACTTCAGGAAACATTTGAAGTTCAAACAGGAACCATTCTGGCACACTCTGAATTTGAGGGCTTTCATACCCAGAGCAAAATGGGGGTGAGATTGATAGATGCAAAATGGGATTTGGCCTCAATGTTTGCCTCTTTTCTGTCTGTCTTCCACGTTTTTCTTGGGCCTAGGGTTTCCTCGGTCTGGCTCAATGACTTCCACACTAAATGTTTTCCAGTTCATGAAGGAAGACCTTCAAAGTAATCCATTGCATGAATGTGTTCTTCTAAACACTCTCAAGTTTTAATGACTGGTCAGCTGTGATACTTTTAAAAGAATAAATTCCAGTTAAAGCCACCAACAAAGAAACTCTTGTTCTCCAGCTTTTCTTGAAGTGCTGCATAATTCCTGTAGGATGAGAAGCAGGCAGCCATTTATAGTTTTTGCCTGGTAATGTAGCCTCTCTTTCATTGTATCTTCACATCCTTTCTCATTATATAGGAGGTCTTTCATTGGGCTGTTGCTGGATGGGGCTGTCTTTCACCACAGATCTATTGACTGCCAGGGATTTCATGGAGAAAAAGGGACTTTGGGTAGGCTGGACAATCCAGGTTATGGTTCATGGTCTCTTTGTGGGGGCTGAGGTTGTTTGTACTTTTCAGGAGGCTTTGGGTCCACTGATAGGAATCATTGAGCATTGCTTGGGCTCCAGCACAAGGCAGCTCATTCTCTCAGGCTATCCTGAATTTTTCTTTTTTTTTTCATAGAGAACCCACAGTGCCCCTCAATAGCACTACTGGACACACTTTTCAGGTTGCCATCACCACAGACAACCTCTGAGTCAGTCTATATCCCACCTGCATGTGTGAGAGGCCAGCCCGAGGTGTTGGAACACTGCTCCACCTTGGACTTGCCTTTTTGGTGATTACTGCCTTTTGCAGAGAGCCCTGTGAGGCCCAGGATGAAGGAGCTCAGTGAGGTCAAGAGCCTGGCCATATTTTGCTGACACCCACATCTGGGTTCTCAGGTAGGATTCTATCACCAAAGAACCCTCAACAATACGCCAGACCAAATTGTAATTCCCAGGGGACACAATTCTTACAGAAAGCCACTTTTGGTAATGGAGTCAGAAGAGCAGATTCCAGAGTCCACCTCACAGTCTCAAACACCTTCTCCTTCAATGGAACTTGACCATGGAGATGGCCCAAAGGGGCCCTGAGGTCAAGACTTTTAGGATCCGACAGAGGCTTTTCACCAGCAGCCTTTTTCCCAACACCAGGCCAGCTTTGCCTGTACCATTTTTCTCTGCTTAGGCAGGCTGACAACTCTGACAGCTGGGCAACTGATCTGCCTTATGATTGCACATGTGCTAGTTTCAGGGCACAAGTCCTTATACTGAACCCTGGCTAGCATCACAGTGAATGTCATCATTGCCTGGCAAAAAGTCCCTTCAGCTTGGCAGCGAAGGAGACCTCCATGGAGTTACAGCAGCTGTGGATTCTCACCTGTCTTCTCTGTGGGATCCTTGGAATAGTTCTACGATCTTAGGACAGGGCAGACATGAGCCAGCCTGAAGAAATGTCAAGCAGAGCCCCAGGAATAAACCATAAAATCCCTAAGGTTACGAAAGTATCTGTAGGATGTTTCAGGCCTTCATGGACTTTGTAGATGTGAGTCTTTTTGAAACCTACCCCACTGTGTTTTCTAGGCGCAGCCTGCCTGTGTTCCCCAGAATTGCTCTCTCCCAGGTGTGGCTTCCTTCAGAACAACACAATCTCAGAAGATGCTGGTCTGTGTGTTTATGTGGGAATGTTGCGAGTCGTGGATGTCTGTGTGTATGTGTGGCTTTGTGCCTTTGTGTCTCTGTGTATTTGTGTGTGTGTGTGCACATCTCTAATTGGAGTCTGCTTAAATAAATGTAATGCACTGCAGGGTTTCTTTTTGATTTTTTTTGTTTGTTTGAGTCTCCCTACCTTTAGGTGGCCTGTCTGTGCAGCAGAGTTTGGGCTACAAGGCTATGTGTTCTTTAATTTTTCAGTGGAACATGAATCCAGAGTGAATGTGGACACTTAGTTGACCCGACAGTGTCCACATTACCTCACCCAGAAAAAAAAGCCACTTTTCTAGAAAGAGGAGAAGCATACCACATCCAAGAACAGACATCTCCCAGTGTTTTATTGTTCTGTGGCCAACTCAGTGAGAAACACTGGAAGTCTTGCCCAAAGGGCCTTTTGAATTTACCTCAAATTCAGTTCCTAGCTGAGCATGTACATCACATTGTGAAGGGGCGCCCCTTCATCATCTTGGGATTTCATTCGGGGACAGAGAGTTTGAGCAGCAATAAAGTCAGATAAGGGTGAGCCTACAACCTGGAGTGGGGTGAATGGGGTCCCACAACTTCATCTGCAAAAAGCAATGAAGATGGATGACACAGAAGGTGCTTCCAACTCCATCTCCACATCATCTTAATTGCACAAGCAGTCCACACAGTGGCCCTGTGTTCAGGTGGGAGTACTCCAATCTGGAAGAAATATTTGCAATGCAAGTTTGGGCCATCCTGCCAGACTCCTAATTTGAGGGGTTTTATACCTGGAGCCAAGTGGGAATGGAATGGATTGAGGCTGGGTTGAATGTGCCCTCCTGTTGTGGGAAGTCAGGGACCCTGAACAGAAGTACTGGCTGAAGCCATGGCAGAAGAACATAAGTTGTGAAGATTTCAAGGACATTTATCAGTTTCCAAAATTCATACTTTTATAATTTCTTATGCCAGTCTTTATGGCAATCTCTGAACATAAACTGTGAAGATTTCATGGAAGTTCATCACTTCCCCAATTAATACTCTTAAAATTTCTTATGCCTGTCTTTACTTTAATCTCTTAATCATGTTATCTTTGTAAGCTGGGGATGAATGTCACCTCAGGGACCTATGTTGATTGTGTTAACTGTACAAATTGTTTGTAAGACGTGTCTATGACCAATATGATATCTGATTGTAAAACATGGGTGTTTGAAAAATATGAAATCAGTGCACCCTGTAAAAGAACAAAATAACAGTGATTTTCAGGGAAAAAGCAAAGACAACCATAAGGTCTGTCTGCCTGTGGGGTCAAGCAGAATACAGCCATATTTCTCTTCTCACGGAAAGACTATAGACAGATGTGCAAGTAGGAGAAATGTTGCTGAATTCTTTTCCCAGCATGGGGTAAGCCTGGGGAAGGAATACATTCTTGGGGGTAAGTCTATAGATGGCCACTCTGGGAGTGTCTGTCTTATGTGGTTGAGATAGGACTGACATATGCCCTGGTCTCCTGCAGTGCCTTCAGGCTTACTAGGATTGGGAAATTCCAGCCTGGTAAATCATAGTAAGACCAGTTGTCTGCTCTCAAACCCTGTTTCCTGTTAAGATATTTATCAAGACACTGTGCACACCACAGGACAGAAACCCTCATCAGTAATTCTAATTTTTGCCTTGGCCTTGTGATATTTTATTGCCATTTGAAGCATGTGATCTTTGTGAATTACTCCCTGTTGGTACACCCCCTCCCCTTCTAAAATCCCTAATAAAAACTTACTGGTTTTGAAGCTCAGGTGGGCATCATGGAACCTGCCAATATGTGATGTCACCCCCAGTGGCCCAGCTTTAAAATTCTTCTCTTTGTACACTTTCTCTTTATTTCTCAGACTGGCCGACACTTAGGGAAAATAGAAAGCACCTACGTTGAAATATTGGGGGCTGGTTCCCCTGTTATCTGGCATGCCAAACTGGTTTTTCTTTTTCCTGAGTGCATGTTGGAACCCTATTCTCTTTAGTAGTTGTGGAGAAATGTTCATTGGTTCAGTCTAGAGAAATACTTCTTCTGCTCCCTGATGGCTGGTGAATCTGTCTGTGTATTGTCCGGGTTAACTATGGGTCACATGGCATCTAAACATTATACTTACTTCTTCTATATTAAACTCTGGCTAAATCAGGAAAGGGTTTGAGTGCCCATAGAAAATATGGTCACTCTATTCAAGACAGTGAAAAAACATTGTTCTTGCTTTCCTGAAAAAGGAACTTTAGATGTAGACCTGTTAAAACAGGGAGGTGTTTGAGTGCTTATGGAAAATATGACCACTCTATTCAAGGTGGTGGAAGAACACTGCCCTTGGTTTTCTGAAAAAGGAATCTTAGATATAGAACTATGGGATCATGTTGTTGTAACACTCTGGGAACTTGTTTCAACAAGGAATTGTGTTCTCATCACTGTTTGTGGTGATTGGGCCTTGGTACTTGCCATCCTAATGGCATACTAATCCCATGACCTCCTACAGTTACCACAGTTTTCTGAATCTGGTGACCTTCTACCTCTTCCTCAGCTTTCCTCTGCTGCATAGCCTCCATTATCTGATCAGCCTCCCCATTTGCCTACTCCTCTCCCACATTATGATGTTGAGAATTCAATATCTAACCTCTGCGACTTTGGCTTAAGGTCACCCCCGATGATCTTACTTATTTTCATGAAGAGCCGGTACTTGTAGCTCCCACGGCCCCAACTCAGACAGCCTAGGATCATATAGATACTAATTCTTCCCTCTTCAAACCTATTCAGCCTTTGGCTCCAGAGACACCTAATGGCTCTGGGACCAAACAACAATTTATTCATAATTCTTCAGGTCCTCCCACATCCACCGCAGCCCCTCAGCCTCCTGTCGTTTTGGTTCCTCAACCAGTCACTTTTCCATACACTAAGCCTGCTTCTCTCTACCCTTCTTCACACATGGAGGCCAGTAATCACCAGTATACTTCTGCCTCTTCTGCTCCCCCAATGTCCATTTCTCACACTCCCATACCGGTTAAACACCCTCACTCTTAGTTTCCCTTATATACACATGCTTTTCCTGTCACTTCTGCTGATTCTGTCTCAGATGTCTCTTCTTGAAACTGCAATGCAAAGTTTGTTATGCCAAAACAAAGAAACAAGTGGATTAGATGCATCGGCTTATCTTGTCATGCTAGAACTTCCTAATGCCGAAGGCATAGAAAGGTGTCGTTATGCACCGCCCAATCTTACCATTTTAAAATAATTAAAGATGCTTGTACTCAGTATGGTCCTACTTCTTATGTTAAAATGGTATTGCAAACTTTTTGTACTGAGGTCGTTTTGCTTCCTTTAGACTGGGACCTACCGGCAAAGCTGTTCTAACCCCATCTCAGCATTGACAATTCCGTACCTGATGGTCTTAGGAAGCCCACCTACAAGCTCAGCTAAACTGGGCTGATGGCATTCTAATTACTCAGGCTCAGCTCACAGGCTCTGATATTTTTTCTAATACTTATGCCCAGTTAGGCTTTGATGCTCTTACCACAGAAAAAGTAACAATGGTATGTTACCTGTATGAGGGCTTGGGATAAATTAAATGCCCCAGGCCAAGCTCCTCTTTCTTTTACTACTATTAAACAAGGTCACACTAAATTATATTTGATTTTTAGCTTAATTACAAGATGCTGTTGAAAAATATGTCTCTGATGAGCGCACTCTAGGTATTCTCCTTTGTATGCTAGCTTTTGAGAATGAGAAACTTAAGTGTAAAATGGCCATGCATTCCATCCAGTGACAAAATTTACCTGACCAAGAGGTGTTGACAGCATACATTAAAGCTTGTGAAAGCATTGGATCAGAGACGCACAAGGCTATTCTGTGGGCACAGGCCATGAAGAACAGCAATCAAACTGGCTCCTCTGATCCTTTTCTTGGAGCCTGCTATAATTGCAGTCAACTTGGTCATACTTGAAAAAATTTCACTGTTAAAAACTTAAAAGCAGCCAAGCCAGCTCAACAAACATGGCCAAATGCTGCTGCTACTGTTTGCCCATGTCGTCTCAAAGGCAAACATTTGGCAAGTACTTGCCACTCTAAGTATGATATAGATGGAAACCTCCTGCCACAGAACCAGGGAAATGGGAAGTGGTGCCCAGTCCCAGACCCCAATATCAAATGGGACACCTCAGATTCAAACCAACGTTGCATTTCCACTTCAAGTGTTTCCAACAGAGCCCCCAGCACAAACAAATTTACCTACAGCCAACCCAGATGGGTCCAAGCCTCTTCTGTCTCAGTACAATGCTTGCCCAATTACACAACAGGAGGCTGGGCAGTCAATCTCTGTACCATTTCTCTAAACTTACTATCTAATTATTTGTTCTTAATTGTCCCCACAGGGGTCACCGGCCCTGTACCTCAAGGTTTAGTGGGCCTGGTATAGGGCATCCACCTCTGCTAAAGGAATCACCGTTCATACTGGTCTCATTAATTGTGATTCCCTTGAGGAGATTAAATTCATCGTGTTAGCCAAGGTTCCTGTTTCCATTCTGGATGGTGAGTCAGTTGCTCAATTGCTTTTATTGTCTAATATTGTTTTAAACAAAGCAGATAAGAAATGTGGTCCTGGGATGGGCTATGCTGGTGAAAAGGGTGCTTATTGGATTAATGTAATCTCTAAACAATGGACCATCTGCATCATACACATTCAAGAAAAAAAGTTTGAGGGCCTAGTAGATACTGGGGTTGAAGTTTCTATTATTTCCTCTAATTTAGGGCCATCCCCCTGGCTTAAACATCCCACTAACCTGGTACTAGTAGGTGTTGGAAAAGCTGATGAAGTTTACCAGAGCACATTTTTCTTGCCTTACACTGACACTTATGGTCAAAATGGTAAAATTTAGCCTTATATCGCACCAATCCCTATTAATCTTTGGGGTAAAGATTTGCCGGCACAATGGGGGGGCTGAAATTAATATTGCACATAACTCTTATAGTGCTTTGAGTCAACATATAATGGAAAACATGGAGTTTGTTCCCAGACTCAGTATTGGTCCAAAACATGAAGGGATTACTGAACCCCTCCCAGTTACTGTAAATGAAAACAGTGCTGGTTTATGATATACTTTTCAGTGGCTACCTCTGCCACTCCTCCTGATCCTATCCCTTTACAATGGAAATCTGACACATCTGTTTGGATTGAGCAGTGGCCACTCTCTAAAGAAAAACTGGAAGCTTTAACTCACTTGGTTTTTGAACAGAAACAACTTGGAATGTGGAACCTTCTCTCTTCCCCTGGAACTCTCCTGTGTTTCTAGTAAAAAAGAAATCATGGAAGTGGTGGATAGTAAACAGTTTAAGGGCCATTAATGCAGTAATTAAAACTATGGGAGCCATCCAACCCAGCATGCCTGCCCCTGCTTTAATACCTATAAATTGGCCTCTCATAGTTATTGATCTTAAAGATTTTTTTCCCATTGTTTTACATAAATCAGATTGCAAAAAAATTGATTTTACTGTACCATCTATCAACAATCAGGAGCACCATCTCATTATCAATGGAAAGTATTTCCCAAGGGAATGCCAAATAACCCTACAATCTGTCAGATTAATATCAGACAGGTGCTTTAACCAGTTCAAGTCCAATTTCCATAGGCCTATATTCTTCATTATACTGATGATATTTTAATTGCTGCCCCCACTGATAAAGAATTAATTGACTTATCAAATTTTAAGCCACTGTGTCACAGAAGATGGATTACACATCACTCAGGATAAAATTCAACAGACAACTCCTGTTCAATATTTAGGAAGGGTGGTCAATAAACAATACATTCAATCTCAAAATGTTCAGATTAGGAGAGACTGTTTGAAAACATTAAATGACTTCCAAAAAATTTTGGATAACATTAATTATTTAAGACCTACTTTAAGGCATTCCAACATATGCCCTGTCTAATTTGTTTTCTACAACATGGGGAGATTCCAATCTCCACACTCACAGGACTTTGACCCCTGAGGCTTTACTGAAACTGAAATTTGTGGAACGAAGAATCCATACTGCCCAGTTATCTAGAGTGCAGCTGTCTCAGCCTTTTCAGCTTTTGGTTTTTGCTTCATTACACTCCCCTACTGGGCTAATAGTTCAACATAATGATTTAGTGGAGTGGTGTTTTCTTCCTCATTCTGTGTAAAAACTTTCTCTGTTCATCTGGACCAGATGGCCATCCTAATTGTACAAGCACGTTATAGAAAACTTACAATTTCTGTATTTGATCCAGATTTAATTGTAGTTCCTTTAAGTTGGCTTGAAGTTGAAGTTGCTTTTCAACCTTCCATACTGTGGCAAATTCACTTGGCTGATTTTATCAACATTATTGACAATCATTATCCTAAATACAAAATGTTTGATTTTATAAAAATGACTTCTTGGATGGTCCCTTGATTGACTAAAGATCAGCCCATTCCTGAGGACATTACAGTGTTCACCGATGGCTCCAATAATGGAAATCCTGGTTATATATGTCCTACAGACAAGCTTGTTTCTACCCTTTATACCTTTACCCAAAAGGCAGAGTTAGCTGCTGTAATTACTGCCTTACAGGATTTCACCAAAATATGAAATACTGTCTCTGATTCTGCTTTTGTTGTGCATGCCACTGAAAATATAGAAACCACTACTATCAACCATATTGATAATTCTGAATTGGCTTCTTTATTTTCAAGGTTATAACAGGTGGTTCACCAATGTGAACACCCTTTCTATGTTACATATATTAGATATCATACCACTTTACCAGGACCCATGTCTGCTGGTAACTATAAAGTTGATTGTTTGGTCTCTTTTGTAACCCAAGAGGCTCAAGAGTTCCATAATCTCTCTTATGTCAATGCTGCTGGATTAAGAGATACATTTGCTCTTAACTGGAAAGAGACTAAACTTAAATTGTTCACAGCTGTCCTCAGTGCCAGGTTTTTGTACTTCCAAACAAGGAACCTGGCATTCATCCCAGAGGCTAAATTCCTATTTATGGCAAATGGATGTGACTTATGTTAGCTCCTTTAGCAGACTTTCATAGTTCATGTCTCTGTAGATACCTTCTCAGGTTTTATCTCAGCTACTTGCCAAACTGGGGAAGGCATGGCCTATGTTAAAAAAAATCTGTATTCTTGCTTTGCAGTTATGGGGATTCCATATCAAATAAAGACAGACAAAGCCCCTAGGTATGTTAGTAAGGCTTTTGATTTATTTATACAACAACGGGGAATTTCCCATATTACCATAACCCCTTACAATCCTCAGGGACAGGCTGTGGTGAAACGGGCCAATCACACCTTAAAAACTCAATTGTCCAAACAGTCTGAACTACAAAAACATAACTTAACTACCCCCCACTCCCAGTTACATTTAGCATTGTTTACTTTAAATTTTTAAACGTTTCTAAAGACAACAATCCAGGTGCAGCTAAACGCCATCATACAGGCAAAAAATTCACCCTAAACGAAGGCAAGCCGGTGTTATTGAAAAACTCCCAAACCAATACCTGGGAACCTGTCATAAATATAACGTGGAGGAGAGAATATGCTTGCTTTTTACCAGGAGATCATCAATCCCCTGTCTGGGTGCCCCCTAGGAGACTTAAACTTCATGTGAATACTGATAATGAAAACTACAGGGAAAAGACGTCCATGTCAGAGACCACCCCCAGATGTGGTGAGATCTGTGAGGACCCCTCAGAAGGTGGCACACCAAATCAAAATGGGTCTGGTTCAGTCCTCCCTAATGACAACGGAGACCCTTCTAACTAATCCCACTTCTTCTAAGTACCTTTCCTTTTTCCTTACAAAACTAAAAATCTCACCATTTCTAGTAGCCTGAAAATAACATCCCACTGTTCTTCTCTTCCTCCTTCAGCACTGGATCTCCTCACAATAGGTTTTATTTAAAGATCATCCTCATTATACTTTCTGTCTCACCAGTTTCCTCTCACATTGATTTACCTGCTACACAAAATTATTCTTATTGGGCTTATGTGCCTTTTCCTCCTCTTATTTGACCTCACAACTGGATGGATGCTCCTGCAGAAATCTATACTAATGATAGTGTGTGGATGCGGGGAGCTACAGATGAACATTGCCCCACTCAACCAGGAAAGAAGGCACTGCATTTAATGTTACTATGGGTTATAAACACCCACCTCTGTGCCTCAGACATGCACCTGGTTGTATCTATCCTGAAACTCAAGTTTGGACTGCTTATCTTCTGGAGAGATTAGCTACAGAGAAATTGGGACATTTGGTCTCCAGCCTCTCACTTTCTCCTTTAAGAGAAATGAAAGGGGGAATAATAGGAGATACCTCATACTTTCAAGATAAACCTGCAGGAACACCATGCCCTAAAAATTTTGAGGACCCATCTAAAACTTTAATTTGGGAAGATTGTGTTAACTCACATGCAGTAATATTAAAAAATGACTCATATGGTTTAGTAATAGACTAGACACCAAAGGCCTATTTAAAAAACAATTGCTCCTCTGGCAGAAGGGAATGCCTGGAGAGTACTTGTTTTATTTCTTATAGGTAGAATGAGAATCATCCTTCTACTTTGCACAGGAGGTTCAGCTCATTCTTTCCCTTAAAATGGAAGACAAAGGCATTACCCACCCTGAGGCCTCATATGATATTCCCTGTTCTGAGCCCAGAACACCCAGAACTTTGGATGTTGGCTTTTTCCATGTCTAGACTGCTACACTGCAAGTATGGAAGTGGAAACTTTTCTGTCTGTTGTCCGTGCTACCCTCCCGCTCCCTCAATATCAGTGTAGAGTCATACATTCTGCTTTGCTTACCTGCAACCTGACTCTTTCCATACAGAGTTGTGTTAAGCCTCCTTACATGCTGTTGGTGGGAAATATCAAAATTTGGATGAACAATCAAACTGTCGAATGCATTAATTGACATTTATACACTTGTATTAACTCTCATTTGGACTCCAGAAAAAGTGTAATATTGATTCAAGATCTGGAATGAATATGGATTCCAGTAACTTTGTCCAGACCTTAGGGAATCCTCTCCATCAGTTCATTTAATTAATGAAGTCTTAAAGTGAATTCTCAAAAGATCTAAGAGATTTGTTTTCACTTTAATCGCTGTGGTCATGGGCCTAATTAAACTTATTACAATGGCCACCACTGCCAGAATGGCGTTACATCTATCTATTAAAACGGCTCATTTTGTTAATAATTGGCAATCCAATTCCATCCAAATGTGGAATTCTCAACAAGGCTTTGATCAAAAACTGGCTAAACAAATTAATAGTTTAAGACAGTCTGGTATTTGACTTGGAGTTTGGGTAGTGAGTCTAACATCACATGCAAATGTACTGTGATTGGAATACTTCTGATTTCTCTATCACACCATATTCCTACAAAAAGACTGATCATTCATGGGAAATGGTCAAAGGCTGGCTTCTGGGTGGGGAAGATAATTTATCACTGGAACCAACTGCATTAAAGAAACACATTTTTGAAGACTGTCAAGCTCATTTATCTGTTGTGCCTGGTGCTGAGGCATTACATCAGGTGGCAGAAAATCCTTCTGGACTAACCCCCACAACTTGGGTTAAGTCTATTGGGGGGATCCACTGTAGTAAATTTTGGAACTACATTTCTCTGCTTAGTCAACTGGTTTTTAGTGTGCTGGACAAGTTGAAGAATCCTGGATCAAAATTGAAGAAATGAACAAGCCTTCATTGCAATGGCACATTTATATAAAAAGAAAGGGAGAGATGTTGTGGGAAGTCAGGGACCCAGAATGGAGGGAGCAGCTGAAGCCATGGCAGAAGAATATAAATTGTGAAGATTTCATAGACATTTATCAGTTCACAAAATTAATACTTTTATAATTTCTTACGCATGTCTTTACTGCAATCTCTGAACATAAATTGTGAAGACTTCACGGGCATTTATCATTTCCCCAATTAATACAATTAAAATTTCTTATGCCTCTTTACTTTAATCTCTTAATCATGTTATCTTTGTAAGCTGAGGATGTATGTCACCTCAGGACCCTGTGATTATTGTGTTAACTGTACAAAATGTTTGTAAAACATGTGTGTTTGAATAATATGAAATCTGATTTTAAAACATGGGTGTTTGAACCATAAGAAATAAGTGCATCCTGAGAAAGAACAGAATAACAGTGATATTCAGGGAAAAAGTGAAGATTACCATAAGGTCTGACTGACTGTGGGGTCAGGTAGAATAGAGCCATATTTTTCTTCTCACAGAAAGCCTATAGACAGATGTGCAAGTAGAAGAAATGTCACTGAATTCTTTCCCCAGCATGGAGTAACCCTGGGGAAGGAATGCATTCCTGGGGGTAGGCCTATAGACGGCCACTCTGGGAGTGTCTGTCTTATGCAGTTGAGATAGTACTGAAATACACGCTGGTCTCCTGCAGTGCCCTCAGGCTTACTAAGATTGGGAAATTCCAGCCTGGTAAATTCTAGTCAGATCAGTTGTCTGCTCTCAAACCTGTTTCCTCTTGAGATGTTTATCAAGACAATGCATGCACAGCAGGACACAGACCCTTTTCAGTAATTCTAATTTTTGCCTTGGACTTGTGATATTTTATTGCTGTTTGAAGCATGTGATCTTTGTGACTTACTCCTTGTTGGCACACTCCCTCCGCTTCTAAAATCCCATTAGAAACTTACTGGTTTTGAGGCTCATGTGAGCATTACAGAATCTACCAATATGTGATGTCACCCCTAGTGACCCAGCTGTAAAGTCCATCTCTTTGTACTCTTTCTCTTTATTTCTCAGACCAGCTGACACTTAGGGAAAATAGAAAAGAACCTACATTGAAATACTGGGGGCTTGTTCACCCGATACCCTCCAAACTTGCCTCTTCTTTTCCTGAGTTCCATGTTCCTCATCAGCCCAGGGCTTTTGGGTCTGGCTCAACAACTTCCACACTAAACCTTTCCCAGTTCATGGAAAACAACCCTCAAAGTAATCCATTGTGTGAGTGTTTCCTTCTAAACACCCACATTATAATGACTGGGTAGCATTGATACTTTAGAATCATACATTCTCGTTAGAGCTGCCAACAAGAAAACTCTTGTTCTCCCAATTCCATCACAGGGCTCCTTGATTCCTGTAGGATCAGAAGCAGGTAGCCATGTCTGGCTTTTGCCTGGTAATCTTGTTTCTGTTTCATTTAATCTGCATGGCCTACTCATAGTGGAATGTCTCTTTCATTCGGTTGTTGCTGGATGGGACTGCCTCTTGAAACAGATTATGTAGTTGCCAGGGATTTCAGAGAGCAAAAGACATTTTGGGTAGGCTGGCTGTCCTCCAGTTTTGGGGTCTTTGTCTCATTGTGGGGGCTGAGGTTGCTTGCCCTTCACAGGAGAATTTTGGGTCCTCTCACTGGAAACATTGAACATTGCTTGGACTCCAGCAAAAGGTAGCTCATTCTCTCAGGTCAGCCTTGATTTTTATTTGCTTTCCTGGGGAATCCACAGTGCCCTCAATTCTACTAGACACCATTTTAAGACTTACCATCACCACATACACCTTTGGAGTCACTGTTTCAACCTCATCTGCACCTGTGGGAGGCCAGTTTGAGGTGTGAGAACACTGCTCCATCTTGGACTTACCTTTGTCATGGTTTCTGCCTTTCCCAGAGATCCCCTGCAAGGCCCAGGATGAAAAGAAGCAGTCAGGTCAACATCCTAGCTATCTTTCACTGGCAACCACCTTTGGGCTCTCAGGTATACCTCTGTCACCCAAAGAACCCTCAAACACCCACCAGACTATATTCCAATTTCCATGGGACCTTATTCTTGCACAGCCTCTTTTGAGAATGGAGTCAGAAGAGCAGTTTCCCTGGACAACCTGACAGTTTTGAAATGCCTCCTTCTCCAGCAGGACCCAACCAAGGAAACAGCCCAAAAGGCCCCTGAGGTTTTGACTTTTAGGGTCTCACAGTGGGTTTTTGCAGGCAGCCTTTCTACAGATACCAAGGTGGCTCTGCTCTGCCTGTAATAATATTTTCTGCTTAGGCAGACTGACAGCTCTCACAGACAAGTGCCCGGGCCTGCCTCACGAATATGCATGCACTAGTCTCAGGAAGCCAGGCCTGATTGTGAGCTCTGTTTAGAGTCACAGTGAATGTCATCATTGCCTTGTGACAAATCCCTGCTTTTAGGCAAAGAAGGAGGCCTCCAGGGAGTTACACTGGTGGTGGACTCTTGCCTTTCTTCTCTGTAGGGTCCATGTAATTGTTCCATAATCCTACAAGAGGGCAGACATGAGCCATCCTGAGCAAAAGTAAAGCACAGTCCCAGGAATCAACTGTGATATCTCTAAGGACCCAAAAGTATCTGCAAGAATCTTCAGGTCTGCCTAGATGTTGTAACATGAGTCTTTTTGAAACTTTCTTCACTGTGATTATTAGGTACAGCCCACTTGTGTTCCCAGGATTGCTGTCTGCCAGTTGGGACTGTCTGCAGAACCAAGCAGTTTCAGTATCTGCCAGGCTGTGTATTTCTGCACCAGTGTTGCAAATGTTGGATATCTTCACGTGTGGGGGGCATTGTGTGTTTGTGTATGTGTTTGTGTGCATGTGTGTGTGCCTATAAGTGGAGTCTACTTAAAGGAATTTGGCTAATGCACTTCAGTTCTACTTTGTTTGAGTCTTCCCACCTTTTGGTTTTCTTTCTGTGTGGCTCTGCTTGGGCTGCAGGGTCCCATGTTCTTTATTTTTCTGTAGATCATGAATCTGCAGTGAATTGGAAGGTGTGCTTAGACCCACAAGCATCCAAATCAACTCCCCTTAACAACAACAACAACAACAAAAACCACTCTTCTATAAGGAAGAAAACACCACATCAAAAAATCGACATCTTCATGTTTCATTGTCCTGCGACCCACCCAGGGAAAGACACAAGCAGTACTGTTCACAGAGCCTCTTGAATTTGCCTATTACATGGTTCCCAGCTGGGGAGGTGTTTCACATCATGAATGGGCACTCGTCCATGCTGTTGGAATTTCATCTTGGGACATAGAATGTGAGCAACCATAAGTCAGATATGGGTGGGGATACAATCTGGTGATGGGTGGCTGGGGTCCCGCAACTTCTCCTGTAAAAAGAAGTGAAGACAATTGACACAGGTCATGTTTCCAAATCCATTCCCCCATTTCCTTAATTCCACAAGCAGTCAACACCATGGCCCGGTGTTCAGGTGGGAATATTCCAACATACAAGGGTGCAAATTGGGGACACCCTGGAAACTCCCAATTTGAGAACTTTCATACCCAGAGCCAGATGAGAATGGAATGGATTTACGCTTTGTGGGATTTGGCCTACACACTTGCCTCTCCTTTATCTGACTTCCATGTTTCTCATTGGCCTAGGGTTTCCTAGGTCTGGCTCAAAGATTTCCAAACTAAACATTTCCCAGCTCATGGAAACGACCTTCATGTTAATACATACTAGTTTTTACTTCTAAACACTATCACGTTTTAATGACTGGGCAGCTTTAATAGCTTTAAAACAGTAAATTCATGTTACAGCTGCCAACAATAAAATTCTTGTCCTGAAATATTTATGGGAGGGCTGCATGATTCATGTAGGATGAGAAGCAGGAGGCCGTGTCTGGCTTTTGCCTGGTAATCTAGCCTCTGTTTCATTTCATCTGCATGGCTTTCTCATTGTGGAAGAGCTCTTTCATTGGGCTGTTGCTGAATATGACTGCCTCTCATCAGAGATTATTTAGCTGAAATGGATTTCAGAGAGCAAGAGGGACTTTGATTCGGGTGGCTGCACCCCAAGGTGTGGGTCACTGTCTCCTTGTGGGTGCTGAGGTTGTTTGCACTTGAGGGAGGCTTTTGGGTCCCCTGATAGAAATCATTGAACATTGCTTAGACTCCAGCACAAGGCAGCTATTCTCTCAGGTGCACCTTCGTGTTCTTTTGCTTTCATGGGAAATCACCAGTGTCCCTCAATTGCCCTACTGGTCACAAGTTTCAGGATTGCCATCACCACAGACAGCCTCTGAGACAGTCTCAACCTCATCTGCACCCATAAGAGAATAGGTCGAGGTGTGAGAACACTATCTTACCTTGGACTTCCCTTTGTCGTTGTTCCTGCCTTTTCCAGAGAGCCCCTGTGAGGTCCATGATAAAGGGAGGCAGTGAGGAAAACAGCCCGGCCATCTATCAATGACACCACCCGCTGGGGCCTAAGGTATGATTCTATCATCCAACAAACCATCAAAAACACACCAGACTATATTTTATATTATTTTCCAATGGATTCAATCCTTACACACAGCCTCTTTTGGAATTGAGTCGAAGGGGCAGTTTTCAGCGACCACCGCACAGTCTCGAAATGCCTTTCTCCAGTGGGACCCAATGACAGAGGCTGCCCAAAGGGGCCCTGAGGTCAAAATTTTTAGGGTCCCACTGCGGGTATTCATAGGCAGCAGGTTTCCTGACACCAGGCTGGCTCTGCCTGTACCATTGTCCTCTGCTCAGGCAGGCTGACAACTCTGACAGTCTGGCACCCAAGCCTGCTTCAGGAATGCGCATGCAATAGTGTCAGCACACCAGGCCTGACTGAATGCTTTGGCTAGCATAACAGTGAATATCACCGTTGCTGTGTGAAAATTCCGTGAGGCTTGTCAGAGAAGGAGACTTCCGTGGAAAGGCGTTGGCCATGGAATCTCGCCCCTTTTCTCTTTGGAATCCAAGTGTCGTCCCATAATCTTAGGAGAGAGCAGCCATAATGCAACACCAAGAAACGAGAAGCAGAGCCCCAGGAGTGAAATGTTAAATCCCTAAGGATCCAAAATGATATACAGGATTCCTCAGGCCTGCGTAGATGTTGTGGGGGTGCGTCTTTTGAAAACTGTTCCACTGCGATTTCTAGATACAGCCCGCCTGTGTTTCCCCGGGTTGCTCTCTCTCAAATGGGGCTTCCAGCAAAGGTACGCAGCCTCAGGAGATGCTGGGAAGTGTTTTTCTTTGGGAGCGTTGTGAGTGTTGGATTTCTGGGTGTGCTTGTGGTATTGTGTGTTTCTTTGTGTGTGAGTGTGTTGGTGTCTGAGTGTGTGTGTTTGTGTGTGCCTGTAAGCGGAGTCTGCTTAAAGAATGTCACTACCACACTTCAGCTCTTCTCTTTTTTTGGGTCTCACTGTCTTTTGTTGGCCTATTTGTGGCTCTGCTTGAGCTGTGTGGCTCATTGTTCTTCATTTTTCTGTGGATCATGAATCTGCAGTGAATTGGGAGGTGGGCCGAGACCTGCCAACCTCCAAATCTTCTACCACTGCAAGAGAAAAAAAAGCCACTTTTCTAGAAAGAAGAGGAGCACACCATAATAAAAAAGAAGCATCTCCCAGTGTTTCATTGTCCCGCAGCCAACCCAGGGAGATACACTACAGGTCATGTCGACAGGGGCCCTTGAATTTATCATGAATTGGGTTCCTTGCCAAACAGGTGTTTCACATCATCAGAAGGCACTCCTCCATCATCTTGGCATTTCATCCTGGAACATAGAATGTGTGCAGGAATAAGATAAGATATAAGTGATAATACAATCTGGTGAGGGGTGGAGGGGGTCCCACAACTTCACCTGCAAAAAAAAAAACAAAAAGACAGGTGACACAGAAGGTGCTTCCAATTCCATTCTTCAGTCCCTTAATTGCACAGGCAGTCCATACCATAGGCTGGGTTCAGGTGGGAGTGCTCCAATGTGTCGGGAACACTTGGTGTGCAAACTGCGGTCATCCTGCCAAACTCCCAATTTGAGGGCTTTCATACCCGGAGCCAAACGGGATTGTTGGGTGGGATGTGGCCTCCATAGTTGCCTCTTCTTTTCCTGACTTGCATGTTCCTCATAGGACTAGAGTTTCCTGGGTATGGCTCAACAACTTCCACACTAAACATTTCCCAGTTCATGGAGAATGCCCGACATCGGAATCCATTGCATGAGTGTTTCCTTCTATACACTGTTACATGTTAATGACTGGGCAGCTTTGATACTTTTAAAACCATAAATTTACATTACAGTCACCAAAAAGAAAATTCTTTTTCTCAAGCTTCTATCAGAGTGCTGCATTATTCTTGAAAGATGAGAAGCAGGCAGTCATGTCTGTCTTTGGCCTGGTAATCTAGCCTCTACTTTATTTTATCTGCGCAACCATCTCATTGTGGAGGGGCTCTTTCAGTGTGCTATTGCTGGATGGACTGGCTCTCACCACATAACGTTTACCTGTCATGGATTTCAGAGAGAAAAAGGGATTTCGGGTAGGCTGGCTGCCCTCAAAGTTGTGGTCATTGTCTTATTGTGCGGCTGAGGTTTTGCATTTTGGAAGAGTTTTTTGTGTCCTCTGACAAGAATCATGGAACATTGCTTGGACTCCAGCACAAGGCAGCTCATTCTCTCAGTTAAGCTGGGATTTTTCTTTGCTTTTATGGGGAACCCACAGTGCCCTTCATTGGCACTACTGCACAACATTTTCCGCCTTGCCATTGCCACAGATGACCTCTGAGACACTGTCTCAACCTCAACTGTACCCTTGAGTGGCAAGTTCAAGGTGTGAGAACACTACTGCACCTTGGACTTGCCTTTGTCGTTGTTTCTCCATTTCCCAGAGAGCACCTGTGTCTCAGGATGAAGGGAGGCAGTGAGGTCAAGAGCCTGGCCATCTTTCACTGACACCCACCTCTGGGGTCTCAGGTATGAATCTATCACCCCAAGAACACTCAGCAACACACAAGGGTCTATTCCAATCCCCACTGGGATAGCACAAAGACTCTTTCAGGAATGGAGTTGGAAGAGCTGTTTCCAGAGACCACATCACAGTCTTGAAACACCTTTTCTTCCCAGCAGGACCTGACCACAGAGTTGGACCAAAAGGACTGTGAGTTCAAAAATTTTAGCCTCCCGCAGTTAGTTTTCACAGGCAGCATTTTTATCAATATCAGATCAGCCAAACCTCTACCATTTTCCTCTGCTTAGGCAGGCTGACAGCTCTAACAACCTGGGCCCTGTGCCTGCCTCATGAATGCACATGCGCTAGTCTCAGGTCACATGACCTGATTGTGAGCTCTGGCTAGAGTCACAATGAATGTCACTATTGCCTAGTGAAAAGTCCCTGCAGCTTGGCAGAAAAGAAGACCTCCATGGTGGTGCATTGGTTGTGGACTGTTTTCTCTGTACGATCCATCGGACAATCCCATGCAAGAAAGGGAGGTCGTGAGCCAGCCTGAAGAAGCCCAGGAGTGAAGGGCGAAATCCCTACATATCCTAGAGGATCTGCAGGATTCCTCAGTCCTGCCTAGATATTGTAGGGGTAAGTCTTCCTGAAAGTTGCCCCACTGTAATTTGTAGGTACAGTCCACCTGTGTTCCCTGTGTTGGTCTGTATGAGGTGGGGCTTCCTGCAGAACTACACAGCTTCAGGAGTGGCTGGGTTGTGTGTTTCCCTGGGATTGTTGCAAGTGTTGGATGTCTGCATGTTTGTGTGGCGTTGTTTGTTTGTGTGTTTGTATGCGTGTGTCTGTAAGTGGAGTCAGTTTCAAGTAATGTGGCTACCGCACCTCAGTGCTTTTTATTTTTGAATCTCCCAACATTTTGGTGGCCTGTATGTGTGGCCCTGCTTGGTCTATGGGGCTCCACGTTCTTTGTTCTTCTGTGGATCATAAATCCACAGTTATTTAGGAGGAGGGCTAAGAAATGCCAGCAGCCAAATCACCTTGCCCTGAAAAAAAAAAAAAAAGCCACTCTGCTAGAAAGAAGAGGAGCACACCACACCAAAAAAAAGAAAAAACAACATATCATGATCCTGCAGTCAACCCAGGGAGAGACACTCAGGGTCCTGTTCACATTGCCCCTTGAATTTATGTAGAATTCGGTTACCAGCTAAGCAGGTGCTGCACATCATGAGGGGCAGTCCTCCATTGTCTTGGGTTTTTATCCTGGGAGATAGAGTGTAAGCTGCAAAAAGGTCAGATAAGGATGAAGATACAATCTGGTGAGGGGTGGATGGGGGTCCCGCAAAATCACCTCCCAAAAAAATTGAAGACAAATGACACAGAAGTGCTTCCAACTTCATCCCACATTCCCTTATTTCCACAAGCAGTCCACACAATGACCTAGTGTTCTGGTGGGAGTACTCCAATGCAAAAGGGACATTTGGAGTGCAAATTGAGGACATCCCAGTGAACTCCAGATTTGAGGGCTCCCACAGTCATAGCCAAATGGTAGTGGGATGGATTGATCCTAGGTGAGATGTGGCCTCCACACTTGAATTTTCTCCTCTTGACTTCCATGTTTCTCATTGATCTAGGGTTTTCTGGTTCTGGTTCCATGACTTCCACACTAAACTTTTCTCAATTCATGGAGAAAGACCCTCATGGGAATCCATTGCATGAGTGTTTCATTCTAAACACTGTCAGGTTTTAACGAATAGGGAGCTGTGGTAGCTTTAAAACCATAAATTGCTGTTACAGCTGCTCACAAGGAAACTCTTGTTCTCCCACTTCTATCACAGGGCTGCATGATTCCTGTAGGATGAGAAGTAGGCAGCCGTGTCTAGCTTTTGCCTTGTCATCTAGCCTGTGTCATTTCATCCTCATGGCCTTCTCTTTTTGGAGGGGCACTTTCATTAGGCTGTTGCTGGATGTGTATGTCTCTCGCCACAGATTATTTAGCTGACAGGGATTTCAGAGCACAAAAAAACTTCAGGTAGGCTGGTTGCACTCCAGGATTGGGGCTGTTGTCTCATTGTGGGGGCTGAGATGGTTTACATTTTGCAGGAGGTTTTTGAGTCCTCTGACATTAATCATTGCACATTTCTTGGAGTTCAGCACAAGGCAGCTCATTCCAACCTTGAACCATGATTTATCTTTGCTTTCATCCATAGTGCTTCCCAACAGCAGTACTTAGCAGCATTTTTAGGCTGCCACCACCACAGACAACCTCTGAGTCGCTGTCTCAACCTCCCCTCCACACAGGAAAGGACAGCCCAAGGTGCGAGAACACTGTTCCACATTGGGCTTGCCTTTGTCGAGGTTCCTGCCTTTCCCAGAGAGCCCCTGCAAAGCTCAGGATGAAGGGAGGCAGTGAGATCAAGAGCCCAGCCATCTTTGGCTGACGTCTGCCTCTGGGATCTCAGGTATGATTCTATCATGCAAAGAACCCTCAACAACACACCAGCTAATATTCCAAACACTCTTTGGCCCAATTTTTGCGCATAGCCTCTTTCAGGAATGGAGTTAGAAGAGCAGTTTCCAGCGACAACCTCATAGTCATGAAACGCTTCCTTCCCCAGTGGGCCCTGACCAAGGAGACTCCAGAAGTGTTCCTGAGGTGAGACTTTAAGGGTCCAACATTTGGACTCCTCAGGCAGCCTTTTCTCTGATGCCAGGCCAGCTCTACCTGTACCATTTCCCTCTGCTAAGGCAGGCTGACAGCTCTGGCAGCCAGGAGTCCCAACCTGCCTTACAAATATGCATGCACTATTTTCATGTTACCTGGCCTGATTTTGAGTTTTGGCTTTCATCACAATGAATGTCACTGTTGCCAAGCAACAAGTCCCTGCAGCTTGGCAGAGAAGGATGCCTCCCTTGAGATTCATTGGCAGTGGACTCTCCCTTGTCTTCTCTGTGGGATCCATGGGATTGTCCAATGATCCTAGGAGAGGGTAACATGAGCCCGCCTGAAGAAACATCAAGCAGAGACCTAGAAATAAACTGTGAAATTCTTAGGAATCTGAAAAGATCAGCAGGATTCCTCAGGCCTGCTTAGAAGTTGTAGGAGTCAATCTTTTTGAAACTTGCTCCACTGTGATTTTTAGGTACAGTCTGCCAGTGCTGCCCAGGGTTGCTCTCTCCAAGGTGATGCTTCCTGTAGAACAACGCAGTCTCAGAAGCTGCTGGGCTGTGTGTCTCTGTGAAAGTGATGTGAGTGTTGAATGTCTGCATGTATGTGTATGGCATTGTGTGTAGGTGTATGTGTCTTTGTGAGCGTGTGTTCTTGTAAGTGGATTCTGGTTAAAGGAATGTGGCTAATGCACTTCAGCCCTGCTTTTTTTGTCTTTCTGTTTACTGGTAGCCTGTCTTTGTGGCTCTACTTGGGTTGCAGGTCTCTGCTTTCTTTATTTTTTCTGTGGATCATGAATCCGCAGTGAATTGGGAGGAGGGCTGAGACCGACAAGCATCCAAATACCCTTCCCCTGAAACAAAAGCCATTCTTCTAAACAGAAGAGGAGCAAACCACACTGAAAGACAGATATCTTCCAGTGTTTCATTTTCCTCTATCCAACCCAGGAAGCTATACTAGTAGTCTTTTTGCAGGGCCCTATTTATATTTATTTAATAATTTAAATTATTTATTTATTATATATTTAAATTATTTATTTAATAATTTAAATATTATTTGGTTCCCAGCAAAGCAGGTACTTCACGTCTTGATTGGGCACTCTTTGATGCTATTGAGGTTTTATCCTGATAAATAGAGTGTGAGCAGCAATAAGGTCAATTAGGATGAAAAAGAAAATCTGGTTGGGGGGATGGGGTTCCCCAACTTAACCTGCAAAGAAAATAAAGACAGATTACAAAGAAGTGCTTCCAACATCTCTGCATTCACTTCGTTGCACAAGCAGTCCATACCATGGCCTGGCGTTCATGTAAATGTACTCTAAAGTGCAAGAAACATTTGGAGTGCAAATGTGGGTCTTCCTGGCAAACTGCCGATTTGAGGGCATTCATACCCGGAGCCAAATGGGAGTGGGATGGATTAATGCTGGGAGGGATGTGGCCTCTACACTTGCCTCTTCTTTTCTGGACTTCCATACTTCTAGGATTTCCTAGGTCCAGCTTAATGACTTCCACACTAAATTTATCCCAGTTCACAGAGAACAACTCTCATGGCAATCTATTACATGGTTTTTTCTTCTAAACACTGTCACGTTTAAATGACTGGGCAACTGTGATACCTTTAAAACCATAAATTCCCATTACAGCTGCCAAGAAGGAAACTTTTTCTCCCACTTCTATCGGGGGGCTACATGATTCCTGTAGGATGAGAAGCAGGCAGCCATAACTGGCTTTTGCCTAGTAATCTAGTATCTGTTTCACTTGAACGGCCTTCTAATTTTGAAGGGGCGCTTTCATTCACCTGTTTCTAGATGGGACTGACTCGCCACAGATTACTTAGATGCCAGGGATTTCAGAAAGCAAAAAGACTTTGATTAGGTTGGGTGTGCTCCAGGTTTTGGGTCATTTTCTCATTGTGGGGTCTGAGGTTGATTGCACTTTGCAGGAGGTTTTTGAATGCTCTGATAGTAATCATTGCACATTTCTTGGATTCCAGCATAAGGCAGCTTGTTCACACAGGTGAGCCTTAATTTTTCTTTGTTTTCATGGGAAATCCACAGTGCTTCTCAATAGCAGTATTGAACACAATTTTCATACTTGCTATCACCACAACTGGCCTCCAAGACTCTGTCTCATCCCCACGTGCACCCGTGAGAGGCCAGTCCAAGGCGTGAGAACACTATTCCACTTTGGACTTGCATTTGTCCTGGTTCCTGCTTTTCCCAGAGAGCCCTTGTGATGCTCAGGATGAAAGAAGACAGTGAGATCAAGAGCCCATCCATTGTTTGCTAACATTCACCTCTGGGGTCTCCGGTATGATTCTGTCACCCAAAGAAGCCTCAAGAACAGACCAGGTTATATTTCGATTAATGGTACTTGATTCTTGCACACATTGTCTTTCAGGAGTGGAGTTAGAAGGGCAGTTTCCAGTGACCACCACACAGTAGTCAAAATGCCTCCTACTCCAGTGGGAACTTAACAAGGAGATGGCCAGAAGGGGCCATGAAATCAAGACTTTTAGGGTCCTGCAGTGGGTTTTCACAGGCAGCTTTTTTCTGATAATAGGCCAGATCTGCCTGTACCATTTTACTCTTCTTAGGAGGGCTGACAGCTCTGACAGTCAGAAGTCCAGCCTGCCACACAAATGCACATGGGCTACTCTCTGGACACTGGTCCTGATTGTGAGATTTGACTAGTGTCACAATGAATGTCACCATTGTTTAGCAACAAATTGCTGCAGCTTGGCAGAGAAGAAAACCTCCATTGAGGTTCATCAGCAGTGGACTCTCACCTGTCTTCTCTGTGGGATTCACGGGATTGCCCCATGAACCTAGGAGAGGGCAGACGTGACCAAGCCTGAAGAAATGTCAAGCAGAGACCCAGGAATAAACTGTGAAATACCTAAGGATCCAAAAGGAACTGCAGGATTCCTCAGGCCTGCCTAGATGTTGTAGTGGTAAGTTTCAAAAAACTAACCCCACTGTGATTTCTAGGTAGAGACTGCTTGTGTTCCCCAGGGCTGCTCTCTCCTAGGTGGGGTTTCTTACAGAACCACACAGCCTCAGGAGCTGCTGGACTGTGTGTTTCTGTGAAGGTGATGCAAGTGTTGGATATCTGGGTGTGTGTGTGTGTGTTTGTGTGTGTGTGCCTGTAAGTGGATTCTGCTTAAAGTAATGTGGCTATCGCACTTCAGTGCTTATTTTTTTCTCTCCCTACATTTTGGTGGCCTGTCTGTGTGGCTCTTCTTGGAATGCAGGACTCCATTTTCTTCATTTTTCTGTGGATCATGAATCCACAGCAAATTGGGAGGCAGGCCCAGACCCACTGGCTTTGAAATCCTCTGCCCCTGCAAAAGAAGCCAGCCTTCTAGACAGAAGAGAAGCAAATCACACTCCAAAAAAAGACATTATGCTGTGTTTCATTGTCCTCTCTCCTACCCAGTGAGAGACACTAGCAGCCTCTTTGCAGGGCCCCTTGCATTTACCTATTATTTGGTTCCAAGTAGAGCAGGTGCCTCATGGCGTGAGACAGCACTCCTCCATCATCTTTGGATTTCATCTTGGGACATAGAGTGTAAGCATCAGTAAGGTCAGATAAGAGCGAGGATATAATCTGGTGAGGGGCAGACGGAGCAGTCCAAATTATGGCCTGGTGTTCATGTGAAATTATTCCAATGTGGAAGAATCATTTTGAGTACAGGTTTGTTCCATCTTGGCAAACTCCTGATTTGAGGACTTTCATTCCTGCAGCGAAATGAGGTGGAATATATTCAAGCTGGATGGGATGTGACCTCCACACTTGCCTCTTCTTTTCTTTACTTTCATGTTCCTCATCAGCTTAGGGTTCATGGGTCTGGCTCAAGGACTTCCTCACTAAATGTTTCTCAGTAAATGGAGAACGACCTCCATGGGAATCCAATGAGTGAGTATTTTCTTTTAAACACTGTCACATTTTAATGACTGGACAGCTTTGATATTTTAAAACTGTAAATTCCTATTACAGCCACAAACAAAAAGACTCTTATTCTCTCATTTCTATTGGATGCTGCATGATTCCTGTAGGATGAGAAGCAGGCAGCCATGTCTGGCTTTTGCCTGGTAACTTAGTCTATGTTTCATTTCATCTGCATGGCCATCTCATTGTGGAGGGGCTCCTTTATTGAGCTGTTGCTAGATGCAACTGCCTCTTGCCACAGATTATTTAGCTGCCAAAGATTTCAGAAAGCAAAAGAAGTCTTTTGTTAGGCTATCTGCATTCCAGGTTGTGAGTCATTGTCTTGTTGTGGGGGCTGAGGCTGTTTGCTCTTTGCAGGAGTCTTTTGGGTCCTCTGACAGGAATCATTGAACATCGCTTGGACTACAGCACAAGGCAGCTTGTTCTCTCAGATGAGCCATGATTTTTCTTTGTTTTCGTGGGGAATCCACAGTGCCCCTCAACAGCACTACTGGACATCCATTTCAGGCTTGACATCACCACAAATGGCCACTGAGACACTGTCTCCACCAGATTTGCACCTGTAAGAGGCCTCACAGAGGTGTGAGAACACTGTTCCACTTTGGACTTGCCTTTGTCTTGGATCCTGGCTTTCCAAGAGAGCCCCTGTGAGTCCAACAATAATGGGAGGCAGTGAGGTCAAGAGCCCAGACATCTTTTGAGGACACCCAACTCTGGGTCGCAGGTATGATTCTATCATCCAAAGAACCCTCAAAAACACACCAGACAATATTCCAAAACCTATGGAACTCGATTCTTGCCCACACCCTCTTTCACTAATGGAGTCAGAAGAGCAATTTCCAGTGACCACCTTACAGACTGGAAACGCCTTTTCCTCCGATGTGACCCAACCATGGAGACAGCCTGAAAAAGCCCTGAGGTCGAGACATTTTGGATCCCACAGTGGTTTTTTGCAGGTAGACTGCTTCCTGATACCACACTGCCTCTGCCTGTATCATTTTCATCTGCTTAGGCACGCTGACAGCTCTGACAACAAGGCACAGGAGCCTGCATCATGAATACGCATGTGCTGGTCTCAGAGTACCAGGACTGATTGTGAGCTATAGCTAGCCTCACAATTAATGACATCGTTGCCTAGTGACAAGTCCCTATGGCTTGGCAGAGGAGAAGGTCCCATGGAAGTGCATCAGAGTGGACTCTCAGATGTCTTCTCTGTGGGATCAATGTGATTGTTCCATGATGCTAGCAGAGGGCAGACATGAGCCTGCCTGAAGAAACATCAAGCAGAACCCCAGGAATAAACAGTGAAATCCCAAAGGATCCAAAATGATCTGCAGAGTTCCCCATGCCTCTCTAGATGTTGCACATCTGCATCTTTTTGAAACTTGCCTCACTGTGATTTTTAGGTACAGCTCACCTGTTTTTCCCAGGGTTGCTGTCTACCAGCCTGGGCTTCCTGCAAATCATGCAGCCTTAGAAGCTGCCGGGCTGTGGGTTTCTGTGAGAGTGTTGTGAGTGTTAAATGCCTGCATGTGTGTGGTGGTGTGCATGAGTATTTGAGTATGTGTGTGTGGCTGTAAGTGTAGTCTGCTTAAGGAATGTGGCTAATGCACTGCAGCATTTCTATTCTTTGAGTCACCCAAACATTTGGTGGCCTGTCCGTGTCACTTTGCTTCAGCTGTGGGGCTCCATGTGTTTTTATTTTTCAGTGGATCATGAATCTGCAGTGAATTGGGGGGCTGGCTAAGAATGGCCGGGGTCCAAATCACCTCCCCCAGCAAAAAAAAAAAAAAAGGACCCTTCAAAAAGGAAGATGAACACACCACACTAAAGATCAGACATCTCACAGTATTTCTTTGTTTTTGGCCAACCCAGGGAGACACACTAGCAGTCCTGTCTGCAGGGCCCCTTGAATTTACCTCCAATTCAGTTCCCAGGTGAGCAGGTGCTTCAACTTATGAATAGGCACTCCTCCATCATTTTGAAATTTCACTCTGGGTCAGAAACTGTGAGCAGCAACAAGGTCAGAGAGAGGTGAGGATACAGTCTGATGAGAAGTGGATGCAGTCCTGCACCTTCACCTCAAAAATGATGAAGACAGATGACACTGAAGGTACTTCCAACTGCATCCCCACAATCCTTTAATATCACAAGCAGTCCGCACCATGGCCCATTGCCCAGGTGGGAGTACTCCAATGTGCATGGAACATTTGGAGTGCAAACTGGGGCTATCCTGGCAAACTCCCAATTTGAGGGCTTTCATACCCAGAGGCAAATACAAGTGGGATGGATAGATGCTTGGTGGGGTGTGACCTCAACACTTGGCTCTTCTTTTTCTGACTTTTATGATCCTCATCCTGGATTGGCTCTCTGTCCTCCACATCAAACATTTCAAACTTCATGGAGGACAACCATCATGGGAATCCATTGCTTAAGTGTTTCCTTCAACACTGCCAAGTTTTTAATGACTGGGTAGCTGTGATCTTTTAAAACCATAAATTCCTGCTACAGCTACCAACAAGGAAACACTTGTTCTCCCACTTTTATCAGAGGGCTGCATGATTTATATAGGATGAAAAGCAGGCAGCTATGTCTGGCTTTTTCCTGGTAATCTAGGCTCTGTTCCAATGCACCTTCACAGTCTTTCTCTTGGCAGAGTGGGTGTTTCACTGGGCTATTGCCAGATGAGACTACAACTCTCCACACATATTTTAACTGCCAGGGATTTCAGGGAGCAAAAGAGACTTCAGGTAGGCTGGCTGCCCTCCAGGTTGTGGGTCCTGTTCTCATTTTGGGGACGGAGGCAATTTGCAGGAGGTTTGGGTCTTCTGAAAGAAGTCTTTCAACATTGCTTGGAATCCAGCACAAGGCAGCTGGTTCTCACAGGCAAGCCTCGATTTTTCTTTGCTTTCATTGGGGGGTATAATTGCTCCTAAGCGCATTACTGAACAAAATCTTCAGGCTTACAGTCACCACATTCAGCCTTTGAGACGCTGTCTCAACCTCATCTGTACCTGTGAGAGGCCAGTTCTACTTATAAGAACTCTGCTCCACCTTGGGCTTCCCTTTGTCCTGGTTTCTGTTTTTCTCAGAGACCACCTGTGATACCTAGGATAAAGGGAGGCAGTGAGGTCCAGGGCACAGCCATGTTTCATTAACACCCAGCTCTGGGGTCTCAGGCATGATTTCATTACCCAGAGACCCTTCAACAACACACCAGACTATATTCCAATCCCCAAGAGACCTGATTCCTGCACACAGCCTCTTGCAGGAATGGAGTCAGAAATGCAGTTTCCAGCGACCAGTTCACAATCTCAAAACACCTCCTCCTCCAGAGAAACCCGACCAAGGTGGTGGCCTGAAAAAGACCTAAGGTCAAGAATTTGAGTGTCTCTCACTGGTTGTCTCAGGTAGCCATTTTCCCAGCACCAGGCCAGCTCTGTCAGTACCTTTTCCTCTGCTTAGACAGCCTGACAGATTTGACACCTGGGTCCCTGAGCCTGTGACATGAATGAAAATGCTCTACTCTCATGGCACCATGGCAGAACAGTGATTTCTGGCAGACATCACAATGAATGAGCACTGTAGCCTAGCAACAGGTCCTTGAGGCTTGGTGGAGAAGAAGACCTTCGTGGAGGTGCATAGGCTGTGGATTCTCACATGTCTACTATGTGAGATCCTCAGGAAAGTCCCATTATCCTAAAGGAGGGTAGACTTTAACCATCATGAAGAAAGGTCAAACAAAGCCCCAGGAATAATCCACAAAATCTGTAAGTATCCAAAACACCTGCAGGATGACTCAGGCCTACCTAGACGTTGTAGGAATGAGTCTTTTTGAAACTTGCCCTGCTATGATTTCTAGGTACAGCCCTCCTGTGTTTCCTGGGGTTGTTCTCTCCCAGGTGGGGCTTTCTACAGAACCACACAGCCTTAGAAACTGCAAGTCTGTATTTTCTGTTGTGAGTGTTGGATGTCTGATTGTGTGTGTGTGTTTGTGTGTTTGTGTGTATGTGTGCATTTCAGTGAAGTCTACTTAAATGTATTAAGCTAAAGAACTGCAGCGCCTTTTTTTTTCTTTTTTGAGTATCCCAACTTTTGGTGGTCCATTTGTGTGGTTCTGCTTGGGCTGCGGGGTAGGGCTCTGTGTTCTTTTTTTGTGAATCAAGAATCCACAGTCATTCGGGAGGCTGGCTGTGACCCTCCATGGCCCAAATCCGCTATACCTGAAAAAAAAAAAAGCCACATTTCCAGAGAAAAGAGGAGCACACCTCAACTAAGAGGAGACATTTTCCAGTGTTTCATTTTCCTGCAGCCAACCCATAAAGAGACACCAGCTGTCCTATCTGTGGGGCAGATATTTTAATTTACCTGAAATTTACCTTGAATTTACCTAGAATTTGGTTCACAGTCAAGGAGGTGTTTCACATCGTGAGGGGCATTTGACCATCATCTTGGGATTTCATTCTTGGACGGACAGCATGAGCATCAATAAGGTGACATGGGGTGAGGATTCAATGTGATGAGTGTTGAATTCGGATCCACACTTTCACCTGCCAAAAAGGTGAAGACTGATGGCACAGAACATGCTTCCAACAGCATTTCTGCATTTGCTTAATTGCATAAGCCATCCATATCATGGCCTGGAGTTCAGGTGTGAGTACTTCTATGTGCAGGGAACATTTGGAGTGCATACTTGAACCATCATAGCATACTCTCAATTTCATGGCTGGCATGCCCTGAGCTAAATGGAAGTGGGATGGATTGACACTGGGTGGGATGTGGCCTTCACCCTTGCCTCTTCTTATCCTGACCTCCATTTTTCGCATTGGCCTAGGATTTCCTGGGTCTGTCTAAATGTCTCCCACAATAAAGGCATCCCAGTTCACTGAGGGCAACCATCATGGAAATCCATTGCATGAGTGTTTCCTTCTAAAACCCTGTCACATTTTAGTTACAGGGCAGTTTTGATATTTTTAAAACCAAAAATATCTTTTACAGCTGCCAACAAGGAAACTCTTACTCTGTCACTTCTTTCAGAGGGCTGCATGGTTCCTGTAGGTTGAGAAGCAGGCAGCCATGTGTGGCATTGCCTGGTAATCTAGTCTCTGTTTCAATTCTTCTGAATGTCCTTTCTCATTGTGGAGGGACTCTTTCATTGGGTTCTTCTGCATTGCACTGATTCTTGTCCCAGATCTTTTGGCTGCCAAGGATTTCAGGGAGCAAAAGGGAATTTGGGTAGGCTGTCTGCTCCAGGTTGTGAGTCATTGTCTCCTTTGAAGGGGCTGAAGATTTTTGCACTTTGCAGGAAACATTTGGTCCTCTGACAAGAATCATTGAACATTGCTTGGACTGTGAGGTGGTCACTGGAAACTGCTGTTCTGACTTCATTCCCCAAAGTGGCTATGTGTAAGAATTGGGTCACATGGGGATTGGAAAATAGTCTGGTGTGTTGTTGAGGGTTTTTGGGTGATAGAATCATATCTGAGACCCCAGAGGTGGATGTCAGCTAAAGATATCCTGACTATTGACCTCGCCTCCTCCATTCATTCTGAGCCTCACAGAAGCTCTCTTGGAAAGGCAGGAAGCATGACAGAGGCAAGTCCAATGTTGAGAAGTGTTATCACGCTTCAGACTAACCTCTCATGGTGGAAGATGAGGTTGAGACAGTGTCTCAGAGGCCATCTGTGTGGATGGGAAGCCTGAAAAGAGTGTCGATTAGTGCTGTTGAGGTGCACAGAGAATTCCCCATGAAAGCAAAGAAAAATCAATGCTTTTCTGTGAGAATGAGCTGCCTTGTTTTGGAGTCCAAGCAATGCTCAATGGTTTCTCTCGGAGGACCCAAAAGCCTCTTGCAAAGTGCAACAACCTCAGCCTGCACCATGAGACAATGATCCACAACCTGAAGGCAGCCAGCCTACTCAAAGTACCTTTTGCTTTCTGAAATCCCTTGCAACTAAATAATCTCTGGCAAGAGGCAGTCCCATCCAGGAGCAGCTGAATGAAAGTGTCCCTCCACAATAAGGCCATGCAGAGGAAATGAAACAGAGGCTATATTTAAAAACAAAAGACAGAGATGGCTACCTGCTTCTCATCCTACAGAAATGCAACCCTCCAATAGAAGTTGGAGAACAAGAGTTTCCTTTTTGGAGTCTGTAATGGGAATTTATGGTTTTAAATGTATCAAAGCTTCCCACTCATTAAAAAGGGACTCTGCTTGACGTTGTTTCAACCTGGCTCACATCTGCCCTTTCCTAGGATCATGGGACCATCCCGATAATAACTCAGAGAAGACAGGCAGAAGTCCATGGCTGAAGCACCTCTATGGAGGTCTCATTCTCCAACAAGCTGCAGGAACTTCTCCCTAGGCAAAGAGGTTATTCATTGTGATGCTAGGCAGAACTCATAGCTCAGGCCTGGTGCTCTGAGACTAGCACATGCACATTCATGAGGCAGGCTCAGGCTGCCTACAATAACCAACTTTTTGTCCCTAAAAGTGTCGACCTTAGGGCCCTTTCAGGCTGTGTCCGTGGTCGGGTTTTGCTGGAGGAAGAGGCTTTTAGAGACTTGAGATGAGTGTTGAAAACTGCTCTTCTGACTTCCTTCCAAAAGAGGCCGTCTGCAAGATTCAGGTCCCATGTGGTTTGGAATATAGTCTGGTGAGTTGTTGTGGGGTGTTTGATGGAATCATACCTGAGACCCCACAGGGGAGTGTCAGCAAAATGTGGATGAGCCCTTTACCTCACTGCCTGTCTTCATCCTGGGCCTCAGAGGGTCTCTCTAAGAATGGCATAAACCATGACAAATGCAAGTCCAAGGTGGCTCAGTGTTCTCACATCTCAAACTGTCCTCTCATGGGTGCAGACAAGGTTTTCATAGTGTCTCTGAGGCCATCTGTGGTGATTGCAAGCCTGAGAAGTGAGTCCAGTAGTGCTGTTGAGGGATAGTGTGGAAACTTCTGAAAGCCAGGAAAAATCATGCTCACCTTAGAGAACAAGCTGACTTGTTCTATCATCTAAGAAGCGTTCAAAGCCTCCTGTCAGAAGGCCCATACTCCTGCAAAGTGCTAAAAACCTCAGCTCCCACAATGAGACGACAATACACAAACGGGAGTGCAGCCAGCCTACAAGTCCCTTTTGCATTCAGAAATCCCTGGCAACCAAAAGATCTGTGACAAGAAGAAGACCCATCCAGCCACAACCCAATGGAAGACCCCCTCCACAGTGAAAATTATGTGAAGATGAAATAAAACACAGCCTATATTAGAGGAAAAAGCCAGATATATCTACCTGCTTGTCATTCTACAGGAATCATGCAGCCTTCCGATAGAATTGGGAGAATAAGCATTTCCTTATCGGTGGCATAAAGGGAATTTACAGTATTAAAACTATCACAGCTACCAAGTAATTAAAACCTGACAGTGTTTAGAAGGAAACACTGAAACAATGGATTCCCATGAAGGTTGTTCTCTGTCAAATGATAAACTTTTAGTGTGGAAGACTGAGCCAGGTCCAGGAAACCCCACACTGACACGGAACATGGAATTCAGAAAAAGAACAGGCAATTGTGGAGGCCAAATTTTACCAAGCATCAATCTACCACACTCCCATTGGACTCTTGGTATGAAAGCTCTCAAATCAGGAGTATGCCAGGATGGCCCCAGTTTGCACTCCAAATCTTCCCTGCACGTTGAAGTACTGTCACCTGAACACTGGGCCAGGTGTGTGGACTGCTTGTGCAATTAAGAGAATGGTGGGATTGGTTTGGAAGCATCTTCTGTGTCATCTGTCTTCAACTGTATTGCAGATGAAGGTGTGAGACACCATCCACCCCTCACAAGATTGTATCCTCACGCATATCTTAAATTATTGCTACTCCAACTCTATGTCCCAGAATGAAATAGCAAGACAGTGGAGGATTGACCCCTTAAGCAGTGAAGCACAAGCTCTGCTGGGAATTGAATTCAAGATAAATTCAAGGGGCCCTGCAAACATGACCACTGGTGTCTCTCCCTGGGTTGGTCACAGGACAATGAAACACCTGGAGATATCTGTTCTTGGGTGTGGTGTGCTCCTCTTCTTTCTACAAGAGTGGCTTTTTTTTTTCACAGGAGGAGGTAATTTGGACAATGGCTCTTCTCAGCCAGTGTCCCAGTTGACTGCAGATTCATGATGCACAGAGAAATAAAGAACACGGAGCCCTACAGCCCAAACAGTCACACAGACAGGCCACCAAAAGTTAAGAGACTCAAAAAAAAGAGAAGCACTACAGTTCATTAGCCATATTCCTTTAAGCAGACTCAACTTACAGGCAGGTGCACACACACACACACACACAGCCACACACATGGAGACATCCAACACATGCAACACTCCCACAGAATCACACAGATGGGCAGCTTATGAGGCTGCATGGTCCTGAAGGAAACCCCACCTGGGAGAGAACAACCCCAGGGAAAAGAGGCTGGCCATACCAAAAAATACTGTGTGGTAAGTTTCAAAAAGACTCATCCCTACAACATCTAGGCAGGCCTCAGGAATACAGCAGAAACTTTTGGATCCTTAGAGATGTGTGGTTTATTGCTTGGGTTCTGCTTGACATTTCTTCCAGCTGGCTCACATATGCTGTTTCTGGGATCATTGGAGTCTCCCATGGATCCCACAAATAAAGCAGGCAACAGTCCACCATTGACACAATTCCATGGACGTCTCCTTCTCCCCAAGCTTCAGGGACTTGTCGCTAGGCAACGGTGGCATTTATTGTGATGCTAGCCAGAGCTCACAGCTCAGGCCTGGTGCCCTGAGATTAGTACATGGGCATTCACGAAGCAGGCTTGGGCACCCTGGTGTCACAGCTGTCAGGTGGCCTAACCAGAGAAAAATGGTTATGGCAGACCTGACTTGATATCCATAAAAAGGCTGCTTGTGATAACCCACTGTGGGAACCTGAAAGTCTTGAAACTAGGGCCCCTTCATGTCATCACCACTGTCGAGTCTTGCTGGAGGAGGAGGTGTTTTGAGACTGTGAGGTAGTCACTGGAAACTGCTCTTCAGGCTCCATTCCCTAAAGAAGCTGTGTGCAAAAATCGGGTCCCATGGGGGTTGGAATGTTGTCTGGTGAACTGTTGATGGGTCTTTGGGTGATGGTAAATACATGAGACCCCAGAGGTGGGTGTCCATGAAAGATTGCCAGGCCCTTGACCTCACTGCCTGTCTTTATCCTGGGCCTCGCAGGGGCTGCCTGGGAAAGACAGGAACCAAAACAGAAGCAAGTCCAAGATGGAGTAGTGTTCTCCCACCTCGAACTGGCATCTCACTGGTTCAGGTGAAGTTGAGAGAGTGTCACAAAGTCTGACTGTGGCAGTTGGAAACCTGAAAAATGTGCCTAGTAATTCCATTGAGGGGAAATGTGTACCCATAATAAAAGCAAAGAAAAGTCAAGGCTCACCCGAGAGAATGAGCTGACATGTGCTGGAGTCACAGCAACTTTCAAATACTAATGCCAGAGGATGCAATAGCCTCCTACAAAGTGCAGACAACCTCAGCCTCCACAACAAGACCACGACCCACAACATGGAATGCAGCCATCCTACCCAAAGTTTCTTTTACTCCGTGAAATCCCTGGCAGTCAAAAGGTCTATGAGGAGAAGCAATCTCATCCAACAAGAGCCCAGTGAAAGACCCCCTCCACAATGAGAAAAGATGTGGAGATAAAGTGAATCAGATCCAAAAAATACCAGGCCAATCCAGACACAGCTCCCTGTTTCTTATCCTACAGGAATCTTGCAGTGCTCTGATAGAAGTCAGAGTACAAGAGTTTCCTTGTTGGTGGCTGTAACAGGAATTTACACTTTTAAAAATATCACAGCTGACCAGTCATTAAAAGATGACCCTTCTTAGAAGAAAACACTGACATGAAGGATTCCCATGAGGATCATCTTCCATAAACTAGGAAACATTTAGTGTGGAAGAAGTTGAGCCAGACCTAGGAAACCCTAGGTTGTTGCAAAACATGGAAGTCAGAGGAAGAGGCAGGTGTGGAATCCACATCCCACCCAGCATCAATCCAACCCACTGCTATTTGGTTCTGAGTATGAAGGTCCTCATATCAGTCCCTTGCAAGGTTGGCTTCAGTTTGTACTTCAAATGCTCACTGCATGTGTGTGTACTTCTGATGGAAAACTGAACAATAGTGTAGACTGCTTGTGCAATTAAGAGAATGTGGTGATACAGTCAAAAGCACCTTCTGTGTCATCTGCCCTCAACTTTTTTGCAGGTGAAGATGCAGGATGCCACCCACACCTCACCAGAGCCTATCCTCACCCCTATCACACCTTATTGCTGCTCACACTCTGTGTCCCCCAGTGAAATACCAAGATGATTGAAAAGTGCCTTTTCATGATGTGAAGCACTTGCTCTGCCGGAACCAAATTTGAGGTAAATTCAAGGAGCCTTGCTAACAAGTCTGCTAGTGTCTCTCTCTCTGTTGGCTGAAGGACACTGAAACACTAGAAGATGTCTTTTCTTGGGTGTGGTTTGCTCCTTTTCTTTCTAGAGGAGTGGCTTTTTTTTTTTTTTTTTTTTTTTTTGGCAGGGGAAGGTGATTTGGACCCCAGTGGGTCTCAGCCATCGTCCCAATTCGCTATGGTTTATGATCCATAGAAAAGTAAAGCAAAAAGAGCTCTGCAGCCCAAACAGAGCCACACAAACAGGCCAATAAAAAGTTGGGAGATTCAAAAAAGAAAAAAGAAGCCCTGCAGTTCATTATCCGCATTCTTTAAGCAGACTCCAGTTACAGGCACACACACACAGACACACAGACACACAGACACACAGACACACACAAACACACAAAGACAAACACACAGGCAGGCATCCAACACTTGCAACACTCCCACAGAAAGACACAGCCAGGCAGATTCTGAGGCTGTGTGGTAATGGAGAAAGCTCCAACTGGGAGGAAGCAACTCCAAGGAAACCAGGAGGACTGTACCTAGAAATCTCAGTGGCAAGAGATGCAAGAAGACTCACCCATATAACGTACAGGCCAGCCTGAGGCATCTTGCAGATCCTTTTGGATCTTTAGGAATTTTGCTGTTTCTTTCTGAGGCTCTGCTTGATGCTTCTTCAGGCTGGTTAACATGTGCCCTCTCCTAAGTTTACAAGACCTTGTGGATCCCACAAAGAAAACAGGTGACAGTCCACCGCGGACAAACCTCATGGAGGACTTCTTATCCACCAAGCTGCAGGGACTTATCTCTAGGCAATGGTGGCATTCACTGTGATGTTATTTATACCTCACAACTTATGCCTGGTGCCTTGAGTCTAGTGCATGCACATTCATGAGGCAGGCTCATGCTCCTTGCTATCAGAGCTGTCAGCCTGCCTAACCAGAGGAAAATGATACAGGTGGAGCTGGTCTGGTATTGGGAAAAATTTCAACTGTGATAAGCCACTGCTGGACCCTAAATGTCTCCACCATAGGGACCTTTCTAGCAGTCTCCTTGGTCAGGTCCAGCTGGAGAAAAAGGTGTTTTGAAACTGTGAGCTGGTAGCTGCAAATAGCTCTACTGCCTTCCTTCCCAAAAGTGGTTGTCTGCAAGAATATTTTCCCATGGGGAAGGGAATACAGTCTGGTAAGTTTTCCAGGGGTCTTTGGGTTATAGATTCATACCTGACACCCCAGAGGCAGGTTTCAGCAAAAGATGGCTGGAGCTTTGACCTCACTGCTTTCCTTCATCCTGGACCTCACATGGGCTATCAGGGAAAGGCAGGAACCATGAGAAAGGCAAGTCCAAGGTGGAGTTGTGTTCTTACACTTTGAACTGGTCTTCATAGGTGCAGATGAGGTTGAGACAGTGTCTCGGAGGCCATCTGTGGCTATTGAAATCCAGAAAATGTTGTCCAGTAGTGTTGTTGAGGGGTAATATTAACCCCTTATGAAAGCAAATGAAAATCAAGATTCTCCTGTGAAAAAGAGCTAATGTGTGCTGGAGTCCAAGCTATGTTCAAATATTCCTGTCAGAGGACCCACAAAACCTCCTGCACAGTGCAAACATTCTCAGCCCCCATAATGAGACTGCTTCCCATAACCTGAAGCATAGTCAGAATAACCAAAATACTTTTCACTCCCTGAAATTTCTTGCAGGCAAAAGATCTCTGGCGAGAGGCAGTCCATTCCACAAGAGCCCAGTGAAGGACCCACTCCCTACCACCACCCACAATGACAAATAACGTGCAAATAAAGTGAAACTGAGCCAAGATTACCTGGAAAATCCAGACAGAGCTACCTGCTTCTCATCCTACAGGAATCATGCCTCCTTTCAATAAAAGTTGGAAAACAAGATTTTTCTTGTTGCTGGCTCTAACGGGAGATTAAGATTTCAAAAGTATCACAGCTGGCCAGTCATTTAAACATGACAGTGTTTAGAAAGAAATATTCTCAAAATTGATTCACGTGAGGAATCCAGTTCATCTTCTGTGAACTGGAAAACTTTTAGAGTGGAAGGCCTGGAGCCAGACCCAGGAAACCCTAGGCTGATGAGAAACATGGAAATCTTGGAAAGAAGAGGCAAGATTGGAGACCAAGTCCCACCCAGCATCAGTCCATCCCTATCCCATTTGGCTCCAGTTATGAAAGCCCTCAAACTGGGAGGTTGCCAAGGTTGCCCCAGTTTACAGTCCACATATTCCTTGCACTTTGGAGTACTCCTACCTGAACACTGGGCCACTGTGTGGACTGCTTGTGCCATTAAAGGAAATGTGGGGATGGAATTGGAAGCAACTTCTGTGTCATTTGTCTTCACCTTTTTTAGCAGGTGAAGGTGTGGGATTTCATTCATGCCTCACCAGATTGTAACCTCACTCCTTTCTGATGTTATTGCTTCTCATACTCTCTGTCCTAGAATAAAAACCCCAGAAAATAGAGGAATGCCCACTCGTGATGTGAAACACTTACTCGCCTGGAAACCCAACTGGAAGTAAATACAAGGGGATCTGTGGACAGGACTTCTGTTGTCTCTCCCTATTTTGGCTACAGGGCTATGAAATACTGGGAGATGTCTGTTCTTGGGTGTTGTGTGCTCTTCTTCTTTCTAGAAGAGTGGGTTTTTTTTGAAGGGGGTGGTGATTAGGACCCTCTTAGGTCTCAGCCAACCTGACAATTAACTGTGAATTTCTGAACCAAATAAAAAAACACAAAGCCCTACAGCCCAAACACAACCACACAGACAGGCCATCAAAAGGTTGAGAGACTGTAAAAAAGAGAAGGGCTGAAGTGCGGAAGCCACATTCCTTTAAGCCGACTCCACTTACAGGCATACACACACACACACACACACACACACACACACAGAGCCACATACACACAAAGACATCCAACACTTGCAACCCTCCCACAGAAACACACAGCCTGGCAGATTCTGAGGCTGCATGATTATGTAGGAAGCCACACCTGGGAGGGAGCAACCCCAAGGAACAGTGGAGGGATGTACCTAGAAGTCACACTAGGGCAAGTTTCAAAAATACTCACTCTTACAACATCTTGGCAGGCCTGAGGCATCTTGCAGTTCTTTTCAGATCCTTAGGGATTTTGTGATTTATTCCTGGGGTTCTGCTTGATGTTTCCTCAGGATAGCATACATCTGCCCTCTCTTAGGATCATGGGAATATCCCAGGGATCCCACACAGAAGAGAAGTGAGAGTCCACCACTGATGCACCTCCACAGAGTTCTGTTTCACCGCCAAGCCACAGGGACTTGTCGCTAGTCAGTGGTGGCATTCATTGTGATGCTAGCCAGAGCCCACAGCTCAGACTGGATTCCCTGAGACTAGCACATGTACATTCATGGGCAGGCTCAGGTGCCCGTCTCTCAGATCTCTCAACCTTCCAAAGCTGAGGAAAATGGTACAAGAAGCAGTCTAGCATCAGAAAAAGGCTGCCTGTAATAACCCACTGTGGGACTGTAAAATTCTGGACCTTAGGGCCTCTTTGGGCTGTCTCCATGGTTGGGTTCCTCTGGAAGTGGAGGCATTTAGAGACTGTGAGGTGGTCGCTGCAAACTGCTCTTCTTACTCCATTCCTGAAAGAGGCTGTGTGCAAGTAAGTGGTCCCATGGGGATTGGAATATAGTCTGATGAATTGTGGAGGGTTCGTTGAGTGGTGGAATCATACCTGAGAAACCAGAGGGGGGTTTCAGTAAAAGGTGGCTGGGTCCTTGACGTTACTGCGTCTTTTCATAGTAGGTCTCGCAGGGGCTCTCTGAGAAAGGCAGGTACCATGAAAAAAGAAAGTCCAAAGTAGAGCAGTGTTCTCACACCTTGAACTGGCACCTAATGGGTGGTGATGAAGTTGAGACACTGTCTCACAGGCCATCTGAGATGATTGTAAGCCTAAAAAGGATTTCCACTAGTGCTGTCAAGGGGCACTGTGAGCCCAAAATGAAAGCAAAGAAAAATCAAGGCTCGCTTGAAAGAATAAGCTGACTTGTACTGGAGTCCATGCAACATTCATAGATTCCTGTCACAGAACCCAAAAGCCTCCTGCAAAGTGCCAACAGCCTCAGCCACAACAAAGAGACCACGACCCACAAGCTGAAACACATCCAGCCTACCTGAATTATCTTTTGCTCCCTGAAATCACTGGCAGCCAAAAGATCTGTGTTAAGAGGCACTCCTATCCAGAAACATCCCAATGAAAGACCCCATCCACAATGAGAAAGGGCATATAGATAAAATGAAACAGAGCCTAGATTACCAGGCAAAAGCCAGAAATGGATGCCTGCTTCTCATCCTAGAGGAATCATGCAGACTATTGATAGAAGTGGGAGAACAAGAGTTTCCTTATGGTGGCTGCAACAGGAATTTACGGTTTTAAAAGTATTACACCTTCCCAGTCATTCAAACTTGATAGTGTTTAGAAGAAAACATTCGTGCAATGGACTCACATGAGGGTCGTCCTCCATGAACTGGAAAAAGTCTAGTGTGGAAGACATTGAGCCAGACCCAGGAAGCCCTAAGCCAATGAGAAACACAGAAGTCAGAAAAATAAGAGGCAATTGTGGAGGCCACACCCCACCCAGCATCAATCCAACCCACTTACATGTGGCACTGTGTATGAAAGTCCTCAAATTTGGAGTTTGCCAGGATGGCCGCATTTTGCACTCCAAATGTTCCCTGCAAGTTGGAGTACTCCCAGCTGAACACTGGCCCACGGGATGGACTGCTTGAGAAATTAAGGGAATGCAAGGATGCATTTGGAAGCACATTCTGTGTCATCTCTCTTCAACTTTTTTGCAGGTGAAGGTGCTGTACCACATTCACACCTCACCAGATTGTATCCTAACCTTTATCTGTCCTTATTGCTTCTCAAACTCTCTGTTCCTGAATGGAATCCCAAGATGATGGAGAAGTGACCCCTCATGAGGTGTAGCATCTGCTCTGCTGGGAACTGAATTTGAGATAAATCCAAGAAGCCATGTGGACAGGACTGCTACATGTCTCCCGGGTTGGCAGCAGGACAATGAAAACCTGGGTAATATCTCTTCTTGGGTGTGGTGTGCTCCTCTTCTTTTTTTTTTAAATTTTATTATTATTATACTTTTAGGGTACATGTGCACAACATGCAGGTTTGTTACATATGTATACATGTGCCATGTTGGTGTGCTGCACACATTAACTCATCATTTAGCATTAGGTATATCTCCTAATGCTATCCCTCCCCCTCCCCCCACCCCACAACAGTCCCCAGTGTGTGATGTTCCCCTTCCTGTGTCCATGTGTTCTCATTGTTCAATTCCCACCTATGAGTGAGAACATGCAGTGTTTGGTTTTTTGTCCTTGCGATAGTTCTTCTTATTTCTTGAAGAGTGGCTTTTTTTTTTTTCTTTGCAGGGGAAGTTAACCTGGACCCTGGTGGGACACAGCCAGCCTTCCAATTTACTGAGGATTTATGAGGGATGCTCAAAAAAAAGATGAACGGCTGCAGTGTGTTAGCCACATTTCTTTAAGCAGATTCTACTTACAGGTGCATGCACACACACACACACACACACACACACGTGCACCACACAAACATGCAGACATCCAGCACTCATAACAATTGCTCAGAAACACACAGCCAGCAGGTTGTGGGCCTGTGTGGTTCTGCAGAAAACCCCACTTGGGAGAGAACAACCCCTGGGAACATAGGTGGGTTGTACCCAGAAATCACGTTGGGGCAAGTTTCAAAAAGACCCACATCTACAAGGTATAAGTAGGCCTGAGGCAACCTGCACATGTTTTGGATCCTTAGGAATTTCAGGGTTTATTTCTGGGGCTGTGCTTGATATTTCTTCAGGCTGGCTCATGTCTGCCCTCTCCTAGGATCATGGGCCTGTCTAGATAATACCACAGAAAGAGACGTGAGAGCCCTACTGACTCACTTCCACAGAGGTCTCCTTCTCTACCAAGCCACAGGGACTGTCACTGGGCAAAGGGGTTATTAATTGTGATGTTAGCCAGAGCTCACAGATCAAGTCTGGTGCCCTGAAACTAGCGCATGTGCATTCCTAAGGCAGACTCAGGTGCCAGTTGTCAGAGCTGTCATGCTGCCTAAGCAGAAAAAAATGGTACAGGCACAGCTGGCCTGGTAACGGGAACAAATCTGCCTGTGGTAATCAACTGTGGGACCCTAAAAGTGCCAACATTAGGGCCCCTTATAACAATCTCCATGGTTGGGTCCCTGTGGAGGAAGAGGCCTTTTGAGACTGTGGTCATTGAAAACAGCTCTTCAGACTTCATTTCCAAATGAGGCTGTGTGCAAGAATCAGGTCCCATGGGGATTGGAATTTACTTTGGTGAGTTTTTGTGGGGACTTGAGGACTTCGTATGATGAAATCATACCTGAGACTAAAGAGTCAGGTGTCAGTGAAGTATGGGTGAGCTCTCGACTTCACTGCCTCCCTTCATTCTGGGCCATGCAGGGGCTCTCTGGGAAAAGCGCAAACCGCAACAAATGCAAGTCCTAGGTGAAGCCATGTTTTCCCACCTTGAAATGGCCTCTCATGGCTGCAAATAAGGTTGACATAGTGTCTCAGAGAATGCTTATGGTGACTGTAGGCCTGAAAATGGTGTCCAACTGTGCTTTTGGGGGGCAATGTGGACCCCTCTGAAAGCCAGGAGAAATCAAGGCTCACTTGAGGATTGAGTTGACTTGTATTAGAATCAAATTAACGTTCAAACATTTCTGTCAGAGGACCCACACTCCATCTATAAAGTGTAAACAACCTCAGTTCCCACAACAATACTACGACCCACAACCTGGAATGCAGCCAGCCTATCCAAAGTCCCTTTTGCTCTAAGAAATCCTTGGTGGCCAAAAGATCTGTGGCGAGAATCTCTCCCATACAGCAGCAACCCAATGAACAAGCCCCCCACCACACAGTGAGAAAGATGTGAAGATGAAATGAAAGAGAGCCTAGATTAAGAGGCAAAAGCCAGACACAGCTGTCTGCTTCTCATCTTACAGGAATCATGTAGCCCTCTGATAGAAGTGAGGGAACAAGAGTTTCCTTGTTGGCAGCTGTAATGGAAATTCACAATCTTAAAACTATCACAGCTACCCAGTAACTAAAACGTAACTGTGCTTAGAAGGAAACACTCACCCAATGGATTCCCATGAGGGTCGTTCTCTGTGAAATGGGAAACATTTAGCGTGGAAGATATTGAGCCAGACCCAGAAAACCCTAGGCCAATGGGGAACATGGAATTCAGGAAAAGAAGAAGCAATTGTGGAAGTCACATTCTACCAAGCATCAATCCATCCCACTCCCATGTGGCACCAGGTATGAAAGCCCTCAAAGGTGAGCCTGCCAAGATAGCCTCAGTTTGCAATACCAGTGTTTCCTGCATGTGGGAGTACTTCCACCTGAACAAAAGGCCATGGTGAGGACTGCTTGTTCAATTAAGGGAATGTGGGGATGCAGTTGGAAGCAGCTTCTGTGTCATCAGTTTTCAACTTTTTCATGGGTGAAGGTGAGGGTCCCCATCTGCCCCTCACCAGATTGTATCCTCAGCCATATCTGACCTTATTGCTGTTCTAACTCTCTGTCCCAGAATAAAATCCCAAGATGATGGAGGAGTGCCCTCTTATGACATGAAGCAACTGCTCAGCTGAGAAGTGAATTTAAGGGAAATTCAAGGGGCCCTGCAAACATGACCTGTACTATCGCTTGTTGGGTTTGCTGCAGGACAATAAAACACTGGAAAATGTCTGTTCTTGGGTGTGGTGTGCTCCTCATGTTTGTAGAAGAGTGCCTTTTTTTCTTTTTTTTTCCATGGGGAATTTATTTGGATTGTGGTGGTTCTCAGCCTGTCTCCCAGTTGACTGCAGATTTATGGTGCACAGAAAAATAAAGAAGAGTGAGAAATGCAGTCCAAGAGAGCCACACAGTCAAGCCACTAAAAGGTTAAGAGAGGTTAAAAAAAAGAATTGTAGTGTGTTAGCCATATTCCTTTAAGCTGTCTTCACTTATAGGCACAAACACAAACACACACACAGGCAAAGCCACACACACGCAGACATTAAACACATGCAACACTCTCACAGAAACACAGAGCCCAGTAGCTTCTGAGGCCATGTGGTTCTGCAGGAAACCCCACCTTGGAGATGACAACCCTGGGAAACACAGGCAGGCTGTACCTAGAAATCACACTGGGACAAGTTTCAAAAAGACTCACTCCTACAATGTCTAGGCAGGCCTGAGGCAGCCTGCAGATCCTTTGGAATCTTTAGGGATATCGTGGTTTGTTTCTGAGGCTTTGCTTGAAGTTTCTTTAGGCTGGCTCACATCTGTGCTCTCTTGGGATCATGGGACTATCTCAACAATACCACAGGGAAGATAGGTGAGAGTCAAATGGCTGATGCACCTCCATGGAGTTCTCCTTCACCAAGTCACAGGGACTTGTTGCTAGCAAAATAAGTTATTTATTGTGACACTAGCTAGAGCTCACAGCTCAAGCCTGGTGCGCTGAGACTGGTGCATGCACATTTGTGAGGTAGGCTCAGCAGTCGGCTTTCAGAGCTGTCATCCTGCCTAAGCAGAGGAAAATGGTACAGGAAGAGCCAACCTCGTATTGGCAAAAAAAAGCTGGCTATGATATCCATCTGTGGGACCCTAAAAGTGTCAAACTTAGGGCCCCTTCAGGCCATCTCTGTGGTTGTTTCCTGCTGGATAAGGAGTCGTTTCAAGACTGTAAGGTGGTAGCTGTAAACAGCTGTTCTTTCTCTATTCTTGATAGAGGCTATGTGCAAAAATCTGGTCACATGGGGATTAGAATGTAGTCTGGTGAGTTGTAGGGTCTTTGAATGATGGAATCATACCTCGGACCCAAGAGGTGGGTTTCAGCAAAATATGGATGAGCCCTTGACCTTACTGCTTCCCTTCATCCTGCTGCCATGCATAGGATCTCTGGCAAAGGCAGAAACCATGATAAAGGCAAGTATAATATGGAGCAGTGTTCTCACACTTGAAACTGACATCTCATGGGTGCAGATGAGGTTGAGATTGTGTCTCAGAGGCCATATGTGGTGACTGCAAGCCTGAAAAGTATGTCCAGCCATGCTGTTGAGGGGGCAATGTGGACCCCCCATGAAAGCAAAGAAAAATCAAGGCTTGCCTGAGAGAAGGAGCTGACTTGTGCTGGAGTCCAAGCAACGTTCAAATATTTCAGTCAGAAAACTCAAAACTCTCCTGCAAAATGCAAACCACCTCAGCACTCACAATGAGACAACGATCTACAACCAGGAGTGTAGCCATCCTACCCAAAGTCCATTTTGCTCCCTGAAATCCAGGGCAACAAAAAGATCTCTGGCAGAAGGCAGTTCCATTCAGCAAGAGCCCAGTGAAATACCCCCTCCACAATGAGAAAGGATGTGCTAATGAAGTTAAACAAAGCCAAGATTATAAAGCAAATCCAGACACAGCTACCTGCTTGTCATACTACATGAATCCTGCAGCCCTCCAATAAAAGTAAGAGAATAAGCATTTCCTTGTTGGTGGCTGCAATAGGAATTTACACTTTTAAAAGTATCACAGCTTGCCCAGTCATTAAAAGGTGACAGTGTTTAGAAGAAAACATTCAAGCAAAGGTTTCCCATGAGGGTCTTCCTTCATGAACTGGGAAATGTTTTGTTTGGAAGACATGGAGTAAGACCCAGAAAACCATAGGCCAATGAGGATCATAAAAGTCAAGAAAAAAAGAGGCAAGTGTGGAGGCCACATCCCACCCAGCATCAATCCATCCCACTCACATTTGGATCCAGATATGGAAGCCCTCAAATGGAAGTTTGCCAGGATGATCCCAGTTTGCACTCCATATATTTCCCGCATGTTTAAATACTCCCACCTGAAACCAGGATATGATGTGGAGTAGTTGTGCATTTAAGGGTATACGGGGATGAAGTCTGAACACCTTCTGTGTCATCTGTATTCAACTTTTTTGCAGGCGATTGTGCAGAAGCCCATCCATCTCTCCCCAGAATGCATCCTTACCCATATCTCACCTTATTGCTGCTCACACTCTCTGTTCCTGAATGAAATCCCAAGACATGAAGCATCTGTTCAGCTGGGAATGGAATTCAAAGTAAGTTCAATGGACCATGCTGAGAGGACTGCTAGTGTCACTCCCTGATTTGGCCACAGGACAATGAAACACAAGGAGATGTCTATTCTTGGGTATGGCATGCTCTTCTTCTTTATAGAAGTGTGGCTTTGTTTGCAGAGGGAGGTGATTTGGACCCTGGTTGGGTCTCAGTCAGTCTGCTAATTCACGTGGAGTCATGATCCACAGAAAAATAAAGAACCTGGAGGCCCACAGACTAAACAGATCAGCACAGTCAGGCCACACACACACACACACACACACACACACACACACACACACACACAAGTGCTGCAGAGCATTAGCTACATTCCACTAAGCAGACTCCACTTACAGGCACACACATACACACACACAACACACAAAGCCACGCACAATGCAGACACCAAACACTTGCAACATTCCCACAGAAAAGCACACAGCAAGGCAGTTCCTGAAGCTGCGTGGTTCTGCAGGAAGCTTGATCTGGGAGAGAGCAACCCCAGGGAACCCATGCAAGTTGTACCTAGAAATCACAGTGGGGCAATTTTCAAATTGACTCACCCCTACAACATCTAGGTAAGCTTGAGGCATCCTGAAGATTTTTTTTTTTTTGTTGGGGGTGATCCTTAGGGATTTCGCCATTCATTCCTTTGTCTCTTCTTGAGGTTTCCTCAGGCTGGTGTTCATCTGCTTTCTCCCAGGATCGTGGGACTATCCTGAGAATCCTAGAGAAGACAGGTGAGGGTCCACTGCTGATGCATCTCCATGGAGGGTTTCTTCTCTGCCAAGCTGCAGGAACTTTTCTCTAGGCAACTGTGGCATTGCCTAAGCAGAGAAAAATGTTACAGGCAGAGACATCCTGGTATTAAAAAAGGCTGACTGCAATAACCCCTGTGGGACACTAAAAGTCTTGACCTTAGGGGTCCTTGGGGACATCTCCAGGGTGGGGTTTTACTGAAGGGGGATGCATTTGGAGACTGTGAGGTGGAGGCTGGAAACTGCTCTTCTGACTCCATTCCCGAAAGAGGCTTTGTGTAAGAATTGGGTGCCATGGGGATTGGAATATAGTCTGGTGAGTTTTGGAGGGTCTTTGGGTGATAGGATCATACCTGAGACCAGAGCTGGCTGTCTGCAAAAGATTTCTGGGCTTTTGACCTCACTGCCTCCCTTCATCCTAGGCCTCACAGGAGCTCTCAAGGAAAGGCAGAAACAGTAGGTACAAGTTGGAGCAGTGTTTACAGACCTGGAACTGACCTCTTATGGATGCAGATGAGGTTGAGACAGTGTCTCAAAGTCACCTGTGGCTATTGCAAGCTTGAGTTGGTGTCCAGTAGTGCTGTTGAGGGGCATTGTAAACTTCCCTTGAATGAAAAGAAAAATCAATGCTCACCTGAGAGAATGAGTTCATTTGCTCTGGAGTCTCAAAAATGTTTAAAGTTATCTGTCTGAAGACCCAAAAATATCCAGCAAAGTGCAGACACACTAAGCCCCCAAAATGAGACCACAACCCACAACTTGGATCATAGCCAGCCTACCTAAAGTCTTTTTTGCTCCCTGAAATCCTTGCCAGCCAAAAGATCTTTGGTGATAGGCAGTCCCATCCAGCAAGAGCACAATGAAAAATCCACTCCACAATGAGAAGGCTGTGCAGATGAAACAAAACAGAGGCTAGATTCCAGGCAAAAGTCAGACACAGCTGCCTGCATCTCATTATAAAGGAATCATACAGCCCTCCGATAGAAGTGAGAGAACAAGAGTTATCTTTCTGGTGACTGTAATGGCAATTTACAGTTTTCAAAATATCAGTGTTGCCCAGTCATAAAAAAGTGACAGTGTTTAGGAGGAAACACTCACACAATGGATTCCCATGCATCTCATTCTCCAAGAACTAAGAAATGTTTATTGTGGAAGTCGTTGAGCAACACCAGGGAAACTGTAGGCTGACAAGGAACATGGAAGTCAGGAAAAGAAGAGACAAGTTTGGAGGTCATACTGCTCCAATCATCAATCCATTCCATTCCCATTTGGCTGTGGGCATGAAAGCCATAAATTGGGAGTTTGCCAGGATAGCCCCAATTTGCACTCCAAATGTTCCCTGCATGTTGGAGTACTACTACCTGAACCCAGAGCCATGGTGTGGACTGATTGTGCAATTAATGGAATGCAAAGATAGAGTTGGAAGCACTTTCTGTGTCATCTGTCTTCATTTCTGTTGCATGTGAAGTTGTGGGAATCCATCCACCCCTCATCAGATTGTATCCTCACCCCTATCTGGCCATATTTCTGCTCACACTTTATGTCCCAGAATGAAATCCTAAGATGATGGAGGGGTGCCCTCTTATGACATGAAGCATGTGCTCAGCTGAGAACTGAATTCCAGGTAAATTCAAGAGTACCTGTGTACAGGACTTCTAGTGTCTCTCCCTGGATTGACCGCAGAATAATAAAACACAGGAAGTTCCCTGTTTTTTGGTGTTCTATACTCCTCTTCTTTTTAGAAAAGTGGCTTTTTAATTTTTTTTTTTTTGCATGGTAGGTAATTTGGATGCCAGGGGTTCTCGACCCACCTCCCAATTAAATGCAGATTCATGATCCACAGAGAAAGAAAGAAAACGGAGCCCCACAACCCAAGCAGAGCCACACAGGCAAACAAACAAAATGTTGGGAGTCTCAAATGAAAAAGTGCTGAAGTGCGTCAGCCACATTCCTTTAAGCAGACTACTTACAGGCACACACAGACACACAAAAACACAATGCCACACACACACACGCGGACATCCAACAATTACAACACTCCCACAGAAACACACAACATAGAAGCTCCTGAGGCTGCATGGTTCTGCCAGAAGCCGCACCTGGAAGAGAGCAACACTGTGGACTCAGGAGAGCTGTATCTAGAAATCACAGAGGGGCAAGTTTCAAAAAAGACTCACCCCTACAACATCTAGGCAATCCAGAAGAATCCTGAAGATCTTTTTGGGTCCTTAGGGATTTTGTGGTTTATTCCTAGGGCTGAGCTTGAAGTTTCTTCAGGATGGCTGATGTCTGCCCTCTCCTAACATGATGGAATTATCCCATGCAACACTCAGAGAAGACAGGTGAGAGTGCAACACCAATGCAATGCCACATAACTCTCCTTCTCCACCAAGAAGCAGGGACTTTTCACTGGGCAATTGTGACATTCATTATGATGCTAGCCAGAGCTCACAATCAGGCTGGTGCACTGAGACTAGTGCATGTGCATTCATGAGCCAGGATTGGGCCCTTGGCTGTCAGAGCTCTCAGCCTGCCTAAGCACAGGAAAGGGTACAGGCTGAGGCAGCCTGGTGTTAGGAAGAAGGCTGCCTGCAAAAACCTGCTGTGGGACCCTAAGCATCTCTACCTTAGGGCGTGTTTGGGCCACCTATGTGGTCCCAAGCAAGGAGGAGGTGTTTTGAACTCTGAGGTGGTCGCTGGAGCCTACTCTTTGACTCCATTCCCAAAAGAGACTGTGTGCAAGAATCAGATCCCAGTTGGATTGGAATCTAGTCTGGTGTGTTGCTGAGGGTTCTTTGGGTGATAAAATAATACCTGAGACAACAGAGATGGATGTCTGTGAAAAATGACAGGGCTCTTAACCTCATTGCCTCCCTTCATCCTTCATCTCACAGGGGCTTTCTGGGAAGGTAGGTGTGGGAAAGACAGTTTCTGGGGTGCCAGATGAGTTGGCTTCCCCTGTGTGAAACACCCATGGGGAGCCATGGATGGCCTCTGAGGAGAAAAGTCTCCTTATTGCCTTTATGTCTTTATGCCCCAAAAGCATAACCACTCAGTGGCATTCCACATACTACTCAGGGAGATAACACTCCCTTGAAGCAGTGAAGTACAATCAAATATCTTGGCTACTGCTGAAACCCACTCCCACCCAATTCAGTCCCAATAAATTAAATATATTTTATTATTATTATTATACTTTAAGTTTTAGGGTACATGTGCACAACGTGCAGGCTTGTTACATATGTATACATGTGCCATGCTGATGTGCTGCACCCATTAACTTGTCATTTAACATTAGATATATCTCCTAACGCTATCCCTCCCCCCTCCCCCCACCCCACAACAGTCCCTGGTGTGTGATGTTTCCCTTCCTGTGTCCATGTGTTCTCGTGTTCAATTCCCACCTATGAGTGAGAATATGTGGTGTTTGGTTTTTTGTCCTTGCGATATTTTCAGAGAATGATGGTTTCCAGCTTCATCCATGTCCCTACAAAGGACATGAACTCCTCATTGTTTATGGCAGCATAGTATTCCATCATGTATATGTGCCGCATTTTCTTAATCCAGTCTATCATTGTTGGACATTTGGGTTGGTTCCAAGCCTTTGCTATTGTGAATAGTGCCGCAGTAAACATACTTGTGCATGTGTCTTTATAGCAGCATGATTTATAATCCTGTGGGTATATGCCCAGTAATGGGATTGCTGGGTCAAATGGTACTTCTAGTTCTAGATCCCTGAAGAATCACCACACCAACTTCCACAGTGGTTGAACTAGTTTACAGTCCCCCCCCCCCAAACAGTGTAAAATTGTTCCTATTTCTCCACATCCTCTCCAGCAGCTGTTGTTTCCTGACTTTTTAATGATCACCATTCTAACTGGTGTGAGATGGTATTGTGGTCAAAGGATATGAACAGACACTTCTCAAAAGAAGACATTAATGTCACCAAAAAACACATGAAAAAATGTTTATCACTGGTCATCAGAGAAATGCAAATCAAAAACCACAATAAGTTAAAAATCTTAAGCAGTTTAGACATAAGCCTTTACTCAAGGAAATTCACAGAAAATGCCACAGTGCTAAACATCTTTTTGAATGACTCAGGAGTTCCCCTTCACTGACCAATTCTTTTCCTCATCCCTTCCTCCCCCTCCCATCTGATCTAAGAACAAGCAGCTTGTAAAGCAAGAAATTGGGCAGAGCCTGAAAGCTCTGGGCTGTAAGCAAACCTCTGACTATCTGGTCCCCTGGACCTGCCTTTAAAACTTATTCTGTCTCTTTCTAACTCTTGTCTCTATTGGACTCCGGGTACCCCCTGGGTGGTGTGGGACTGGTATGCCCAATATCTGGTGCCCAAATTGGGGCTCCCCATAATTTCTACAAACAGTTCGATGAAGGAACACCCGAGCGTGGAAAATGGAGAATGACCGAGGAAGGATGCCCGAGTACATTTTCACTTCAAGCTCTACGGGAAAGCACGGCACTCGGAAAACTCCAGGTAAACCTCTGGAAAATATGGGTTAAGCTGACAGTAAGTTTGCTAATTACTTAAGCCTGTTGCAACAGTTATTGCACCGCTGAGTGGTAGTTGTGAGTACCCAAAATCTCACATCTTTGTTCCATCTCATAGAAATATATGTTCCTAGGTTCCCAAAATATGGAATCATGAAAGTAAAAGATTGGGACAAGGTTGGATCAGACTTAAAATGAGCACAAGAAGAGGGTCATGACATTCCCTTCTCTACTTGCTCTGTGTGGCCAGCCATTAAAACAGTACTGGAGCCCTTCTACACTAAGGAGGAGGAGGCAAAGTTTCAGGATGACATAGAAAAGTTTAATAATCAGGAATATGATGATCAGCAAGGTGAACCATCACAGTTTAGTTTAAAAAAGTGGAAGGAAAGGGAAGCTATATATGCTAACTTCTGAAAAATTATGAAATAAGTAGTTCCACTTACTGCAGAAACAGTTGTCACCCACTGTGCCTTTAGGGGAAGGTCTGGAATGGCCACCCCCACCTAAACTTTATAAATTTTTGGAAAGGAAGCCTGAAACACAGCTTACTACTCCCATTGTTGCATGCCCCACCAGTAACTATGGTGAAGGGAAGCTTCAGGTTCACCCAACCACCAATTACAGTGAGGGAATGATCCAGGCTTTTCCACCTCATATTTATGGTAGAGGAATGCTGCAAGCCAGCCCAGACACAAATTGTGGCACAAGGACAATTCAGGCATCCATTCACCAGGCATGATAAATAAGGGATTTAGATGCTTTGCAGTTTCCAGTAATTATTTTGCCAGCTAAAAAGCCCAGAGAACATGCTCAAGCATGCTGGGAGCCATTTCCATTTAAAATATTAAAAGACTTAAAGCAAGCAATGGGGCAATATGTGCCAAATTCTCCTTATGTTCATTACCTGTTAAAATCTGTGGCTTATAACTGGCATTTAATACCTATAGATTGGGAGTCATTAGCCCAATCCAACCTGTCCCCCTTTCAGTTTCTCCAATTTAAAACCTGGTCAATGAATGAAGAAACAAATCAGGTAGGCAGAAATTCTCAAGCCCAACCTCCTGTTATTATTACATCTAATCAATTGTTTGGTATCAGACAGACATGAGTTACTCTAAATCAGTACATGGTAATGGGTGATGAGGCTGTTGATCAACTCAAAACTATATGCCTAAGAGCCTGGGAAAAACGTTCATGACCCTGGTACTACTTATCTCTTTTAACTCAGTTCGACAAGATCCAAGGGAGACTTATCCAGATTTTATTGCCCATTTGCAAGACATGGCTCAAAAGGCTATTTCAGATTCTTATGCCAGGAAAGTGACATTCAGCTGCTTGCTTATGAAAATGCTAATACAGAATGTCAGGCAGCAATTAGACCTATTAAGGAAAAGGCAGATCTAAATGAGGAAAAAGCATTAAAACCTGTGATGGCATAGGGGGGCACTTCTATAAGGCCAGCCTCCTTGCTCAGGCAATGGCTGGACTACGGGTAACAAAAAGCACACAAGTATTCCCTGGATCTTGCTATAATTGTGGACAGATAGGACACACAAAAAGAGAGTGTACAAAGAGCCAAAAAGGCAAACCTCAGGAGGAAAAAGCAGGGAATCAGATACCTGCCCCAGATGTAAAAAAGGAAAACACTGGGCTAATCAATGTCATTCAAAATTTGATAATAGCAGACAGCCCTTGCTGGGAAACAGACAGAGGGGCCAGCCCCCGGCCCCAAATCAAAATGGGGCATTCCTAATTCAGGACAGGAGATCTCCAACTCCAAATGGAGTGTTTCTGGCCCAGTCTATCCCTATACAAATGTACAGCAATTGTCACCATCCACCACTAAAAGCAGGGCAATAGATTTATGCTGTATTGAAGCCATATTCCTCCTTCCTGGGGAGCCTCCTAGGAAAGTCCCAAGGGGAGTTTACTGCCCACTGCCAAATGGCATGTTGGGACTTGTACTGGGGAAGTCCAGCTTAAACTTAAAGGGAATTCAAGTACATACTGGCATACTGGACTCTGATTGCCAGGGAGAGATTCAAATTTTTATCTCCTCCACTGTTCTGTGGAGTGCTAATCCATGTGACAGAATTGTTCAACGGTTGCTTTTACTGTATGCTAAGTTAGGAGAAATCTCAGAAAAAAGAACAGGAGTATTTGGAAGTGCAAATTCAGTGGCAAGCCTGCCTATTGAGTAAATCAGGTCTCCGAAAACCTATCTGTTTGTATGGCCACTATTCAAGAATAACAACTTGAGGGTCTGGTCAACATGGGAGCCAATGTTTTGATCATAGCTCTCTATCAATGGCCGAAAAACTGGCCCAAACAAAATTCCCCAGTCGGTCTTGTTGGGGTCAAGGGTTTGCTTGTAACTCACCAGGAGAGAATCAGCTTTCTGTCTTGGTACCCAGAAGACATCTTAAGCTGTACCAAGAGCCAGAATCAAAGAAAGAGAAAAGACCTCAGAACGTCCCTGCACCCTTAGTTCATCAGATTTCTCAGATGAGCATTGCTGTGAACATGGAAACCAGTAAAACATGCCAAGCCACTCCACTAACCTGGGGGCAGATGAAGAGACTAGCTCACATTACAGAAGAGGACCTGAGGTTTCAAAACAAGCCACTGACCACCAATAATCTAAGGGTAACTATGATGGTGGTAATCTCCCTGGGGGAGAGTTTCCCAGCAGCTGAGGCAGATCACAATAACAATTATTGGGCCTGCATTCCATTCATACCACTGATTCTGTCTGTTACATGGTTAGACACCACAGTGGAAGTTTAAGTTAATGATAGTGTCTGGATGCTTGGACCAATAGATAAACAAGGTCCTATTTATCCAGAGGAGGAAGGAATATTAATTAATGTTTCTATTGGTTATTGCTTTCCTCCCATCTGCCAGGTGCTGGCAGCAGGATTTTTAAATTCTGGTAAACAAAGTTGAATGGTTTATGTCCCTGCACATTTTGGATCAAAAGCTTCTATTCATGCAATCAGTGGAAGAACATTTCAATCTTTGGACACTATTAAATACCTTGAGTATGGCTATATTATGACACATCACTAGATTAATAAATTTAAACATAATAAGAAGCCCAGCCCTAGACAGGCCACTAAATGGTCTGAAAAGCTAGAGGTGCTAACCTGGGAAGATTTTATTGCAAATAGCACTGCTGTACTGCAAAATAATTCCTATGGAATCATCATTTATTGGGGTCCTAGGACACTTTGCAGTAAATTGTACTGGACAGCATGAAGCATATAGAAAGGCTCCTTTTCAAACTACTACATAGATAATGCACCAAAATTATATAGAAAAATTGAAACAAATTACCCTATTAAGTGGGAGGAGATCTGTATGGCTCCTCCAAGCCCAAAACTGATTGATTAAGTTGTAAGTCCAGAACATTCGGAATTGTGGAAGTTAATGATGGCTCAAACCCCAATTCAGATTTGGAAAAGAGACTATAAAACAGAGACATGTAATAAAAAACTTCGATTTGTTGTAGTTGTGACCTCTAATCAGACAGTCCCGTTGCAGAATTGTGTTAAAACTCCTTTTATGTTGGCAGTGGGAAAAGTTAATATCCTATATGACTCTCAAACCATATCATGCCTCAACTGTCATCTTTTTCCTGCATTAATTCTACCTATAATAAAGATAATAGCATTTTACTGGTTAGGGCCTGAGAGGAAGTTTGGATAGCTGTTTCCCTCAATAAACCTTGAGAGGCCTCTCCCTCCATACATGTTATCACTGAAGTATGAAAAAGAAAACTTAATAGATCAAAGAGATTCATGTTTACTTCAATAGCTGTGATCATGGACCTTTTCTCTGTCACAGCTACTGGTGTTGCTTTGCACTCTTCTATTCAAACTGTGGGCTTTGTGGATATTGGCAGAAAAATTCTTCTAAGCTTTTGAATTCCCAAATCCAGATAGATAAAAAATTGCCAGATCAAATTAATGATCTCCATCAAACAGTAATTTGGATGGAAGACCAGATTATGAGCTTGGATCATAGAATTCAAATGCAACGTGTTTGGAATACTTCTGATTTTTGTGTTAGTCCTAGAGCTCTTCTAATGCCACTGAACACCATTGGGAGAGGAATAGATGTCACCTTCAATGAAAATAAGATAATTTAACATTAGATATTGCTAAATAGGAAAAAAAAAGTTTGTGATGCATCTCACACTCATCTCACTCTGTTGTCTGGAGCCGATATTCTAGCTGGAACCACTGATGACCTTTCTAATACCATTCCTTTAAAGCAGATTAAAACCATAGACGGATCAACAATAGCAATTTTTATTTTTGTTTGTGCCTGTTTATGCTGCTTGTTTTTAGTCTACAGATGTGGATAGCACCTTGGGAGAGAAGACAGACACTGTGAGAAAGGCATGATAGCAATGATGGTTAATAATAATAATAATAATAACAAAATAGAGACAAAAATGGGGTCGTGTGGGAAAGAGAGTTTCTATGATGCCAGATGAGTTTGTCTCCCGTGTGAGATACACATGGGGAGCCATGGGTGGCCTCTGAGAAGAAAAGTCTCCTTACTGCCTTCCTGTCTTTATGCCCCAAGGGCATTACCACTCAGTGGCATTCCACAAGTTGCTCAGGGAGATAACATTCCCTTGAAGCAGTGGAGTATAATCAAACATCTTGGCTCCTCCTGAAACCTGCTCCACCCATTTCAGTCCTGATAAGTTAAAGATCTTAAGCAGTTTAGAAACACGCCTTTGCTCAAGGAAATTCACAGAAACCGACTGCTATACATCTTATTGAATGACTCACAAGTTCTTCTTCACTGATTAGTGCTTTTCCTCATTCCTTCCTCCCCCTCCCAACTGCCCTAGGAACAAAGACCTTGTAAACCAATAAACTGAGCAAAGCCCAAGAGCTATGGGCAGTGAGCAAGCCTCCTATGCTCCAGTCCCCTGGACCTGCCTTTTGAACTCTTACTCTGCCTCTTTCTAACTCCTTTGTCTCTGCTGGACTCAGGGTACCCACCAGGTGGTGTGGGGCTGGTTTCACCAACAGTAAGAACCACAACAAAGGAACTAGCATTTCACTGTTGTCAGCAGGAATTTACAGTTTTAAAATAATCAATGATGCCCAGTCATTAAAACGTGACAGTGTTTAGAAGGAAACACTCATGCAATGGATACAGATGAGAGTCATTCTCCGAGAAGTGGGAAATGTTTGGCAAGAAAATCTTTGAGCCAGAACCAGGAAACCCTAGGACAATGAGGAACACAGAAGTCAAGAAAAGAAGAGGAAACTGTGGTAGCTAACACACAGCATCAATCTATTCCACTTCAATTTGGCTCTGGGCATGAAAGCCCTCAAATCAGGATTTTGTCAGGATTGCCCCAATTTTCCCTCCAAATGTTTCTTGCATGTTTGCGTACTCCCACCTGTACACCAGGCCATGATGTGGACTGCTTGTGCAATTAAGGGAATGTGGGGAAGGAGTTGGAAGCACCTTCTGCGTAATGTGTCTTTATTTCTTTTGAAGGTGAAGTTGCAGGACCCAATCCACCCCTTATTAGATTACATCCTCACCCCTCTCTGATGTTATTGCTGCTCACACTATCTCCCAGGATGAAATCTGAAGATGACAGAGGAGTTTCCCCTCATGAGGTGAAGCACCTGCTTGGCTAAAAACTGAAATGGAGGTAAATTCAATTTGCTCTGCCAACAGGACTGTTAGTGTCTTTTTCTGGGTTGGCCACAGGACAAATAAACCCTAGGCAATATTCATTTTTTGGTGTGGTGGCCTCCCCTTTTTTCTAGAAGAGTGGCTTTTTCTTTTCTTTTCTTTTCTTTTTTTTTTTGTGCAGAGGTAGATGATTTGGACATCAATGTGTCTCAGGCTGCCTCCTAATTCACCGTGGGTTCATGATCCACAGAAACCTAAAGAATATGGAGCCCTATAGCTCAAGCAGAGCCACACAGACAGGTGCACAAAAGGTTGGGTGACTAAAAAAAAAGGAAGCACTGAAGTGTGTTAGCCACATTTTTGTAAGCAGACTTCACTTACAGGCACACACACAAACACGCAATGCCACACACACACTATCAGACATCCAAGACATCCAAGACATCCAACACTCACAACACTCCCACAGAAACACACAGCTCTGCAGCTCCTGAGGTTGTGTGGTGTTGCAGGAAACCCCTCCTAGGAGAGAACAACTCCAGGGAAGACAGGTGGGCTGTACCTAGAAAACAAATTGTGAGAAGTTTCAAAAAGACTCACCTCTACAACATACAGCATGTCCTGAGGAATACCGCAGATTTTTTTGAATCGTTAGGAATTTCCTGGCTTATTCCTGAGGAGGGGCTTGATGTTTCTTCTGCCTGACTCATGTCTGCTGTATTCTAAGATCATGGGACAATCCCGTGTGTCCCACAGAGAAGACAGGCAAGAGTTCACCGCCGACGAACCACCACGGAGGTTTTCTCTGCCAAGCCACAGGGACTTTTCACTAGGCAAATGTCTCACTCATTGTGTCACTAGACAGAGCTCACAATCAGGCTTCATGACCTGAGACCAGCACATGCACATTTGTGAGGCAGGCCCAAGCATCCAGCTGTCAGGGCTGTCAGCCAGCCTAAGCAGAGAAAAATGTTATGAGAACAGCTGGTCTGGTATCAGAAAAAAGATTCATGTGAAAACTCACTGCAGGATCCTAAAAGTCTCGACCTGAGGGTCACATCGGTCCATCTATGTGGTTGGGTCCTGTTGGAAGAGAAATCATTTCAACGTTGTGCAGTGGTTGCTGGAAACTGCTTTTCTGACTCCATTTGTGAAGAAGGCTGTGTGACAGAATCAGGCCCCATGGGGACTGGAATATAGGTAGGTGTGTTTTTGAGGGTTCTTTGGAGAAGAGAATCATACCCGGGATCCTAGAGGTGGGTGTCAGTGAAAGATGGCCAGACTCTTGACCTCACTTCTTCCCTTCACCTGGGGCCTCACACGGGGATGTCTGGGAAAGGTAGGAACCACAATAAAGGCAAATCCAACATGGAGCATTGTTCTCACACCTCAGACTGGCCTCTCACATTTGCAAATGAAGTTAAAACAGTTTCTCAAAGGTGTTCTGTGGTGATGACAAGCCAGAAAAAAGGTGGCCAGTAGTGCTTTTGAGGGACACTGTGGATTCCCCATGAAAAAAAAGAAAAATTGAAGCTTGCCTGAGGGAAAAACCTGCCTTCTGCTGGAGTCCAAGCAAGGTTCAATGATTCCTGTCAGAGGACTCCAAAGTCTCCAGGAAAGTGCAAACAACCTCAGCCGCAACAACAAGAAAATGACCCACAACCTGAAGTGCAGTCAGCCGACCTGAATTCCACTTTGCTCTTGGAATTCCCTGGTAGCTAAACAATCCGTGGCAAGAGGCAGTCCAATCCAGCAACAGGCCAATGAAAGAGCCCCTCCACAATGAGAATGCCATGCAGATAAAATGAAACAGAGGCTAGATTACCAGGCAAAAGTCAGACACCACTACATTCTTCTCATTATAAAATAGTCATGCTGTCCTCCAAGCAAGAAGTGGGAGAATGAGGGTTTCCTTGTTGGTAGCTGTAATGGGAATTTAGAATTTTAAAAGTATCAAAGCTGCCCTGTCATTAAAATGTGACAGTGTTTAGAAGGAAACACTCATGAGGGTCATTCTATGTGAACTGGGAAACATTCAGTGTGGAAGACATTGAGCCAGAACCAGGAAACCCTAGGCTGATGAGGAATATGAAAGTCAGAAAAGGAAGAGGCAAGTTTGGAGGCTACATCCTACTTAGGAACAATCCATACCACTTCCTTTTGGCTGCGGGTATGAAAGCCCTCAAATCAGGAATTTGCCAGGATGGCCCTAATTTGCACTGTAAATATTCCTTGCACTCTGGAGTAGTCCCACTTGAACACTGGGCCATGTTGCGGACTGCTTGTGCAATTAAAGGAATCTGGGATGGTGTTAAAGCACCTTATGCGTCATCTGTCTTCATTTTCTTTTTTTAGATGAAGTTGTGAGATACCATTTACCCCTCATCAGATTATATTCTCAACCCTATCTGACCTTATTTCTGCTTACACGCCACATCCCAGGGTGAAATCCCAAGATGATGAAGGTGCTTCAAGACATGAAGCACCTGCTTGACAGGGAACCAAATTTGGCATAAATTCAAGGTGGCCTGCAGACTGGACTGTAGTGTCTCTCCCTGGGTTAGTTGCATGACAATGAAACAGTGGGAGATATTTGTTTTTTGGTGTGGTGTACTCCCCTTCTTTCCAGAAGAGTGATTTTTTTTGGCATGGGTTGATAATGTGGATGCCACTGGGTCTCAGCACACCTCCCAATTCACTGTGGATTCATGATAAACCAAAAAATTACAGGGAGTTCCACAGCCCAAGCAGAGCCATGCAGTTAGGCCAATAAAGGCTTTGAAACTCAAAAAACAAGCAATGAAGTGCGTTAGCCAAATTTCTTTAAGCAGACACCATTACAGTCACACACACACACACACACACACACCCCAAAACACAATGCCACACACACAGGGAGACATCCAACACTTGCAGCACTCCCACAGAAACTATGCAGCCTGGAAGATCCCAAGGCTGTGTGTTTCTGCAGAAAGCCCCACCTCGGGGAGAGGAACTTGCAGAAACACAGCCTGGCTGTACCTAGAAATCAGTGGGGCAACTATCAAAAAGACTCACCCCTACTACACCTAGGCATGCCTGAGAAATCCTGCAGATAATTTCAGATGTCTGAAAATTTTGCAGTTTATTCCTGGAGCACTGCTTGATGTTTCTTCTGGTTTGCTCATGGCTCCCCTCTCCTAGTGTCATGGGACTATTCCATGAATCCCACAGAGAAGACAACCAGAAGTCCACCGCTTAAGCACCTCCATGGAAACCCTAGGCCAATCAGAAACATGGAAGCCAGAAAAATAAGAGGCAGCTGTGGAGGCCACATCCCACCCAGCATCAATCCAATCCACTTTCATTTGGCACTGGATATGAAAGCCCTCACATCTGGAGTTTACCAAGGTGGCCCCAGTTTGCACTCAAAATATTCCCTGCATGGTTGAATACTTTCACCTGAACACTGGGCCATGGTTTGGACTGCTTGTACAAGTAAAGGAATGTGGGGGTCCATCTGGAAGCAACTTCTGTGTCATCTGTCTTCATCTTCTTTGCAGGTGAAGGTGTGGGACCACATTTATCCCTCACCAGATTGTATTGTCACCCATATCTGACCTTATTGCTGCTAATACTCTCTGTCCCAGAATGAAATCGCAAGATGTTGGAGGAGTGTGCCCTAACAAAATGAAGCACCTGCTTGGCTGGGAACCAAACTCAAGGTAAATTCGAGGGACACTGTGGACAGGACAGCTAGTTAGTCTCCCTGGGTTTACCACAGGCCAGTGAAACACTAGGAAGTGTCTTATTGGGTATGGTGTGCTCCTCTCTTTCAAGAAAAGTGGCTTTTTTTTTTTGTAGGAGCCCCGCAGCCCAAGCAGAGACACCCAGACAGGCCACCAAAACGTTGGAAGACTCAGGAAGAAGAAGAAGAAGAAGAAGAAGAAGAAGAAGAAGAAGAAGAAGAAGAAGAAGAAGAAGAAGAGGAAGAGGAAGAGGAAGAGGAAGAGGAAGAGGAAGAGGAAGAGGAAGAGGAAGAGGAAGAGGAAGAAGAAGAAGAAGGAGAAGAAGAGCTGCAGTGCATTAGCCACATTTCTTTAAGCAGACTCCACTTACAAGCACGCACCCACACAAAGCCACACCCACACACAGCAATTAAACACTTGCAACACTCCCACAGAAACACATAGCCCAGCAGCTTCCGAGGCTGCATGGTTCTGCAGGAAACCCCACCTGGGAGAAAGCAACCATTGGGAACGCAGGTGGGATGTACCTAGAAATCACAGTGGGCTAAGTTTCAGGAAGACTTATCTCTCCAAAGTCAAGCCATCCGAGAATCATCCTACAGATCCTTTTGCATTCTTAGGGATTTCACGGTTTATTCCTGGGGCTGTGCTTGACATTTCTTGAGGCTGGTTCATGTCTGTCTGCTTCTGGGATCATGGGACTATCCTGTGGATCCCACAGAGAAGATAGGCGAGAGTACACCACCGATGCACCTCCACGGAGGTCTCCTTCTCCGCCAAGCAGGGACTTGTCCCTAGGCAGTGGTGGCATGCTTTATGACATGAGCCGGAACTCATGACTGAGTCTTGGTACCCTGAGAACAGTGCATGTGCATTTGTGAGGCAGGTTTGAGCACCGAGCTCTCAGAGCTGTCTGCCTGACTAAGCAGAGGAAAGTGGAACAGGCAGAGGCACCAGGTATTTGGGAAAATACTGCCTGCAATAACCCACTGTAGGACTCTAAATTTCTAAACCTTACAGCCCTTTCAGGCCACCTCTGTGGTCGTGTTCTGTTGCAGGAAGGGGTCTTTGGAGACTATGATGTGGTCGCTTGAAACTACTTTTCTGTCTCCATTCCCAAAAGTGTCTGTGTGCAAGAATCAGGTCCAATGAGGATTGGAATGTATTCTGGTGAGTTGTTGAGGGGTCTTTGAGTAATGGAATCATACCTGAGACACCTGAGACTGATGTCAGTGAAAGATGGCCATACCCTTAACCTCACTACCTCCCTTCATCCTTGGCCTCACAGGGGCTCTTTGGAAATGGCAGAAACCATAGAAAGTGCAAGTCCAAGTTGGAGCAGTGTTCTAACACCTAGAACTGTTCTCTCATGTGTGCAGAAGAGGTTGACACAGTGTCGCATAAGCCTTCTGTGCTAATTGCAAGCCTGAAAAAGGCTTCCAGTAATGCTGTGGTGGCACAATTAGGAATCTAAATGAAAGCAAAGGAAAGTCGTCTCACCTGTGATAAAGAGCTGACTTCTCCTGGAGTCCCAGACACATTCAAAGATGCATGCCGGAGGACCCAGAAGCCTCCTGCAAAGTGCAAACCACCTCAGCCACCACAACAAGACCATGACACACAACCCAGAGCACAGCCAGCCTACCCATGGTTTCTTTTGCTGCTTGAAATCCTTGGCAGCCAAAGAACTGTTGTGAGAGGCACTCCCATCTGATAAAAGCTTAATGAAAGGCCCCCACCATAATGAGAAAGGATGTGCAGATGAAGTGAAACAAGCCTTGATTATCTGGCAAATCCAGACTCGGTTCCCTTCTTCTCATCCTACAGGAATCATGCAGCATTCCGATAGAAGTGGGAGAAGAGGGGCCTGGTGCAGTGGCTCATGCACTTTGGGATACTGAGGGAGGTGGATCACAAGGTCAGGATATCAAGACCATCCTGGATAACATGGTGAATCCTTGTCTCTATCTAAAAATACAAAAAGTTAGCCAGGCATGGTGACAGGTGCCGGTAGTCCCAGCTACTCAGGAGCCTGGGGCAGGAGAATGGTGTAAACCCAGATGCAGAGCTTGCGGTAAGCTGAGACCATGCCACTGCACTCCAGCCTGTGCAACAAAGTGAGACTCTGTCTCAAAAAATAAATAAATAAATAAATAAATAAATAAATAGGAGAGCAAGAGGGAGAACAAGAGATTCCTTGTTTGTGGCTGTAATAGGAATTTATGCTTCTAAAATAACTACAGCTGCCCAGTCATTAAAACCTGACAGTGTTTAAAAGGAAACAGTTACACAATTGATTCCCATGAGTGTCGACCTCTGGGACACGCAAAATGTTAAGTGTGGAAGTTGTTGAGTCAGAGCCAGGATATCCTAGGCCAATGAAGAACAAGAAAGTCAAGAAAAGAAGAGATAAGTATGGAGGCCACATCCCACCCACAATCAGTCCATCCCACTCCCATTTGGCTCTGGGTATGAAAGCTTTCAAATGGAGAGCTAGCCAGGATGGCCCCAGTTTGCATTCCAAATCTTCTCTGCAAGTTGCAGTACTCCCACCTGAATACCAAACCATGATGTGGACTACTTGTGCAATTAAGAGAATGTGGGGATGCTGTTGGAAGCACCTTCTGTATCATTTGTCTTCACGTTGTTTGCAGTTGAATGTGTGGAACGGCATCTATCCTCACCAGATTGTATCCTCATCCCTATCCGACCTTATTACTGCTCATACTTTCTTTCCCAGAAGGAAACCCAAGGTGATGGAGGAGTGCCCCCTCACGACGTGAAGCACCTGCTTGCCTGGGAACCAAATTTAGGTAAATTTAAGGGTCTTTGCAAACAGGACTGCTAGTGTCTCTCCCTGGATTTGCCACAGGGCAATGAAACACAGGGAGATGTCTGTTTTTGAGTGTCATGTACTCCTCTTTTTTCTAGAAGAGTGGATTTTTTTTTCAGTGGGATATGATTTGGACAGCAGCAGGTCTCGAGGTCTGGGCAAACATTCCAATTAACTGCTGCTTCGTGACTCACAGAATACGAAACAACATGGAGCTCTGCAACGTAAGCAGAGAAACACAGACAGGCTACCCAAAGGTTGGGAGACTAAGACAAAAAAAAAAAAAAAAGAAGCACTGCAGTGCATTAGCCACGTTTCTTAAACCAAACTACATTTACATTCAAACACACACACACACAAAGCCACACCCACACATACAGACATCCAACCCTCACAACACTGCCACAGAAACACACAGCTCAGCAGATCCTGAGGCTGCATGGTTCTTCAGGAAGCCCCACCTGGGAGAAGAGCAACTCCAGGGAAAAGAGTCAGGCTGTACCTGGAAATAACAGTGGGCAAATTTCAAAAAGACACACCCCTAAAATGTCTAGGAAGGCCTGAAAAATCCTGAAGATCCTTTTGGATCCTTAGAAATTTTGCAGTTTATTTCTGGGCCTTTGTTTGACTTTTCTTCAGGTTCACTCATATCAGCCTTCTCCTAGGATCTTGGGACTATCCCTTGGATCCCACAGAGAAGACAGACAAGAGTCCACTGGCAACACACCTCCAAGAAGGTATCCTTCTCCACCAACACACAGAAACTTGTCATTAAACAAAGGTGAAATTAAGTGTGATGCTACCCAGAGCTCACAATCAGGCCTGGTGTTCTGAGACTAGCCCATGCACATTGGTGAGGCAGGCTCAGATGCCCGGCTGTCAGAGCTGTCTGCCTGCCTCAGCAGAGAAAAATGGTACAAGGAGAGCCATTCTGGTGTCAGGAAAAAGGCTGCCTGCAAAAACCCAATGTGGGACACTAAAAGTCTCGACCACACAGCCCTTTCAAGACACCTCCATGGTCTGGTTCCAATGCAGGAGGTGGCTTTTCAGAATATAAAGTGGTCACTGGAAACTGCTTTTCCGACTCCATTCCCAAAAGAGGCTGTGCACAAGAATCCAGTCCCATGGGTATTTGAATATAGTCTGGTGTGTTCTAAACGGTACTTTGGATGAAAGAATCATACCTGAGACCACAGAGGTGGTTATTAGTGAAAGATGGCCAAGATCTTGACCTCACTGCCTCCCTTCATCATGGGCCTCAAATGGGCTCTCTGGAAAAGGCAGGAACCACAACAAAGGCAAGTCCAAGTTGTATCAATGTTCTCCCACATTGGACTGGCCTCTCATGGGTGAAGATGAGGTTGAGACAGTGTCTCACAGGATGTCTGTGGTGGTGGAAAACCCTGTTGAGGGGCACAGTGGATTCCTCATGAAAACAAAGATAAATCAAGGCTCACCTGAGAGAACGAGCTGCCTTATGCTGGAGTCCAAGCAATGGTCAATGATTCCTGTCAGAAAATTGAAAATCCTTCTGCAAAGTGCAAACAGATCAGCTGCACAATGAAACAAGAACCCACAACCTGGAGTGCAGCCAGCCCAACCGAAGTCTGTTTTGCTCTCTGAAATACCTGGCAGCTTAATAATCTGTTGTGAGAGGCTGTTCCATCCAGCAACAGCCCAATGAAAGAGACCCTCCAAAATAAGAAAGCTGTGCAGATGAAATAAAGCACAGGCTATATCACCAGGCAAAATCCAGATACATCTGCTTGCTTCTCATCCTGCAGGAATCATGCAGCCCTCCAACAGAAGTGAAAGAACAAAAGCTTCCTTGTTGGCAGCTCTAGTGGGAATTTATACTTTTTAAAGTATCAAAGCTGTGCAGTCATTAACTCGTGACAGTGTTAAGAAGAAGACACCATGCAATGGATTCTCAAGAGGGTCCCAATCCAGGTATGAAAGTCGTCAAATCGGGAGTTTTTCTGGATGACCCTAATTTGCACTAGAAATTTTCCTTGCATGTTAGTGTACTCCCACATGAACACAAGGCCATGATGTGGGCTAATTGTTTAGTTAAGGGATTGCAGGAATGGAGTTGGAAGTTCCTTCTGTGTCGTCTGTCTTTATTTTTTTTGCAGGCGAAGTTGCAGCACAACATTCACCCCTCACCACATTGTATCCGCACCCCTATCTGACCTGATTACTGCTCATCATCTGAGTCCCATGATGAAATCTCAAGATGACAGAGGATTACCTCCTCACGACCTGAAGCACCTGCTCAGCTGGGAACCAAATTTGAGGTAAATTCACAAGGTGCTGTGGACAGGACTGCTAGCGTCTCTTCCTGGGTTGGCTGCAGGACAATGAAACACTGGGAGATGTCATTTTTTTTTCCTTTTGGTGTGGTGTTCTACTCTTCTTTATAGTAGAGTATTTATTATTATTATTATTAATTTATTTTTATTTTTTATTTTTGAAGGGGAAGGTTTTTTGGATGCTGGAAGGTCTCTGCCATCCTCCGTATTCACTGCGGATTCATGATCCACAGAACAATAAGAAACATGGAGCCCCATAGCCCAAGACAAGCCACACAGGACAACAAAAGCCTGGGAGACTAAAAAAAAAAAAAAAAAAAAAAAAAAACCCGAAGAGGCGCTGAAGTGCATTAGCCACATTCCTTTAAGCAGACTTCAGTTACAGACACACACACACACACACACACACATTGCCACAAACACACACAGAGACATCCAACATTCACAACAGTCCCACAGAAACAGACAGCTTAGCTACTCCTGAGGCTGCATGATTCCACGAGAGGCCCCACCTGGGAGAGAGTATCCGCAGGTTACACAGGTGTGCTGTACCTGGTAATCACAGTGGGTCAATTTACAAAAAGACTCACCCTACGAAGTCTAGGCAGGTCTGAGGATCCCTGCGGATCCTATGGGATTCTTAGGTATTTCTCAGTTTATTCCTTGGGTTCTACTTGATGTTCCTTTAAGTGGACTCACGTCTGCCTTCTCCTAAAATCATGGGAATATCCCATGGATCCCACAGAGAAGACAGGTGAGAGTCCACAACCGACCCATCTCCAGGGAGGTCTCCTTCTCCACCAAGACACAGGGACTTGTTGCTAGGCAACAGTGACCTTCACTGTGACGCTAGTCACAGCTCACAATCAAGCCTGATGCCCTGAACCTAGGGCATATGCATTTCTGGAGCTGACTCAAGCTCCAGCTGTCAGAATGCTTAAGCAGACAAAAATGGTACAAGCAGAAGTGGCCTGGTATACGGAGAAAGGTTGCCTGTAAAAACCCACTGCGGGACCATAAATCTCTCAACCTTATAGCCCCTTTGGCCATCTCCTTGGTCAGTTCCCACTGGAAGAGGAGGTGTTTCAAGACTATGAGGTAGTTGCTGGAAATTGCTCTTCTGACTTCATTCCAGAAAGAGACTCTGCGCAAGAATTGAGTCCCATGGAAATTGGAATATAGTCTGGTGTGTTTGTTGAGGGTTCTTTGGCTGATAGAATCATACCTGAGACCCCAGAGGTGTGTGTCAATGAAAGATGGCTGGGCTGTTGACTTCAATGCTGCCCTTCATCCAGAGCCTCACAAGTGCTCTCTGGGAAAGGCAGGAACTATGACAAAGGAAAGTCCAATGTGGAACAGTGCTCTCATACTTCAGACTGGCCTCTCACAGGTGCAGATGAGGTTGAGACTGTCTCTGAGGCTGTCTCTGATGATGACAAGAATGAAAAGCATGTCCAGTAATGCTGTTGAGGGGCACTGTGGATTCCCCATGAAAGTCAAGAAAAATCAAGGCTCACCTGCGAAAATGAACTGCCTTGTGCTGAAGTCCAAACAATGTTCATTGATTCCTGTAAGACTACCCAAAAACCTCCTGTAAAGTGCAAACAAACTCAGTTCCCACAACAAGACAATGACCAACAACCTGGAGGGCAGCCCACATAGCCAAAGTCTTTTTTGCTCTCTGAAATACATGGCAGCTAAATAATCTTTTGGGAGAGGCAGTCCCATCCTGTAGAAGCACAATGAAAGAGAACCTCCACATTTAGAAGGCCATGCAGATGAAATAAAACACAGGCTAGATTACCAGGTAAAAGCTAGACACGGCTGCCTGCTTCTCCACTTACAAGAATCATGCAGCCTTCTGATAGAATTGAAAGAATAAAAGTATTCTTGTTGGCATCTCTAATGGGAATTTACAGTTTAATAAGTATCACAGCTACCCAGTCATTAAAATGTGACAATATTTAGAAGGAAACACTCACACAATGCATTCCAGTGAGAGTCATTCTATTTGAATTGGGAAATGTTTATTGTGGAAATCACTGAGGCAGACCCAGGAAACCCTAGGCTGAGGAGGAACATGGAAATCAGGAAAAGAAGAGGCAAGTATGGAGGCTACATCCCACACAGCACCAATCCATTTCGCTCCCATTTCACTCCAGTTATGAAAGCCCACAAATAGTGAGTTTGCCAGGATGGCCCCAATTTGCACTCCAAATGTTACTTGCACATTGATATACTTCCATTGCAGCAGGATGAGCTGTGGACACAACCCTTCAGACACTGCGTTAAAGAAAGAAGTGTCTTTATTCTGCCGGGAGTTTTGGTAGCTTACATCTTAAAAACCGAGTTTCCAAAGAGAGAGATTTCTTCCACTTTTAAAGGCTTACAACTCTAACCACATGATCCATATGAAAGGGTCAGGAAAGATTGAGCAAGCATGGGGTATGTGGCTGGGACAGTATGCATTGGTAATCAGGACAAAAAAAAGAACAAAAAGTTTCACAACACTTTCTCATACAATGTCTGGAATCTATAGATAATACAAGCAGTTAGGTCAGGGGTTGATTTTTAACTTCCAGGCCTGGGGTGCAGCGCTGGGCTGTCTGACTATTGATCTCATTTCTGCCTTTCTTTAGCTTTTTCTTCCTCTTTCTTTTTCTGAGGTATGAGACAGTAAGAGAGGTGGTGTCCTTCCTTATCCCTCCCACCCTTTGAGGATCTCACTTGTTAGCGGGAGTTCTCACTCTCATCCTCAGTACCTGGGTCTTCCTGAATCACTTTGGTGGACCAAGGCAGTAACAAAGCTTATTATTTGAAGGAGCATGGATAGCAAGCAGGGGAGCAACAAGCCTGTTCCTATTACTATTATTATTATTACAACAGTTTTAAATCTTCCTACTGCTGGGAACCATTTTCCAAACACTGACCCAGGACCAAATCCATGCCAAACCTGTACAGACACATGTGCCAGCTTTGTCATACTTATGACTATATTTTTGACATCTTGCCCTTGATCATTTTAATGCAGACAGCAATTGACTGGGTTAAATTTTCCACAGTCTGCTTCTTCAGCTGCTAGCCAGTAGTCTAGGGCTCATCTATTTTGATAGACAACATCTGTCATCTAGACTCACTGCCTGGTTAAAACAGTCAAAGCTCTGCCGGTTTTATTAGTGATTAATTCTAAGACAGCTTGCAACCGTATGATCCAGTTGATCATTAAAGGGGATTTGGTATGTCCACAAGCCATCTTGTGCCCAAGTTTCAGGCCCATAGTACTGCATTATTCTTTCAGAGGGCCAATCATCATCTTTCCAATTGCCTATAGCTATGCTCCTCTTTTCTTGGGAAGCATAGACTGAGAAGTTGAGGAGTTCACCTGTTTTCCTCGGCAGTAGAAATAAAGATGGTTTAATGGTGTTGATAACACAACTACCTATCCATTGGTCAGGTAACTTGGCATAGACTCTATGCCCATATATCCAGTATAGTCTGGCAGGGGCAGTCCAGTTCCAAAAAGTCTCTGGATAGGTCCACACGGATTGCAACTTTGGAAATTTACTAAACAGATTTTTTTTCAGTGTGGTTTGAACTGCACAAGAAGGCTGGTTTGACTGTGCTGTTATACAGTTTTTGTCCAAGGCAGTTAAGCCTTCCCACAGGGAGGGTGAAGTCCTTTCCTTCTCTAGCTATGAAGTACTCACCAATAATTGAGGTACTTAGGATCCAGAAGTTGCCAGTGTGGGAGTTCTGGACTGGAATCATATCAGGGACTGGATCAATGGGCACTAATTCTTGGGTTTCCCAAGGCCACTTGTTTCCCATAGTGGTTTGCTCACAACATAACAGGAGGTTACATTGAGGGAATGGACTACAATTTCTGCTAACTGCAGGAACAACTTCTTTGTCTTCCCTGGGGACTGTGGTACTGGTGGTATTGGCACATTTAATTCATCATAGGAGGTCTGAAACACTGGTTCAGGAGAGCACATTTTGACCTCTACTAGGACTAAAATATTTACTTGAGGATCCGGTCCAGCTCCGTTGATCCCTAGACTTACATGTTCTCCCTTTTTTTCAATGGGGGTCTAGGGGATTGGTGATTATTAGTTCTAAGTTGATTAGTTCTACCCAGGCTGAAATTTTCTGTGTAATTTTTCCAAGTGGCCACTCATACAAGAGGAATTGCCCTTTCCTTTCTGA